>NC_139229.1:43905152-44534264 GCF_977018435.1 Lepisma saccharinum
CTCAATTGCTGCACCATTGTATTCGTCAGGCACGATTTTGTTTGTATTCTTTTATTCCGACATTGATATCTTTCTTCCTTCTTGAGTTATTGTACTTTACGCATGGTGTGAGGCGATTTTCGCACGCCTGTCACTCGCAAACGGTGCCGATTTCGACATTTTTTCACATGACATTTTTTCCTCGTTTTTACTTGTCGAACCACCTCCCAAGCGTTGTAACAGGTATTTTGCAACACCCTGTATATGTGTATATATATATATATATATATATATATATATATATATATATATATATATATATATATATATATATATATATATATACGTATATGTATATTAGCAGGTAACAATATGTTATAAGCACATTCTTACTTTCCAAAGAAGCGCATGTTGGATGGCAAAACGGATCCGGATCCGAAAATTCCGGATCCGGATTTCGGATCCACCAGGATCCGGATCTGGCCACCACTAGCCTGCATATATATTTCTTTTAGGTGTATGGTTGGTCACCGGCCCCATTCACGTTCTGAATTTCCGAAATATGTACTATTTTCAATAAATTAAAAAATATAATCATTAAACTTATTTCATATTTTCTAAAGGTACATGACCTAATTTTGTGTTGGTTCTCATTTGTATTGATATAATTGAGCTTGTATACAAGTTACATTGTAAACCTTTGATATATGCCACATTTTTTATTGATTTTTTACACCACCTTAATTGTAATGACTTAGTAAATGGGGAAGTACAATAGGTATTTATTTTTTCATTGAATAGCATTATATTAATCACTTGGTAAATTTTCAGCTAATAACTGTGTATATTCATATTCATAATAATTAACGTGCCTGCATATTTAATTGAAAAACATGAGGTTAAAAAGCAAAAATCATGACGACAAATATGTCTGGAAAAATTTCATTTCTGGTCTGGAAAACCTGGAAAAGTCACGGAATTCCATAATCAAAAAATCGTAGCTACCCTGTCTCAGTTGTCCACATACGTTTTTGTAGAGGAAGTGAGAAGAAAGACACCTCAATCACACTTTTAGTGTGTGTTAAAACTCTAGAGAAAGCAGCATTTAGTGACTATAGTTTTGGCAATTGTGCATTTGTTCCCCAAGGTCACATGGTGAATGAAGGAGACTGCTGCAAATGCAATGGAGAGGGAGAGGTCACTTGGCGTACGGAGCAGGCTTCTGGCAAATTTTGTCATCGACAGGGTTTGGAAAACGTATAAAGCAGGAAACGAGAGTTACAGTAAACATAAGATCGAGATAAACATCCTAATGTTCAACATGTTTTGTTTTGCAGGCAATTGGCTGAACGGATTAAGCGGGTAATCTTTCCACCCCCCGGCACCTTCACTGTCTATTTCTTGTGATTATGTAACAACGATTTAGAGCAGATCAGTGCAATACAGCAAACTTTGGTGCATATTTATTGCTCCTTTCCTTTCTTTGTGTACTTATTTTTATCATTTTAATTATCTTTCAATAATACGTTTCTCTTAATTATACATTTTTTCCCTTCTGTCCCCCATAAAAAGTATAACTGTGATTTCACTGCATTGTGTGTTTTGTCACATAGATTCATAATGTCTTGATTACATTTAAAAACATTTTTTTTAAATAACTATTTTAGCACATAATTTACAATATAAATAATGATTGTTCTAGCATTTTGAATATTTTATGGGGTATGTGGATTCTATTGCCGCAGTGGTTATTTGGTAGGACATCTGACTGCCACTCGGGAGACCCTTGTTTGATTCCTGGGGTGGGTGATCTAAGGCCTGAATATTTCCATCCTTGTCCCTGCATAAAGCGGCTCTGGGGCTCACCCAGCCTCAAATCAATGGGTACCTGAAAAGGGGGGGGGGCAAACCTGGGGGATAAAGGTGGTTGTAGCATGGTGCTGATCACACACCTCCAAAATGGCAGAGATCGAAAATGTGTGGGACCCTACCTCCACATCCCCTAAATGTGCCTTCATGGTACGGTGCTATATGCACAAAGAACTTGACCTTTTACCTTATGTGGATTCTGGAACTTTGTATTGCTGATTGTATTTGGACGGATCCTCTGAAGTCAGTGTCAGTTCAAGTTTGTCAGGAGATAGTCTGAATCCTTCCGCTGGAAACTATGATTTTATTATTTATAACCATAAAACAGCACATCATGTAACACATTACAAAAGGTGATTTATTTCTCAGAAGAAATTGAGTTTTAAACAGCAACTTTCATGTCAATATGCAGCTTATCTTGGACACATTTCATGTTATAAATCTATTTGGTCTAAAAATATGAGTATGAATTTTCTGAAAGTTCACCATTTGTAATAAGGAGGCTTTCTCAGGATATCAGCCAGGTGTGCCTCTTTATCATTGGCTGCCAGGAAAGCTTAGAGAATTATTTCACCGTTTGTAGTTTTGTTGTAATGAAGATGTACTGTTTGTGATTATCAATAATAAAATCTAATTATGAGCTTGGAAATGTTTATGCTTGTGCATAAATAACCATATTTATATACATATATATTTATGTACTAAATGTAGAACATAGTAGCAATATCTATTTCTTATATTAGGCGTGGTATGAGATATTACTTCCCCCTGTTAATAAATTTGTTTCATCTTTCCAGGAATGAATGACTCCAAGGAGGCAGAGCTGCAAGATCTGCAGGAGCAAGTAATCAAACTGAAGTCACTACTGTCAACAAAACGAGAACAAATTGCAACTTTACGCACAGTTTTGAAATCCAACAAAAACACTGCAGAGGTGGCTCTTACGAATTTGAAGTCGAAGTATGAAAATGAAAAGTCCATAGTTAGTGAGACGATGATGAAGCTCCGGAATGAGCTTCGTCTTCTTAAAGAGGATGCAGCAACCTTTTCAAGTAAGTTCCGGAAGGAACTTTGAACCTTCCTTACCTTCCTTCCTTGAATACACTCATATTGCACTCTTTGTTGTAAAGGATGTCCCTATAAGAATGCCGGATTTCATAACGTGAAAAAAATCTGTTATTTTCATGAAATTGCATGTATTTCTACATCATTGCAAATGGTACATGTTGCCAGGTAAGCATGATAAACAATATCTGTCGTATGTGTCGACTTGCTCTGATGACTCTTATGCAGACTTGTTCCTCGATTTAGCCGATGATACATCGCATTTCCTCCGTGAGTTCTGGTAGGGTTTGGAGACTTTTTTGATACTAAACCTGCAATTTCCCACATCCTGAAAGGAAGAAGACTCAAGGTGTCAGGTCACATGATCTCACTGGCCAGTTCTGGTCGCTGTTGCATGAAATATAACTGCTCTTGGGAGGTGTGGCAGGTAGCAACCATTCTGCTGGAACCACAAGTGTTCAATAGCCACACCGTTGATATAAAGTAGGGATGGGCTGATATGAAATTTTGGCCAATACCGATAAAGTACCGATATAAAATTTACCGATACCGATAACCGATATTCTACCGATACGATATAAAATTAGAAATGGTCCTTGAAGAACCTGAAAGGTTCATTGACCTCCTTAATAAATGTGTGTTTGAAGGTGACTGCAGTGCAAGAGATGTTGCGTTTACTTTTTTAGAAAGTAGGGCATGGAGATTATCCATAAAAATTACAACACAATGGCAGAATTTTGCACTAAATTATCAGATATTTATCGATATATCAGATCGGTAAAATAATCGGTAATTTTACCAATACACTGATATGTCTATATCGACCGATACCGGGAGTACCAAATGTAAATGTAATGTAAAAATTAATGCTTCAGACTTCATACCAGATGGAGATTGGCACATTACTTTATTTAATATTTTTACAAAACATCACATGCATGAGAATGTAATTCTTAAGAAACAAAGCTCAACAAATCTTAACCACAAGTTGGTACAATTTTAGATTTCCAAATTTTCATAAACAAGTCCCAGGAAATGTTGTATATGTTAGGATAGATGTAGAACTGAAAAATAATAAAGCAAAGCAGCTGTCACTCATTCCATTTTATCATTATAAATTAAGCGTAATAGCTATGGTCAGGCCCAGGTTTTTTTGGTGTTAATTTTCCAAAACTTTCGTGAAAAATATATAAAATATAGTGTTTATAGTTAAAAATATGGCAGTAATTTCACGGTAATTTTTAATGCCATGCACTTATACATAATGTTACTAAATCAATGAATGTTTTTATACATGGCATAATATTTGCAACATTTATGGGAAAATAAGCTTAAAAATAGTAAATAATAAATTTCACCTGAAAATCAGCTGCACGTGCCTAGAGCACCCTGGCCTAGAGGCAGATGTCACTGGAAGGGGGGAAGGAGATTTCTGAGAGGCGAATGAAAGGGGCGGGGGGACAAAACGTGTTTCATACTTCTGTGGCATTTGCCTGGTGCCAGTTACTTCCGAAGATTCTTCCTCCCTTGATAATCATCGGTAGAAATGCGAAGGGGAAACCCAAAAGAATAAATAGAAGTTCGTGCCGTCATGCCTTCCATTACTCTTGCAGCTAAAAACTAATAAATAAATGGAATGTTCCAAAGGATCAGGAAAACCCTGTCACCTGCACATAAAAAATAATAGACTTTCAGGTTACTGTGCCTTTCCAAATGACTTCTCATTCCTTTGGAGCCAACATCTTCAAATCGAATATATTTCTTAAAAAGAAATTTGTAAAAAAAACATTTCTTCGTTTTTATTGTAAAAATGAAAATATTCGCAGAAACGGTAAATTTTCATGAAAATTCACAACAAAATTAGAGCCATAAATCAGTCAATTTGTGATAAATCGTTCATATACTACTTGCTGCATCTCTCCGTTACATTTCACATTTATCGCTAAAAAAAAAAAATGGCCCTAGCTATTGTCCTCATTGCGATGGGTGTTTTAAGGGGTGACCCTTTCCAAAGACACCCAAATGTCAACCTCCCTTCCACATAGTACACCCTGGACGACTGCATTTGGCAGACTGCCAACACTCTGGTGCGTAGACTAACAGCCAGTATAATCTGTGGAGCTCATTCTTGACCAGAAGTATAATTTATTGACTTCTGGACCTACTTGTTGATTACTTTTCCTTGACTTTTTTGCAACCACACTTCACCTATATACAGTAGGGTTCCCACTGACCTGTGCAAAAATGCTCCATTACACTTTCACAAGATCTAATTATACAGGAAATCATGCGACATATGACATTTCTATTTATTTTGTACCATTATTGTGTGAAAATGGACCGTCAGTAAACGACTACTATTTTTAATGATCCAGCATAATTCTTAAATGTATTTAACCCTTTATTGCCTGTATTTTTGTTATGGACCAAAATGTCTGCTTGAAACATTTGTATGTATAGGTAAGACTTCCTTTGGCAGGATTAACAACAAAAAATCATCTGACATTGTAATAATACTAACTACAACTAATGGGTCCTGAAAGTCCTGACAGGCTACTGACGTCTTATTTATAAACAGAGAAATTTTGCATATCAGATGGAGCTTTGTTATAAAATATACACTCCCTTCGACACTTACATGCAAAATATCTACACCCTACCTGTTACTCGCTTTAAAAGATACCTCTTTGAACACAAATATAGTAATTAAAATACAAATAAGCAAGAAAGAGTAAATAAAAATAATTATCACTCTTGACCTCCCATCAGTGGCATGCCCTGGATTTTGGTAAAGGGGAGAGTTACATGTACTTTTTTTTTTAGTAGCCAGCCCTTATTTTCCACACCCCCTTTTTTTTAAAGGTGTTTTTTTTAAAAGATATTAGACCATATGGAAGCGGGGGTCATGACCCCTGTAAACACCCCGTTGGACACACCACTACCTTACGTTCATCGCTATTATCCTCAAATGGTGTCTGTATATCAGAGATTTTCTGCCAGTCACCCATCAATATCCTCATCGATATCGATCTTTGTGACATACCCCTACAACACCAAAGAGCTGTCTAGAACATTGGGGTGTGCAAGGAAGGGGGTTGGTGGGGGTCATAGCCCCCATTTGGCCCAGTATTCATAAAAAAAAGAATGTCAAAATTAGGAAAAATTTCCAAATGAGGGCTGACTGCTAAGAAAAAGTATATGTAAAAAAAGGTAAAGGTAAAAAGGTAAAGTGTTCCCCTGTGCATAGCACCACGCCATGAAGGCGTATAGGGGGTGTGGGGGTAACGCCCCACAATTTCTTGATCCGGTCGTGAGTGGGGGTGATGTGATCAGCATCACGCCCCTGACCGCCTTTACCCCCCAGGGTTTCCCCCAGGTACCCATGTTATTGGACGCTGGGTGGGCGCCGGGGCCGCTTCCACCGTTAGAAAAGTTCCTGGATTTGAACCGGCCGGGGATCGAACCAGGGACCTTGAGCATGGTAGTCAGACGCGTTACCGACTGAGCCACTGCAGCCACCAGTTTTAAATATCCTGTACACCCCACTAGTTTAGAAGTGAGAAAAATATATTTGAGGATAGTCGACACCAGAAGCCAGACACCAGAAGCCTGTCGGAACTGCAAGTCCCAGATAATGTTTTGCTCATAAGACAACTTTCCGATCATATTTGGCCAAAATTATTTAATTATTTATATTTATATGAGCTAAGAATAAGATATAGAAACTTGTGGGGTACTTGCAGTTATTTAAACACATAGTTTTCATAAATCTAAGATCACTGCATTTTTATGTGGTCAAGATGGCTACATTATTGACGCTTAGGACTAAGAAATTGTTTACTGCTCCCTTGGATATACTTCCAGCAGCATCTACTGTTTGTTGTGAGTAGTAAACACTACAATTAACAGGGATGCACAAGTCCCGCCGATTCGGAAGCCAACTTTGTCAAGTAGCAAGCATGTGTAGGATGTGGGACTTAAGTCCCAACAGCCAATAAAGGGTTAAGTGAAGCTTTCATAAATTGATGCTATTAATTATAGTGAAACACTTGGATATTATTATTATTATTATTCAGTATTTTGAACAATTTCTAATTGTTAGAATTTTGAAGCATTGATTTTGGTGTGAATCATTAACCCTTGTCTGGGCAAGTTATTTTTGTAACGTACCCAGACAAGCAATGTCTATCAGACACTGAATTGTTTAAATGGATCTTTTGCTTCTATTGAAAGATCTTAATGTTTTTTTGTTGTGGAAACGAGAGTAATGTGATCTTTAACCTAATCATTTGGGCTAGGATTTTCATAACTTCGCATATTTTTTTGGTATGGGTTATGTGTTCCCTAAATACCTATATAGAAATTCATATTATGAAGAAACTAATTAAATTAAGATGCTTTTGAAGGGCATATTTAGGCATATTTTGACATTTGTACGTGGTGGAGCATATTTTGACAGATTTTCGGTCATATTCAGCATAGTTTCGCTTTTTCAATGAACATTGAGCCATTTTCCAATGGCCGAATGGCATTGTTTACTTTAAATATGTTGCTCTTGTGTCTGCCGAAGTAGAAATAAGCTTTCCTCAGTACAAGGTTTTGCTGGCTGACAATAGGCAATCATTTTTATTTGAAAATTTACCGAAAGTATTCATTGTACACTCCTGTTCAAATAAAGTGGCACATACAACAACAGTCCAACCTTACAAAATGTGCCACTTTATGTGAACAGGAGTGTACATTGCAACTGGCTCGTGAAGGTGACTAAAAATAGAATGTGAAATTATCTAAGCATATGTTAGATATTGATGTTTGAAACAGTTCAGTTGTAAGGGCATATTTTTCAAATTACCTAGCTATAGTGCATATTTTGTAAAATTTTTTGGTCATAAGAGCATATTTTATTTTGCATATTTTGGTGATTTTTAAGTCATAGAAATCCTAGCCTTACTAATCATCATTGTCATGTTGGTTATGATTGTATTCTTCATCTTTGTCATCATCATTGTCGTTGTCATTACCATTTTTTGTTTGCATCATAGGATATAGGATGTAATATGTAATATGAGGAAATAATTTAATTCCTTTAATGGAAGATGTATTCTTACAAGAATATTTGTATTTTAGCATTAATAATAATTTTATTTTGTGTCTTGTTTAATACTTTATGTATTATTTATTCATTAAACATTTGTTAATACATATTAAAGTAATATTACAACTTTTGTTTACATATCTTCGAATAAAAATAATGCTGCAATATCTAACTGTACGATTGATATATGAACATAAAAAAAAAACACTTGTTGTGTTTACATGTGGTACGTTATACTGTTTTACACTTTTTACATAGGCAAGTTACTTTGCTATATTCATTGCACACAGGCAGGCTGCATTTGCTGCAACACTGTTTCTGTGTACGACTTTATCCATAAGGGCTTAAGTGTCATCTCCTTCTTTTAGATGAACTAATAATACTAATTAGAAGCAAGGGAGCTTGGAGTCAGCTTTTAGACAATGAAGCCGATTTGATGAATAAAAAAGTAAACACCAAACAAAATGTCAGGAAGACATCTTTACATGTAAAGTGTACACTGTGTCAGACAGACACGGCTTGCATGTTTACGTAAGTGAAATGGAAAATATTTTTTCACACCCGACCTTTGTGAAAGATGAACAAAGAGCCAAACAAAGTCAACAAATGTTGTTTGCAGAAATTATCGTTTTAAGCATGTGATAAAAGATATAAGCTACAGTGTTCGATAAACACTGGTTTCCAGGTTAAGTGTTAGGGAGAGTCTCGGTGGTGGTTCAAACTGATATCGACTAAGCCCTAATTGTAATAACTTTTAAAACTATCTTTCTGGTTGACCCTTGTTACAGAAATGAAATCCTTTTTCCTTTCATCCAGGTCTACGTGCTATGTTTGCTGCTCGTTGCGAAGAATACGTGACGCAAGTAGATGAACTTCAGAGGCAGCTAGCTGCAGCCGAGGAAGAGAAGAAGACCCTGAATCAACTGCTGCGCCTGGCCGTGCAGCAGAAGCTCGGTCTGACCCAGCGACTGGAAGAGCTTGAAGTCGACAGAGAAATCCGCAATGCCCGTCGCCATGCACATACTCACACCCACCAGGCAGTGAGAGGCAAAACAGGCCATTCGAGGTTTCCGCAAGGGGGAAGCTCTTCTCGTTCCTATCCAGGTAGAGATTACTTTTAAACCGCCAGAAAATTTCAGTGTCAATGAGTCCTTGAAATGGTGATGAAGGATGCATCGGTATACATGAATACTTTGGCAGAAAGTATATGCAATACAAGCACCAAGCATGGAGGCGGAAAGGGTACATATAAAGGCACTCATTTGTAATAGTTGAAAGTTCTCAGGAGTGGTTGCACTGCAGGGAAATTTAGGTCATTACATAATGGGAAAACATATATAATGAGGTATCGTCATAAAACTGTACTGGATCCTTATGAAATAATTCATGATTTCCACATTTGGAGATAGAAATATCATGCAAAGTATGACAAAGGAAAGAGTTGTTTACATGCAGTGAAAGAAAAAGGTTGACTCTGGTTCTAATGCGTACCAGTACCCTACAGGCCTTCTGTATTCTTTTCTTAAAGAGTGAAACCAAATGAGCTTGCATGTGTGCAAATGCAGCCATTATTGACATAACTTGCCAAAGTTTCGCAAACATTTCCAATCATTCCTTAAATATTGTAAATGGCATTGTTGTATATGCCTTATTTTTGGCATGAGATCATTAACTTGATGGTGGTTCTTATCTCTGCATTTCAAAACTTTGGTCCATTTGTTAAAGAGATAGACCACACGTCCTTCAGAACCATACCAAAGTTTTTCAGAGGTTCTCCAATGTGATTTACTATCTCCTCTATCCGTGTCTTCACCTCTCTGTGAGCAAGTGAGAAGAGCGAGAAAGAATGGCTAGAGTGCGTTAAAGAATGTCTGTGGAACAGCATTGTTGTTGAAAACATTTGCAGCTTTGAATGTTAAGATGGAACGAATGTTGAAAAATACTGGTCCAGTCATAGTAATTCTTATTAACTGTGTTATGTTTTAGTAGTACTTATTATTTGATATTTATTATTTATGCCATAAACGGCAAAAGATTGTTGTGTACAGATTGATAATTGATTAGATGACGATCTAAACTACTCAAATGGATTTGGTCTTATTTGCTATCTGGTAGCACTTAATCCAAGGTGTAGTTTCATAATGTACTTTTATCAGTTAAATAATATGACAGGCAAAATTGTCATGGTGCAATTTTATTGTTTTTATTTCACAATCAAAAAAATAAACTGTATGCAAAAAGTAAAAAGAGTATGTACACAAAATTTTGTTGATTAAATTATTTTCTGTGTTTTTAAGTAGTTAACAACGTATTTTAGTTAACATTAGGTGGGAATTAAGGTAATTAATGATTACATGTTAAAATAACATACATACATGACAGATTTTGAACTCCAGCATGTGTGACCACCGTAAGGTCCAAGGTGAGATATTGCTTTAATATGCATATTCTATTTATTAATTAGAGGCAAATATGACTTAAACTTCCCTTTTTTGTCAAATATTTTGATGAAACTTGAACGTAATTGAGTGAACTCTTAATACCAATGATTTATCCTTTTTTAGTGCATGACAAATAACTGTCCAAATAATTTGCAATGTAGCAGCATCTAAAAGTACGAGGGTATTTCAAAAGCATAGGAAATAATTGTTTTGTTGGCAAAGCCATTGCTGGAGTAATGTAAAATAGAACTAATACTTGAATTGAGGTTAAATTAACTTAATTTTATAGTTATTTTTTGTACTAATATGTTCTTGAGGGACAGTGTTATTATGTATTGCAGCTGAGTTATTTATAATCTAACTTTATATAATTTTTGTAGTATTTTGAAACTTAAAATATATGTGTTTATGTGCTTTGATATATTACTGTTAAAAGACTAAGGAGAACAATGTTGGCTCATTTTGCTCTAGTTGTTTGTATACGTAATAATCTGCAGAGGGAACTGTCCATAAAATTCATGAGAAGAGCATATCTGTTAACATACCATGCCCTTTTGTACTTCAGTATATCTAGAAGCCACCATTTTAGCTTTTGTGTGATGTGCAAATATGCAGCTCATATTCAGCCTTAGACAATTATAGGAAAGGTTGTAAGTTTTGTTTCATAAATTTTTTTAATTTGTATTCATTATTTTCTACCTCTCACAGTTGAAAGACTTGGTAAATGTTTGTGTATTATCATGAAAGAAGGTATGTAGCAACTTATTACCTTGCTTCAAATCATGTAAGCATTATTATTATGCAGGGTGTCCATAAATTAAGTATCTATTTTGTTGAAATAGTGATTTTACTCACAATGTTTATCATGGTATTTGTTTGTTACACACTACTTTCAACATGTGCCCCATTCACATCATGACACACTTCCCATCTGTTGGCAGTGGCGCGAAAGACGTTCTGGAGCATTGCCGGTGTTAGGCGGCAGCCACTTGTGTAATGCGGTTATGGAGCTCCTCCAACACAATAGTGGGTTGGGTGAACACATGTCCTTTGACAAAACCCCACAAAAAGAAGTCCCGTCGGAATGAGGTCTGGGGAATGCAATGCCCAAACAAAGGGGTCCCCGGCATCCAATTCATCTCCCAGGGAATCGATCATTCGGGAACGTGCAGACGTCTAAGGCATAATGGCATGGTGCTCAATCCAGAATGTCTTTCGTGTCATTGCCGACAGATGGGAAGTGTGTTGTGATGTGGATGGGACGGACACATGTTGAAAGTAGTTTGTAATGAACATATACCATGATAAACATTGTGAGTAAAATCACTATTTCAACAAAATAGATACTTAATTTATGGACACCCTGTATTTTCATTTTAAGAAATTTTTTTCTTGACTATACTTTTTGTTCTTAGAGCATTGGAAATGCTGTAGTTGCAGCTACTTAGGAAAATATTTAATTTTTTCCTTCACATTTATTGCTGTGCAATATAAATACATATATATCTCTTTCTGTCTGTTATGAAAGTTTTAAAATTTTTGTTACATTTTATTTATTTGTTCACACTAGTATTTTCTCTTTTTACTACATTTATCTGTTTTGACATTTGATGCAAAAAAAGAAAGGAACATATATATGACAAATATTAAATATTTATTAACCTTATCTTATCTTTAGATATTGCAGTCTGTGTTGTATTGTAATACAGTCAAGATTTTTTAAAAATGAAACCTTTGTTTAGTGTACAATTCAATTGTATATTTCATTGTGCAGAGTTGTGCCTTACAGTGGTCAGCTGGTAGATAAGAAATAAAAAAAGAGTGAAAGTTGAAAAACAGCACAAATTCATCCCAATGTAAAAGTAAGCAAGCCATGTATAATAGCAATAAAGAGACAAATGTCGTTGCATTGGCAAGTACCATCTGAACAGTTGTTGGCCGTGTGAAACTGTAACTTGTGTGAGAGAGGCAGACTGACCAAGCAGGTGAAACCTGCAATCCATGTTAAACATCTGTAGTATAAAAAGATAATAATAATAAAAAAAAGAACTGGAAATGCACTCGTATATTAAAGGAATACAAATGTTATGTTTGCATTTTTATTTAATTTTTTTCTCTGGATCATAGCTGTAGAGCAATTTTAACTGGTTGAAATTTCGATCAACACATGTATACCTCTTGAAGCCGGTTGACCAGCAGCGAGCGGCAGCAATTAACGTGCCTTTTCTGGAAAACTACACATGATATTTCAGTTCTGTCTTTTTTTATCTTTAGTACATATATGAAGGTATGATATACTCAAATTACAAAACAATATATCCATTGTTACTACTATTAAAAAGTGAAGTTTGAAAAAGTCCTTATTTTCCCTTCCTTACCCCATATTGTTATGGGATAGATTTTTAAAAGTTGCTATAACTTAAAAGCTACTGCATCTTTTTGAAAAAAAAAAAAAACCTTTTACAACCAAGAATGAGTGAAAAGCAACATTTTAAGTAATATGTGACAGGGGTCCAGGGGGTACAATGTATAAATTTTACTTCCGCTAAAAGTGCCGTTTATTAGAAAGAATACAAAACCAATTTCATCTGTCAAGGACAATTAGTTCTCGAGTTAAGAATTTTTTTTTTTTTTTGGTATTTCATAAGTTCGAAAAGCACGTGCTTGAAATGGTGCCGGCTACATTTAAAAGTCGGCGCGTGACAGATCTGACCGCTAAAGGTATTGTTGTGGAAGGTCACAAGTTTGAATCCCAGGTCTAGCAATTTTGACTAATGTTTCTCTTAACTTCTTTAATGGCACTCAAGTTAGACGATTGTATAAAATCCTGTGGAAGATATTTGTCAGTCGTTCACTAGTATCAGTGTTGTTCACATACACCTGTACATTGGAATGCACAAGTATTGCTTGAAAAATTGTCCATGACTATTTTCATAGGTTTTTCTCTTGCATCCTATGTGCTTTTAAGGAATGGAAGCTTTCGTATGCTGGTGCAGACGTCAGCAGTTTGTTTAGTGTTAAGTTTCAATTACTGAAGCGCTCTATGCATAAAACACTCAGAATAAACATGGTGATGGACAAGTCGCTTTGAAATACTTATGTATCCCACTGTACCTGGACATTGGACTATACTAAAAAAATAAAAAAGAAGTGCATGGGGTGCAGAAGTTGCATAATAGTACCAAAACATATCAATATTTTTTTTCAGTCCTTTGGAACGATTTCTAACCTCAGAAAGTTCCATTTTCTTGCACCAACCCCTACAGAAACACATTAAATTTCGTTACTTCAAAAAGAGAAAAAAAAAACTTGATGTTCTCAATCTTGAATTCCAAACTCAGCAGAAGTGCTATGTTATTCTGCTTGCTTTTCTGTGTAACTTTAAAGTCATATTTCTCCAAATAGCATAGAATTAATTATTTTTTAGGTTTTTTGGCTTCCAGAATGCAAATCCTACTTCCATATATCCCAGTTATATGCAGTAGAACCTCAATTTTACGTTTTTAGGGGACAAAGCCAGAAAAACTTAAAATTCAGAAAAATTCAAAATCTGGGAACGTAAGATCTGGGCTCCATTCTATTTGCAGAATGTGCTGTTATTGGAACTCGATTAGTAGAAACTGGATTTTAAAGGGAAAAAATTTAGTGTAAAAAGGGCAAAAAAAGGACTATAGTTTTTTTTGCACTCCACTAAAACATTATTTTAAATGAAAGCACAATATATACCATTCATATATAAAAATTGATACATTAATACAAAATTTAATGTATCCATTCTTATACAGGGTGAACATAAAGTCCCAGCCCATTTTGCAGAAATAATGTATTCATGAATGTGATATTACAACATTAGTATACAGTATATCAGTGCTGTTCAACGTGATGTCCATCAATTTCAAAACACCTTTCCCAACGGGTCAGTGTTGCTCGAAACACTGTGTCCAACATCGCCCCGGTGATGAGTTCGCATGCGTGCCTTATGCGTTGTTTGAGGACTGCCACATTTGAAACCTTACTCTTGTAAACATGTTCCTTGATAAAACCCCATGCAAAAAAATCCAATGGTGTAAGGTCGGGGGACCGCGATGGACAAACACGTGTGGATCCTCTTCCTATCCATCTGTCTGGAAACATGTTGTTGAGGTATTCCCGCACAGTCAAGGCGAAGTGCGGTGGTGCGCCGTCTTGTTGCAAGATCACGGAATCAAGAATCCCATCATCCTGTAGCTGTGGCTGGAGAAACAGTTGCAACATTTCGAGATAGGTGTCTGCTGTAATGGTGTTTTCTGCAAACATGAATGGCCCATAGAGTTTTTGTTTCGTGAAACCAAGCCATACGTTGACCTTTGGTGTATTCCGTTCCCATTCGATAGTAGCATTTGGGTGTTCAGAAGCCCAGATACGACAGTTATGACGGTTCACAGTTCCACAGGTGTGGAATTTCGCCTCATCACTGAAAAGGATGTTCTCCATTAATCCATCCTGTGCTGCAGCCGCGCAGAGTTCGTAGCACACGTCTTTCCGTACAGCGTAATCCTCCGGTTCCAGTTTGTGGACAACCTGGACATGGTACGCTTTATTTTTTAAGGTGTAGTGCAACACTTTCCACACCGATGATTGAGGTATCACCAGTTCTCGACTGAGGCGACGAGTTGATGCAGTGGGACTACGCTCAATGGCTTCACGGATACGTGCTACTGTATCACCCGACATCGATGGTCGACCTGTACATTGCTCATCGAGTACAGATCCGGTGCGCATACATTTGTTCACCAGTTTTCTGATATTACCTCGTGTTGGAGCCTCTCGTCCCGTCCACATTTTCTACGAAACGTCTCCCTGACCTCCTCGAATGTCTGACCACGCAAACGTGCCGTTACAATCACAATTCGTTCTTCTGTTGTTAGCATCTCCTCGGAGTATCATTCACCTGAAATATAAAAACCATGCATTAATTATTTCTGCAAAATGGGCTGGGACTTTATGTTCACCCTGTATATGAATGGTATATATTGTGCTTTCATTAAAAGTATTTAGGGGCTTTCATCCAACACTTAATTCTATATGTTTTTGCTACTCTTTCCACTTTTTCCAATACGGGATAGCCACATATTTACATTCCCGTAATTTCTCATTTACATTTTCCTCCACCTTCTTCTCTCCCTTGTTTTTACTATCTTTGTTATCGTCCTTGGAACGCCCCTAAATGCTTAGAGAAACACTTTATGAGTTACAAAAGAGAGGGAATGAGAAAGGGTGATAATGTAGAGTGAAAAAACTGCGTATACAGAATCAAATGTCAATGTAGGAAAGAATACGTAGGGCAAACTGGTAGGAGTACGAGGGTTCGTTGGAAAGAACAAGATAAGGATATTAAAGACTGAAACCGCCGTACGGGATTATCCGAGCATGTATTGGAAGAGGAACATGAGATAGTCATACGGGAAGTTATACGCGAGGAAGACAAATTATTAAGTAGGAATGGTTATGAGGCCTCATTTATATGTAAAAATAGAGAGAACAAGCTGAATAGAGAAGATGGGAATATTGATGAAATATGGCTAGGAATGTTGAAAAAAATGGGGAAAACGTGAATATAAGGAAAACGGATTCAAGGTTAACCCAGACATTGAGCGGGAGGCAAGCATCATAAGCGACTTCTCGTTTGAAATGACATAATGGAAGGGGAAGGATGAAAATTGACTCACTCGCAACCTTGCGCATTTGAGTACACATAAGTTCCAGTTAACATGTGAATTGTGATCAGATAGTAACAAGGGTTTTAACAGTTTTTATATGAGTTTTAAGGGATTTTAAAATGTGGGAATAGTCCTGTTTTAGTCATTTGTTATCCCAGCATTCAACCTGTCCACATAATAACCTATATCCTTTCTAAATGACGAAACTTTGTAGATTTCCATAAAGTCCACTTCTTCACCTGAAGAAGGGGACAGTTGACACCGAAACGTTGTCTTTGACAAGTATATACTCACTGTAGGAAAGTAAATAACAAATATTGATTTTATGCTTATACTTCGGGTCTAGGCACCAGAGCCTCGTTAGTCTGCAAAAATGCAATTCAGGGTGTACTACGTGGAAGGGGGTCTGTGGACAACATATATATTCGAACATACATTCATAACCTTTACACATGTACAAAAATCCACATGTTGTTTTCCATATCCCACAATACGCGTACAATGAGGAATGTGTTTCCGAATACGTTTGCTTTTTTCAAAGAAATACATTTCACAAAATGGTTGAATGTTGGGTAAATGTAATAAAAATTGTAATTCAATTTTTCTTTATTAACTTTTTCTTGTTGTTTAAATATTCGGATGGTTTTGCCTAACAATAATAACAACAAAATTGTTTGATTTTTTCTTAATGGTTCAACACTTTAAAACCAATAATAGGGGAAGAATCTCCCAAAATGGGAACGGTGGGTGAAATGGAAACGTTGGGTTTCTCGCTGATTAATGCTGCTACCTTGGAACCAGCGTGGTACTACCATTCCTGGCCGTCTATATGCCAGTTTCAATCGAGTCGTGGACGGGACAGCCCGACCCTCTGTTTTCTAGCAAGTTTTCAAGTTTTTGTGAAAAGGATGCTTTGGATTTTGCCTCTACACTGTCTTGGATCTTCAAGCCATATTTGAACATTCATTTTTTTTAAGTACAGCATTGAGTCTTCCAGTTTTAAGTTAGATTTTGACATGTTACTTTTTTAAGTCATCTTGTATCTGTGTGAAAAGACGGAAAGTTTTTCTAGTGTCTACTCCGCTATGAAGGCGAAGTAGACAATTTTAAATCTTCACATTTGCAAGTTTTCGAGATATCGACAGGTCATATATTCGATTATTGTCTCCCACGCCCAGGCAGATCGAGTTAACGTTGCATTCAGCTATTACTCGTATTTGGAAGGTCAATCAGTCCATAAATGCTTTTTTTTAGAAGTATGGAAGTCTGAGATATCAATAGTTGGTGACCTCGATTGTTCGGTGCTATTTGAGGTATATAGTGCAGAAAACTGTGCTAAATTAAAAATACAAATTTGGGTAAAAATAACACGTGAAAGTGTTACTGACCGAAGTGGCTCGGTTTTGGCGACGATTGTGTACACACCTACCGTCACATGCGAGCCGTAACATGGGTATTCGTCCCGTTTTAAAGTTTTTTACCTTACCAAACCGGTGATCAAGTACCAACCATCAAACAGGAGTCATAACATTAGTATTTCTTAATTTGCGTTACCGAGCGAAGTGGCGGAGTTTCGGAGGAGAAAGAGTGCACGCTTAGCGATGTCACAGCTCCCGTTTGAGGGTCAATGCGCACTCAATCTCCCGCCAGAACACCAAGAATCTGCTCAGTGATGCAAAACTTTTCATGTATAACATGCACCATAGTTTCCATTGAAGGTGGTGGATAAAATTTGGAAAACGTGAGCATTATGCAAGCGTAAATATGTTATATTTTACTAATTTCTTGTATTTAAATACAAGAAATGTTAAATTTCCGTGGTATTTTTCTTTCCTTAAGAAAGAAATGTGTGTAAAATTCACGAAAATACATAATTAGAATTTTATGTCGAATACGCTTTGCGATTTCGAATGCACGATAAATGAGTTTAGAACAGGTTGCTGGACATACATAAACACATTTCTTTTACAGCAATCAAAATTTTTCGGTGTCATCGGGTTTGGGAAAAAATCAAGGTTTCTATAAATGGTTGATGGATGTACAGATTGACAGAGGGACACAACTGTTGCATAAGAGTACTTTTTTTTAGCCTTGATTGTTTAGTATCCTAAAAGTAAGTATGAATTTAGAAATCACGTGCAATTTTAAAAATAAACTTTATTACGAGTAATGGCATTTCAGCGTGAGAAGTATGTTGTGAATTCACATAGAGAGGATGAAAGTTATGTAACATTCTCCCCCTCCTACCCTAAAAACCAACATAATAGTCACATTTGTGAACATATTTTTCGAATATAAACTTTTTGACAAAGCAAACAAACTTTACCTTAAGGTGATGATATACCCTGGCGAAATCCTCGTCAAACCTATTTAAGCATATGGGGTAACTTTGGTCACGATTATCTCGAAAACCAATGGACAGAAAATTTTGAAATTTTATCTCAACACTGAGAAAGGATGCTTCTTGAGAACCACTTTTTGGCACTTTCATTTACTGCATTAGCGTCCCTGAATTAATTAATTTTACTCTTGAAATAACATACGCGTATCTTTTCATTTCTCTTGACAGGGCAAGCTGCTGCTGGGCTAGTCCCAATGAGCAGATTGAAACATAGTGGATGCTTTCGTCCCATTTACAATACGTTTAGAGCATGAACAGAATGCAACATGCCTTTTGAACTTCTAACTGGTGAGTTAGTTAACACATCAGGCTTAGGTAACATCCTCAGATGCTTGCTAGGCAGCTGGGCTTGTTCAGTAGTGATATCTTCTCTAAAAGGTAAGGGTTGACCCTTTCTACAGACACCCAAATGTCAACCTCCGTTTCACGTAGTACACCCCAGTAACAACAATATTACAAGCCAAAGAGCCTCTGGCGCCTTGTCCTACAGCCAGTATAATACTCTGTAGGTCCTGTGTTGTGTTGTACATATGTGTATGATTGTCCCTTCTTGCATTTCATCTTATCACCATTCAACCTCAACTTCGTGATTGGCCTAAAATGACAAAAAAACGGAGTAAAATAAATAAAATCAAACTAAACTTCTAACTGGATAACTGTAGAGGCAGCAGTAAGATGATTACTGTTTGGGAAAGTTGTGAGAAAATGAAAGAGCATATTATACAGTTCTTGAAGTTTTCCCCCAGTTTTGTTCGTAGTACTACAATTAATAATAACTACCAGTAGCGGCGATTAGGGGGCGACTGGGGCAGTTGTCCCCTACTTTTCGCCACTTTTGCCCCCGCACTATGCTAAATCTTATCTGCAAAGGGAAATGTACTGTCTTTCTTTCTTGTCCCCCCTCAGTTTTGGCACCTTGCCCCCCCCCCCGTTTTGGAACCCAGTCTCCGCCACAGGTAACAACAATAATGTGTAGGTATGTATTGCTCTAAAATGAGCCCATTTCCTTCCATGCTTCCACTCTCCATGCAACAAGTTTAATACAAACACTGCGTATGAGAGATTCAAAATTGTAAAAATAACGATTAGTGACTTTTAACCTTCATTGATATCTGTGATATCAGCACACCTACAAGAACATAGAAGAACGATAGTTAACTATTATTAGTACGTAATAGACTCTTCATTATCTTTTACTGTATTAATTCCTTCGTAGTTGAAGAATACCCTAATAAATAATGCACTAGTAACATTTATCCACGGCCTAGAACATACCTAAAATGATAATATGAGAGCTACTTCAGATACTCACCGGTCTATGCATTCATGGAAGATCTTTCATTGTAGTTACATAGAAACAGCTGTGCAAGACAACAATGCATAATTATTACTTCACTCTTGTTGTGCAAAAGCTTCAACAATGGATTTACCAATGATTTGAAATTCTTATCGTCATAGCTACGTGAGCATTCATTGAACTCAATGTTGATCGGTATGTTACTGCTTATTCATACAGTTTCTGCGACACATGCAGTGGCCAACACCTCCTTCCAAAGAGAGGTGGCGGGAGCTACGAAACACCCAACCACCCTTTTTTATATTACAAGTGTGTATGCATGTATGCTTACTATGTTGACAAAAATGTTCAATACCAGCTAACCACCCACCCCTAGATGTAGCATGCGCCACTACAGAGAAACTTTTAAAGATTCATCGGTTGTTTCAATCAAATTCAGCTGGCATCGAAGTTTCCAGGTTCAATTCTCGGTCTGGTCTTGGGTATTCTTTGCGAGCGTACCTTCATTAATTTCACATAATCATCACTCATCTTCGTCGTCCCGGTTATCTAAAAGTGTCAGAAAAGCACTGCAGAAGGGAAGAAGGTTTCTGTCAATATTTCATTTTAAACTTTTTACTAAGAAAAATATAGGCAAAGGAATTTTAAAAATTGTAGTTATATGTACATAAAGATGACATAAAACAATAATTGAATTCTAAATTGTAGTGTGTAATATACGGCATACGCTTTTGGAAGGAATATGAGTTCAGCCAATACGCAGCCAGTGCTGTCGCGTTGTTGCCGAACCAACTGTTAGCGGAAGGGAAACAGATAATTCGTTGTGTCCAATATTCAACATTTTATATACAGTAAAACCTGTCTATCCCCGAACATGATGGTTCCGAGCAAAATTTTCCGTCTTAACAGTTTTCCTTCTTATACAAGGTTGACTTTAAATACAGTATAGAGCGATGCAGGAAATAATGGAAAGACAGATTTACATTTCGCATTACTTATAATGTAGAGTACTAATGCATGTACGTACATGAATAAAAATGCGATACATTCATCAATTTCATCATATCATCATTCATCTCCATCTTCGCAAATTAGCCAAAAGTGGCACAAAAAGCGAAATAAAATGGACACTCACAAACATCCATGCACATGCCATGATTCGAACCCGGGACCCCTGGCGTCGAAGCGCGATGTGCATAGGGGGAAAGGGAAAGATTGAAAGATGGAATAAGAGAGGTGAAGAAAGATTGAGATAAAAGTGAAGAAAAAGAAAGAAACAAAGAGAGATAACAAGAAAAATAGAAAGATGACGAAAGAACAGAGGAGAAATAGACAAAGAAAGGTGGAGAAAGAGGGTAAGAGATGAAAGAAAGAAACTGAATCATAACAGCTATGAGTATTGGAGCGCATTCTTTCATATCGACAATGTTACCGATAAGCGAGTGGCAACAGAGGCGTGTTCCATTTACAGTATTGAATTGTTTTCTTGCGAGCGCAAAAAATAAAGGAAGAAATTTCCATCTCGTTGGTCTTTAAATGGTGTTCCGTTTCCGCGTTAAGGAGGTTTCCGCCTTAAGCAGGTCATTTTCAGGTATAAAATCGGTCCGTTCTGGGGACTTTTTTCTCCTTATTTACAGGTTTCCTTCTTATAGAGGTTCCGGGATATGCAGTTTTTACTGTAAAATGCATGCACGTGATATTTGAGTACAATGAAATATATGGTGAAGAATTCTACACAGAATTATATCATATCACTGCAGCATATAAGTGACATTCATACCTGAAACAAGTTTGAAGATTTTTTTTATAGAGGAACTGCAAGGGCATCATCATCGCTCTCGTTTCTGTTTTCTGCCATGTTTCCCAGGAGATTTGAATAAGGGTTCACTGATTTCTGTGGAAGATACTTAATTTGTTTTATAGTACGCAACAGAGTATGCACACACACGGTTTAGCCATAAGTTCTCGACTATGAGAGAACACTGTTTCAGCACACACATCTTCCGACACCAATTCCTTGATGTAAGAATACATTTAAAAAATAAGATTCCTCTCTTGTGGACGTAATATTTTGCCCTTGGTGCCTTTAATACTAGTACTAGGTTTCGATTGATTGAATTGGTGTTTTAAGTCCACCTTATGCACACTAAGGTTAATCGGGACTGGGCCTACAGTTTAAAGAGGGATCCGAGCCACTATGTGCCTCCACCGGGTATCGAACCCGGGACCCCTTGATTACAAGGCGGCGACGGTCTAGGTTTCGATAGCGACATTATTAATTTTATTTGATTTGCTTTATTTTACATCGCTTTTCTGTCACATTTGGCTAATTGCGAAGATGGGAATGAGTGATGATATAATGAAATTGATGAATGTACATTCATAAACATCCATGTCCAGGCCGGGATTCGAATCCGGGACCCCTGGCGTCGTAGCGCAACATGCTAACCACTCCACCATGGGGGCCGGCGCGACAGTATTAAATAAAGTAGTGTAAAAGTATATAATACTGGGACGAGAAAGAATGAGGTATTTTGACTGAATAGAAATACTTAAAACTAAGGCAAAATGTCTATAAAATTTTATTGCTACTGTGTATAACCTACGATTTTTGTAAAAAAAAGCTCCTGAGAAAGTATGACCCCCCTCAGATTGATGTGGCTAAACCTGAATTTGCTAAATTGTTGTTTATAAACTTGTTAAAAATATGGCTCATATGATATTTGTTTTGGCTATACTTAAAACTAAGCCAAGATGTTCTTAAGAGCTTATTGCTTATATGAGCCACACCTACCCACACACACCCACACCCACACATACACATACAAGTCTACTTCTGGTCTACTTCTATTGCATCATGTTGTGCAACAAATTATTATTCAATACTATCCAACAAAATTATTAGGCATGTGATCGGTTGGTTATGATGTAATGGGTGGGTGTCTTCTGATTGGCTCACTGTTTCAGATGCGGTTCGCGCTTAGGCTATTTAAAGAGTTCTTGCATTACAGATCAGTTAATATTGTGAGAATAGTTGAAGAGTACAGAAGTGTTGTTCCAGTGCTCTTTATATTATAGCTCTGTTTGGTTTGATATACCGAATTTCTTATTATTTATATTAAACATGTGTTTTGGTATAGTGAACAAGAATCTTATATTTTGTATAAAAGAGTCTGATATTTGATACATCTAGTTGTAATCTATTTATATTTAGAGTCTGGCTTGCAGCTATTGCAGTCTGTCCCAGCTTGCTATACAAAATCAATACCGGCATTAGGTCATTGCCTTACATGCACATCACGACATGGTGGAGTAGGTCAGTGATTCTGTAGGTCAGTGCTTTTGTAGATCAATACTTATTCTACCTTCGCGCAGGTATGCTATTAGTTTTACAATTTGTCATAGTTTTGTTAAGTATAGAGTTTTGATTTGAATCCCAAGAAATCTGATATTTGTATGAATTTGTATTTGTATTGAATTTTTCCCGAGAAAATTTATATATAAATACCAGAGCTGAAAAAAAATTATAATTATAACTATTGTTTTTAAGTTATATTCTATCAATTATCGTAAGTTTAAAAGTGTTTTTTTGTAGTAAATAGAATCTTATTGAATTTTAATTTGATTGTGTGTTTTGTATTTTTCCCCGAGAAAATTTATATATAAATACCGAGAAACTTCTATTTAAATAACATCTTGTAAAAATGACAACTTGTATAACTGACTTACCACTTGAACTGCTGTACAAGATTTTTGAGTACACAGTCGACGGAGGTAAGGATGTTGCGAGGCTCGTTGAGTTAAGCAAAATAGCGCCTGAATTTCGTCCACCGTGCGAGATGATTTTTATGGACAATCTTCGCAAAATAAGCGGTATGAAAAACTTGCAGAATCCTGATTCTTTTTTTCGGGCTGCAGGCAAAAAGTTGGCTGATAGGATGGACGAGCTTTATGAGGCGAGGGAAGGAAGGAGACGATATACGTACGATTGGTATGAGTCAAATGCGGAAACAGACAACATCATTACACAACTTATCGTATTGACTGAGGCGCGAACTTTTTTTCTAACCTGACATGATATATAAATAAAATACTATTACTAACAAGGAGATAAACGGATTAACTTTTGCATGCAACCAAATCTCATGAAATATTGATAAAAGATATGCTTTCTATTAAAAATGTAATTACTTATAAACATGGAATGCGTGATATTCTCGAAAAAAACGTAACTCCTCTTCCCTCTCTTCAAGAAGTCGAATCCTTTTAAAACAAACAAAAAAAACAACATCAACACGGACAACAAACATGTATCACAAGAAATAATAACATATTAACAAACAGCCTATTTCGTTTAATTAAAAAAATTCTAAATTTAATATGTAATGAAAGCACATGATAACAACTTATTTGAATTAGTTTCCAAATTCAAATATTTAGGAGTAATATTAAGAAATGAAAATTATATTAAAGAGGAAATAAAATAAAAAGTAGGCTTAATTCAGGAAATACATGTTACTTCTCTCCAAGAAACTAAAAGTTAAAATATACAAAACAGTAATTCTGCCTGTAGTATTATATGAATATGAAACTTGGTCGAACATAAATTGAGAGTATTTGAAAATAAGATTGTTAAGAAAATATTTGGACCTAAAAGGGATGAGAAGACAGGTTAGTGGAGAAGGTTACATAATTTAGAACTACATAATTTATATTTATGTCCAGATATTATTAGAACAATTAAATAAAGAAGACTCAGGTGGGCGGGCTATGTGGTACAAAGCCCGAATGGGAGAGGAAAGAGGAGTTTACAGGATTCTTGTTGGGAGACCTGATGGTAAGAGGCCTAGACGAAGATAGAAGGACAATATTGAGATGGACCTAAAGGAAATTGCTAGGGATGGTTAAGAATATATAGATAGATAGATGGAAGACCTGTGTTGCTGCAGCTACGAACCTTTGGGTTTAAGAAGACTAGAGAGTTAGTTAGTTAGTTAGTTATTAAATCACATGGCACTATAAAAAATACAATCCCTGGCATAGAATGAATTTTTTAAAAATGAAATTTATTTCTACATAATGAACCTTAACCTATACAATTGTATATATTTTTTTTTAATCTGTAGTATTTAAATTAAACAGACTTAAATAAGAATTGGGAGTACGTACATAATAGAATAGAATCAATAGTTAAATATTGTTAAAACCAAGAAAAAAGTAAGCAATGGTTCGCATAACCTAATAGAAATAGACTTAGGTGGTTAAAGAACAGCATGTTTAGAAGTAACAAAAAAGAGATGACTTGAAAAGTAAAATTAACGCAATTAGATGTTATTTAAATAGAAGTTTCTCGGTATTTATATATAAATTTTCTCGGGGAAAAATACAAAACACACAATCAAATTAAAATTCAATAAGACTCTATTTACTAGAAAAAAACACTTTTAAACTTACGATAATTGATAGAATATAACTTAAAAACAATAGTTATAATTATAATTTTTTTTCAGCTCTGGTATTTATATATAAATTTTCTCGGGAAAAATTCAATACAAATACAAATTCATACAAATATCAGATTTCTTGGGATTCAAATCAAAACTCTATACTTAACAAAACTATGACAAATTGTAAAACTAATAGCATACCTGCGCGAAGGTAGAATAAGTATTGATCTACAAAAGCACTGACCTACAGAATCACTGACCTACTCCACCATGTCGTGATGTGCATGTAAGGCAATGACCTAATGCCGGTATTGATTTTGTATAGCAAGCTGGGACAGACTGCAATAGCTGCAAACCAGACTCTAAATATAAATAGATTACAACTAGATGTATCAAATATCAGACTCTTTTATACAAAATATAAGATTCTTGTTCACTATACCAAAACACATGTTTAATATAAATAATAAGAAATTCGGTATATCAAACCAAACAGAGCTATAATATAAAGAGCACTGGAACAACACTTCTGTACTCTTCAACTATTCTCACAATATTAACTGATCTGTAATGCAAGAACTCTTTAAATAGCCTAAGCGCGAACCGCATCTGAAACAGTGAGCCAATCAGAAGACACCCACCCATTACATCATAACCAACCGATCACATGCCTAATAATTTTGTTGGATAGTATTGAATAATAATTTGTTGCACAACATGATGCAATAGAAGTAGACCAGAAGTAGACTTGTATGTGTATGTGTGGGTGTGGGTGTGTGTGGGTAGGTGTGGCTCATATAAGCAATAAGCTCTTAAGAACATCTTGGCTTAGTTTTAAGTATAGCCAAAACAAATATCATATGAGCCATATTTTTAACAAGTTTATAAACAACAATTTAGCAAATTCAGGTTTAGCCACATCAATCTGAGGGGGGTCATACTTTCTCAGGAGCTTTTTTTTACAAAAATCGTAGGTTATACACAGTAGCAATAAAATTTTATAGACATTTTGCCTTAGTTTTAAGTATTTCTATTCAGTCAAAATACCTCATCCTTTCTCGTCCCAGTATTATATACTTTTACACTACTAAATAACACTCACGGAAAACACACTATTACACAACTATCGAATATAAGGGCTGTATTGCATATCATGCTACTACGTCAGGTCTTTCAGGTTCGAATCCCGGTCCTGGCCTAGGTGTTTGTAAGTGTTCGTTCATCAATTTCATCATAAGTGGCAGAAAAGCGAAGTAAAATAAATCATATCAATCAATAAGGGCTGTATTGAATCCTCTCACAACTATTCGTCGTGCCGTACGAGCAAAATCATCTTACACCGCCATTGTTACGAAAACGCTGAACTCAACTGACTCGCAATGTTCGTGAACGCCCACGACAATGAAGGGTCATTGTGCATATTCAGCCGAATTTAACACCCATAGCTTTACCAAGACACAACTCAGCAGGGTCAACACGGTGGCAACGAAGAAAACAGATGGAACATGGAAGGAAAACGACAGAGTCATTATGTGTGTGTGTGTAGAGACGTGTTGTTTCCCGTGTTTCTTCAACAAATGATAACTCCGGCTGTAGGCCACGGAAATTCATGGGACTTGGACAGTCAGGTTCAAAATATCGTGCCCCATCTAATGATGAACCTTTTAAAGTGGCGCGCAAGAAAAATACAGAACATTGCATTTAACTTGCACGCCGCAGTTTCCTACCAGTACATAGGCGCCGACTCCATGGGGCTTAGGGGGGCTCGAGGCCCCCAATGTTAATGATGTGGGGGCAGAGCCCCCCCAATAATTTTGCTTAAGAGGATCTAATGTATTATTTTTCTTCACTTGTAAAGTTTACTCTGAATTTTGCCACATGAACTTAACTTTAAATACACATTTGAAATGTTCTATACCATCAACTTTGGGGGCCTGAGACCGATAAACCATCAACTTTGGGGGGGGGGGCTATGACCGGAAACAGCAAAACACATAACTTATAACTATATACTAAGTATGTATATAATTATTATTTACTATTATACATATATTAATCAGAGACATAATGAATTTAGCCAACGACTTGTTGCAGACTGTTTGGGAATCCCCTAAAAGAATGCAAATATTTAGGAATATTATTGATGTGAATGAGAAGGCTGGCCATACTGGACTGCGACCGATTTGCCCACGTCGGTGGACGTTGAGAGCCTCCAGTATGCAACCGATCTTAAGGAACTATGAAAACCTTCTCAATTTTCTTGAGAATTTTTCTGAAGAGGATTCTATTGACGCAACATTAAAATGTTCTGGATACCTGGAGACAATGCTTCACTTCAAGACATTTTTCTTTCTCTCCCTCTATTGCAATGTGATGGGTCAAATAGAAGAGGTAAACTGTAAGATTCAGTCTCAACGCATTGATTCTACAGAGGTAGAATCAAAACTAAAATACTTGACTGACATCTTTCAAGAAAAGCGAATGTGTTTTGAGCAGTTCTGGCTGAAATGCACAGAGGGCAAACCGAGCCTCGAGCCAGAATTGCCCCGGCAACGTCAGGTCTCTAAGAGGCTTGAAAATCCTGATGCTGCCAAACATCACAAGTTCTACACTACAAAATAGTATTATAAATCAATATACACTGACGTGTGTGACACAGCAAAATCATGTGTTAAACAAGGACATGAATCTACAGGACTACAAAAAATAACAGCCGTAGAGAAAGAATGCATCTCAGCTGTGAACAGTTGCACAACAAAGTTTCAGCAAACGCGAGAATTCTTTCGCAAAGATTTGGATGCCGATAGGCTCTCCTTACACATGTCCATGCTTGGTGATATTGCCAAAAAGGTCATTCAGTGTTATTAGCCGACTAAAGACATATTTGAGATCTACAATGAGGCAGAGGAGACTAAGCAGCTTAGCGGTACTTCACATACATCAAACTGTGCTTGATAATTTGGACCTGAGACAGCTCGTTAATGAGTTCATAAAAAAATAACCCACTGCGTAGAGCAACTTTTGCTTTATTTTTAGATCATGTTCATATGTTTTTGTTGTGTATGTCAATTTATATCTTAGTGTACATGCTATTTGTTTTTATTATTGCAAAATTAAATTTAAAAAGTAAAATATTGTAGCAAGAACAAAAAAGTAAAACCATTTTCCTGCGATTTGTGTTAGCATTTATGTAAATAATTAAATAAAACTGTTAAATATTGTTTATTTTATGGGTTATTTGCAACCCATCACATGTCTGTTGCGGACATTAAAACACGCCCATGCCCTCGCCGGGACTCGCACCCGAGACCTCTGGATCAAAGCGGGTTGAGTCGACCACCCAACACGCTGGGCCACTGAGGTCGGCAAAAAACGTTTAGGTTGGTCTCTTAATGTAAATACATACTTTTCAATAAAAATGTTAATTGTTATCTAAGAAACAAATGAGCAGACACAATAGACATAAAGAGACTTTGAAACATTTTCTAAACGTTTTTCATGTTACATTTCATTTGCATGAGGAATATAATAGCTGCTTAAAAACTGCTATACGAAGACGTATTTTTTATTTTTTAGAAAAGAGAGGAAGTGAGTCATCATTCATTTATTTCAGTGATCAGAGCCCGCCCAATAATTTTGACAAGTCGGCGCCCCTGTACCAGTACAACATTGCACTCCTGCCATTGGCTGGTCGCCAAGGACACGCACTCCGTAGCTCCGCCCGATATCGCATCTAAAACCGTGCGTCGTATAGACACAGAAATCAATGCTTGTCCGATGCACAGCTGTTACGTACAACAAGGAAATTAGAGAATTCAGGTCTATCTAACATTGTGTTTTAAACGTCATGCATTATACCAGGACTAGGATTAATATGTACTAACAAGTGGCTTTGTATGTAGCTACATACATATGGACTAAAAATTCGCAAAATATGAACTAACACATACGTAAAATTACCAAAAATGCTGCAAAGACTTCATACGATTCCTTATTTGAGTGATTTCAAACAAAATAAAAAATATTATTTTTCATTGCATTAATGCACTGGTGGCGTTCTAACTGTTCACTCCCAAAACCCGTATACACTGGTACGGAACTGCAACGGCAGATAACAACATGCCAAAATGTTAAACCGCGACAATTGGCCCACAACACTCCTCCTCAAGCAGTATTATTATTTCCTCTCTGTGATCGGCGAAAGTCGGTTGCTTTTGTTCTACATTTACAAACGATGCCGGCTTCCACAACAATAACAAGTACATATACTGCCACTAGACGATAAGCTACGCGGCTTTTTCTTTTGCTATGAACCAGTGTTGCCACACGAAGGGAAATTTCCCTTTTGCAGGGAAATTCAGACCGAACTTTTAGCCAAAAGGGAAAAGGGAATTTCGATGAATAATACCACAGTTGCAGGGAAATTTTAAGCTCATCTGTCTACATTATTACAGTTTATGTTAAATTCGAATTTCATCGCCACATTATTATGTTATTTATCTTGCTATGCCTACTTGTTTCTGCTCCTTTAAGTTTATTGTACGTTGCTTTTATGCCACTTTGGATAAATAGTAACGATGAGGATTAACAATTAAATGGATTCCTGAATGGGATTCAAACCTGGGACAGTCAGGAAGTGATGAAACTGAAATGTGAATATTTTAAAAAATATATTTTTTATTCAAACGAATAACGAATTCAACGGAATACTTAACTACGTACTACTACTGCTTCCACCACCATCACTAATAATGCTGCTGCTACTACTACTAATTATTATTATATAATTTGCTTAGGTGAAGGGAAAAATTGGTCGAAAAAGGGAAATTTTGCCCCTTGGAAAGGGAAATTGTGCTCTCATATTGTGGCAACACATGATTATGGAGGATAGGCGCATATCCACCAAAACCATTGCTGCGTATCTCGGGATATCGCGTGAGCGTGTGGGTGTCATAATATCCGAGTATCTGGACATGCGGAAGCTCAGTGCGAAATGGATCCCAAAATGTCTGAATGCTGACCAGAAGAGAACACGGGTGCAGATGTCACGGGAGATCGTGCGCAAGTTTCAACAGCCTGATGATTTTTTGCGCTGTCTGGTAACTGAAGATGAAACATGGATTCACCATTATGACCCACAGACTAAACAGCAATCCATGGAGTGGCGCCACAGTGGGTCTCCTCGACCGAAAAAGTTCCGAACTCAAAGGTCAGCGGGGAAGGTTCTGGCATCGGTCTTTTGGGATAAGGACGGTGTGATCCTCATAAAATATCTTAAACAGGGTGAAACCATCAATGCTGCTGTTTATTCCCAATATTTGATTGAATTGAAGGCGGCTCTGAAGAAAAAACGTCGGGGAAAAGTGAGCAATGGTGTGCAATTTCTCCAGGACAATGCGCCCTCGCACAAGGCCCATCAAACCATGCAATTGCTGACGGATCTGGGCTTTACCTGTGTACCCCACCCACCCTATTCCCCTGATCTGGCCCCGTCCGACTATCACCTTTTTCCAAACCTCAAAAAACATCTCAAAGGTATACAATTTAGGTCCGAAGAGGCACTGGTTGAGGAGGTGGAGGGCTGGTTCGCACGGCAGGACAAAATCTTCTATTTGAAAGGGTTACAAATGTTGAAACATCGTTGTAAAAAGTGTATTGAGCTTTGGGGGGAATACGTTGAATAATGTATTAAAATGGTTGTTCCAGCTGTATTTCTTCTAGGTGATTTCATGAACTTTTCAGCCCCCCCTCGTACATTCCATATTATTTCATTATTCACTGCAGAGTACAACACATAGGAACAAGAATGCCCACTCGTCACGGGTTCGAATCCCGACCTGAATTGTTCTTTGTGAGATCCCTTCATCAATTTCATTATATCATCACTCATCCTCATTTTCGCGATAACCAAATGTGGCAGAAAGGTGAAGTAAAATAAACCAAACCAACAACAACAATGAGAATGCGCGTTTTCTTGCCCAAATTAATACATCCGTTTTCATGACTCTTTAACTTACCCATTTTTTTTATTGGAGGCCAAATTATTAGAATATTTAAATAAAACACTACTAAAACGAGAGCGTGAGCAAATATTTGTTATTTAATCATGATATATTACATATTTGAAAAAAAGAAAAGAAACCATAACATTTTTGTCTGCACATAATACAAGTACGGTCCCATTCATATACAAATAAAACTACATCCCATATTATACATAATATTGTACAACGTTTAAAAGGTTGTGTAAATACAGAGAACATAAGTACTGCAAAAAATTTTACCCTGAGTTCTTTAGAGGATTTACAAAGAAATCGAAGGGAAACCAATCCCCTATCTGTCCTATAGAAGATAGACTGGGGGACCTGAAACCACGGGCTTTCAACCATGGGAGCGAGGGGCGAGGGGGCAAGGGAGGTACAGGCAGAAATCTTCCCTTTCCATTCTGGGGGTTGTCTATACCTGGATCTGGTAAGGCGGAAGAAGAGCCAGCTAGGGTTTTCAGCCTTGCCAGCTGATCACATCGAGGGACGAGAAGCGCGTGGAAAGAAGTGTTGCATATGAACTGAGGCTTCAAGATAATAAAAATTGTGATTTGAAAATAATTAGAGATGTGAGATTGATTGATCTATCTCTGCTAGACTAGCTACTCCTCAGTGCACGTCACTGGAAAATTGGTATCTACGCAACGGCAAATTTATGTGTGTTGTACTCTACATGACTAGATTCTCAAATTCCACCATAAGGGTCTTCGTATCCTTTTCAAGAAAATTTACATTAATGTGTGACTGATTCATTGATATAGTTTATTTTACTTCGTTTTTCTGACAATTTTGGCTAATCGGAAAGATGATTTGATTTGATTGATTTTATTTATTTTATTTTACTTCGCGTTTTGTGCTTCTTGGCTAATTTGCGAAGAAGGGGAAGAGTGATGAAATGATGAAATTGATGAATGGACATCAACCATGCCCGAGCGGGATTCGAACCCAGGACCCTTGGCGTCGCAGCGCGATGTGCTAACCACTCAGCCACAGGGTCCGGCAATCGCAAAGATGAAGATGAATGGTGATAAGATGAGAGATGAAAGGACAATCACAAATACACATGGACATCACACAACAAAGTCCCATGAAGCATTACACTGGTCATGGGCCCAGATGCCAGAGCCTCGTTAGTCTGCAAGTTGCAGTCCAGGGTGTACTACGAGGTTGTCTTTGGAGTGTCTTCAGAAAGGGTCAGCCCTTGCACCTCACATTAATATGTGTTAGTTAAATGAAATGCGTGAAAAGATTGTCTCGGGTCATCCACCAAGTGTGTTGAAAGCATTTCAACCTTTCGAGAGCTAACGTAACTCTGATCTTCAGGGTAGAAATTTAATTATATCATGTAATTATGCATATTACCAAAAGCCTTTATGAAACATCAGTCGGAGAAAGAAAACTACATTCTATGTCACTGTTTTACAAACTATTTATTGATGCGTACAATACAGGGGCGTATCTAGGGTAAGTCAGGACTTCCAAAATCCTATTCCTGTGTACATTTTAGGAGTAATTATAAAGATCCCATACCTCTGATACGGAAATGGAACTAATATTTACTACAAGTAAAGGAAAGCCTAGTATAAACAAAATCCACGGCTCTTCTCAAACTAAAACTTTGAAACGACCCACGCACGTTCTCGTTGTGGAAAAGTAAAAATCAGAAACGGGCTCCACTATCTGAAACGTTCCGGGTTCGACGTGGCAGACACCATATATCTGAAACTAATCTGTTCAGCGTTAATCACTGCAACGTACCGGGTTCGACGTTGTGAAAGTCATCAGTATTCAGATTTACCCATAATGTTAACTCTATTCTAGCTGGAGATATGAGGATCTTATACACTTAGGGCTCTGGTATAAGTAATGAAAGTTCTCGCCGGCTTAACAAGTTTATTAGACTGGGGTTAAATGTAGATATCCGCACCAAACAAAGTCACAATATCTTCTGATACGATCTCACTGCTCTTTGTCGTTCCAGGTTCGAAGCTCCTCTGCTAGGAGGGAGGACAGGGACCATTCAATTATTTTCTCTTTAGAGAAACCAAGGGGGGGGGGGGTGTGAGGGACCTTATTTTTCTTTTAGAGCTTTGGAATACAACTGTGTTGACATAGGGGACAATAGGGCATCAATTTTAGCGACTCAAGGAACATTTAAATCTATTTTCCTAGTAACCAAAGAGTAATGTCAAGAAGCAAAAGACATTTGTTATAAGCTTATAATAGATAAGGCTTAGTTAACGTTATTTACTTTAATTAATAATGTAATAAAGCTAAACTAAAAACAGCAATTAACAACTGCTTATTTTACCCTTTATGAAAATTAACTATCGATGAACATCACCCTTCGTATAATTTACCTGGTAGGCCAAGAAATATATTATCACTCGTATAATCGGTTATACGTCAAAACATCGACGCAAAAACATCGACAACAAAAACATCGCCTACATTTCATCGACAGTACAAAACATCGACAGCACAAAACATCGACAGTACAAAACATCGACAGCACAAAACATCGACAGTACAAAACATCGACAGCACAAAACATCGACGGCACAAAACATCGACACCAAAAACATCGACACCAAAAACATCGACGACAAAAACATCGACGGCAAAAACATCGACGGCAAAAACATCGACAGCAAAAACATCGACAGCAAAAACATCGACAGCAAAAACATCGACACCAAAAACATCGACACCAAAAACATCGACAGCAAAAACATCGACAGCAAAAACATCGACAGCAAAAACATCGACAGCAAAAACATCGACACCAAAAACATCGACACCAAAAACATCGACGCCAAAAACATCGACAGCATAAACATCGACAGCATAAACATCGACGCCAAAAACATCGACGCCAAAAACATCGACAGCAAAAACATCGACGGCAAAAACATCGACGGCAAAAACATCGACGGCAAAAACAGACAGCAAAAACATCGACACCAAAAACATCGACACCAAAAACATCGACTGCAAAAACATCGACGCCAAAAACATCGACGCCAAAAACATCGACGGCAAAAACATCGACGCCAAAAACATCGACAACCAAAAACATCGACGCCAAAAACATCGACGGTAAAAACATCGACAGCAAAAACATCGACACCAAAGACATCGACGGCAAAAACATCGACGGCAAAAACATCGACGGCAAAAACATCGACAGCAAAAACATCGACACCAAAAACATCGACGGCAAAAACATCGACCCCAAAAACTTCGACGGCTAAAACATCGACGCCAAAAACATCGACGGCAAAAACATCGACACCAAAAACATCGACAGCAAAAACATGGACACCAAAAACATCGACGGCAAAATAAAGGGGGAACCCCCGAATGTTACCAAACCTCCACCCGTATGCATTCGAGGGCATACGCTTTGTCCCAGTGCCTCTGTGAATAAACTGGGACGTCTTTTGCTCGAATTACGGTTCCCCCGTTATTGTTTTGCTCTACCACTTTATTAAATTTCCCATTACAATATTTGAAAGTATACAAGAAAATAACATTACTACATACATTAAATGATTACATAAAATAGTGTATGGACACAGTATTACAGTACACAATTATTTCTTCGTGAAATGGAGATTCTGTATTAAAGTGTTTGCAGTTTATATTGTAGTTTGGTATGGCTGTAAGTACCGGATTCTGTGGTACCAGAATCTAAGAAATTGAGGATTTGTATGGCTCGAGTTCTCTATTTAATATAATTGGTTTTTTAAAGGTATGATTAGGCTCCTGGACCAGCCACGGAGAGAGGGTGAGTTGATGGTTGAAGACCATTTTAGTTTGTATTGTTTCGTCGTTTGCCTCACCCCAGAGGCTAGGTGTTCCGCCCTCGGTGTCCCGTCCCGTTTCCTTTAGGAGGAAGTGGACAAGGTATAGAGCACTCGAGTTCCATCACTATAGTGGAGTATTGCAATTTGTAGTGAGAAATAAAAAAAAAAAACAAAAAAAAACAAAACAGAAGTTGTAGATAAAATAAAAGAAAAAAAAATCGTCGCCATGTTGTGTATGTGTAGGCCGAAATGTGTGCACTTCAGCTAATTCATGGCGATGTGTATGATTACAATCAGATAACTAGTAAATGTAAAGTAAAATAACTTTTAATAAAATATTAATGAAAATAACAATGATAATACAAAAATAAGATACTATATTATTATGAATATTAATAATGAATACAATGGTTTATGAAGCTCCGGATTTCCGGTGCTATGTTCTTACTGGCGTACCAGTACGTGTATCTACAGAGGGGTTTTATTTGATAATTTTATGAATTTGGGTTGTGTTGTTTTGAGGCTGTCTCCCTCAGAAGGTAGTCCTTGTGTATTTCTCCTTGCATTCACATGAGACGAAATCTTCTTCTTTCGGCTGCTTCACTTCTGCCTGTAGATGTCACGAAGAATTTCCTTCTGGGGGCATTTACTGGTGCGTCCTCCTTATCGCTCTTCTCCCCGGGAACTACTGTGGGTGATCTCTACGCGTCGAGAGAGCATTTTGGGACCTCGTCACCCTTCTATCTTGAGGCTGGCTGGGAGTAATGAGAGGTGTAGTAGGTCGAGTCTGCAGCTGTGAGTTGAACCGTTTCATTTCCTCCAAGGAAACTGCGTTTGTCAAGCATTTCAATTTGTCTATTTGTTGCTGACAGAGAAGGATTTTGATATTCGTCGTTGGTAGTTCCTTCCTCAGATTCTTGATGTAGTCTCCAGCTGCCGGGCAGAAGAAGACCTTATGTTCTGGAGTATCCTCTGTCTCTCCGCATGTGGCGCATACTGTTGTTTGCCTGCTGCCAATTCGGTGCAAGTGAACTCCATAAGGACCATGGCCTGTCAGCAGGTGAATAAGTCCTCTTATGGGGAGATCACCAGTAGGAATTTTGGCTCTTATGTTCGGGATGAATTCATATGTTCTTCTCCCGTTTTTCGCTCTTTCCCATTCTCGTTGCCAGTCCGCGGTTATTTTGTCGTGAATTTCTTGGAGTGTTGGGTGGAAGGTCCCTATAGTTCTTATTATGTCTCTTTCATTGCCCTTCTTGAAATGGTATTTAGTGGCTCTCCATCTCGCTTCCAGATCCATTGGCAGGTGTCCTGTGACAGCCAGAAGCGCCTCAGTCGATGTTGTACCAAAGGCACCTGTCGTTCTTAAAAGTATCCTTCGTTGTGAGCCTCTTAGTGTCCTTAAATTTTTTTGGTTGTTTAGGCCATCTACCCACGTTGAAGCCGCATATGTTACTATTTGTGCATATATGGATTTAATGTAAGATTGTATAATGCTAGGATGTAGATTAAAATTCTGGGAGGCCAACCTTGTCAGTTTATTCATGGCTAGCTCCCCTTTACTTGTAATAGATTGTATATGAGCTCCAAATTTTAGCCCCCCTTCCAATGTTACTCCCAGATATTCTACTGCATTTGCTCGCTGTATAGATTTTCCTGATATTCTGATTGTTGGATTTCTACTTCTGCTGAGGCGACCTTTGACGATCAGATACTTTGTTTTAGCAGCCGATATCTCAAGTTTAGCATTACGGCACCACCCGTTTAGTTCACTTAGAGCGTTATTTGCTTTTCTCTCCAACTGAGCTCTCGTGTTTCCCGAACAAATGAAGGCAACATCGTCTGCATAGGCTATGACTCTATCGACATTATTGTTCCTTCCTAATAGTCTCAAACAGGGCTCGAGGTTTATATTCCGGCAAAAACATCGACACCAAAAACACAGACGGCAAAAACATCGACACCAAAAATATCGACGGCACAAAACATCGACGCCAAAAAACATCGACGCCAAAAACATCGACGGCACAAAACATCGACGCCAAAAACATCGACGGCAAAAACATCGAGACCAAAAACATCGCTATTTTTTGTCATTAAAGCCGTTAATTTATAATGCAGTCAAAAAAACACACCAAAAACATCGACGGCAAAAACATCGACAGCAAAAACATCGACACCAAAAACATCGACGGCAAAAACATCGACGCCAAAAAACATCGACGCCAAAAACATCGACGGCACAAAACATCGACGCCAAAAACATCGACGGCAAAAACATCGAGACCAAAAACATCGCTATTTTTTGTCATTAAAGCCGTTAATTTATAATGCAGTCAAAAAAACACACCAAAAACATGGACGGCAAAAACATCGACGGCAAAAACATCGACAGCAAAAACATCGACACCAAAAACATCGACGGCAAAAACATCGACCCAAAAACTTCGACGGCTAAAACATCGACGCCAAAAACATCGACGGCAAATACATCGACATCAAAAGCATCGACACCAAAAACATGGACACAAAAAACATCGACGGCAAAAACATCGACACCAAAAACACAGACGGCAAAAACATCGACACCAAAAATATCGACGGCACAAAACATCGACGCCAAAAAACATCGACGGCACAAAACATCGACGCCAAAAACATCGACGGCAAAAACATCGACACCAAAAACATCGCTATTTTTTGTCATTAAAGCCGTTAATTTATAATGCAGTCATGTTTTATTATTTTGGAGGAAGGCGGAAAGTAGGAGGAGCAGAGTAGAAAGACTGGGGTGAGTAACAGAATGGAAAGTAGAGGTGCGCTAAAACTCCAACTCGCCCAGGTGAAATTTATATCTTGATTCGTTCCATGAATAGGATTTTGAGTTGTGATAATAGCATCATGAAGCTATAGCTCTTCTTTGTTTCGAACAAACATGCCTACATTCGTCGATCTTTTTTTTAGATTTCTTATCAGCCATGGTTGTTGTGCAAGAGCGGCATTTTCATTGATTCGATTATTTCGCGCTGCACGCGCACATTCTGACATCAAAACAATATTATTATTAGCACCTGATTCTTGCCTCAAAGCTCAAACAATGGAATCGTAAACAATGCGAAGTGTCATGTTTCCTTCTAGCAAGCTGCTTTTAACTTCATAGACAGGATAGTTGTATGCTCGTTATATTGTGGATGTGGAAGAAATGTTATTTTATGACTATGGTACGAACCGACTGAGGGCACCTTTGCTTTACCTCCCCCGCCCACCTTCAGACAGCAGACCCCTTGTGACAGCCACTTCTAAACATCGTCTCTCACAAACATCAGGGTTTATCCGCAACTGATATCAATTCTGCCAGTCACACCAGAAGGGTTTCAAGAATTTTTGTCACAAATGTAGATTGTGCATGAAGTGTTTTTAACAAACAACGTGTTTAATTTTTTAAAAATACACAGCCTTATATGAACTTAAGAAAATAAGGAGAATAATTTAGCTGTAATTTTTTGCTAGTAGTTTGTGTTAGACATAAATATACAGGTTGTCGCCATACACATAGGCGGATATAGAACGTGTTTCTGAAATGATGTCCTCCTGTATCCACATATTTATAGGAAATTTTCACTAACTCATATCAGTTCCTCTTTCGAAATTGCTTCAATTTATTTCTTCACATTTTCTTTCGATTCTTCTGATATATGGCTTCCGGTATAAAAGCTTGGTAGCTCGCCACGATGACGTTAGAAATATGTATGTTTCGTGTGCAAGGCGCCGGAGAGATTTCTGAGGAGTATGTTATCACGACCTTCTTTCCTCGGCTTAGTGAACTATACGGTCGAGATGAAATTCACATTAAAAAAAATAAAGAAAATGGTTTCATAATTTTACATGACAAAATACGAGAAGTTCAAGTTTTAAATTTTCTATGTTGCAAAATTACTGACACAAGTATGTATTCACCTATAGTACTCAAGGAAAATTACCAAAATCGAGTATTAATGCACTATATATTTCAACAAAATTGAACAATGGATTAGACAAGTTCACACATAAATTCTGTACATTCTTTAGTAAATATTTGTACAATAAAGCATAAATATTGCTTTACATCAACCTTTTGGCATATTTCAGGTTTATCTTTACTTTAATTACTTCAAGTCAAATTGTTTCTAAGAAGAATTACTTCTGATCTTTCGCAGATTTGTACGTCGTAATTCGGCAAGAAATGCTCGATAATCAATCGGCGAAAACCAAGATGAATTATGTAAATAATATGTTCAATTCACTTTCCACATCCCAATTAAGCACTTTTTGTACATTTACGAAATAGGCCTTTCATTTAAAGTATCTACATGCATGTATAATATTCATTCGTAGATTCTTTATAAAACGAAGATGGCTGCCATTTTATGTGATTCCAGCCGGTCACCAAATTTATGTCCTTTGGACCTTTTACGCCTTTAGCGATGAAGTTTCAACTTTTAAAAGTAAACATAATACTTATCTGCGCTGATATGCTTTTAAAATATCAACGGATCTTCCTTTTTAATCAAATTCTTCAAATTTCACTTTCCGAAACATTTTTGTTACTTCTCGTCAGTCCAAGATGATCTTTTAGATGAAGCAGTGTCTCCAAACTCACACTGTTACAACTTTCAGCACAGAATACAAACTCGCGAATATTTTTCAAATGAGAATTTTTGAATTGTACAAATATCATGCATAAAAACGCTTGTAAAATAATTTAGATACAATAAAATAGATATTACAATATTCTATTACATGTTTATGTATTTTCTTTTTACCTTTTTCAGTTATTTTAAGCTTTACAATTTTGGTGGGAAAAAGGTTATTTATGCGCGACTTAGATTTTTCCCTTTATCTGAGTTGGATATGTTTCACAAGTGTAGGATTACTTCCAAGTTTAGGATTACTTTTCAAAGCGCTCCTTTTTAGCAAATCGTAAGTTTTTGTCGAAAATCAACCAAAATTAATTTTAAATGCTTGGTACATGCTAATAATACATTTTAAATACATGTTTGCGCCCATATATTAATGAAAGAGCAAATAAAAGCCATTGAAACCAAACATATTTGTGATTATGCATAAATTGGCAATTTTCGTGCTAATTCACTAACCCAAATTACATCGCTGAGATATAAAACATTTTTAAATACGTGCAATTTACATACGTACTTCAATTATATCAAAGCCAAAGTGATGCAAATTATTTTTCTACAAATATGAACTACCAAATTTGAGCATAAATCGTAGATTTCAACTAATAAAAATAATTTTATTATTCACATTATGATGGTAGTCAACCTGATACCGTCATAATGTTTCAATCATGTTCCAACGTCGTCTAGTTTATCCTCAGTAAGCACATGCCGTTTTACCTTAACAACAGCAGACCCTATTTTCCTAAATGTGTTCACAAGTAACAGATCACTGTCTCTGTGTGAAACAGGAACATGTGGGAATTCTGCTGCAAAACGCCTTCTGACTTCCCTACAAGAATTCGTAATGACATAAGAGTCGTATATAAAAATTCGTTGTTTAAAATTGTACGGATAGCGTGGCATTATTAGACTGCAGAAAGAACTGGCAATACATAAAATAAAACAAAACAATCTAAAGCACTTGTTAACAATTTAACACTTCACAAACATGTGCAAACTGGACAACAGCTGTCTGGATACTGAAGCACGGACGTGTCCAATGTCAAGGTCAGCGTACAGTTGTGGGTTTAAATGCCGGCAGATGTGCTCTTACACCCAGGTAGTCTGGCAATAAGACTGCTACCTTGTAACCAAGTGTACCCGTGTTCGATCCCTGGTGGGGGTACATTTCATTAAGTGCCTCGAATTGCACTATAAAATACTGCAATTTGTGCAAGAGTCAGCACGCTTGGGCAAGTTAATGCTCTTCGGAGTCTTAGTATGCCTACATTCCCCAAGCGTGTTTTTTTTGCACCGTATTGCAGTATTTAGTTGGTTGGATTTATATTAACCTCATTTCTGAGGTTAGAAAAGAATTTGTGCACTGTCATAGTAGCCCATTTCGATTCCACCATGTGAAAGCAGAAGAGCTACATGTGAAGAGTTGGTTTGAGTTGGTGTTTTAAGTCCACTTTATGCACAGTAAGGCTAATCGGGACTGGACCTACAGTTTAAAGTGGGATCCGAACCACTTGTGCCTCCACCGGGTATCGAACCCGGGACCCCTTGATTACAAGGCAATGACGCTACCACTGCGCCAGGGGGAGGCCCTCTACATGTGAAGAGAATATTAAAATTATGATTTATTAATTTCTAAATTAAGGGAAGGCTTTACTAATTGTTAATTGGATTTGGCCGTTTCAATTCAGAAAGTTCCGAATTTATGAACTACGGAAAGCTGAAACGTACAAAATTGCCTTTAACGAACTTTATAAGCTTTGTGTTATTCATTAACAGTTAAATGCAGTGGAGGCGATTGGGTTACAAAACTTTGGGTGGGGGGGGGCAAGAACAATTTACTTTCTCTTCGTACATACGGTTTAGCATAATGCGGGGGCAAAAGCGGCAAAAAGTGTGTGGGGGGGGGGGGCACTAATCGAGAATCAAAAAGTTGTTCCATCCCTTAAAAATAATATCCAGGACTATTTTGTTAAATAACTGTTACATTTCAGGGAATAAATACAGCACTCAACCTCCAGTTACCAATCCCATTTGCTGGAAAGTAGAGAAATGTTCTTTCACATTTAACTAGTGGCGGAGATTATGGGGGTTTCAATCTCAGGTTCAGATTGAAAACAACTACACACACACACACACACACACGCGCGCGCACATATATATATATATATATATATATATATATATATATATATATACACACACAATATATACTGAGCTTGAGCCTCGAAATCTCTTGGCTACAGTTAAACATGGAGGTGGTGGCGTTATGGTCTGGGCCTGTATGTCAGCCTCAGGTGTTGGAGAACTCGTCTTTATTGAGGGAATTATGGATAGATTTGCCTATTTGGATAAAAAGGTAAAGTGTTCCCCTGTGCATACCACCACGCCATGAAGGCGTATAGGGGGTGTGAGGGTAACACCCCACACTTTCTTGATCCGGTCGTGAGTGGGGGTGATGTGATCAGCATCACGCCCCTGACCGCCTTTACACCCCAGGGTTTCCCCCAGGTACCCATGTTCTTCGACGCTGGGTGGGCGCCGGGGCCGCTTCCACCGTTAGAAAAGTTCCCGGATTTGAACCGGCCGGGGATCGAACCCGGGACCTTTAGCATGGTAGTCAGACGCGTTACCGACTGAGCCACCGCGCCACCATATCCAATATCTATTTGGATATTCTGAAGAATAATTTGCAGCAGAGTATCAATCATTTGGGTCTTGAGAATGATTTTTACTTCCAGCTGGACAACGACCCTAAACATACAGCTGAGATTGTCAACCTTTGGTTGTTATATAATACTCCCTACACACTCAAAACTCCACCTCAGTCCCCCGACCTTAACCCCATTGAACGTCTTTGGAGCCATTTGGAAACCAGACTCCGAAAACATGACATAACAAGCAAGAATAGACTGAAAGAGGTCATTTTGCATGAGTGGCACAATATTACATCTGAAATAACCACGCCTCTTGTTCATTCCATGCAAAAGAGACTGACAGCTGTTCTCCATAACAGAGGAATGCATACTAAATTCTGACGACATGGTATTTGTTTCTTTCTTTTCTTCAAAGTGAACTTTTATGTTGGTGTATGAATACTTTTGTCCAGCCAAAGAAGCAGGTATTGAGAATGTATTGTATTTTCTACAAGCAGCATCTGATATTTAATTTTGTTGTCAATATACTGTTTGGTGCATACATGGTACAGCATTAATAGTTTTGACTTCCTTATTGTTTTCCTAGCTGCTGCAATTCGTCCTTTCGTCCTTTCAGTTCCACTGTATGATTACTTTTGTCCATCACTGTATATTAAGAGCCCGGTCTCTGGCACCGTGAGCGATCAACAAGCTAATTATTCTCGTGTGACCCACGAAGGGTTAATCGGAACTGAACCTATAGTTTAAAGAATCCATACCACTGTGCAACTTTCCTCCACCGGGGATCGAACCTCGGACCCCTTGAATCAAATACAACAGCAGTACTGATACACAGTGAAGGCGCTTCGTCGTGCGACACCCGGGGAAAATGTCTGGAGAGGAAGGGGGCAAGGCAATATTGCAAGGGGGCAGTTGTATTACTTGCACACGGTGTGTACCAGTGCATATACTAAAAGAAATTACTACGGTCTCCTGCGTCTAATAAACAAGGAATAACAATAGTCGGTGGTCTTTTCAACTTTCGCACGGAGGAGCCTTCCTTTCCCTTTCCCCCGACCACAAACGCTGCCGGCGAGAAGTCAAAATGGTTACCAGAAACTAAACAATCACGTTCACTGCGCAACCTCATTGTTTGTAATTTTATCAATAATAATAATAATAATAATAATAATAACGTCTTTATTGAGAGGGCGTGTCTCGGCCTCGCGGACCGTTCTTACAACAATGACCATTATACATTGGTAGCACGGTAGCACTATATGCTGGAAACTTGAGTTCGCTCATTACACATTGTTCGTTTCACTGAAACACTTTATAATTTAGGGTAGCCAATCTCAAAATATTCGGGATTAGATCTGAATTCATTAGTGTGGAAAACTTTGTAAAAAACTGATTTTCCCGTCGATGTCTTTGGTGTCGATGTTTTTACCGTCGATGTTTTTCATGTCGATGTTTTTGCCGTCGATGTTTTTGATGTCGATGTTTTTGGCGTCGATGTTTTGGCCGTCGATGTTTTTACCGTCGATGTTTTTACCGTCGATGTTTTTGCCGTCGATGTTTTTGATGTCGATGTTTTTACCGTCGATGTTTTTGGTGTCGATGTTTTCGGTGTCGATGTTTTTACCGTCGATGTTTTTGCCGTCGATGTTTTTGCCGTCGATGTTTTTGCCGTCGATGTTTTTACCGTCGATGTTTTTGATGTCGATGTTTTTGATGTCGATGTTTTTACCGTCGATGTTTTTACCGTCGATGTTTTTACCGTCGATGTTTTTGCCGTCGATGTTTTTTACCGTCGATGTTTTTTACCGTCGATGTTTTTGCCGTCGATGTTTTTGCCGTCGATGTTTTTGATGTCGATGTTTTTACCGTCGATGTTTTTACCGTCGATGTTTTTGCCGTCGATGTTTTTGCCGTCGATGTTTTTACCGTCGATGTTTTTGCTGTCGATGTTTTTACCGTCGATGTTTTTCATGTCGATGTTTTTGCCGTCGATGTTTTTGATGTCGATGTTTTTACCGTCGATGTTTTTGGTGTCGATGTTTTTGCCGTCGATGTTTTTGATGTCGATGTTTTGTGCTGTCGATGTTTTGTACCGTCGATGTTTTGTACCGTCGATGTTTTGTTGGCGATGTTTTGTCGGCGATGATTTGACGCTACACCCTGGCCGGGGCTGCATGCTGCTTATACGTATACAATTTTGAGTGCAGCGCCAGCGCCTCTAGTGGATACTCGTGAACTACGAGAGCGCTGCTTAACATTGAGTGCCATCTACACAGGTTAACAATGAATTATTAGAACAATAACGCTCCCTAGTGAGATATGGTAGAACTTCGTTCTCTACCAAGCATAGCAGTGAAATCCTATGCAGAAGCGATAACAGAACAGATAAGATTACACAATGCTATTCTCAACATGACAATAAAAAGAACAAATTCATCAACTTGTGGCGATCTCGCAGGATCGTTACAACTTTCACTACACTCAAGGTTGCGAATTGAATGCACATTGTACAATATACAAATATTGTATAGCATATGAAACGCTGTTGGTCAAAAATTAGAATTAAATTGTGCAATCTTATAAAAATATTCTATCCTACAACGTTTAGTCTTCATTCAATCTGTACAAGAGTTTTAAACACCACCACTATGTCACTAATACATCCAATTACATAAGAAATAACCCGCCGTTGCCACCAAGCCCTCACTCTTGCGCACGCCTATGACAGCTCCGAGACACGTGGAACTTTAACTGTAAATTCAACTTTCGAATATTTATGATTTGTAGGTTTTGTATACATACATGAAAGAAAAATTGCTTCACGTTACACCTCGAGTTTTTTCCGTAAAGAGGGGTAGAGCACAAATTCCTTCAATTTGGTTCCTTCCAAAAATTCCCTCGATTTAAAGAATGTCACATTGATATAATTATATATTTTTACTTTAATTCACTCACTGCAACCATGTTTTAGGGGCAGAATAGGTACAAAATTCATGTTTAGGTGCAAGGGGATGATTTAGAGTGCCCAACATTACTTTTTCTGTAGATGCAGCACGTAATGGTCCGGGCTCAAGTTATTAGCAATATAATGGTTTCTGAAAAATTGTGCTTAACCCTTACCTCGAATTAATTTTAACTAGGATTTTTATATTTAGCTTCTGAGGTAGAACAGCTCACTTTCAATGCTTGATCTACCAACATGCAATAAATAGGGTCTGCACCAACTTGCACACAAGGCACTACAATGATGAATAGAATTTGAATGAAATTAACACCTAAATAACAATGACATTGCAGTGTGTTAATGACTGTAACTAGGTAATACTCTGAATTTACTAAATTACTTATAATGGACACCAGAAGCGTTTGTTTGCCAAGGAAAATAATAATCCAAAAGTAGAACAAAAAACTATTGGAAATGGAATTGCTACTTTCGGCATTCACTAATTATAAGGCTAATTAAGCATTCTTTCCATAAGAGCATAAAATGTAATTGTTGAGACAACTTGGAATCTATTACTTCTTGAGTAGAAGGTCATGCATCGAAGACAAAAAGACTGAAATCATGGGCAAAAGAAGAGAGGATAATCCCAATGAGGACATTTGCGCTGAGTTGTTGGAGCTTGGAGAATTTGAAAAGAACGTGAGTCGTAACACATTCAAATACAATGTCTACCGTAGAGCTGCCAGCATTTTGGCAGCACAACCTACACGCATTAGATCAGGCAAAGAGGCCAGGAAGTTGAAGGGCATTGGCGAGAGAACAGCAGACAAGATTGATGAATTTCTCAAGACGGGGAAGATTAAAAAGTTGGAGAAATTTCGTAATGATGAAAAGAGTGTTGCAATTAATCTTCTCTGCCATGTGAGTGGTGTAGGGCCAGCCAAAGCAAGGGAATTGGTTGAGCAAGGCATAAGAACGATCAAAGATCTACGCAAACACAATGACAAACTAAACCATCATCAGCAAATTGGCTTAAAATATTTCGAAGATTTCCAGAAGAAAATCCCAAGGAGTGAAATTGAAAAAATTGAAGATATTATGGAAGATGAAATAAGTGAACTCGATTCAGAATACAAAATGACAATTTGTGGAAGTTACAGACGTAAGGCTGAAGAGAGTGGTGACATTGACACTCTTCTAACTCACCCAAGCTACACATCGAAGTATTCGAAGAACCATGGCAACCTTCTAGACAAGGTTGTAAAAGCACTAGAGGATGCCAAGCTGATCACAGACACTCTTGCTCATGGTTACACGAGATTCATGGGCGTATGTAACTTGGGTAGAGCCAGAAACTCAAAGGTATCCGTATACCGACGCCTGGATATCACGCTCTTCCCGCACGATCAGTATTACTGTGGAGTGCTTCATTTTACTGGAAGTGGCCTTTTCAACCAGACCATGAGAGAACATGCGAAGGACAAAGGATTTAAGTTGAACGAATACACTCTACGACCTTTAGGAAAAACAGGGGTTCCTGGCGAACCACTTCCAATCCACTCAGAGAAAGATATATTTGAATACATCGATTTCCCTTACAGGAAACCTGAGGATAGAAATATGTAAACAATGCTCAACTAGTTTCCTGTTCTATGGTAGACACGATACCTCACAATAAATATTGTCATCCACTGTTTTAATGGATTTCTAATTAGAACTTTCAGTAGTCAGTAGAGATTAGTCGATACAGATGTATTCCTTTGCTTTATAGTGCTATGTTAAAATTTCAGCCATAAAATGTAGGCTTGACAAGAAGTAGAAAATTTGTCACTGTTCTACCAACTTAGCTATAGTGAGTCCCAGGTTTGGGTTGATTTTTCACTGTCACTGTCTTACCTGCATTAAATTTTCTGTCATGCTACCGCAACAGGATCTGTTACCTTTGAAACAATGATGACATCAAGAGTGCCAAACTTCTCTCAATCTATAGCTATAAATTACCTTACAATTGGCACACACGGGGATGAAATATGTAGAAATTTGTTCAGAAGAGGGTTAATGCACTCCCCTCAAAACGCAACGCTCAAGTTCGGTCCCCTCGAATAACTAAACTGGGCGTCTCTCCCTGCTATTTTGGTCACTTATTTGCCTCGACTTTATATTCAGAACCTTCGGGACAAGAGAAACCGCTTCCCAGAATTCAGGTATGTGGTCTACATCTCCACTTAACTTATATACGTACTGGGTTATTTCACTTAAACCTATATACATGCATAAATTACCCTCGCTTCGGCATAGGCGTGCGCACGGGGGGGAGCAATTGCCCCCCCTAATCACGGACGTTCGCAGATTTTTTCCACAAAGGGACAAGCAAGGAATTTTTCCAACGGGGCATATTACCCCGATACTGGTGCTGCCCCATCAAAAAAAAAAACACCACTTGAATTTGAAATTATCGCAATCCTGCGTCCCCATTAACTAATAATTAATGTAAATTATTATGACTGAAATCAAATTATACGTGTGAAATATATACTTTTTGGTTTACCTTCATTTTTGAAGGGGGAGGTGTGGTATCCTTGCCCCCCTCCAGACATTCCATGCCCCTATATTATTATACTTTCACCTAGAAATTTAGTGGATAGGAATCTTATCGCTGTTATTAAACAATATTATACTCTAAAAAGAAATGACGGCAGAAAAGCATTGCCTTTTGCCTTTTCCCAACCTTGAAGTAAAAGACAGCAAACAATCTACGAATAGCAGGACAAAAGATAACTCAAGATGGAAATAGTTTTCACGTCCTTCTTGCATTATTTCTTCCAGATGGCCAGGATCACCTGCAGGGGGACACGGAGGGGCAATTGTCCCCTCGACTTTAAATTTTATACAAATAAAAATACGTAGAAATTTTCAGCGAAAAATGCAGGCTCGACCAGGACTCGAACCCGGGTCTCTGGCATACCGTGCATGACAAGGACAAGGACAGTTTACTTTCTACTTACTGCAGTTAGAAAGAATCTTATTTAAAATGAAATTCGGGCAGATGATTTTGGGTCAAATCCACTGGTAGACAAGGCTTAGCATTAAGAGACCATAGTGCGGAGACAAAAGTGTGTTAGAGCGGGGGGGGGGGGGAGGGAGGTAACACTGCTCCCATTCTCCCACCCTTAATCGCCGCACTGTCAATACATTGAACTAATATGATACTGTGAACCGGTCATTTTGCCTTGAGTCTATTGCAGAATTTTTCATAAATACCTGGTGCTAACATGTTAAATTTCATCATTTCCTGTACATACAGACGTGCACTTGTAGCACAAGTGTTGCTCCTGATGCAGCAGAAGGAGAACATATGGCGTAACTAATTGAAGATGTAAACTCCACTGCCCAATACGCTCAGCTTTAATGAAATTTCGAAGAATATCGAGCATCCTAATGGATTACAGCCACAGAACAGCAGCGCCCTGTTATCTTTCAGAGTTGAACCAAATGTAGATAAAGATTTTTCAGCATCTCAGAGCTTGAACTTACATTAGCGTCTACTTATGAATTTATCCCACTGATTTCCAATGTATGGGCAATGTATTCTGCAAACGCATAGAGGTAAAGTTGAATAGTTTAGTTTCATAGGAAATAATACACCTTCCTTCCCCTCCGAAATTGTTACAACTTTCGTGGGCTTGAAATATTATTTAATGACGGTAATAAGATTCCTCTAAACTAAATTTCTAAGTGAGAGTATTAGGAGGACAACTGCCCCCTATTCGCCCCCCTGTGCGCACACCTATGCACCCTACGACTGTGCTTGAATCCACCCCCACATAGAATCAATCAGAACAGATCTGTTCAAGGAGATTTTAGGTTCTTAATTGGAAATGACAGAGGCAATCCATCAAATCTATTGAACACACAATGAAACAATTATCGAAGCAGCAGTAATATCCATTGTCCTTGCAATCAAGGGGTCCCGGGTTCGATACTGGGTGGAGGCACGTACTGGTTCAGTCTTTCCGGAAAGTTTGGTGAGTTTTATTTTAAGATAAGATTGTTGGTGGGGGAAATCCACCCGCCTATCCCCCAGGATTACGCACCTAGACTAAAACACGGACTAACATGGTAACAGCGATACAACCATTGAACTATATAGTACCATATAGTTCAATGGATACAACATGGTGGTCTACGGACACGTCAGCACTGCAATCAGTTTTCAGTGCACCGGGTAACTGACCGACCCATACTCTGAGTTTTCAAACAGAAAGCGTGGGACAACGGATTAACGTGCATACTGCGAAAATAGGAATACTGGGTCAGAATAAGTAAGTCTGTTTATTATTTTCTTCCATCAATTATACCTTTCCATTGTCATGATAAACCTAACGATATAAAGATACGACGAAAGGTGGGGGAGGAACTATTCTCTCACGTCGCCCCCTGTTGAGCCAGGAATATGACGAAATACTACATGTAGCATTAGGGTCGTTATTTGTTTGCTTACATAATTTTGGTTTGTAATGCAGATTATTACCAGAATACCTCAATACAGAATTAGGCACAAAATAAAAATATTAATAAAAACAATAATAATAATAATGAAAATTTACATTCGGTATTCCAATATTGACAAGATATTCGTATAGACGTCCATTATTTTTTTGCCAATGAAATTGTAATTTGCATTTTTTTGTTATTTATTGTCGCATTTCTGCCTTTTTGGCTAATCTCGACTATGAGGTTGAGTGATGATATGATGAAATTGCTGAGGGAACCCATGCTCAGGCCATGATTCGAACCCGGGACCTCTGGCGTCGTAGCGCTCTGGGCTAAGAACTCTGTCACGGGAGTCAGCGTGGAACAAAATGAGGATCCGAAATGCTCTTGGAGTATTAGATGCTACCACCAACGTTACTGTATTATTGCAGCCAGATCTAAAATTATAGAATTATAGTAATGTAATCCAAGGTAACGGGAAAAGTCAGCTCACTGATAGTCCAAATTGACAATATTATCAAATTTCCTATAATTTTCTGTTATTCATGGCAGTGGATAACCATGTGGCATGACCCCCACCCCCCTGGAGTACGGACCGGCAGGACATCACTGTATTTTCTAATTGTAACTTTGGAAAGGGGAGTGTTATCATAAATGAAGCCATATTGAGCAAGCACCCTCCTCGTCTTTCCACATGTGAATGCGAAATCGATATTCAGTTAGCATCAGATGAACAAAATTCCGGAAGCGATGGAAAATTTGCGAGATATTAAAATTTTCAGTCAAGGATCTCGACTCCTCGGGAAATCCCGAAGTCGATTTGGAGGTAACGAAGCGTAAACATTCCAGAATGTCGGAAATGTATTTAAACATTAAAACGTTGATACCGCACACCCCTATAAGAAAGTGATTTATGGATGAAATCAATCTTATCTTATCTTATGTTATCATGTCTAGGGGGACATTTATTATGCGTCACATGTAGCACTAAGACATTATCTGTGCTTCCTCGTTGCTCGATGCTTTTGTCTCAAGCGGAGAAGCGGAAACGAATTAACCTCGTCAGTACTTTCGGGTTCGATTAACGAGAAGCAAACATGTGTTGGTTTGGAATAACGGTATTGACGAAACGCTTGTTAAGTTATGTCCACAGTATGTTATTTGTGAGTATATTTTGCTTTTCCCTTTATGTTGGAATTAAGTCAGTTCGCAGAAGAACACGATAGCTTAAACTGGAGAGTGTTGCAAACCAGCAGGAGGGATTTTAGGAGGGATTATCCGATGTGTCGTTAGGCACGAATGGCCATAATGGCATTGAGTTGCTTCCAATACGCGTAACTAGCGAACATCACAAACATAGATGCATGCACATGTGCTTTAAACTTTTTACATTAAAATATCAACATTTTCTCTTAGAATTAGAAAGTAAGATATCTTTCCGTGTTCATAAGATTTCTACGTGTCGCGATCGCCATCAATATTCTTCTAAAGCGCATATTTTGAAATTATATTCTTCAGATTACCGAAAACTCTTTCCAATAGCAGACCAATTTTCGCCCCGCGATTTTGTGAATAAGTGTAGAACAATTCAATACCATTCAACATGTATCGACAGAATAAACTTCAGTATACCCATATTTTATCGCCACCAATTTTCTTCAAAATCACGTATTTTAAACACACAATCTTCAGATTACTGAAAACTTCTTCAAAAAGCAGACAAATGTTCGCGCCGCGATTTCTCAAGAAACGTGAGGCGATTCAACACGATACAATATGTATCCACAGAATGAACTACAACTCAGTATCAGCTGAGACCAAATTCATATTTTCTAGCCACCAATTTTCTGCAAAATCACGTATTTTGTTCCCCAAGTCTTCAGATAACTGAAAACTTCCTCCAAATGCATACAAATGTTCGTGTAGCGATTTTGTCATGAAGCGTAGAACAATTCAATACGATACAACATATATCCACAGAATAAACATCAATCTACACAATTCATATTTTCTCGGCACCAATTTTCTAAAAAAAGTCGCGTATTTTGAACCCATAATCTTCAGATTACTGAAAACTTCTTCCGAAGGCAGGATATCTCGTGCAGCGATATCTCGAGAAGCGTATATCTGCTAAGTATAATATTATTGGTATCGACAGAATTTACTGTGTTCTACACAATTCATATTATGTGTTCACTGTTTCCCCCAATAACGAAAGCTAGAAAACTACTGAAAATAACGAGATATAATGTAGTATTTAGAAAGGAACTAGCAGTGAGCGATTGTAATTTTAATTTATTTTCAGACATTAAATCACGCTTCTGCATTACATCTGTGATAAAGGATACGTCAGTGAGAGATACATTATAAAGATAAAATATGCATTAGGCAATATATACTTTAAAATATTAAATCAGATATTGTTAAGTTTTAATTGTAGAGAAGACTTCTATCATCATGCAATGTAATCAACGATTGCACTAATATGATGAAACAGCCTCCTCGATGGCGCAGTGGTAGCGTCGTCGCCTTGTAACCAAGGGCCCAAGGTTCGATACCCGGTGGAGGCACATAAGTGGTTCGAATCCCACTTTAAACTGTAGGTTCAGTCCCGATTAGCCTTTCTGTGCATAAAGTGGACTTAAAACAACAAATCAATCAATCAATATGATGAAACATTGATTTTGGTATATCTGTGAGGTGTATTTTCAAAATATATTGCTTTTTGACAATATTTTAAAGAAACAAATTCGATCTTGACAAGGACTAAAAATCATCTGAGGCTCTGTTGTTTATGTGTTGGCACAGCATGTATCCTTGCTGGGAGTTTTGAAGGGGGCGTAATGAAAGTGAAAGTGATCCCGTTTACCTTCAAGTGGTCAAAGGTGCCCTAACATCCTGCAAGAACGTGTGATCGAACTGGGTTCATGTAGCTCACTCATCATTCATCTTTGATGGTAGAGCAACTAGCTGCTCATTGTGAGCTCGATGGTAAGGAGCAAGAGGTACTAATTAAGCACTTAACTGAATTGCAATACACAACTCTTGAGTTTCACACCCCTACAGATTTGATCAGCATGTTGATAGGAAATACCTGTCTCTCTCCGTGGAAGTGTTCCTTCGAGTGTTGAACCCACGGACTTGTAATAAACGAAGTGTCCGTTGCTGTGGAAGTTTTACAGCACCGACTTCCCTCTCCTTCTCTGACTAATCATCTCGTACTGACTGCTGGCTTAGAACTGACCGACTGCTAGTTTAGAATTGACCACTGACCTCCGTTCCTCCAGACATTTATTTCACTCGAATTTACTCAAAAATGCCGACTCAGTTACCTGAGTCTCTTCCTTGATTGTCATTGTTTACACCTGTTTGCAACGATGGCGATCAAGGAAGCTCAAGGAGGCTCAGCAATGTCTGACATTCCTTTGGTGTTTCTAATTATTTCCTAACTGGAAAGGTGATGGCTAAATGTCTGGGGTTGTAGAGGTCGTTGAACGTTACATTTGAGAGATCATACTGATCGTTACGGTGCCACAAATGGTTATACCACAGATTGTTATACCCCTTTTCTGTATACCAATTCGGAGGTGGTAGAACGTTTTGCCCGATTTATGGAGGAGCATTGAAATAAGTGATGTTCTGAATATTACATTTATTTGATGCAGGTTTGCATCCATTACATTTTGCTGGGCAAACTTTGAACCTCTTTATATGGCATTTGTTTAATGTATACAAAAGACCGAACGTTGGAACGCCAAAATGCAATGTTACAAAAGACCGAACGTTGGAACGCCAAAATGCAATGTTACAAAAGACCGAACGTTGGAACGCCAAAATGCAATGTTACGACATACGTCAATTATCGGATTCAAAAAGGGTCCAATCAGGGCCGCCGTTAGGAACCGCGAGGCCCTTGAAAATTGAAAATGTATACACCTTCAATTCATTGTAAAATTATACACTAAAACCGACATATTAAAGCTGTTCACGGAACGTGGCAACACGGCACACAGCGATGTCCGTTGGACCACGGAAACTGCCGGCGGACGCTCAAGACCATCTTAGAGAGGCTCAGGCCGCAGCGCTCAGTCCTGACGTCATCATCTGGAGGCGATCATCTCAACACTGTACAAGGAAGACAATATTTTATCGTAGAGAATTTAAGTTCATTTGTTTCTCTTTTGGAAGGACTGGAAGCTCAGAGGAAGTTACATTTGAACATTTATCCTCACCGTAAATATAGTTAGAAGAGATAGAAGAAATATTAAATATTTACACCAACATTCTTCGTTCAAGAAGCAACTTTGGCCACCACAAAAAAATCCCTAATGTCACACAAATTCATGTTGAAAATCATTCAAACTTCCTGGTGGAAATTTTTTTAAAAATGCGTGTATTTGTGATATATTATCGGTAATATTTTAAAGTTTTACATAAAACTCGTTACAGTTTTTATATATATATAAAAAAGTAAAAACAAATAGAATAAGTTAAACCCCGCATGTTACGTTCAGAGAAAATTCGCCGAGTTGCCTAATCAATTAATAAACTCACAGAAGCATCGCTAGCACTTTCATTATTATTATTATTATTATTATTATTATATCATTGTCTTTCCGTTCATGAAAAGACGACGATAGATAGCACTTTATTACAAACATCAATTATTTTTTCAACAATTAATAAGGCAAACAGCAAAGAAGTTTAGAGTGTGGAGAGTTTCCTTCTTTTGTGTCGGCCTTAAACAAAGTTATTTGCTTTTTTACAATAATTATTTAACAAAGCATTTGTTGATGACCACAAAATTATTCTCAAAACCTTTTCGCATTCGTGTCCATTATTGCAGCTCACCCACCACTTATCTTCATCTTCTCTCAACTTCACAAGACTGAGATTGAATGCCACTTCCCGCTGGTTTACTGCTTCAAGAATTCCACTTCATATTCACAGCTTATCAGTTTTTTGACAACAACATAATTGATCAGCACAATATCAACAACCACCTCTGAAGGACACAACAATCCACCTCTGTCCAAACTTTTTATAAAATCCAATGAATCGTTTGGAAGATATTGCATAGTCTTGTCCAAAACTAGAATGTTGCTGCAGTCATCACACGTCAATTTTTTTCTTGAAATGTAAGAGCAATAGCCTGCTAGGTACATCAAAATAGGAAGATCTCTCTTCGCTTCCATAATATCCGCAGCACAAATTTTCAAACTCTGAAACGTAGCCAAGTTTGTAACTGCCAGGGTCAATTCAGATGTACCATGCTCGTCAATTTGATTTACAAAGATGTCACCATATTTTAGTGACTTCAGTTTCAACTTCATTCTGCTGGCAAGACGCAGTTTGTGTTCCGTCTCAAAAATCTGACGGAGAGATACATTGTACTGCGCACCTGCCAACTGTCGGTATTGGCCAAATCTCGCTCAAGTGTGTCTGATTGAAATTTTCCTGGCAAAAGGTATTGCATTCCTAACTCTTCTGTACAATATCTGGTTATTTCAATTAGCCTATGTGTGGTTATTTTCAGGGCACTGGAAGTTTCTCTAGTGAGTTTTCCTGACGAGATGTTCAAACTTTCCCACTTTTCCAACCAAACAAGGAATTTATGTAGGTACAAGAGTCTCTCATCTGAGGCTTCGTTTGTCATAGGATACTGTAAAATGTTTCTTAACCTCGCACCTTTCCATGGAGACTTGACATTAACTACTTCCCACCAGTTTAAAACAATCTTAATGAACTCTGCAGTGTCTTCATAGTTCGGCAAATTGTGTTTTGGCCCTTGTTGCTTTAAACCTTCAATTATCATATGGTTGAAAACTTGAGCAACTAGTTTCACGTTTTGTCTTTCTAGGGAAGTTGGCCACAGAGATTTTAATGATAAATTATGAGCATATTTTAGGATATTATCACTTTCCATACTAAAGAGTATTCTTAAAGTTGCGAATGATGCAACATGAATATCACACAGGTTTTCAAAATCTGGGTAAATAACACTCACATTTTCATTTTTCTGATTGATCCAGTTGTTTCTAATACACTTAAATAAATGCACAGTGTCCACAAGATAAAACAAAGGCCTCTTCTTATCACATGGGTGAATATACACAAAGTTCTGTTTATGTTCAACATTAAACATGGACATAGATTTCCTATTTATCATGTTGTTATCTGAAACAACACATATAATCTTAATACCTAAATTTTTAAGTCCCAATATGACATTCTTAATTACGCAATGCAATGAATCAGCAGTTAAAGTTTTCACGGGTAATATATGTACAACTTCCTTGTACTTAGAGAGCACACTGTTAATCATAAATACGTGAGCACTTTTTGCAGCTTCAGAACTATCATTTGCAGTGCCAACAATTGTACCAGCCCTGGCCCAAAACCATGGTAACGGTTGAAGTTTTTGCTTTCGATGACGTGTGACCGGCCAAGTGAATGCATCACTTCAATGTGAAGTCACGTGAAATGACAAAACGACAGTGTTGCAGTATGCAGATATTAAACACCAGAACAAGAACAATGTCTAGATGAGGATGTGTACTACAGGCTGTGGAAAAGGAGATGCGATAGCCACTAACGCCGTCAAACGGTTGGGCGGGAACTTTACGTCACATACCATGAAGAAGTAATAGGATCTGAGCTGATTATGTCATTTGCGACTAGTCCACTCAGAATTAGTTCACTTCATCAAATGATTTACTAAATCTCATCAATTTACATTGTCGAATTCATTATTTGAGTTTCTTTTTTTTTGGTTTAGGTTCAACATCTTCTCCGAAGAGAAAATTATGCTCATTTCTTTGTTTTCCTTGACCCTGTACATCCAGGTGTGTTATATACAGTGTACGTACAACTATAGATTGAATTGTATATGATTGTATCTTCTCCAAATATGATGTATAAAGAAACAAACTGCCGGAGAAGTAAGTGAGGTCAGTGTACAATTTTATATTACTATTATAGTGGAACCACAAGCAGAGAAACCTGCGCAAACTCGCGACTCCTGTGCACCGTACTCCAGTGTGGAGGGAAGGGGGAGAGTGGAGCATGCTCTCTTGTAGCCCGAGTTGAACGAAAGAGGAGGAAGGTTCTTTTTCTTGTGGTCGCTCTTATAAGTAAGGGGAACTGTGATTTTCCATTCATCTATTTTATCACTTCTTCATCATCTCAATTGACTTAAATGGCCGGAAGAGCAAAGTAAATTTATCAAATATAAATACAAACACGTACCGTTTAATAAATAACCAAAATGGAATGAAAAGTTAACAGTTTGTATTTTTATTGCTTTATGTGAATATGTAGGGAAAAGCGAGAGAGAATTGTACACCAATGGCAAAGAAATGGTAGGCGAATTTCCCCATCACCATTTTCCTCCAGTCTGTTTTCCCCAATCTGGTGATTACAAATTGAAATAAGCAGAGGTAAACACCCGCTTTCCATTTTTTAAAACAACACAGGATGTAGAACAAAAAAGATGAAAATAGCGATGGACAATTTGCCTACTATTATCTATCTCTTCATGAATAAAAATGCGTAAAAATTTAGAACCACAGTAAAGAGCTTGTTAATGTAACATTTGTTTTATAGAAGATTATTTGTGTCACATTTTCCATTACAAAATACACTAAATTACTTCTTAACTTTCTTAAAGTATTATTGTTTTTACTAATTAATAGATATAACTAGACTATAGGTTAGTACACCCAATTCAACAACCCAACGTCCACGGAGTACATCTTGGACTGCATTTTGCAGACTAACGAGGCTCTGGTGTCTGGACCTAAAGCCCGTATAATCCTCGTAGGACTGTGTTTGTGCTGTCCTGAGTTTTGTCCTTATGTGATGCACACAAAATGTTAGAATCACTCACTCACTCTAAACTAAAGAAATATCACAACGTAAATTAACATAACACAACTTAAACAGCAAAAATACAACTTTGATTGGAAATTAAATCTAAAAAATATAACGTATCGAAGATCTGCAGTATTTATAGGTGTTATGTAAACACGCCGACCTTACCCGGGTCACTTCTGGTAGGTAGGGCAAAGATGAGAACTTTGAACTTTCGGAACCAAACATAACAACTTCTCTCTTCTCATTTATTGTTCAACAATAATATCAGTCACATCTGGCTCAAAAAAATAGTTCATTCTCTCAGGTTACCGTGCAATGTCACACTCTTTCCACCTTTTAATGTGGAGTCTTTAATTTCTGGAGCAGAAACCAAGTGCGGCTTCTTGCATTGAGGTCCAAGAGAGAGCACGTCAAGGTCAGTGGAACGCGTAGAAGCTATCCATTTCCTTGCTTTCTTCCGGTGGTACGCTTTGCATCTCTCAGCTTTATCTGCGACGTTTAAATGCCTAATACGGATAAAGGTTCTTGTCCGTGCGTACACCTTTATAACACAAGGATCAAGTTCGGGGCTCTTGTCTGCTAACGCTTTGGCCAGTGTTTTGATTATTCCCCGTCCTTTAGCTACTGTTCTACCGTGCATAGTACCAAAGATAACTTCGAATTCCTTCACTTTCTCCAGCCATTTTTCTGATGGAACGATCAAACCGCCTCGTGATATTTTCTCGATCCAACCACTGGTAGAAAAATTACGTGGTGAGATCTGTAGAACCTCGCCAGTAGGATGCCCAAGAGTTTTATCTACTGTTCGGCATCGGAAAGCTACGTAGCCTGCCAAATATCGCAAGCCTTCCTCACAACACTCACTTTCAACGACTGGGAAAGGTACGCACTCTAGGGTTAAATTGTTCACAGTAACATCGCGAATTTCTGTTTCATCACTCTCAATCACAGAGAGGACCTGTGCCATTTCAGGAACCAGGCCTGTGAAAAGTTGGGAAGTAAAGTAGTCTGAGTTATTGTTGCACTCCATCGTAACAGGCGAAGTATTTTCCAGGATTATACTCCCTACATTCCTGCTCATAATAAGAAGTCGAAGGCGGTTTTTGAAGTCGACAGGGAGAGGGTTGTCGTGTGTCCTTCCGATTGCCCTGACTTGTGAAAACAAATTTTCCAGACAATCCTGATTTAACCGTGATGTTAATAAATAATCTATACTACAACTTTTCATATCATTGTATAGACCCAAGAGGGAGCGAATGGATGTCATGAATCCTTTCTGGAAGGGTAGAAGTGACAAGGATTTACCTACTCTCATATGCTGACACGTGTTGTAGAATTTTTTTAGCACTTCATCCTGAGCCTGATATTCAAGTCCGAAAGCACTTCCTACAGAAGCGTCAGCTTTCTGGGGGATTCTGCTATTCATTATGTCGAATGCATCGTTGACCAGGTGAAAGAAATTTGCAGTCTCTTGTTCTTCGGGAATTGTGTAGCTAATTGCTTCTGCAGTATGTTTCGAAAATAACTGGCAAGCAAGGGATACACGCTGTCGTTCTCTTCCTGACACAGATAGGTGATACTGTGTCAATTTAGGGCACAGCTTTATTTCTCCACAATCGATAGTTAAAAGCCGTTCAATGATTTCCCTACCGATATGCTTCCCTCCAGATAGAGTTAAACCATTATCTACAAAGTGGTTTCGGAGCAGCTTCATCATGTGTGGTATATCCGAAAAAACCCACACTCGTGAGTTTGGTTCTGTGGGATTCGTAAAGCAAGGATTCATGTATGTTACTGCCAAATCGTTCCACACTTTAGAGTTTTTGCCTCCCAAGTCACAAACTACAGCTACCACTTTAAATCCAACATCGTGCATCTCTGTAATTGCACTCTTTAGCAATGATCCTGTCATCTGCACATCAAAGTTATAATATATTGGTTGTTTCCAATTACTTATCAAACCACGTGCCATAATTACTTGCACTTGACTGTAAGGGCCATATACCTTATCTTCCTCTTGATCATACGACCTTCGAGAGTCAATGTTCATCTCATCAAAGCACAAAACACTTAATATTTCATTTTTCCCTAGTTGAAATGCTTGATTCTTCATTAATGTTAATACATCGTGTAAAAACCCAGTATTACAATGGAAAGAACGCGAGACCCACCTCTTAAGAGTCGATAATGCTGGTAATGGCATGTGCATTTTGGACCTCAAATAACTATAGCATCTTTTGGAAATGCATCTCAACGTTAGGGCTCGGCTTATGTCGTCCTTTTTCCAGCAAACATTCTTCTTTCCATTAACAAGATAGTCAACCTGTGCTTCCGTAAATATACTTGTCAATGTTTTAGTTGCAGTTTCTTTGACGTTTATTTTACTTTGCTTGATTTCATTACTTTTCTTTCTTAGAGTTTGCCTCAATCGCCTTGTTTGTCTTGTAAGTTGATCAACTTGATTTTTCAACCGCCTGTTTTTTATTTCTAGGTTTCTGATTCTAGTTTCTAATGCTTTTTGTATCAACGAGCTATGTTCATTTACCTGTATTTCTTTATCTCTTGTTTGCTTTTTTTTCTCACTCATTATTCCTCCATGTATGGGCACAAAGTTGGAATTGTCAACTTTAGTAAATGAAATAATTTCATCAGGTGGTACCAAATTCATCGTTGGTACTGCATCTTGCTTAAGAATCTTTCTCCGATGTAAACCTAAAAGTTCGCTTTTCAGATCACGTACATAATCTTGTGGGCAGAAATGCGCACTGCAGATTCTAGCATTCGCATGATTCACGTTAGAGTTTCCACAAACACGAATCCAAAGCTCGGTGACGGAAGAATCCTTTGGAAAAACGTGGTATATAATGCCTTTTGTTTTGGCACTGTAATTTCTGCATCCTACTATTGCGCACGAAGGCATTTTTCATTTTATACTGAGGACTGAGAACACGGTACAAAATCAGATCACAAATGACAATAGTTTCCAGATGTTACTATAGTGCTGATTAAACAATATAAAAAAGTCAAGACAGCGTTTGTAATTCTTCTTCTTCTTCTTCGTGACCCTCACCGCCGGGTGTGTGCCAGTCTTGGTCAAGAAGGTGTACAACACTGGGAATTGTGGAGGAGTACCATAGAATTGAATACGTAGTAGTAGTTGTGGTCATATAGTTATCGCAATACTATACTTCACTTCACTGAACTGTAACACTGATCACAAACTTGCATATACACACAAATTTTAAAATTAAATACTACTCTGACTGGCAAAACTATATAATATCCCCATTGTACGAGGGGAGGGAGACGATAAGAGGGAGTGTATGATACAGGAAATGGTATCTTGGCTCTGTGCGGTCTGTTAAATAGGGCGTGTCTGTGTTTGTTCCTTAACGGCCAATGGAACAATATATAATATGGCGTTTGTTTGATTACTCTTCAATCACATACAGGAGATTCATAACGTGATGTTCTTTTGATTATATGAAAAAAATACTGGTGATATTTTTAAGGATTCTATAGAGCATAAGTTTAAAATGTATTATACAAATTAGTAATAGTATTTTTAATATTTGTGGCAACGTATTCAATTCACTGAATTATTCTTAAAAATGTATACTACTATGTAAGACCATTACAGACACATTAACATTTATTTCATAGAACGTATAAGCTATATTAAAAAATACAATACTTCTGCAATTGAATTGTACTTTATGACCAAGTTACAAAGCAAAAATTAAACCATTAAGCTAAACTCCTACAGCTTATCAAAATCTAATTACGGCTTCGCAGTAACCAACTTAGCTTTGAACAAAACTTCGTATATATTTTGTGCTTATAAAATACCGACACGAAAGTTGTCGTATTAATCATTTTACACATCGGTAAGAAGCCACACTTGGTTTCTACTGCAGAAATTAAATACTACACATCGAAAGGTGGAAAAAATCTGCCCTTGCATGTTAACCTGAGACTGCAGTGGCGTGCCCAGGATTTTCGAAAGGGAGGGGTTACGTATTTACGGTAGTCATCCCTCATTTTGTCATCTTTTCCTACATTTGACGTTCTTTCTTTTTAGGAATACTGGGCCAACGGGAACTGTTATAACCCCCACCAACTCCCCATTGGGCACGCCGCTGCTTGTGAGAATGAAAATATTACTACATGCCAAGTTTGCGTGAAAGCAAAGTTGAACAGTATTACATTTCATGTTAGGCACACTGTGATATATTCGCGGAAACATGTGCACTAAAGAAAAAAATACAAGTGCATTGCCTAGTGTAAATATAGCGTACATAAATGCTCATTTGAACTTTTCTTTTCTGGTATGCACAGTACATTATGTTCAACGTACTTGGAAGATGTATCTTGTAATAAATAATAATAACAAGTGGTGTGCGCTATCTAGAAAAGTCGGGACCGGGATCGGAAAGAAAAATTCCGTCCCTATCCCGACTCCAGCAAATGACTTCCCTACTTTTCTGGATACCGAGCAGTCGGGAAATACCGAATGGTCATTTTAAAACGGTATTAATTCTTTTCTTTTCTACATTGCAAGTGCCTGGAACTTATCGGAAATTGTTAGTTTTCATTCCAGAAATGCAAAGACAATCAATTAAGGTGAAAATGACGTGTAAAATTTGAAATTTTCAATGCCTCGGAAAATTTCGGAAATTTCCCGTCCCGAAAATTTCCCGACTAGTCGAGAAATTGCGAATATTTCCCGTCCCGAATGTCAGGATTTAAAAAAATTCCCGTTCCGATCAATAATATTCTGTCCCGCATAACAATAAGTACCTATCGATATTTATTTTCAATTTGTATGAAGCCACAAAATGTAAATGGGTGGAAATGCTCATTTGTGTACTCGATTTCGTGTTTTCAGTTTTTTGGTATGGTTTTCCTATCTGCATAGTGCAACACTAGCGCATAGATTTGGAATTCATTTCATGGATAAATTCACTTCTTACCGTCGTTTCGTCATTTCGAGTAAACAACGGATTGGCCCAACCTTACTTCTAATAACCTTGAATTGTACCTCCCTTATAATCGATGTAGGATTTGATATGAATTTCATCCAATATCAATGAGCAGTACAACTCATAGTCTTTAAGGTGAGCCACTTTCTCTTGTATGCATTAGAAAATTGCCTTCAGTTTGCTCTGCGATTGGACTTGCGAGGATATCTGAACATAATTTCTTCAAAGTATTTGGATGGGGTAAAATAAAATATCCTTAATCACGGATGAACCTATATGCACATGGAGACATAAAATTCAACAACGATGAGAAAACAATAATCTCAGAATCATGACTCAGCCGTTCTTTACGAACATTTAACAGCCGTATCTGTGATTTTATAAAATGAAGCACTGACACTCTACTATCATGTACAGTCTCTTTTACATTGTCCAGAAGGATTTCAATGGCTTCCAAAACATCACTAATATTACATGCTGATTCTACACTGTCGAACATTTCCAGAAAATGTATTGCATCTTCAATAGCATGTGTAGTTGATACCTTACGTGAAAATCTCTTCTCATTAATTTCATCTCCACGATAAAACATTGACAAAGAAAGTGAGTAATTTACAACAACATACTTAACTGCATGGGGCTTTTCAGAGAGGTTGAGGGATAAGAAAATAATACAACTTTTCTTTTGCAAAATATCCCACTGCAAAGAACGATGGATTTTGTTAATCTGATCCTTCAGTTCATTTAAAGTCGAAAATGTGTGAGTTGCGTCATACTCTTTTTTTTGTCCCTATACTGTCTGCAATTGCTCTTCTTAAAGCTTCTGCCTCCCTCTTTTCTTTCTTCTTTTCTGGACATTCTCGTGCCTCTTCATATTGCGTTCCAGAAGACAGGTATGATGAACATCCAGTGAAAATTGATGTGATTGCACCTGGACGGATCCGAGGTCTTGCCAAAGCAAGCCTGAAGATTTTTCCTGTACGGTTATCCACATTCACAGTCTCCCATTCAATGTCCCCAGTCTTGAAATGTGCCTGGCACACCTGGAAATATCATAATGAAAAATGGCATTATAACTGGGAACATAAAGGTAAAGTGGGAGCTTTAGAATGAAGTGAACTATTAGGTACTTGCTTTATACAAGCAGAACTTAAGATATAAGGGAATGCAAATCTTGCAGAAATTGTGACCGTTTTTGAAATATAGAAATACAAGTGTGTGGTTACCATGAAAATTTTCAGCAAATCGTGACGTGAGGTTAAGAATGCCAGGAATTGGCAGTAAAAAGACCATAGGCGGGTATGACATTCATTGTCACCAGCATAGAATGAACAAACTGGTAAAGCTCTTACAATTTATTAACAATACACATGTACAGTATTTAGTTACTTAATCTGTAGTCAAGTAGACATGTAATACTTTGTTCAAAGGAAAATAATATTCTCTCATTGAGGTCACCTGACATCAGAATCGACTCGGTGGCTGAGAGATTAGCACAACGCCAGGGGATCCGGGGTTCGAATCCGACCGGGGCACGGATGTTCTTTGTGAGTGCTACATCAATTTCATCATATCGTTATTCGTTCTCATCGGCGCCATTAACCAAAAATTGTAGAAAAGCGACGCTAAATAACAACAATGAAACATGACATCAGCAAGCCTCAGTACTAGTAGTTATAAATTTTTTTTAAAAAATTGAACCAATACTTTTTACAAGACTGTTTAAGGATTCAGGTTACGGTTGGTACAGAGAAAAAAAAATTGCTTAGACTAACGAAAAAGGTTAGGTTGACAGTTTGGCGATTTATATGTTTGCAATAACCAAACATCAGTAAAAATTTCTAAATCATTTTGTTTAGGAATACCAAAAATGACTGTCACATAAAAGTTTGTAGAGCCAAAATGATTTATACACATGCAAGTAAAGAATATGAATAAATATATTCAAGAAAAAGAAAGTTCAACGAATTGACTATGTTTGCTTATTCACATAGTTCGGTAAAAAGTATGGTTTTTTGTGTGAAAACGTTTATTTGAAACATAAACAATATATTCTTGTATAATTATACAAGAAAATATTCCAACAAATTGCTTGTTGTTACACAATGTACTTTGTATTTCAATGCATAACCTAAACATCAACTTGCCTTCTATTATCTCCGATTAACCTAAAGAGGCAGATCAACGGGCTAAAAATAAGATTATAAATGTGCATATATTTCAATTTTGCTCAGTTCTATAGTTTTCTTTCCTTAAGCATACTTTGAAACTAAAAATTTGTATAGAATTCTCGATGACGAACATGTTATCGAAAAAGACTGCTTTGGTAGATGTAACAATATTTTATAACGTTGAACATTTCATTTTGCATCGATAAACAACTATGTAACGTTAACCAAATATAGTAATTGAAGTTAAATTTGGCATTTCTAAGAAATTAGCTTGGTTAGATTTACCAATTCGATACTGGTGATCAAGAATGATTTGCAAGAAACAAGTATAACTTGACCAAATCTGAAATTATGTTAGATGTCTATTTCGTGCACATTAAATCTTTACATTATGAACTAAACTATCTCTCGTTTATTTATAAGTATAAAGTCTGTGTTACTTACCCTGGAGTTCATCGTAGGGTCAAAATTACGTGGAATTGCCCTAATCCATTTCTGCCTTTCAGTAACATCTTGAGGAAATCTAAATACATTAGTCTTACTGTTCTCATCATAATTTCCTCTACAATTGAGAACACAACACTTATAGACCATATTTCTTGTACGCTCCCACTTCACTTAACCTTCGTTGCAGTTCTTAAAATTGCATTGCAATTCCACATACGCTAAAAACGATCCAACATTGCTTCCAACAAATAAATCAAACATGGCGGCTGTCTCGCCTACAGATGATGACGTCGCTCACGTGACTAGAACAAGCCATTCGGCTTTCTCCAGTTTGAGAAGGTGATGGGACGCTGCGAGTTAATACTTGCGGTGTTGCCACGTTTCGCGAACAGCTTTACTCCGCTGAATCTCTATAAACTACTTTTCGCAATGTGAATTGACAATGACAATGCATTTTAAAAACAAATGCAAAGATCTTCAAAAGAAGACCAATATAGTATTTGTAGAACTACCCAATACTAAGAAAACGTTGTTTCGCAAAAATTGCTAAGAACTGTTCCTTAAGTAATTTTGAAAACCTGAAAATTAATAATTGTGTTTAAAACCCTTCTGCCTTCACCCTACTAAAATTTCATAACGATCGGACAACCCGTTTTTGATTTACAGAATTTCAAAGATGGCGATCGTTTGCAAAACTAAAAAAAAAACAAAAAAACGGCCCTTTTTTGTTCTCAAAACGATAAGAAATACAAGGCATACTCGAAGAAAATTGGTTAGCATAGATTAACTCAGAATTGAATAAGCTAAATTTTGATGTAACTCGTTTCAATGTAGGTCTAGTGGTAAATTTTTAATTGTAGTCTAAACTCGAGTATCTATAATTCTTAATCCGATAGTAGGCTACTATTAATAATTTTTACCCCTCTTCCTATCAACACATGGATTTGCTGTGAACCACCAAGGAAATTTGGCAACGTGTAGAGGACATTGAGACAAATAACTTCTTAATAACTTTTTGCTACGTTAGACCCTGTTTTGACTCTATCAGTCCATGATTAATCCTAGCGCCGCAGCTATGTGCAAATTTTGTGTTTGTTCCAAGTTAGTAAATTAAACTATTGCCATGTGAGTATCTTCAAACAGTGGTTCTATAGGACATTACATCTATTGATACCATTTACACGTAATTTAGAATGAGTGTATTTTCGTTCTAAGAAATCCCAAACTTATGCATAAAATAACTATTTAACTAGTAACACTGAAGAAACTTAAAGCGCCTTGTACGCGATCAAATTAATCATGAACAAGTCGTTGAATTGACCGAAATTGAAAATCGTTGAACGGCGTTCCTATTGGAAATCTTGAATGGTCTGAAATTTCTCATATCCACGATCAAAGAAAAATTGGACAAGTTCAGATTTGACCAAAACGTGGCAGTGGGTACGGCATGAAAAGATATAAATAGGCTAGCGATTAGCCGGAACAAAGATAATTTTATTTCCACAGGAAGAAGTAGGACACATTAGAAACTCGAAAGAAGTGTGGTGATGTATTTTCTCGAGTCCACTTTAGACGGAAGCATTTCCTTTAACATTTTTGCTAGGATAAATGCTAAGTAAATGCTTCTTTCCACAAAAGCATTTCACGGAACAGTTCGGTTAGCTTTGGCGATTACAGTGTATAATATATACAGCACGAAAGGCACATCGAGTTACACCATCTATGGTGAGTGAACGGTGTTTACAATTTAAAAGAAAACTAAAATATTCTTCCATACGTGTAAAGTATGCATTTAAGCAGCGCCATTCTTTTGTACCTAAAGCCATTTAATACGAAACGTTATTCCTCTCGGTTGAATAGTTATCGTCTATTAAAAATGTGAAGTGATATATCGTTTACATCTCATGCGGCCGCCATTACATCTGCATACGTGACCTAGAGGTCGCTTTCCGAAAATCGATTTCAATAGCATGTGCTCTGATTGGTCGTAGAACCACTCCTAAATATAAATTCTTTGACCGAACCTTGGATACAATGACAAAAAGGGCTTTGTCTCTAACGTCATTTCCTTTTAAGCGTTCAATTCAAGGACTTGTTCGTGATTTATTTGATTGTGTACAGTGGGATCCATGAGTATTATCGTGCAAATTATCCATCACCATGTTCATGCAATTTATTTCACCCAATAAGAGCTTCAAGAATTAAAAGGAAACTCAAAACAAGCTGCAGACAACTTCTGCACCATCGTACATAAAAATCCATCGCTTAAAAACACATAGCATGCAAGAGAAAAATTAATGAAAATAGTCATGGACAATTTGGACGGTAATACTCACGCACCCCACTGTACAAGGCTCTCCACATTTCAATTGCCCGTTCAAATTAATTGCGGCGTGCACCGTGCAGCGAGAAATGTGATCGACGTCCCAACGATTAAAGCTGAAGTCATCTCTACTTGCAATGGCAACAGATTTTCGTAGTTTAAGTTTAGATAGAGCAACGGCGCTAGCTCTGACGCGAAATAGGATACAATTGTTTTAAAGGTTAAATAACTGTTCTCTCGAATGATGTTGCAGTGGTGTTTCTATATGCTTCAGTTCCACTCTCTTTTGGAGGAGGGGAGGGGACAAAAACTTCCATGTCAGGGATTAAAAATGTTTTCTTCTGCGGATGATAAAAATGTTTGTGTGGGGAAATCCTCATCATCCCCCCGTTAATTCGCACACTTGATAAGACCGATACTTGCCCATCGAGACAGAGGCGGAGTATGACCATAGATATATCTACACACACCCAAATGTCCACAACACCACCTAAGATTTCCTCAAAGGCGGGCAGGTAGCCGGGGGAGGGCTTGGGTGGCTGAAGACCACCAGAAATGCTTCAAATTTATTTATTTATTTATTTGAAAAGTCCTGAATACAGAAAAATCCATTTTACATCAGGATATCAACCGGAAAAGAAATAAACAAAATAATAAGATGGACACATACACACACATATACATATATAACAAGAATAATAACAACTAGGGCAAAAATAATATTATTTACTCTTCAGCTGCTTTATGCACGCCGCTCTGTAAGTCTGCTTTGATAAATGGAAGCCCGGAGCGTCATTTAATGAGTTGTAAATGGTTTGTAGCCTGTAGAGAAGTGATCTTTGTTCTAAAGATCAGTAGCGGCTCGTGCCTAAAATAACAGGTGAAGAAGTTCGTTTTGTAATGTTTCTGTATTTCTAACGAACTTCTCGATATTAATAATGCAACAAGTTCCTTGAAATTCCCACGATTAAGCGAAAGTAAAGATAGCCTTGAAGATTTAATGTAAAAGAAGTTGTTGCATTTACTGTTGGGACGTGGGATTCTGATATTAAGAAGTGGCAAGAGTTCGCTGGTGAAAAGTTGTCCATTATGATTCTGTAGAGTAGGGTTAAATCTGAGAGTTGACGGCGAAGAGAAAGGTCATGAATTTGTAGAGTGGATAGAATTTCTTGTTTGGAGAAGTTTGCAGGGGCTGGGCATCTGTGTTTGACTATTCTGGCGAAGAAACTTACTACTTTGTTTGTTTTCTTTAAATTGCTTTCACATGCCATTGACCAAATACAGGAGCCATATTCAAGAATAGGAACAACACACATTGTAAAGTAGGTTTTGAGGGCAGAAACGTGTGTTACGTCTGTAAATCTGTAAATTAGTCCAAGTGTTTTCATCGCTTTCGAAGTTATGTAGTCTATGTGATGGTTGAAAGTCAGTTTGCTATCAAAAATGACACCAAGATCCTTGTGCTGTCGTACGAACGGAATAACCTGGTTGCATAACTTGTAGGATGGCACCGTGTTATTGGATTTTAGGGTAAACCTCATGACAACAGATTTATCCGGATTTAATTTGAGATTCCAGTCTTGACACCAGCGTTCAATGTGTTTGAGATTGTCTTGGATATAGCATGTGTCCTGAAGTGAGGTAATGTTTCGGAATAATTTGCAGTCATCAGCATACAATAATACTGAACATTCGGAAGAAATATATTCGTGAATGTCATCCATGAAGAGAGAGAAACACAGGGGCCCCAGAGAACTTCCTTGGGGCACACCGGAAACTACAGGGAGCCACGACGAAGAGCAACCAGATACGATAACCTTTTGCCTTCTATTGTGCAAGTAAGATGAAAGTTGTTTAAGAAGAACTCCGTGAATAGTATTTGCAGGGACAGACTGGAGTTCCCAAGAGAGCGGTGGCAATTTTCGTCAACAGGATACCCAATTGTGAGCCTGCAGATGAGGAAAATGGGACCCAAATGTGTATTTTCAGTAGGACACTGAGAAGGTGTATAGACCGACACACATAATATATCTGCCGCGATCGACGCAACACAACGCGAGAACCAGTGTTGCTATTATGTTGGATAGAAAAATCGCTAGAGTGCGCCGAGGGACAGCTATTCGTAGAACAAGGAAATTAGAGAACTCAGCTCTATCTAAACGTTGTTTTGAACGCCATACATTATAACGAGGGCTGGGATTAATATGTGCTAACAAGTGGCACACTCGTTTGAGTTGAAGTCCAGGTTCTTAGACGATCGTGTCTGGCAGTGCAGTCGAAGTAAGTGTTCGGAAAGCAGCAGTGTAGCTTACTATCAATCATTTTAACCACATGCAGGGAATTTTGTGTCTCTCAGACTAAAAAAAAAGGACTAAAGGAAATATTGCAGCGTAAATATTAATTAACTGGACTGTCCACGTCTACAATCAAAGTAATGTAAATGTGAAAACTTCGTGAAAAATATATTTAAAAAAACGCATTTTTGACGTTCGTGACGAAGTGGTTATCACAATGCGTTAGAATGCGAGGGCCCCGGGTTCGAATTTGGCCTGAGCATGGGTGTTCTTTTTGAGTCTCTCTTCATCGTCGCGAGTAGCCGAAAATGGAAGAAAAGCAACACTTAATAACGAAAAGAAAAAGAACGCAATTAGAATAAGCGAAACGGAAATAGTGCTGTTGAAATTCCTAAAAATGATGCAAAAAAAAAAAAATATTTCGGAAATAGTGTTATCCTAGCCCAGAAGAAGGCTGGAAGAATAAATAAATTCCTTCTCCGCACACTTTGGCAAACACAGGGTGGTTACTTGCCGGGAATTCCTTGAATTCCGGGAATTATGCGTGAATAATTGGCTCCGGGAATTCTACGTGAATTCTACGTGAATTTTTCTCCGTAGACGTAAAAATGGCAACTTTTATTAATCCCAATCCCATTTTATTCATATTTATTAATGCCCTGAGGCAAGTTTTCACAGTTGAGCCTTTATTTTTATCGAGGAAGGAAAAGAAAAGATAGCTGGCTGGATAATAAAACAGAATTCTCTCAATCCGTTTGCTTTGTTAATTTGATTTGCAGAACAATCTATCTGACAGACGGAATATTATTGCAAGATATCTTGAAGTTGATTATGTAAATTAGAGTGTGAAATTCTTATACAATTAACTTTTTTTCGTAGATTAGTATATCTCGTAACATTTGTGACTTGTGTTTGTAGGTAGAAATGTAAACTCTGCATCATCAATTAATATTATGTACCGTTTAATTGTAGTGAATTGGAATTTTTGGATAAATTGGAATCACACAGACCCTTTATATTGTTAATATATTTGTGTATGTCTATGTGTGTGTGGTGAGAGGCGGTAATATGTAAGGTTGAAACAGAGAAAACATGTTCTTGTACTCTTGAATTTTTGGAAAGTTCGCGTTGAAAACCGGGAAATATACTTGAATTTTATCAAGGTCCTAGAGTGGCCAACCTGAAACAGAATCGCAAAGTTGGCACTGAATATGCGATGGGAAAAATAATAGAAATCCGAGAGCAGGAAGTGTTTATGTCACAGCCAGGGTGGCACATGAGAGGAGGTACCCACCACCCCACATCAGTCATCCAGGCTATTAAAAATAAGTCAATGGTTGTCCTCTCATTTAACTTTAACAGTAAATGAAATTTTTGTAAAATAAAAATTATCGGGCTTTACTTTTTTTTTTTTTTTTTTTTACACTTGCACGTTGGTTTCGTAATGGAGCACAAAAATAGAATGGTGGCTCTCGTAAAATACTTACCGACTAAATGAATGCCTCTGTAGATTCCAGAATAATGACTCTTCATTTTGAAATAAATAGTTTAAAATAATATAATATATGTGTAGTTGGTTAATGAGATTCGTCGTCACATAGCAGAATCCGCTATGTTGACGGAAACTAGATCACGATAGTCATTTAACACTAACCTTCCACAAAAGCTCGACTTCCCAACGTCTTCATTATTTTTCATGCACAAGCTTCACTTCTATTCTGTCAGCATATAGGCAATATCTGATAAGCACATTGCTTTCAAATGAGTGTAATTAGCGAGAAGCGACATCAAAAGTTTCGAGCTGAACAGGAAAAAATGCAACTTTATGGAGAAATTACCCGAATTGCTTGGTTTTCCCACCGTGGCTTGTGGCCATGTCCCAGTGTGCTTGGCCTCGGGAGAGGCAGGTCGAAGCTAAGCAGTCGTGCGGACTTAGATAACGCGTGACGCGTAAAACCGAGTGCGAGTGTTGAGCCAAGTGGAAAATAGGACTCTGATCGGTAATAGTATTTGACAATAGTTAATAAGAACAAAAAGGATAGCAATGGAACGTGAAAATACCATTTTGATAAATTTCGCATATGGAGCAGGAAAACCTAGTGCAATGGATTACATTAGTTCATTTACTGTCAGTTTAAACTTAGTATTGATGAAATTTTAGCAATACAAATACCGACAACTGATCGAGGTGTTTATTTGAAATTAGTGCGACAACGTACTATGTTAAAATTGCTAGGACAGTACCCAGGTGAATTAGAATTTAAGTATGATAATGGGAACGTAGTGAAAGTAAAAATTAGCGACGCAAGTCGAATAGTGAAATACGTACGTGTATTTAATTTACCTATGGAAGTTGAATTAAGAGAAGTGCACGGGAAATTCAGTGAATATGGAACAGTGGATGAAGTGACAGAAGAAATGTGGAGTGAAAAGTTTCGTTACCCTGTGCCCAGTGGCGTACGTATGGTAAAAATGTCATTAAAGAAGCCAATACCAACATTTGTAACTATTGTCAAATATAAGGCCCACGTGATATATACGGGACAAACTCCAACGTGTGAGTTCTGTGGTTCGGATGAACATTTAAGATACAGTTGAACCAGCGGCAAATGACTACCCTACGGGCCCCACCGAAAGTCAAGGCAACCTACAGTTGGCCAATAGTGAAGAAACACCCTCAATATAATTGGAAAATAATTTTTACCAATACTTCGGCAGAACATTTATCCAATAGACAATGCAGTCAATGGTACCAAGTTGTTCACGAACTAATTGATAATAAAGCAAAACGACATCGGTTGGGGTTTAGTTCAGACCCTAATTGTGAGCAGTGTTTATTAGAAGATACAATAGCACACAGGATGACGCACTGTGGAAAGGCAAAACAAGACTGGCCGGTACTCCAAAAAATGATAGCACATATAAGTCGATCATCAGTTCAGTGTATTACTCCGAAATTAATAATTTTTCCGGAATTTAATTTTTCCCCTGCTACAAAGCATCGAGAAATACAGTGGATTATAGGTACGTACATGATATAAGTAGTTGTATTTACAATATAACCAGGACGAGAAAGGAAGAGCTCCCCTCATGCAGATTTGCCTACACTTAAAACTTGCTCAACATGCCCATATGAGCTTTTTGCTCAAGTGTGGAACCCTGCCTAATCCAAGATTTTTGTAAAAATGCCCTCAAATATTTTCTGAGAAAGGAAGAGCTCCCCTCATGCAGATTTGCCTACACTTAAAACTTGCTCAACATGCCCATATGAGTTTTTTGCTCAAGTGTGGAACCCTGTCTAATCCAAGATTTTTGTAAAAATGCCCTCGGGAAGTTCCTGTGAAATGATGAGCCCCCTCAGATTGATTTGTCCACACTTACAAAAGGCACTTCTGTGAGATTGTTGTCCATAAGCTTGTTAAAAATATGCCCCTCTTGATATTTTTTTTGGCTACATGTAAAACTAAGCCAAGATACACACGCACCTACACACACACACATACACACACACACACACACACACACACAAAACACACTGCTGAACCCAACTGATATTTTTTATTAAGTATAGAGTTTTGATTTGAACCCCAAGAAATTTTATATAAATACCAAAGCCAAAAATATTCACACACATACACACATACACACACACAAAATATACAAATCACACTGCTGAACCCAACTGATATTTTTTATTAAGCATAGAATTTTGATTTGGACCCCAGGAAATTGTATATAATAAACAACAACAAAAATGCCAAATCAAAAATATTGTAATCAATGCAATAAAAATATATCCATCCCCAATTGGGTTAAGCACCAAATGAATTGTAATCCAGATAAAAGCAGAATTCTCACAAAAATATGCCCAAAATGCCATAAAGAATATAGCATAAAATATTTCACTTTTATTTGTTCTGCACAGTCATCAACATTTCCAAATAAAATTGAATGGAAATATTTGTGTGATTGCCCTGTATAATTTAGATTGCAAGGCCATATTTTGTAATTTTCTAGACTAGGAGCTAGACCCTATGCACCAGAAATAGGCCATAAAATGCCTCTCCACAAATTATGTGAGCATCATGGAGCACACAATACACTTTACAATTTTGAGAATCTCAATTTAAATTCAGGAACAAGAGATTTGGATTTGATGTATCTGGAAATATCAAAAATTATTTCATTCTTCACAAACAAATCTCATCTAACAATTCCATAACAGTTCCATGCTCAGCTCTGTGTCTGTGTGAGGCAAGCACAGCTCTGTTAGAGATAGGTATATTATATAAATTTAAAAATTATTTCATTCTTCACAAACAAATCTCATCTAACAATTCCATAACAGTTCCATGCTCAGCTCTGTGTCTGTGTGAGGCAAGCACAGCTCTGTTAGAGATAGGGATATTGAGTATTGAAACATCTAGAAATTATTTCATTCTTCTCAAGCTCAGCTCTGTGTCTGTGTGGGGATTTGTACCTAATAACATCAAAACAACACAGCTCTGTTAGAGACAGAATATTCAATTCCATATCTATAACATCTCTGTGTAATTCCATAACAGTTCCATGCTCAGCTCTGTGTCTATGTAGAGCAAAACAGCACAGCTCTGTTAGAGATAGGTATATTATATAAATTTAAAAATTATTTCATTCTTCACAAACAAATCTCATCTAACAATTCCATAACAGTTCCATGCTCAGCTCTGTGTCTGTGTGAGGCAAGCACAGCTCTGTTAGAGATAGGGATATTATATAAATTTAAAAATTATTTCATTCTTAACAAAAAAATCTCATCTAACAATTCCATAACAGTTCCATGCTCAGCTCTGTGTCTGTGTGGGATTTGTACAGCAACATAGCTTTGTTAGAGATTCATTCAATTCTTCACCTCCATATCCATAACAGCTCTGTGTTTATAATAAATAGGAATATTGAGTGCATCTAACAATTCCTGCCCATAACAGTTCCATGTTGTAGAAATATCAGCAAGGCTCTGTGTCTGTGAGATTTGAAACCTTGTTCCTAATCAGTTCCAAGCTGTACATCTCTGTGTCTGTGAGATTTGAAACCTGTTCCTGTACAGCTCTGTCAGAATTTTCATAGTGCCTAATAATATCAGCACAGCTCAGTGAGGATCGCATCTAACAAATATCAAGGATTTGTACCTAATTACAGTAGCACAGGGATAGGGATAATAAGTATAGACTATTGATATAGAAATTATTTTATTCTTCAATCTTATTCATAACAGTTCTATGCTCCTATGTGTCTGAGCAACATCAGTACAGCACAGCTCTGTTAATTAATATCTATTGAAACATGTGTCTGTGCGTGGATTTGTACCTATGTATAGCTATTATTGAGTATAGAATTATTATATCTAGATCCATTTTCTGTGTCTGTGCAGGGATTTGTACCTAATAACATCGGTACAGCACAGTTCTGTTAGAGTATAGATTTATATTATTATTGAAACATCTCTTCATAAACAATCTCATCTAACAATTCTATAACAGTTCCGTTCAGCTCTGTGTCTGTGCGGGGATAAACATCAGTACAGCACAGCTCTGTTGCTCATCTTTTCAGCAATGTGTCTGTGCGGGGATTTGTACCTAATAACATTAGTACAGCACAGCTCTGTTAGAGTATAGATTTAATTATATTATTACTGAAACATCTAGAAATTATTCTTCAAACAAATATCATCTAACAATTCCATAACAATTCCATGCTCAGCTCTGTTGCTCATATTTTCAGCTCTGTGTCTGTGCAGGGATTTGTACCTAATAACATCAGTACAGCACAGCTCTGTTAGAGTATAGATTTAATTATATTATTATTGAAACATCTAGAAATTATTCTTCACTAACAATTCCATAACAATTCCATGCTCAGCTCTGTGTCTGTACGGGGATTTGTACCTAATAACATCGGTACAGCACAGCTCTGTTAGAGATAGGGATATTGAGTATAGATTTAATTATTGAAACATCTAGAAATTATTCTTCAAACAAATATCATCTAACAATTCCATAACAATTCCATGCTCAGCTCTGTGTCTGTGCGGGGATTTGTACCTAATAACATCAGTACAGCACAGCTCTGTTAGAGATATTTAATTCTTCACATTTATATCCATAACATCTCTGTGTCTGTGTGTCAGTACAGCACAGCTCTGTTAGAGATAGGGATATTGAGTATAGATTTAATTATTGAAACATCTAGAAATTATTTCATTCTTCACAAACAAATCTCATCTAACAATTCCATGCTCAGCTCTGTGTCTGTGCGAGGATTTGTACCTAATAACATCAGTACAGCACAGCTCTGTTGCTCATCTTTTCAGCAATGTGTCTGTGCGGGGATTTGTACCTAATAACATCAGTACAGCACAGCTCTGTTAGAGTATAGATTTAATTATATTATTATTGAAACATCTAGAAATTATTCTTCAAACAAATATCATCTAACAATTCCATAACAATTCCATGCTCAGCTCTGTTGCTCATATTTTCAGCTCTGTGTCTGTGCAGGGATTTGTACCTAATAACATCAGTACAGCACAGCTCTGTTAGAGTATAGATTTAATTATATTATTATTGAAACATCTAGAAATTATTCTTCCTAACAATTCCATAACAATTCCATGCTCAGCTCTGTGTCTGTGCGGGGATTTGTACCTAATAACATCGGTACAGCACAGCTCTGTTAGAGATAGGGATATTGAGTATAGATTTAATTATTGAAACATCTAGAAATTATTCTTCAAACAAATATCATCTAACAATTCCATAACAATTCCATGCTCAGCTCTGTGTCTGTGCGGGGATTTGTACCTAATAACATCAGTACAGCACAGCTCTGTTAGAGATATTTAATTCTTCACATTTATATCCATAACATCTCTGTGTCTGTGTGTCAGTACAGCACAGCTCTGTTAGAGATAGGGATATTGAGTATAGATTTAATTATTGAAACATCTAGAAATTATTTCATTCTTCACAAACAAATCTCATCTAACAATTCCATGCTCAGCTCTGTGTCTGTGCGAGGATTTGTACCTAATAACATCAGTACAGCATAGCTCTGTTAGAGACATTTAATTCTTCATATTTATATCCATAACAGCTCTGTGTCTGTGTGAGGCAAGCACAGCTCTGTTAGAGATAGGGATATTGAGTATTGAAACATCTAGAAATTATTTTATTCTTCACAAACAAATCTCATCTAACAATTCCATGCTCAGCTCTGTGTCTGTGTGGGGATTTGTACCTAATAACATCAAAACAACACAGCTCTGTTAGAGACAGAATATTCAATTCTTCACAATTACATAACAATTCCATGCTCAGCTCTGTGTCTATGTAGAGCAAAACAGCACAGCTCTGTTAGAGATAGGGATATTAAGTATAAATTTAAAAATTATTTTATTCTTCACAAACAAATCTCATCTAACAATTCCATAACAGTTCCATGCTCAGCTCTGTGTCTGTGTGAGGCAAGCACAGCTCTGTTAAAGATCTTCACAAACAAATCTCATCTAACAATTCCATAACAGTTCCATGCTCAGCTCTGTGTCTGTGTGGGGATTTGTACCTAATAACATCAAAACAACACAGCTCTGTTAGAGACAGAATATTCAATTCTTCACATCCATATCCATAACATCTCTGTGTAATTCCATAACAGTTCCATGCTCAGCTCTGTGTCTATGTAGAGCAAAACTGTTAGAGATAGGGATATTAAGTATAAATTTAAAAATTATTTCATTCTTCACAAACAAATCTCTTCTAACAGTTCCATAACAGTTCCATGCTCAGCTCTGTGTCTGTGTGAGGCAAGCACAGTTCTGTTAAATATAGGAATATTAAGTATAGATTTAAATTTTATTCTTCACAAACAAATCTCATCTAACGTATGTTCAACATACGTTGAAACGTTTATATAGAAACAATGGGCATTGATTGCCACTTTTCAGACAAGTTTTAAATTCCATACAAATACAGAGTTGAAACTGTCATGGCATAGGGATGAAATAACATCTAGACACTCAATAGATGTGAAGAATTAATTATACCCTAACTGTTAGTCCCTATCTCAGAGCTGAGCTCTGTACAAATCCCACACAGACACAGGAACTGTTATGAAGGAAAGAAATATTAATATCTTTATCTACACAGACACAGAGCCTTGCTGAGCATGAAACTGTTATGGGAATTGTTAGATGTGAAGAATAAATTTCACAGAGCTGTTATGGATATGGAGGAGAAGAATTGAATGAAATAATATTTATACCCATCTACTCTGTCTCTAACAAAGCTATGTTGCTGTACAAATCCCACACAGACACAGAGCTGAGCATGGAACTGTTATGGAATTGTTAGATGAGATTTGTTTGTGAAGAATAAAATTTAAATCTAAACTTAATATTCCTATATTTAACAGAGCTGTGCTTGCCTCACACAGACACAGAGCTGAGCATGGAACTGTTATGGAATTGTTAGATGAGATTTGTTTGTGAAGAATGAAATTTAAATCTATACTTAATATTCCTATCATGTAACAGAGCTGTGCTTGCCTCACACAGACACAGAGCTGAGCATGGAACTGTTAGATGAGATTTGTTTGTGAAGAATGAAATAATTTTTAAATTTATACTTAATATCCCTATCTCTAACAGTTTTGCTCTACATAGACACAGAGCTGAGCATGGAACTGTTATGGAATTACACAGAGATGTTATGGATATGGGTGTGAAGAATTGAATATTCTGTCTCTAACAGAGCTGTGTTGTTTTGATGTTATTAGGTACAAATCCCCACACAGACACAGAGCTGAGCATGGAACTGTTATGGAATTGTTAGATGAGATTTGTTTGTGAAGATCTTTAACAGAGCTGTGCTTGCTTCACACAGACACAGAGCTGAGCATGGAACTGTTATGGAATTACACAGAGATGTTATGGATATGGATGTGAAGAATTGAATATTCTGTCTCTAAAGGCCTGCACAAGACCTGGAGCAGACCCGTTCGCGAGACATCGCTCCTGAAATGCCATGCAACCTGCGCAACACCCTCGCTTGAGCAGCTTGTATGCCCACCTGCACAGATCGTTCCTGGCAGGCATTGTAGACCCGCCGGGTACCCGCAGTCTTACGATACCTAGTAGGTCTCAGTTCGTTCTTTCCATCAACTGCAGACCCCTCCCTCTGCATGACGTAGTTGCTTCGAGTAGAAACTGCACCTGGCCCACACCGTTCTGCAGTGTTGCCAACTGCAATAGATTTTCACTACTTAAAAAAGGGAACTCGAAGCTTCGTAAGCCACATCACCAATGAAATGAGATTTACGAATGTTGCTACCCCCCCCCCACACACACACATTGAAATAGGTTTTCCGTGGCACAGGATCCATAAGTATATGTCGTAAACAACCAATATACGTATATATAGTGATATAGGACAGGACTGAAACATGTCACGTTCGACGCTGAGGTCGCGAGTCGAACAACACACTGTTCTACTGCGAACACCAGGGCCGTAGCCAGCCAGGGCCATTGCCGTTACCCTCGTTTGGGGGGTAGGGCCAAGTACTTGGATAAACGTGCCAACAAGAACAATCACAATAATAGTAATAAAGTAGCATGAAAGGCATTATAATCCTCATAAATCACGCAAAAAGGGGGGTAGAAGTCGGTTCTCACGCGCATTTGTGTTGAAACAGAGGATTAGAAATATTTTTTTTCAACACGTCAATTTCACATTAGCTAATAATGGCAAACAAGCACACAAACTGTTTTTGAAAGAAAGAAAGTGCATGATAAATGCATTCCGAATGTACAGACATATGGCATGTAAAATTTCCATCTACAATATTTTCTTTTCACATGGAGCGACGTATTACATAATCAATTCATCCAACTCGTAACAAACCAACATTAATAGCAAATAATATCACGGGCCGCCATAGCATTCTCTGTTTTAAAACTTTTCTCACTTAGATCGTTCGGCGCTCAGGGCCGACTCCCGCTACCCCTTTGCTACGGCATTGAACTTGATGAGACTGGATAATATTTTATAATATATTTCTACTTTCATAAAATTTGAAATCAAGGGGTTGCAATTACCCCTCCATTCCCCCTCTGCAGGTGCCCTTGGCCGTCTGGAAGGAAAATGCAAGAAAAATATGAAAATTAATTCCATCTTGAGTACCCTTTAGCCCTGCTACTCTTAAATTCTGCTAGTCTGTTTTTTCTTGTACATTAATGTTTGACCCCCACCCTGACCCTTCCGCTAGACTTAATTTCCGTCCAAGCTTGTGAGCAATGCACCCTACCCCCTCTGGTTGCGCCACTGCGTGCCTGGTTAAGGCACCATGCAATGAAAAGCAATTAGTTTTCAGTGAGGAGATTTTTGTTTGCTCGATCATTCATTTAAATAAATGAAGCTGTAATACTGCGTGCATTTCCTGGCAATAAGATAAAAACTGCTTACGCTGAACTGAAATCGCTAAGTATATAAATTCTCCTTGGAGGAGAGAGCTCCTCCTAGGACCTCGTAGGATTTACGAGCTACGTAAGTAGGCAACACTGGCTGAAGCTGTCCACGTGGTGATGAAACACCTGGAGCGACACGCTGCCGGAGGGCTGTTTCCTTCCAGCAGGTTTTGCAGGCGCCCGGGTCTTGCTGAATGCCCAGTTACCTTGTAAGCGCAGAGCGCCTGGAAGACGAAGAACCCGGGTAAAGACGCAAGTCGACTCGTTGCCGTGGGCAGGCTAGCAGGTATACCTGTCCTCACGGGCAAGCGGGCAGTGGGTAGGTAAAATGCAGACTATGCTGGCCTCTATCTGTCTCTAACAGAGCTGTGTTGTTTTGATGTTATTAGGTACAAATCCCCACACAGAGCTGTGCTTGCCTCACACAGACACAGAGCTGAGCATGGAACTGTTATGGAATTGTTAGATGAGATTTGTTTGTGAAGAATAAAATAATTTTTAAATTTATACTTAATATCCCTATCTCTAACAGAGCTGTGCTGTTTTGCTCTACATAGACACAGAGCTGAGCATGGAATTGTTATGTAATTGTGAAGAATTGAATATTCTGTCTCTAACAGAGCTGTGTTGTTTTGATGTTATTAGGTACAAATCCCCACACAGACACAGAGCTGAGCATGGAATTGTTAGATGAGATTTGTTTGTGAAGAATAAAATAATTTCTAGATGTTTCAATACTCAATATCCCTATCTCTAACAGAGCTGTGCTTGCCTCACACAGACACAGAGCTGTTATGGATATAAATATGAAGAATTAAATGTCTCTAACAGAGCTATGCTGTACTGATGTTATTAGGTACAAATCCTCGCACAGACACAGAGCTGAGCATGGAATTGTTAGATGAGATTTGTTTGTGAAGAATGAAATAATTTCTAGATGTTTCAATAATTAAATCTATACTCAATATCCCTATCTCTAACAGAGCTGTGCTGTACTGACACACAGACACAGAGATGTTATGGATATAAATGTGAAGAATTAAATATCTCTAACAGAGCTGTGCTGTACTGATGTTATTAGGTACAAATCCCCGCACAGACACAGAGCTGAGCATGGAATTGTTATGGAATTGTTAGATGATATTTGTTTGAAGAATAATTTCTAGATGTTTCAATAATTAAATCTATACTCAATATCCCTATCTCTAACAGAGCTGTGCTGTACCGATGTTATTAGGTACAAATCCCCGCACAGACACAGAGCTGAGCATGGAATTGTTATGGAATTGTTAGGAAGAATAATTTCTAGATGTTTCAATAATAATATAATTAAATCTATACTCTAACAGAGCTGTGCTGTACTGATGTTATTAGGTACAAATCCCTGCACAGACACAGAGCTGAAAATATGAGCAACAGAGCTGAGCATGGAATTGTTATGGAATTGTTAGATGATATTTGTTTGAAGAATAATTTCTAGATGTTTCAATAATAATATAATTAAATCTATACTCTAACAGAGCTGTGCTGTACTGATGTTATTAGGTACAAATCCCCGCACAGACACATTGCTGAAAAGATGAGCAACAGAGCTGTGCTGTACTGATGTTTATCCCCGCACAGACACAGAGCTGAACGGAACTGTTATAGAATTGTTAGATGAGATTGTTTGTGAAGAGATGTTTCAATAATAATATAAATCTATACTCTAACAGAGCTGTGCTGTACTGATGTTATTAGGTACAAATCCCTGCACAGACACAGAAAATGGATCTAGATATAATAATTCTATACTCAATAATAGCTATACTTAGGTACAAATCCACGCACAGACACATGTTTCAATAGATATTAATTAACAGAGCTGTGCTGTACTGATGTTGCTCAGACACATAGGAGCATAGAACTGTTATGAATAAGATTGAAGAATAAAATAATTTCTATATCAATAGTCTATACTTATTATCCCTATCCCTGTGCTACTGTAATTAGGTACAAATCCTTGATATTTGTTAGATGCGATCCTCACTGAGCTGTGCTGATATTATTAGGCACCATGAAAATTCTCACAGAGCTGTACAGGAACAGGTTTCAAATCTCACAGACACAGAGATGTACAGCTTGGAACTGATTGGGAACAAGGTTTCAAATCTCACAGACACAGAGCCTTGCTGATATTTCTACAACATGGAACTGTTATGGGCAGGAATTGTTAGATGCACTCAATATTCCTATCTATTATAAACACAGAGCTGTTATGGATATGGAGGTGAAGAATGGAATGAATCTCTCACAAAGCTATGTTGCTGTACAAATCCCACACAGACACAGAGCTGAGCATGGAACTGTTATGGAATTGTTAGATGAGATTTTTTTGTTAAGAATGAAATAATTTTTAAATTTATATAATATTCCTATCTCTAACAGAGCTGTGCTTGCCTCACACAGACACAGAGCTGAGCATGGAACTGTTATGGAATTGTTAGATGAGATTTGTTTGTGAAGAATGAAATAATTTTTAAATTTATATAATATACCTATCTCTAACAGAGCTGTGCTGTTTTGCTCTACATAGACACAGAGCTGAGCATGGAACTGTTATGGAATTACACAGAGATGTTATAGATATGGAATTGAATATTCTGTCTCTAACAGAGCTGTGTTGTTTTGATGTTATTAGGTACAAATCCCCACACAGACACAGAGCTGAGCTTGAGAAGAATGAAATAATTTCTAGATGTTTCAATACTCAATATCCCTATCTCTAACAGAGCTGTGCTTGCCTCACACAGACACAGAGCTGAGCATGGAACTGTTATGGAATTGTTAGATGAGATTTGTTTGTGAAGAATGAAATAATTTTTGATATTTCCAGATACATCAAATCCAAATCTCTTGTTCCTGAATTTAAATTGAGATTCTCAAAATTGTAAAGTGTATTGTGTGCTCCATGATGCTCACATAATTTGTGGAGAGGCATTTTATGGCCTATTTCTGGTGCATAGGGTCTAGCTCCTAGTCTAGAAAATTACAAAATATGGCCTTGCAATCTAAATTATACAGGGCAATCACACAAATATTTCCATTCAATTTTATTTGGAAATGTTGATGACTGTGCAGAACAAATAAAAGTGAAATATTTTATGCTATATTCTTTATGGCATTTTGGGCATATTTTTGTGAGAATTCTGCTTTTATCTGGATTACAATTCATTTGGTGCTTAACCCAATTGGGGATGGATATATTTTTATTGCATTGATTACAATATTTTTGATTTGGCATTTTTGTTGTTGTTTATTATATACAATTTCCTGGGGTCCAAATCAAAATTCTATGCTTAATAAAAAATATCAGTTGGGTTCAGCAGTGTGATTTGTATATTTTGTGTGTGTGTATGTGTGTATGTGTGTGAATATTTTTGGCTTTGGTATTTATATAAAATTTCTTGGGGTCCAAATCAAAACTTTATACTTAATAAACCTATGACAGGTTGTCAAAAATTCTGTATATTAAATAAAATAGATTTGTAATTCAATTTATACAAATCTGCAATATTTTTGTGTTTAAAAAATATGAGCAGCACTGCAACAACACACCCTCACTCTTCAACAACTTTTTCAATACTGGCTGATATGCAATGCAAAATCTCTTTATATACCCTAAGCACGGACCGCCTTGAAAACATCTGAAACAATAAGCCAATCAGAATTTAACACATCATCACATTATGTCATAAGCAACCAATCAGAAAACAACACGTGTCTAATGCATAATATTGAGTAATAATTTGTTGCAAAACATAATGCAACAGAAATAAAGCAGAAATAGGCCACAAGTGGACCGGAAGTAGGCAAACCGGAAGTGGACCGGAAGTGAACCGGAAGTGAACCGGAAGTGGACCGGAAGTGAACCGGAAGTGGACCGGAAGTAAATGTGTGTGTGTGTGTGTGTGTGTGTGTGTGTGTGTGTTAATACGTTTGGCGTAGTTTTAGGTGTGGGCAAAAAAATAATCAAAAGGGGCATATTTTTGACAGGATTATGGACAACAATCTCACAGAAGTGCCTTTTATAAGTGTAGGCAAATCAATCTGAGAGGGGTCATCATTTCACGGGAACTTCCCGAGGGCATTTTTACAAAAATCTTGGATTAGGCAGGGTTCCACACTTGAGCAAAAAGCTCATATGGGCATGTTGAGCCTGTTTTAAGTGTAGCCAAATCTGCCTGAGAGGGGGTTCATACTTTCCTAAGAGCATTTTTACAAAAATCTTGGATTAGACAGGGTTCCACACTTGAGCAAAAAACTCATATGGGCATGTTGAGCAAGTTTTAAGTGTAGGCAAATCTGCATGAGGGAAGCTCTTCCTTTCTCAGAAAATATTTGAGGGCATTTTTACAAAAATCTTGGATTTGGCAGGGTTCCACACTTGAGCAAAAAGCTCATATGGGCATGTTGAGCAAGTTTTAAGTGTAGCCAAATCTGCTTGAGGGGAGCTCTTCCTTTCTCGTCCTGGTTATATTGTAAATACAACTACTGATATATATTTTTTTCAATGGACAAACAGGAAACAATATGAGGGACTATTACCGAAGTGAATATGGGAAAATTTTACCTAGTAAAAAAAAAAAAGGTTATATGCAAACTATTTTCAACACAGACTGTATGACTCAACAATAATGTAGTATTGGTGAATGTAACTACAAATGAAGTAGGTTTAAACCTTGGTAAAAAGTAGTAGTATATAATAGTTATATTGTAAATAAAAAAAAATGTCGGTTAAAGGTCAGCATTCTAAGCTAAAATCTTAGGTTCGAAGCCTGCCGTGGTCGCTTTTTTTCCTACCAACTTGTGACACATTAATTATTTCATTGTTTTTGAATCTCAGTGTTTTAAAGTGGGATGCGAGCTACTATGTGCTTTGACCGAGTATCGAACATGGGACCTCCTGACAAGTCGTCACACCGATTGTAGCGTTATATTTTTGTACATGTTTTATTGCTCGTGCGGCAAGATGAAAACAAAAATATGACACCCACAGATCTTCTGACAGTTTAGATATTTTTTAGTTTAAAGCGTGTTTTATTTTCTTCATCGTGGTGCTGCTAAAACTCGGTGCTTACAATAATTAATACTAAAAAGGCGTTGCGAAATACAACTGAAGATGAAACGTTCAATATTCTTTGGAAGAAGAGTCACTGAAATTAACTTTAAAAAAAATTGAGTTACATAAAAATATTGTTTCTTCACCAATATGCTTCTTTGTTTGAGTTTGGCGTTGAAGTCCACTTTATGCACAGCAGGATAATCGGAACTGGACCTACAGTTTAAAATGGGATCCGAACCACATTTTTCTCTACCAGAAAGAGAATCTGGGACATTATCTATGTGCCCTTCTCCTGGTGTAAACGTACACACAAACATAATAATAATACTCCTTGGCGCGACAGCTCTGTAAGATCTTGGCATATCTCCCGACTGCCAGTCTGCCTCCCACAATCCTATCTAGAGGTGTGGATTTCTGTAACCTGTAATGGGGTGATGCGGGGTCAGCACGTCGAACACCCAGACACACACACTTACTATATGTAGGTAGATATATAGACACAAGTGGGTGTCTGGGTGCACGTTCGCTTCTACATCACAATTTTTTTATGGGAAGTTGTCACATCAAGATATGCCTTCCCCTCTGGTTGTAGGGGGATTGTTACAAGTATACGAAGCTGTCTTGTAACTAAAATAACCGATTAGAATGGAATTCGTGTTTGTCAGGTTATAAAAGCGCTCGAAACCTTTATTCTCTTTGAGTATTTTGATAATTAAAGGAAACCAAGCTCTAAAATTATGGCATTATACTTACGGTATTTCAACTCAAACGGGAATTTGCTTTATTACTGTAAAAAAAGAAGGCGAAGACAGAAGAAGACATGTTAATTTCATGAATTAAAATTGTAAATGCAAACTCTCTATATAATGACTTCAGTGTCCGAAATTTATACTGTGTTCAAAACTATTCATGTAATGTGACATTGTGGGATCCCATTTCGAATTGAATTTGCACATTTTTTGTTTTAAACAACTAGCAAGATACTGTTTTTGTGTGGCACAGTGATATGCATATTGTGTCAACTGCATTACTTTAACTCTATTTTAAATAGTGAAAGCGGAGAGCCATTTCTTATCTGCTGCAAACGTTTGGCCAAACAATCAGACAATCGTAAATTATACACACATATGGAAACGTCTATTCAGGTTATGGCATTTCATTTTTCTGAATGAAAAAGAATAACTGATCCTACCAGGGTTCGAACTTACGAACAGAGATTATCTGTTCCTTTCACAAAAGTGAAGCACCACGACGCATGCGGTCTATGTAGAGACAACGTTGCTCGCAGTTCGGTGCCTGCTTTGCGAGGCTGGCAGATGCACATGCGTCACAGGGTTTGTGTTTATCGGCGGTTCTAAGGCCTTTGCCGAACAAAACCACTTGAAGGGATCTGAAATAATGTTTTTTTTTTTTGGCAGAGAAAAATAATATTTATGCATTATATTTGACAGGACTCTCTCCGGTTCTCGTCTCCAACTATTTAAATCTTTGACAATACATTAACACACATTGGTTTCCAGTATATTTATTTTCTCACGCTTTTCATTCATGTCACGGTTTTACAGGCGCGTCGCTCTTACATCCGACGCGGGAACTGCCTTATTGGCAGCAACCGCCTGTTACCGCGTGTCCGTGTAAAGGAACTCATGGTCAAATAACCAATTAGGCCTAGGCCCGATTGTATACAGCAGTTGATCCTCGATTAGCCAGAAAAATTGATCTGCAGTCACGCTGAACTCTGATTTTGTGTTGCATAAAAGTTGAACTGAGATTAAGTCCCTGCGATCTGCGGTCAAAGTTGACCCGCGATTTTTCTCCGATCAGCAGACATTGACCGTAGTTCAGCTGTTGTAACATGGCTGAACTAAAGAAAATTTGCTTGTAAAATGTGTTGCAAGTGAACGTATGCGGCAAGACGGGAGTATCAATTCATAAAATCCTGTTTCCATAATAATAAATAAGAAGCATGCACAACGAGGTGAACAATGATAAATATTTCTTCCATCTTTCTTTCTTTCCATATATCGTGTCTCATTATTATTTACTGTTTGAAATACCATGTATTTTTTTTCTTGAAATTTGCCTTAAATGACTGCAAGGGTATATTGTTTGATTTCATGATCTGAGAATGGTAACTTGAGAACAATCAAGTGTTGATTGATACAAACAGAAAATATGACCCGCTTATGTTTTCTTGTCAATATCATTGTAAAATTTGCGTTGGTATGAAGAGGGGACCAAGTTCACGGACGTTAAAAGTATTATAATTTTGCTTTACTGCATTCAGGCAAGTGTCATTGCAATTCAATTTTGTCCGCAGAATGGAACAGAGCATGTAACTTTGGCTGTAGTGGATATATCTACTGCTTTATGAACCGAGCACTTTGCATTTTAGTTGGTAAAACTTTCTCTCCTCCTGATATATAAATAACACATCTTATTTTATTTCGAATATTATTTGTTTTGGGCATAATTTACATCCAAGAGGACAAACGCCATTGTTGTTTCAATATTTCTTTCCATTCGGGAAAACGCAAACACATTTTATATTTCACAAGTCAAAACGTAGATTATTCAATTAAGTGCAAGGAAAATTACGTATACTACTTACAGGAACTAATGGTCCACCTGTAACACGTTATCGTGTAATCACAAAATAAATATAATAAACATCTCCTCACATGAACAATGGCTCCAAATCCGAGTATAAGAAAGTTGTTATATCTATTTTTAGCATTATAAAGAAATACAGATATTTTTTTTAAAAAAAAATCCATTTATGCTAGCATACTTTCTCCCCTTTGCAACCGAGAAGTTATAGTTGCTTTCGTTGTCAATGACAAATCGTCCACGTGGAACTCACACAAGCAATAAATGGCCGTTTAGTATCTAATTTACTTGATTTTACAAAATTTGCAACATGTTAGAATATTTAGTTCGTCAATCACCTCAGATTTATTCTTTATTCAAATATTAAATACATGCATTTTTCCGAAACCGACTTTAATAGGTTTGCTGTTCAGTGTTGGACAATTGGCAACATCACAGGCACACTAGCGACATGTCTGGATTTGCCACGTTGCTAAACGTATTTTTCTGACCCAAGATCAGGATTTGATCTAAGATAGACAAATCGACAGTTAGCTTTATACAACATGATAGAAGCTTGAACTTGGTTCATTCCCGGATCGTAGGTCAAATCTGATCTCCAGTTAAAGATGTTTATACAACCGGTGTTTGGGCAAGAAGCGACAACGTTAAAAATCCCCCTTCCCAAAGCAGCCAGTAAGGAAACTTGATTTTGTCAACAATCCTTCTACGCTGTGATTGTACACCGGTTGCTACGCCGTCCCGGGAATAGTTGCTATATAATTTGGCTTCATAATCTGGAGCAAAGCAACACTAAAAGTGAGGCAGAAACTGAAGAAAACGTAGTTTAGCTACAAAGGGCAAAACATGCAATTTTGTCAAAAAACGCTTTTATGAAGTCACTAGTGTTCAGATAGGGTAATTGTAACTAGACGTAATGTTTAAAATGGGATCCTCACCTAGGTGCATTGAATCTGGACCCCTTGATTACCAGACAACGGCGTTGCAAGTAGGCCATTGGGTAGGCACGCATATACACCCTCCTACACTTTCCTACACATAAGGCAAAGATGCATCCTGATCAACAACGCAAACATTGTTGTTGATGTTCTTTATTTGTTGTTTTAAGTACACTTTATGAACACAAAGGCTAATCGGGACTGGACCTATAGTTTAAAGTGGGATCCAACAACGCACACATAAACGTACAACGGCTTTTACATCGAACAAAAGACCAAGAGTTGCTGAACAAATCTTGTATAATCATATTTATACAGCATCTGATATATCGAATCAACCATCGGATGTTTCTCATTTTCTCAATATCCTTGAACAACAAATAACAAATACAATTCACAACCTGCTTTATCAATATTCCATAAACATACATTTCATTTTATATTCACTTTATGTAAATTCACGCCATGAAAGAGAGAAATATTACCATCATATCATAGTAAAAAACTCTTTGCATCGTGATGACATCTCTCAATTAAATACTTTTTACAATGATGTTTCCCGAGAACTCGAAAAAAAGTATCAAAAGCTTGAAGGTAAAGGATCGGGATGATAGTTCTGCGGCACCGATCATGACCTTCGTGTGAAAATAGCCAAATATGTGCCTTTTCGTGGAAACAGTTACATCGACTTACCTCCAGAGATAAGAAATAAGAAAGCAGTGTTGAATATACAAAATGCCGACAACAAATGTTTTCGCTGGTGCATCATCGCATATTTTCATCTAGCAACACATAATATGCATCGTGTCTCTCACTATGATCGCCCTGAATATATTTCCGAGTTTAAAAAAGCGATGTCTCTTATCAAATATCCGGTAGATGTTTCAGCTATTGGCGAGTTCGAAAAGCAATACCAGGACAAAAGGACTATTACAGACTAATGGGTTCCCTTTCTTCAGGATTGGGCATAGTATTCGATGATTCCAGTCTTCTGGCATCTTCTCATCTATCCATATCTCATGTATCTATTTGTATGATCTGATGGATTCTTGCTTTTAATTCCACTCCTTCATACTTAAACAGTTCAGCTGGAATGCCATCACTGCCTGGTGCTTTATTATTCTTCAATTTTTTGATGGTCTTATATATTTCTTCATAGCTGGAAGGTTCTGGATCATCTTCAGTGTATTGTGTGTGTATTCTGGTTCTCCCAGCGGCGGCGCCAGGATTATTCATCTAGGGGTGCTGAGGGGGTGCGGAAAGAAATGTAGGGGGTGCGATGCTGAAAATAAGGAAAACTTGAAACAAGCATGCAACCATTCAAAACTGGGGGAGGGGGGGCAAGGACAGTTCTTTTTCTCTTGGTAGATAGTGCGGGGGCAATAATAGCAAGAAGCGGGAGGCGGGCAACTGCGCCCCTAATCGTCGCCACTGATTAACATAAATTACTGACTGAAATTAGATTATTTATGTGTGAAGTATATAACTTTAGATTGGTATTCATTTTCCAGGGAGGCTGTGCCCCCCTTGCCCTCCCCCTGGACGTCCATGATGATATGTATTAAGTCTTATACTCCAAGAAAGTGGTCATACAGTGTAAACATTCAGATACACGTTGCAGTCTTATTGAACTATGTAGTGAAATACAAAATAAAATCGTCCTGCTCTTAAAAATACAAGTTTTGTACCTTTTCAATGTAACCAATGGAGGTTCAAAATACATAGTACAGTCAATGAAAAATTGTTCACCGCTATTTTCATTACTTTTTTATTCGATATTCTGTGTTGTTTTAGGGAATGAAACTATGTTGGTTCGAAGCAGGCATTGTTCTCTGCTTATTGAAGTCTTTATTTCAATTCATTATCATTACATTGTGCAATACTGACCGAATGAAAATGGTGGTGGACAATTCGCCTACTGTCTTTTTCGCTGTTGGGTGTATATTGTTCCTTCCGTCTGCCACTTCAGGACAAAACGCGAAGTGCACAGCAACTTCATCTTTGTTAAAATCCCTTCTGCCGGCCGCACTATCCCCAACAACGAACATAAAATTTCTTCGTGAACATTGGACATTTTCCTAACAGTTTTTGAAAAAGCCCGAAATGGTACTTTACTAAATAGACATGTTACGTGGAACAAATACATAGAACGTATTAACAATAAAACTACCCTTCACGTTACAACTCGCATATAATAATTTCCCGAGCACGACTTGGTGTTATATAAACACAATTCCATTTCTTTTGGATAAGATGGTGTGCGAATCACCTGTTGTCATGGACATCGGGAAAATGAAAGTCAACCAAAAATCATATATTTCACACACACATAATTTCATTTCAGTCACAGTAATATATGTAAATTATTGAAAGAGAATTGAAGAACCCCCCCAGAACTACAAGCCCCTCCCTAGAAAAAATCCTGCGGACGTTCATGCCTGTTTCGCAAGGAGAATAGCCATGATCAAGTTAGTAATGGATAAAAGCATGAATATTATTAGCCACCCAAATGGACGGACGAAACTACGCCTATGGACGCCAGTGTAGAAAAGTTTGTATATCGGCATCTCTTTCAGAGTAGTATCAATGCTTGCATGTTGCAAACAATAATAACGGTTTTACTTCAGTACCTAACATTCGGCGCTCAATATGACGACATGGCATAGGGTAAATTAGGGGAATATGGGCACCTTATCGGAAAAACTGGAATTGCATGCAAAACGTTTATTGAAAATGCAAATTTCGCACTAATATATCAACTACAAGATCTCACAAGTGTATCACAGTAACCATTATGAAACAAATTTTTATTGTTGTTATGAAAAACTATTATTGAACTAAGCATCACAAATGCTCATATTCACCAAACACTATGTGGAAAATGGGCAATGCACATGTGTAAAATGGGCAACACGTACATTTGCTTTGAATGCAAATTATCACCTGCACCGACATTGCGGGCAGTAAAACTGATCACCTGACTTCAAATTGACACACAGCTCGTGGTACCAGGCAACACACCGGTGACGCGCAATCCACTCTTCTCCGTGATTTTCAGCGTAATAGTTACCTTTGCATGCAGGTGAAGGGGCGGGTGTTTTCTTCGACATAGCCCTAGCTGGAACTTGTGTCGATGGAGTTTGTAGTCCTTTAGCAACGTCCTTAGATGATCTCGTATTAATTTGAAGTCTGGATTCGTCTGCATTAAAAATGCGGACTGGTTTTTGAAGCAGTTGTATTGTAGTTTTGTTATTTTATTTTGCAACAGATGAAAAAGTCGTGCACGTCTGTTCGATTTATTCCCAAAAGTCTATTGATAAGATTTTCTTCTTTACGAATGGTCAAACCAGGATGTATTTTGAGGAACCCGTACAACCATTCCCACCCTGCCATCCTTTCTCGTTTGTTAAAAAAGGGAGAAGAGTCTTTCACAAATTCATCTCTGGGAAGGAAACCCGAAATGGGTAAGGAGGCAGAAGATGAGTTGGCAGAACATGTTAGTCTTTTGCAAGAACATGGATTCGGTGTGACCAGGCAGCGTCCATTTGAATTCATGGAAAAGCTGAGCGTCAACCACAACTTTAAGTAGCGCTGCAAGGTTTGGCGAGGCACTGCTGTAGCTTGTGACTGTTTACTTGTAAACAGTCACATTCCTGATTGCATTTATTGCCAATTCCATGTGATTTCGATTCAATGCTTGACGATTTGACGTACGGTTGTACGTACGTGTGAGCCATCTGTGAAACACGAAAACGCAAATTAAAACAGGCTATAGCAGTGAATAAAATAGTGCTAAATATTGCAAACTCGACTGGAAAACCAGGGACGGCGCCAAAATTTTTCGACCGGGTGGGCAGAAGCTCTATATTGATAAATTAGGGTGGGCAGTACAAACGTAAGGCATTTGGTGAGTTTGACTAACACGGATCTCTCCCCAAGCCCCTCTATCTCTCGCTCGAAATTTCCCTCTCACCTTGTGTAGAAAGCGATTTGGACACAAGGAATTCGTCAAACCTAATCATCTTATCTTTTTTACAGATCATTTGGGCTGTAAGTGTGACCTTTTCGAACATACTCAAATGTCAACCTGAATAGTATACCCTGGAAACTGTATTCTTGTAGGCAAATGAATCTCTGGCGCCTGTAACCGCAGTCAAGATAATCCTCCTGGTGCTTTGTCTCTCCTTGCATGTTTGTGTTCGTTCCATCATGACGTTCATCTAATTCCCATTCACCCTCACTGTCACCATTGGTCAAAACTTGCAGAAAATCGACTTGAAATATAACAATGAGTCAAATCAATCTTGATTACTTTCCACAAATACAGTAACAACAGTTCATAGCACTTCGAAAGTTGAGGTAGTAATTTCAACTCCACAATGCTTCATTTTTTTATCAAAACAGATAACTCCGCGAACAACGACGTGGTTTTATCTCAGTCTCAAATATTTTTGTCCGTACGTGGAAGAAATAGTATAAACCTCAGGCCAATCCATGGGTGTCCTGAAGGAGGGGGTGCAAGGGGGCACGCCTGCCTGGAAAATTGGTCTTATCATAAACTTGTACATTGCACACATATATTTCATTTCATTCACAATCATTTTGTTTATTATTGGAAGGGTACTGCAGGAACATGATAGCTTCCATTTTAATAAGTGTCATTTCTTTAGGGGGCAGCACTTTTATCGAGGGGGAATATGTCTCGTTTGCCTCCCCTGGAACAAGTTACCATGCTTGTCCCTCCCTGTAAAAAAAAGCTGCGGAAGTCCATGGTCAATCATAATAATAATAGTGTAATCCACCTCTTAAATGGACGCATCTTATGTTATGATAAAATGGTATGGTTGACGGAGTTATTTCTGTGTATCGTCTCTCCGATCGCATAACGCTTGTGACTGACCCAAAGATGTTCATTTATTTCATTTATTATTTATTGTTTAATTTTGTGTTTAACATGCATTATGATATTTAGGTTGTTATCAATTACTATTTTGTTATGTTCCAAAACGTTGTTGAATTAATAAGATGTATAATTAATTATTGATAATGTGAAATTACGATGTATAAATTTCTATACATATTTTGAGCATAGCAACGAAAAAAAGACAGTAGATCAATAAGTGAAAAATATATTGAAATTATATATAGTGACGTCCGAGTTTTCTTTGAATTTAACAAACTGTAAGTAGATTTGGATAAAGATAAATACTAGGATGTTTCGTTGAAGTGTGTGTGAAAGACTTGCTTCAATAATTTGGCGCCTACAGCCAGGATTGAAAAAAAAGGACAATCTTCTGATGCGTGGTGAGAAGTTTGCGCAATGGTAGTTAGATACTTTTAAATTTTATTTTATCTTGGATTTGCAATTTGTTGAACATGTTGTGAAGACAAAATTGGCGACCCTAAATATTGTACTCAAGATTGTTATTATTCTGTGCAGTCATGGCAGATAAAACTAAAGAAACGAAGCCTAGACATTCACGTAGGCTAAAGTCTAATGTTGCATATGAAGGAACCTATTTAAATAGTAGTAATTCTCACGATGGTGACATTTGTGATGTACAGTCAGTTAAGATTGAAGGAGTGGCTTGTTGTGATAAAATCGATAATGACCTGAGGCATGTGCAATGTTTTGATTGTCATTCGTGGTATCATGTATCTTGTTTGAAGCTTTCCGTTACACATTGGACAATTTATTCCACCACGAAGGAAAGGTACTGTTGCAACAAATGTGATCCCAGTTACGATCCTTATCAATTACCAGCTTATTTGGAAAGCATAAATCCTAATTTAAATGACATACTAAACAGCATTAGAAGCATACAATTAGCTGTTGTAAATTCTAATCAGGAACTTAAGACTCAGTTTGAACAGTCTAATCAGGAATTTAAACAGTCTAATCAAGAACTCAAACAGTCTAATCAGGAACTTAAGACTCAGTTTGAACAGTCTAATCAGGAACTTAAGACTCAGTTTGAACAGTCTAATCAGGAACTTAAGACTCAGTTTGAACAGTCTAATCAGGAACTTAAGACTCAGTTTGAACAGTCTAATCAGGAATTTAAACAGTCTAATCAGGAACTTAGATCAGAATTAAATCTGTCTAATGAAAATATTCAGGTTAAACTTGACGTTATATCTTTAAAACAAGCTGAATTATCTAGTGCACATACACAGTTATCTTCACAGCTTGATGTCAAATTTGAAGCTGTTAATCATGATATTAGTCATGTTAACAATCGGCTCAATATTTTAATGTCTGAATTTAAGGACAAAATAGATGCGGTTAGTACAGCGTGTTTACAATCAACTACAAGTCTTGAATCTGTGTTTGATAATAAATGTCGTAATGTTGATGTCAAACTATCTGAATTTGAAAATGTGCAATTATCATTGAAAGAACACGTTCTTGATTATGACCAACGTTTAGATAATCTCAATTCAAATTGTAATGACTGCTCTGCTAATATAGTTGATCTTATATCTAGAGTCACTATTTTAGAAAGTAAAAACGATGTTAATGCTGATGTACATAAGCATATTTCTCATTGTACAGAAAGGTTCCAACAGTTTAATTCCCATATTGAAGGTATAGAACAAAATATCAAAAAGCTTCAAGCTGATGGCAAGGATTTAACAGCCAAGGTTAACGATAATGATGAAGGTAGCGTAGCCCTTACACATAATTCCTCTGCTCATAATTCTGTTGTTACAAATAGTAATAGTAGAACAAAATCAATTGTTGTGGATGATACAGAATCTAATACATGTAGGAATGAAAAAACTCAGTGTGATGTTGTACTCAGTACTTCGTCTAGTGATGTATCAGATGATTCTTCTAGGACAGTTTCCGGTAAGAAGAATGTTACTAACACTCGTGCTCGTAAACATGTCCGTTGGAAGCACAAGTATAATAAATGTGTAAGATCGAGTTCTGAAGAAACTTCCGTAAAGAAATTCCGAAGTGACGACTCAGAAGGTCCATTCCAAAAACGAGAGTTAGGTGCTGAGAAATATAACTACACTAACGCTTGCTATCAACTGTTTGGTACAAATTCACATCCAACTTCTAGTTTTGTGCTTACTAAGAATAATGACAATGTTAGTAATGTACATAATAATCCACATTATCATCTGGATCAAAGCGTTAATTCTCCTTGTATGTGGTGTGATTTTAACCCACAAATATCAGAACATGCAATGGAGAAGGAAATGCAAGATGTGGACGTTTAAAATTAAGTGAATTATCTCAATTGCCTAAGTTCTCGGGAAAGATAGAGCAACAATCAGCGAGAGAATATATTGAACAGCTGGATAACATATTAAATGTTGTAGGAGTGCCAACAGAAATGAAACTGCAAAGTATCCAACAATGTTTCACTGGGAGAGCTGGTTATTGGTTTCGGACTCATAAATATTACTTTAATTCTTATGATCAGTTTGTACAAGAATTCATTAATCAGTTTGCTTCTTCGGAAGTTATCCAATCACAACTCTCCGTATTGAGGAATCGCAAATACGATCCCAGTGTACATGGCAGTTTAGAGACTTTTGCTTTAAAAACTCACTCTAGTTATTGCAATTTGGTTGAAAATCCTCAAGATATAGATGTTGTGCAGTTAATACTTAGCCAATTACCTGATAATATTGCCAATCACATTACTTGTTACGAAATTCGTTCAGTAGATCAACTAACTAGCATGTTAAGAAGATTAGATGTAATAAAATTTAGTAGAAAGGGTCTTGTTGTTCTTCCTAATGAAGACAACGAACGTGAAAATATTCCAAAGGTTTTTAAGAACTCTGAACAAAATAGAGGCAAGTTAAATGTGCGGCTAGTTAATGTTCGACACTCGAAGACCACTAGTGTTTGTACTCAGACTCCAGCTAGTAGTGAGGTAGATGCCAATGTTAACCAAGGTTACGAAAATCGGCAGGGAAACAATCTTCGAGATCGATATTTCAACAATTTTAGGCGAACCTCTAATAATTATGGACATCATGGAAATTTTACTGCACGAAACAATTATAATGGCTTGAGATCTAGAAACGGAGGACAATTCCGAAATAATTACAGGCAAAATAATTATCGTTCACCTACAGGACAATTTAATGATGAAAATTTGCTCAATCAATCGCGATTGTATTACAGGAATGAAAATCGCAGTGTTAATAATAATACAGTGCCATATCAGTGTTTTCCTGCAAATTCAAATTCATTAAATTCTCAACCTGAAGCAGCAGGTTTAGTATCACAAACTAATTTTGATTCTACAAGAATGGCAAATCGTGAACGAAATACTTCGCAAATAAATCAAGTACAAGGTTCTTTACCTTTAACGCAAGTTCCCGTGAGATGTTAAATTAAAAGGTTGGGATGATTTACTTCAAGCAAGTTTTTTTTTTGTACAAGGGCAAAGTTTTCACTTTAATTCAAAGAAAGGTGGAATATTTTAATCTATGCATATTCAATGTAACTTATGATGTTGCAACTTCTTTCTATTGCTACGAGAATTGTTGCTGCATGCAAGTAAGAATGTGAATGTACATTCTGTTTCAGCGCGATATTGTTTAAGAATTTGTTCAGAGAATAATATACTCTGCATATAAATAATTGATTTATGCCAATGTGTTGTATCTAGTAGGAATGAGAAATGTAATTATCCACTAGATTACATATGAAGGCCCAGGGGGAAAAACGATGAATGTCGATTTTTCGCCCATTTTGAGATCGCAGCGCCTTCTGATAGCTCAGAAGCTGTACTATAAGAATGTGAACGGCCTTGGTTGGGAAAATGGTGAGAAGTGCCTGAAAAACGCATTCAAACATACGGGGCAAGGGGGAAAACGATGGAAGTCCGTGCGTCAGGGGAAGAACGATGAGTGTTTTCTGTTAAATAATATGTGCCTCACTGAAACGGGCTAGCGCTACGGGAAGGTTATTCCAGTCGTTCGTTGTGCGTGTGTTGAATCGTGCAGTGTTGTGATCAGTTCTATTGTGTACTATTTGTGACGAACATGAATGTTTGCTTAATATTTGTTGAGGTATTAAGATTTTTAAATGTTTGTTATTTCAAATTATATGCAAAATGTCACAGACAACTTTAATTATATTGGTACAGTTGATGTTGGAACTTCTATATATGTTTAGAAATACACCATAATCGGTTCGCATTGACATCACGTTCCCATCTCAACAGAGGAAGTGACTCGTATGTACAAGTCGCAAAAAGCTGTGGTTGAAGCTGCCATCAATGACTCTGAAAAATCAAAGAGAAACAGAACTTTCAAGACTGGAAGCAGAACACTAACTTCATTTACTGAAAGCTCAGAAGTTTTATTCCCTCAAGAAGTTATACAAAAAGAAGAGTAGAAAGGATGACACCATGGCTGCAGTTACCATGGATGTTCAGAAAAATTTACCGACCCCCAACATTAGCACCAATGATGTGTATTATAAACATCTGTTGAGCTTCTACAGCTTCAATATTCACATCCTTTCCTCTGGTGATTCAGTTTTCTTCACGTACGACGAGACCATTGCTCATAAAGGGTCAGATGATGTGTGCTCTATGGTCGACAGTTTTGTGCACAACTTTTTGCCGGAAAAAGTTCGTCGCGTGGTCATCTTTTGTGATTCTTGTGCCGGCCAGAACAAAAACTATACTGTCATTCGATACCTCCACCATCTCGTGACAGAAAAACGTCGTTTCAATGCCAACAACATGTTTTTTTCCAATCAGGTGCCACTCCTACTTAGAGTGCGATAAAAACACGAGCTACATAAATCAACAGTCCTAAGTTGAGTTGCCGGACGAATGAAGAGATGTAATAAGGAACAGCAGACACAAACCAACGCCATTTCCTGTGGTAAACAGCACGAAGGAGCTCGTCAAGACGTGGACTGAGTTCTTGAAGCCAATTTTCCTGCCAAAATGTCCATTTCCTACCAGGCCAGTGCGTTGATTGGAGATACGAGCTGAAAACCCTACCAAATTTTCTACCGCAATACCTATCTTGGCACTTACTTGCGCGCTGATGTCATGTGGCGACCACCGAAGAGAGGAAAGAACATAGGGACCTCTACTTCACCTAGAACCATTTTGAGTAACCTGTACGATGGACCGCTGCCCATTCCTTTGCCCAAGTACATGGATCACCAGGATTTGAAGCGATTTTTCACCAACCCAGAGGCTCAACAGTTTTACGAGACCATACTAACCACCAACGCTATGATAGAAAATGATGAGGATCTCTATGTTGACTATGTGGACTACTTAGTTGATGATCAGGTATAGTTTGTGAGTTACCCCCAAGACTGATCCAACATTTTTCATTTTGATGATAGTTTGATAAATAACAAACATCACTCTTTTTAATGTTGTACTGTTACTCCCATTTTGTCTTTGTTCATTAGTGCACACCTGCAATGTAGAATTAAAACCACATTTTTCAGCATAATTTTGCTTATTACTCTTTTTTGGTTTCCTCTGATTCTCCAGCAACATTTTCCTATGTTTAACTACATCTGTGGGAGTAAAAAGATACTTAAAAATAATTATTTTGGCATATAATGGCGTATTTATGAATATAAATACTTGTTTTTCATTTCCTGGCAAATCGTCTCGAATGAACATTCATTGTTTTTCCCCCTTCCCCTTCATATGGTTATTATTTTATTTGAGAATTGATGTGTCTACAAAGTACATGAATAAATGTAGACAATACTTTTATGAAAGGCCATGGATGCCCTGACGATGTGATGATTAATTTCGTCTAACAAGTTTATGTGTGCGCAAATAAGTATGATATTTGAAGAAACAGTCGCAGCATTATGTTATTACTTGCTACTCAATTGACAACTTGATGTATTTGTTCAAGGAAATAAGTAATCATGTAGCTATATATGAATAATTACGGAGTTTCCAACTGAGATAGTGAATTGGAAGATTTGAAGAACAGAAGATCAAAGTGCATATGTAGTATTTCTTGACTGTCCTGTATTAGATACATCTATAAATTACTATTGCTGAAGAAATTATCCAAGATTTAGTGAAGAAGTGAAGTAAGAAGGTTTGAAGATTTTGAGAGTTACATCGGACAATGAGAAGCTATAAATACAATTGGAGATGTAATAATTAATGTTAATGATTGTTTCCATTCAAAAATATTGTTCTTTCGTTTAGTGTACTGAATGAATGGAATTACAACAAAGTGCGATACAAAATGTGTCAGTCGAGTTTGATTCATGGAGTTCATAATGAACTGAATTAATATTGTTTGAAAAAAATATAATTTATGTTGTAATTTAAAAATGCAATGTTCACAAGTATGTAATTAAATGTAAAATTTTCGATATTTACAGAACTTAAGTAAGTCGAAAATTTTCACCCGGAAGGGGTGCGTATTGTGACTGACCCAAAGATGTTCATTTATTTCATTTATTATTTATTGTTTAATTTTGTGTTTAACATGCATTATGATATTTAGGTTGTTATCAATTACTATTTTGTTATGTTCCAAAACGTTGTTGAATTAATAAGATGTATAATTAATTATTGATAATGTGAAATTACGATGTACAAATTTCTATACATATTTTGAGCATAGCAACGAAAAAAAGACAGTAGATCAATAAGTGAAAAATATATTGAAATTATATATAGTGACGTCCGAGTTTTCTTTGAATTTAACAAACTGTAAGTAGATTTGGATAAAGATAAATACTAGGATGTTTCGTTGAAGTGTGTGTGAAAGACTTGCTTCACGCTCTCGTTTTATAATCAAGGGGTCCTGGGTTCAATTCCCAGTGGAAGCCCAATACACACTCGTTAGGACTACAGATTAAAATGAAGATAAAGTGACAATTAGCCAATTTGAGCATGTGGACTTTTAAAAAATATCACTCCTGGATTATTGTCCTGGTTATTTATTTATTCTTTAATAAATAAAAAAAATAATAAAAACAAAATCTGTGATAGAATAAAGAAAGTAACATCAAATTACCCGCGGAGTGGTTTTCGCAGTGCGTTATAACGCCAGGGGTCCCGGGTTCGAATCCCGGTCTGAGCATGGGTATTTTTGTGAGTGTCCCTTCATCACTTTCATCATCATCGTTCATAGTCATCATTGCGATTAAGGCAAAGAAGATGGTTTTATTTGTTTATTGTTTATCACTTTGATCATACCCAGGCCGAGATTTATGTGGAGGGCCGGTGCTGACAACATCAAGAACTCACTCCCATCTATGCACAGTTTCAGTTAGTCTATAACCTTTAGCCCTAGCCCAAGTCATGACAGATGGTTAGTTATACTTTTTATACTTCCACATTCCTAATATATTTTTTCTTCAATGTATGGCTGATTTCAAAGCAATTTTTCTCCATTGAAGGCTGGGAGCTGCAACTCTCCAAATCCTCCTAAATCCTGATGAATTCTTGATCATATACGCATACCTCATAATTGTGAATATCCAATAAAACTTACTAAGCCTGTTGATTGCTTATAATCATAGCAGTGTTCATTAGATTACATTTAAAATAAAATAATTCTGATAGTGCCTTTAGCTTTCCAACGACAAAATTAAGGAAGTAGAAAAAAATCTTAAATTAATTCCATTCAACAAGATATTTACTCTAATCTTTGTAAACTTACTTATTAGACAATTCGCCAAATGACAGCAAAGCTAGTTAAGGGATGAAACTTGTGAACTTTTTAGTATCTACAATATTCACAAGTAAAATACATATACATTGAGAGAGGACCAGCCTATACTTACAGAACCGTTTACATTTCCCTAATTGTATATATTTATTTCATTTGATTGGGTGGGCAATCGGGTGGGCGCTTGCCCACCCGTGCCCACCCCTGTCGCCGTCCCTGTGGAAAACCAATATGAAATATGTAGTTTCAGACCTAAACTGTATGTTTCATTGTATCCTTGTCCAATAATATGGATAAATAGTCTCGTACGCTTACTGTTTGACTTCGTACGCTTACTGTTTGACTTTACAACGATAAACCGTAACATAGTTTATAGCATAAAATATACAACAGTAGCTTCTACAAATTTATAAGAGCACAAACAGATTTTCTCATTTTATCCGAAACACCACTGCTCATTTTCCCCATAACGTCAACATTTTATAGTTGGCACCACTGGGCAACCCAAGGACGAGATAGGGGCTGGATAACTGTTTCGTTCTCTCGCAACATGTTGAAGCTACGATTACAACACTTGACTTTCTCTGTGCAATTGTTTGTATGTGCTTTAAATGCTATTGTTGTAGAACAAGAATTAACACAGCTGCAATAATATAGTGAAACAAACAGTAGGTTTACCTTTTATTCAACAATTTCACAGCTGATTTTGGACGAGCTCTTTCGACACTCCCAACACCTTTCTGCCATGAAAGCAATAGTCGTACCAACGTTTGGGTGTCACCACATTCGCATTACGTTTTGTGTAATACGGGCAAAAGCTTAATTCTGCCCATATTATCTGACTGCCCATATTCCCCTAATTTACCCTAATATGACATTATAAGGGTAAGTGCTTTCAGTTGAACGTAAGGGGTGCTGAAGGGGGTGCGGAAGAAAATTAAGGGGGGCGCAAGCACCCCCTGGCGCCGCCCCTGCGTTCTCCTCACATATCTACTCTGTATTCTTATTTAGAAGCTCGTCAAAATGCTTATTCTATCGTCATAGTATGTCCTGTTGATTAGTTATAAAAGTTCGATCTTTATTCGTACATAGTGTAAGTCTTGGTTTAAATTCTGGGCCTCCCCGATGGTGCAGTGGTAGCGTCGTCGCCTTGTAATCAAGGGGTCCCGGGTTCGATACCCGGTCTAGGCACATAGTGGTTCAGGTTCCACTGTAAACAGACTAAACTAATTAGATCCACCATTCAAAGTGGAATCTGACCTAGTATGCAGGTCCAGCGATTAAACCCGAACCCCTTGATGACAAGGTAACAGCAACTGAAATTAGAAGTGAACTTTATTCCATATTCTGAAAATCATTCCTAGCAAACCTTTTGATTTGTATGTGTGTGTGTTTAATTAATTAATTAATTTTTGTTTTTAATTTCAGTTCGCTGCAGGTCTTCTCATAGGGCTTGGTGTTTATGCATTGAATGAAGTTCAGAAGTACAAAGACTTCGTAACTTGGAAGATTTCTGCCATACCGGTGACAGGGATAGTTCTTGGCTCAATCCTCGCAATTACATTTGTCTTTGGAATTTGTGCTATCCTTAAATTTTCACCCAGCATGCTTCTGGCGGTAAGTTTCATTACACACATCACACAAAGACCAGGGCACCCGGAATATTTTCTCTCGGGGGGGGGGGGCAGAGTCATAGAAACTTTTATTATTGTTATTATTTTACCCATCCTGATCCTAGTTATAGAGTGATTAAAAAAAAAAAGGTAAAGTGTTCCCCTGTGCATAGCACCACGCCATGAAGGCGTATAGGGGGTGTGGGGGTAACGCCCCACACTTTCTTGATCCGGTCGTGAGTGGGGGTGATGTGATCAGCATCACGCCCCTGACCGCCTTTACCCCCCAGGGTTTCCCCCAGGTACCCATGTTATTCGACGCTGGGTGGGCGCCGGGGCCGCTTTCACCGTTAGAAAAGTTCCGAACCGGCCGGGGATCGAACCCGGGACCTTGAGCATGGTAGTCAGACGCGTTACCGACTGAGCCACCGCGGCCACCAGTTATAGAGTGATTAGAAAAGATAAAAACTTGCTTCTAAGTAACAGAAAAAGTGGTGGTGGTTGTGCTTTATTGGTAAAAATCACAGTTGATTTTTTGACAATCGAAGTTCCTTTCCCAAATAATGATGTCATTTGGATAAAGTTGTTAAATCATAGATCTGATCCAATACTATTTGGACTTCATTATTTTCAACCAGATTTTAATATAAATGAGTTCAATAAATATTTAGATTGGGTGCTACAGGAAAAATTAATAAAATATGTTAATGTTATTTTAATAGGGGATTTTAATGTAGGTGGTATTAATTGGAGTACTAGAAATATTATATGCACTGACTATTACGTTAAAAATAAAGTTGAGAAAATATGTGAAGTTGCTACTCTTGCAAACCTCAAGCAATTTAATACTTCTTATGATCAACTTCCTTCACATCATGTTCTTGACCTATGCTTATCAAATGTACAAAATATTAAATTGGATCCTAACACCTTCCCTTTATGCAGGATTGATAACTACCACCCTCCATTTTCATTCACCTTTCATTTAGGTCAAGGAAAGAAAGAGAGTATGGTTTTTGTAAAGAGCAGTGACTTTAATTATGCAAAAGGGGATTATGAAAAACTATGTAATGATTTTCTTATGGTTTCTAATTTATTTTTTATTGAAGATGATATAAATGAATCTATGTAATGAATTTTAACAGAGCTGTCCAATTTATATTAGAAAAATATACCTTTAAAAGATGAGCCAGTTAATGCTAGTTTACCTTGGGTAACTAAAAAACTCAGAGTTATGATGAACAAAAAAAGAAAATTTCATGATAACAGGTGAATTTAAATGTTATAAGGAGAGAGGTAAAAATCAGTTTATGAATCAAAAGAAACGATGCTTTCTATCTTTAGAAGAGAGTATTCAAACAAATAAAAATTTCTTCTGGTCACATTTTAATAAGAAAAATAGTAAACATAAAATTACAAATATACTCTATTTTGATAAGTTACTTCATAAAGAATATGACATTGCCAATGCTTTTAAAGAAGTTTTTCATAAAGCATTTACAAAAGTAACTCAAATAGATTTCTGTAGTGTTAGGATCAATAATTACGTTAATTATATTGATATACCATTCATCTCTAATGATGATATTTCAAAGGTAATCTGTAAACTTAAAAAGTAGATCTGCAATTGTTCGTGATAGAGTGGCTAATTTTATTTTGAAGGGTAATCAGGAAGTTTTTGTACCATTACTGTTAATCTTTTATAATAAATCTCTTTAAAGTGGTTATTTTCCTGAAATTTGGAAAGATGTTTATATAGTTCCAGTCATTAAAAACAAGAATGGAAATTTAAGTGATATTGAAAATTATAGACCAATAACCATTCTAATGCAATAGCTAAAATATTTGAACATACAATTGCCGATTACATGGGATTTTTGCTCAAACAATTTAAACATGAAAAAAAAGGCATTTTACAGAATACTCCTTGTTAGCCAGAAGTCTGCACCTGGGAGAGAGATCAAGCACCAAAAACATCTTATCACATAGACATGCTTTCTGCCTTGTCTCATTCACAATTATATATAGTAATATGTATAATTATGCCTTGTTTCCATATTAAAAACACTAAGTTGCTGACCAAGTAGGGTTTATTAAGAAATAAAAACACTTAACAAGTAACGTTTCAACCCTGTATCAGGGTCTTCCTCAGACGATGAACTAAACTAAAATCTTAGATTTATTATTAGAATTATTAATTTTAATAATCTTAATTTTTCCAACACTTCCTCCAGTGACAGTGAACTATGGTCATAGGCGTAGCTAGAACTTATATTTGGGTGTGCACAAAGAAAAAAAATGAGGTCTTGTACCTTTTTAATAGCATATTTTGCAACACAATCACTTTGCGCTATAACTGCACTGATGTTTGTAAAGGCAGTAGCGTACGCAGGATTTCATCAAGGGGGGTGTTATTTCGAAAACTTGCTACAAATTCACATTACCATTCTTTTATTATACTTTAATTAATTAATTAATAATAATAAATTAATTAATAATTCTTATAATTAATTAATTAGTTTAATTACTACTAATGCAACTGCTATTTATGAAAGAAATAGAACAAAATTACATTTCTTTTGTTTCTTTGTTACAAAATAATTGTCTAGTCAACGGTTATCTGTATATGATAAGTGAGACATTTTAAGTGTGAAGAAAATCCATAAAAACAAGCAAATATATTAAATTTATTGGAATAATCGATATATGAAACTCAGTCAAGGAGCCGCGCTGGTCTAGTCGGACAACTTCGTGGGATATCCGCGTTCGATTCCCGGAATTGGTTGGAATTTATCCAGCCTTGTCTCCGCACCCAGCCTCATAGCAATGGGTACCTGAGAGCAACCCTGGGGGATGAAGGCTGCTGGAGCATGGTGCTGATCACATCACCTGCAAAATAGTTCGAGATGGAGAATCTTTGGGGCCCACCACACCACTACGTGTGCCTTCATGGCACGGTGCTATATGCACGGGGGAATTTACATTACCTTTACCTATGGAACTCGCCCAGGATGATGATGAAGCACGAGAATACATGTTGCTAAATTCCACTGAGTCTATGTTTTCGTTGAAAAGTAAGTTTATAGACATTCCAACACATTTATCACTTCTAGGTGATTCGCAAAGCACTTCTTCAACATTATTTAATGATGTGGATGTACACTCAGCATCACTTGAGAGTTCACAAGGTAATGTGAAATCAGTACCGGGAAGAACGTTTGCAATAAGGTCGGCACACTGCGACGAAGCAAGGAATTTTCATAATTCTCGCGAGTCGCTGCGCGACTTTTTGCAAGAAAAATTGCAAAATTGAACTTTACGGCCGCTTAGATTGTGTTTGTAAAGTTGTGTTTTTCTTCATGCTGCATGGGAATAATAATTCAAATTATTATTATTATTATTATTATTACTGTCGCAGATCTTTGACTGTGATAAATTAGCCATTTTTAATTTTTTTCTACAGCATTTTCCATATTATTTCAAAAGCTCAAGGGGGGGGTTTAAACCCGGTAACCCCCCCCTTGCGTACGCCACTGTGTAAAGGAATATAAATTCACTAAATGACAGTGTTGAAAATTTCTGAATATATGTAGTAGAAAAAATCAAATTGCATAGAAATTAAACACACGCAAAATGTTCATAAATGTTACAAACAAATACATCAAAATACACGTCATCTATAACAAGAGGCGTCTGTCAAAAGGTACAATGTTCTTAAACTCATCAATAACTTCATTTATCAATAGACTAATCTTTTCCCTGTTCCACAAATAGCAAGAGCAGGGCTTTCAATCTATCCTGCTTCTGAGTTGCTCTTAATTTAGTTTTAACTTGTTTAAGCTTGGAGAAAGCTCTCTCACACGTGCAGCTTGTGACAGGTATAGAAGAAAAGCGCTGCAGTACAGAGTAGAATGCAGTAAATATCGTCTTTCTCCAATGACATCAAAAAATCGAAAAACTATAGACACTCGTTTCATCAGCGATAATGCACACGTTTGTACCAAGTAATGACATTTTGCCGCTTATTTTCTCTCTTATTTATATATATCTGTATTTAATTCTCTTTGATAAAGCAGCCCATTATGGTGTGCCTAGCCACACCCGGCACACCTTGTATCTACGCCTATGACTATGGTTAAGGGTCATTCCATGTCATCCACTATGCCCGATTTTGATTAAATTCGTATGCATATAGAACTTCTCATGCTGATTACAAAAATGATATTTTTTTATAGATTGGTTAAGGGGTTCAGAAGTTATGTGCTTTTAAAAATCTCCATGCGGATCCATTTTCAATGACACGCATTAGGTTATGAATGATTGTATCTTTCCTCAGGCTTGACTTAGAACCTTCAAGTTTGTTTTCTTTGGTTCAGAATAGAGTAAGCTTTTATTAAAATAATGTTTCAGATGAGTGTATCAATAACCATGTATTTTCATGTATAGTTTTATGGATTATTTTAGAAAAAGAAATGACTAACTTCAAGAGCAAATTTCATGCAATGCCACCCGCTTTCAATTTCCCCCGAATTTTTATATATAGGTAGCTCAGAATGTTGTACTAATGCCTGATGAAAAAATAAGGATGTGCGGTTCAGAGACAGGGTGATGAAGAAATCATTTGCATCAAGTGACATTAAAAATTAATCTTATTAAAAAAGCTTATGTATTTAGCACAAAGTGTAAAGTACAATATGTTTCAAGGTATATAATATTCAAAATTTCAATTCACCATGTGTGAAGGTAAGCATGGGTGTAACTTGGTGGGGGCTAAGTGAAGCGCTTGCCCCCACAAAATATACAGGTTAATTAAAATTTACAAGTAATAATTATGTAAGTTAGTTTCAACTGTCTTCATTTTTTAGAAATGTATAATCATAATTAACATTCCCAAGTTTAGGAAATTTATCTGGACGAACATTTTCTTTGTGCATTTTATTTTAATGTGGATGTTGTTTTTTTGGCTACTTTTCATGTAGATATGTAATATGAAGTAAGAATTAATACACATTTGTGCTGGTTTAAGTTTTTCCAAATGGAGCTTTTTTTTGCCACATACCACAGAAAATCTCCTTGTGATAGGGTGGGTGGAACAGTTAAAGGACTTGTACAGAATTCTACAGTATCAATTAAATATCAAGTGCTGCAATGATATACCAATTTTGTAGATATAGTATTCAAGATAGGAAGTTTCTTATTAATCTCCTACAGAAAAATAAGAATACCCACAGTAAAATATTTCAGCGATTGCAAATTGCTGCAACAGTACCAGGAAGATTAAGGACACACTATTTTGAACTTACAGGTTATATACAGTGTTTGGTAAGTTACTTTTTAAAATTAACTGAGTTACAGTTACTGGTACTGGTATTTTGAAAGTACTTGCACCCATTTCTTTCTCCGCCATTCCTCGTTCAACAAGGTCCACTCCCTCGACAATGACTTTTCTCCAAGCTAGACAACCACATTCCAAATGAACGTAGCACTCCACCAAAAACACTGAAGTTTTCACACACAATTAGAAATGAATTGCAATAAAGCGTGGATGTTCTAAATTTAGCATGCAACGAAGCATAGCATTCTTGCCAGACCATTCCAAGAAAATCCTCTCAACTAGCATCCAGAGAAGGCAATACGTGATTTATATTTTTGTACGAGAGTCGGCTGGAAAGTTTCTGGCCTGAGGGAGTAAGAGATGTGGAAGGAGATGTGGAAAGTGTCCAGGATTACTTGCTAAATACATTTGCAGAATCACAATTATTACTTTTTATTTATTTGCTTCTCAAGTGCAAGGAGGAGAACAAAATATATTGAACTTGTAAATTTTAATTAAACAATATATTTGGTTAATCGCCCCCACCAGGTTACGCCTATGCTTACCTTCACACATAGTGAATATATTGTTTGAATAGTATACCTTGGAACATGTTGTACAGGGTGATCGAAAAGTCCCCGAACCCAAACTTCAATTTTTTTTTCGCCGGTCGTTATTATGATAATGTCAAAATTTCTGTGGAAGCTGGTTTGCGAGGGTCTTGGCTGTACACGACACAAGAGATGGCGCTGGGGAGTGGCGCTAGCAGTCGTGGCGAGGAAATGAACTACGATCAGTGCTGGTAACAAAATAATCAGGTAAACCAAACCAACAGTTAACCTAAACTGTGACCCCACAAGAAAAAATCGGGTGAGTTTAAATCAGGTGATCTTGCCGGCCAAAGCCCTGATGAAATCAGGCAGTCATCAAAAAATTCACGCAGAAATGCCATGGTGGCATTGGACGTATGGCATGTTGCCCCTTCTTGTTGTAACCACACATCTCGTTCATCGACGTCCAAAAGCGCGATAAACTGCTGTATAATGTCCTGGTACACAATAGAGTGCACTCGGTTTTCGAAAAAAATCCTCCTCCACCGACAAACTCATCCTTGCAACTGGCGTGATTATTTTGTTACCAGCACTGCTCGTAGTTCATTTCCTCGCCACGACTGCTAGCGCCACTCCCCAGCGCCATCTCTTGCATCGTGTACAGCCAAGACCCTCGCAAACCAGCTTCCACAGAAATTTTGACATTATCATAATAACGACCGGCAAAAAAAAAAAATTGAAGTTTGGGTTCGAGGACTTTTCGATCACCCTGTACTTTACGCTTTGTGCTAAATACATAAGACTTTTTAATAAGATTAATTTTTAATGTTATTTGATGCAAATAATTTTCTTTATCACCCTGCCTCTGAACCACATATCCTGATTTTTTCATTAGGCATTAGTACACACTCTAAGCTACTATAAAGAAATCGGGGGAAATTGAAGGGGGAGCATTGCATGAAATTTGCTGTTGAAGTTAGTCATTTGTTTTTCTTTTAAAAATCCACAAAACTATACATGAAAATACATAGTTATTGATACACTCATCTGAAACCTTATTTAAGCTTACTCTGTTCTGAACAAAACGAAACAAACTTGAAGGTTCTACGTCAAGCCTGAGGAAAGATACAATCATTTATAACCTAAAGCGTGTCATTTAAAATGGAGCCGCATGGGGCGTATACGAAGATTTTGAAAAGCACATAACTTCTGAACCCCTTGACCAATCTATAAAAGAAATGTCATTTTTGTAATCAGCATGAGAATTCTATAAGCATACCGAATTTAATCTAAATCGGGGATGATGGGTGACATTTTCACAAAATTCTGGATGATTTGATATGGAATGAGCCTTAAGCAAGTACAACTGTCCATCCATGGATGAACACTCAGTCAATCAAGAGGCATATTGTGCGTGAAATGTCAGTTACAATTACTTATTATGTGAACTTTCACATCTTTGCTTCCCTTCTGCAGTATTCTTTGGTTCTGCTGATAATGGCACTAATTCAACTGACTGTATCGCTATCATTGTTGTCGACAGACTATGTTGAAGAAGAATTGAAGAGCAGCATGAACATTTCTCGTGACAAATACATCAAGGATGAAGACTACAGGAAGTGTTGGGACACTCTGCAGGAAATTGTAAGTTGTTATTTCCTCCATCTAAGTGTTCAAAATTAATTTGCATTCTGGCTGAAATATATATATTGCTTTCCATATAATCACAGATCTCCCAGTACAGTATTCAAAGTTGGGGGTGGGGGTAAGGGAGGAAGCACTCTGGATAGACATCCTCGATGGTTGTAAATATACAGGGTGATTCATAAGTCCTAGGACATCTTTTTTTCTGTGAAATGGATGCGGCAATGGCAGATCCAAGTTCAAGTGGTAAGCGTAAGAGGTGCATATGTGAGGGACATGGCTGTCATATTGGATCGAGGTCAATTTTTCAAATAGCAATGGGATATGTTGGGTATCAAAGCACATTAGAATTTTCCAAGAAATGCAATACTGTAATTAAAAGAGGGTATTATTTAAACTCGTGTAGAAGCGGAGATTCCCAGAACCTAGTTAACCACTCCAAAGTATATCCTTCACCCCAGGGACACGAAGAATACCGCACTCAGCAGAAGCACCAACGACAAATGATAGCTGAGTGAGAGGTTATAAGAAGTGAGAGTGGAGAGTGGTGGCGGAGGTTCGCACCTTCGTGTCCCCCTTTTTAAGTACTATAATTAGTTTTGTGATAGCTGCAACGGTACAAAAGTTATTGACACTGAAAAATGGCAGCCGCATACTTCGATACCCACCGTATGTCTTACAGGATGTGCTCAATGTGGTTCTCCTCTGGCGAACATTCTTCGAGGCGCGAGATCCACTCTGCATTCAGCCGCACGAGCATGGCATGGCGTTACTATGAGGTTACTTTAAACAGCTTGTGTATTTCGAGAATATCCGCGACGCACACCATCTTCGCTATGGCATCATGTGGGCCTGTGATCAAATACCCTCACACATGCTCAACAATTAATATATGGGATAATATGTATACCAACACAGGTGGAGATTTAATTGAAACGTCTTACGTTTTTAAATATTAAAATTACGGTTACATAAATAAAAAATAAAAGTAAAATTAAGTAGAAATTTTGAAGAAAATGTAAGTATCTTAATGGAATTTTTACCACTTAAGATTCCACTGGAGTTCAGCTGCTAATAAACAGTTTTGTGATACTTAAAATATTACATAATTGTGCCGCCCTCCAATGACGGTATTTTGCTTGGGGTAAAATCCCCCGGAATTTGGTATATTTAACTATTTTTTCGAGTTGTAAGATTTAAGGCGAATTGAAGCGTTGAAGCGTGACATTTTTGCGTAGTCATCGCAAGCCTTGCCAAACGTCAGGGTCAATCTTTCAACCGGGGAGGGGGGGGGGGTGTCAATATTTCTGCAGGGTAAACGCCAAAGTTATGCGTTATGTTGTGGGATTCACATTCTAGTATCTGATTGATAATAATATCTGACGGTGCTGTAAGCGCATGTCCACACTATCCCAAGACAACGAAATATTCTGAGTTTGTTTACCATACATTTCCGATAAGAAGTTCCAAAACAAGTGGGAGAGCAAGTGCAATAGAAAATACAAAATTTCAGGTTGCTAACATTTCTTACTATAATATTACGAACGTGATTTAAAATCCGAATTATTAGGAATTACACCGAAGAAGAGACTGAAGAGAGGCGCCATTCCTACATTGATTGATTGATTGATTGATTAAGTCTATTTTACTTCGCGTTTTGTGCCTCTAGGCTAATTTGCGAAGATGGGATGAGTGATGAAATGATGAAATTGATGAATGGACATTCACAAACAACCAAGCCCGACCGGGATTCGAACCCGGGACCCTTGGCGTTGCAGCGCGATGTGCTAACCACTCGGCCACAGGGTCGGGCATTCCTACATTGATAATGATGATAACAGTTTTCGTAATGACGTGTGAAGTAGGGATGGCAAAATCCGGATTTTTCTTTCTAGGAGAATATGATCGTAAAATAAGAAAGATAATAGATTCTACCCAAGAAATGAAAAAAAAGTTGTTAAACCTCTCTCTCCGAAATTCGGATTGCCTCCGAAATCCGGCTATAAGTTTCCTAATAGAAATTTTTAAATTTCCCGGAATCCTGTTACTTTTGGCCATCCATAGTGTGAAGGTAAGATGTGCTAGGTAAGGAGATTCTATCCGAGTAAGTACTAGTATTATTATTTATTTGTTCAGCACAGGATACATTTCCCAATTATGTTGAACATAATACACTGTGAAAAATCTTGATAAGTCTTGTCATTTAGTAAACACAAAACAACAGGAAGTACTTTGTGTTTTGTAAAGCAAGGACGATTTTCCGAAATCGATATGCGAACCGCAAGATTAAAAAAAATTAAAAGAAGAAATACCTACTATGAAAGAAATACAATAGATCCGAAACTGCTCTTTTTTCAATTCTTTCCACCATTAACGACGAGTAGTGGCCGCGGTGGCTCAGTCGGTAACGCGTCTGACTACCATGCTCAAGGTCCCGGGTTCGATCCCCGGCCGGTTCAAATCCGGGAACTTTTCTAACGGTGGAAGCGGCCCCGGCGCCTACCCAGCGTCGAATAACATGGGTACCTGGGGGAAACCCTGGGGGGTAAAGGCGGTCAGGGGCGTGATGCTGATCACATCACCCCCACTCACGACCGGATCAAGAAAGTGTGGGGCGTTACCCCCACACCCCCTATACGCCTTCATGGCGTGGTGCTATGCACAGGGGAACACTTTACCTTTTTTTTTTATTAACGACGAGTAAATTCATTTTTTTGCTTAATTATATTTTTTGTATGCACCATTACTTTCATGTATTTTGTGTAAGTTGCGTTGCGATGTTCAAGATGTGTTTTAAGATAAATCTGTTGCTGCATATGAGCCAAGTGGCAAGTTTTTGCATAGAGTCGCTTGGCTTTTCCTGAACTATAAAATGTGTAGCCAGGGATTACTCTGATGACGTGGTTGAAGCAAGAAGTATTCTTGCAATTATTGAAAGTTAGGAAGTACAGTGCATTTTTCTGTCCCTTGTTCGCCTGGCAGCGACCCGCTTGATGGCCGGCCAGACGGCAACTCCCGTCAATACGCGTGTGATATCTTCGCTATGGAAACCCCGGGAATTGCAGTCTTGCAGGCCGCCAAGCTGGCCGGCGTCAAGGGCACAAGGGACAGAAAAACGCACTGTTCAAAGACTGAAATCAGAGTGAAACATTTTTAATAAGGATGGGCCGATATGAAATTTTAGCCAATAACGATAAAGTTCTGCTACGCCCCTTGTGGGTACGTACTTAAATGTTATTTACAACGGCTACAGATATCTTAATCTCAGGGGGATAGGTTCTTTGTTTGAGAATTCCAAATAAGAAAGCGTTTTATAGCCAAGAGGATATAGTTAAATGCGGATCTATATTCTGAGAACTGTACAAAATACAGAGAATATATATATATATATATATATATATATATATATATATATATATATATATATATATGTATAATCGAAAAGGCTTCTTCTTCTTTTATTATCAAAAAGGCTTCTTCTTCTTTTAAAGGGCTTCTTCTTCTTTTAAAGGGCTTCTTCTTCTTTTACTATCAACAAGGTTTCTTCTTCTTTGATTATCGTAAGGCTTCTTCTTCTTTTAATATGGAAAAGGCTTCTTCTTCTTCTTTTATTATCAATTTCTTCTATGACAAAATATATGAATGGCTTCTTCTTTCTTCAATTTCCACTTCTTTTCTTTGGTAAAAGGATAATCTTCTTTTTCTTTATTCTACCTTTTATGACAATCTCTTTCTTCAATTTACAAAAAATAGTCATCCCCTTTTATTCATCGCTGTTTCTTATTTCCTCTATTTATATCAATTCTTATTTCTTCTTTCAGCAGCAATTCTTATTATCTTCTATATTCCGACGAGATATTTTTATATTCTCGATAAATTCTTCTATTTATTCTTTCCACAGCAAATTCTTATTTCTTCTATTCTTCTTTGCCACTGGAAAAAGTCTTATTTCTCTCATTTATCGCAAATATTTCTCTTTACCATATCTCTTCTCAATAATATAGACAAATCATTATGCTGCATTCCTTGTAGAGAATTGAACCAAAGCTATACAGGATTTTTAGGGGCGTCTAACCTGACAATAGAGCCACCTCCTATTTAACGACCAAATGGGAATAACCAGGATCGCTAATAACAAGCGCTACCGATGGCCCAGTGCGACTAAAAAGGAGCGCAACCGTAAAGTGCTTCGGGGCGTCTAATTTGACAACAGCGCCACCGGGGACAAGCAACCAAAACACTGACGATGTTCTCCTCGTCAGAAAAATAAAAAGAGATACATTTCTAAATTTGTTCGCTTACCTAATAACTTTCCTAAACGTTTCATATGCGGCCATATTCTTAATTATTTTAATTTACTATATACAACATTCTATTTATTTCTTTTATAGTATTTGAACTCTTCTTTTATATATATTTCTTAATTTACTATAATGCATATAACCCTCTTCTCCCCTCAAAGTTTTTTATAATTTCCTTTGCTCCTCTTTACATAGCGTGCTGCCATCTCTCGTCGATTCCGAGAAACCATTCCTCCTTGTAACTTTCATTGTGCCATCGAAACTGGCACGTGACACAATATCCCCCTCCTTGAGGATGAAAAATTTATATATATTGGAAAGTTCATTTGTAAATTTATAAATTTTTCCCTCGTTCTATGTGACTTCTCTTACTGTTTCTATTATTCATTAACTAAGCTCTTTTTTACTTCCTCCGTGCAGTTGTACCTCCGGATATTCTCCAGGTTCTCCCTTCTCTCTATCTTTGTTTCTGCATGCTTTACTACCGCTGTGTTCCGAAACTAATTCATGACTTCGTACGGACCTTCATATAGGAAGAACAATTTCTTGATTGCTTTCTCTGATGCTTTGCTCATTGGGTGTGTTTTGCAAAATACTAAGTCTCCCTTTTTTAATTTTATTTTCGTACCATTCTCTGCTTTCTTGTTCATTTTCTTCATTATCTTAATGTATATGTCTAGTAATATTTCCTTAGTCTCTTCTTTGGATATTACTTCCCTCGACCAATCAAATTCCTTGAAGATTCCGGGTTCTTCCATATATCCCAGAAACAATTCAGCCGCAATCTTCTTTGTTTCCTCAGATATAGAGTTATTTATCCATCTTATGGCTCTGTTAACTGCTGTAGACCACTTCGTATGATTGTCATGACATAACATTCTTAGAATTCTTACTATTTCCCCGTTATATCTCTCTATCGGGTTCGAACTTGGATGATACCTAGTAACGTTTATCATCTTAATTCCTTTAAACTTCAAGTAATATTTAAAGTATTCCGATACAAATTGTGTACCATTATCCGTTAGAATTTTTAATGGAACTCCATAGTGTTTGACAAATCCTTCTTCTAAATATTTTACTATCTCCTTTGCTGTAGCCTTCTTGAGGTTATAGCATATTACAAACTTACTGCACACGTCGACGCATGTGAGAATATATGTAAATCCTCGCGATCTTGGGAGAGGTCCAATCAGATCAATAGATATCATATCTAGAGGATTTTTTGCAGTTACGTGTAACTCTTCTCTTTCCATTTTTAATTTTGAAGGTTTAGTTTTTATACATAACATACAGTTTCTTACATGATCCACCACGTCTCTCTTCATACATTTCCAGAAGAAAAATCTCCGGGCAAGTCTCAATGTTTTATCAATCCCGAAATGTCCAGACTTCTCATGCACTTCTGCGAGTACTTTTTTAATTAGTGCTCCAGGTACGCAGAGTTGCACTTGATTGGATTTCTCTATGCTTACTCTAAAAATCATTCCTTCCTTAATTACATATTTTCCTTCTATCTTCGCTCTTCTATTTTCTTTTCGTTTTCATTTCTATCTCCATTCAAGACATTTAAGATGCCGCTTAATTCTTCGTCTTTCTTCATGCTTTCTATCCATTCCTGTCTGGATATGTTCCCGAGTTCTTCATCCATGATGGCATTTATGGATAACTTCAACACTTCCTCTGGTTCCTGCGTCATATGTAAAGGGGATCTACTTAAGATATCTGCAATTTTATTGTTCTTTCCTTTAACATCACTATTTCAAAACTGTATTCCTGGAGAAGTAATGCCCATCTTGTCAAGCGAGGATTCCATTGCCTAGCAGAGTTTAACCATATAAGACTCTTATGATCACAATGAATTTTAAATTTTCTTCCTTTCAAGTAAACCGCAAACCTTTCAATACCGAATATAATGGCCAAACATTCCAGTTCGCTAATGGTATACGCCCTTTCGAAAGCCTTCAGTGTACGACTCGCATATTGAATTACATCTTCTCCATCCTCGGTTTTCTGGAAGAGATAGGCCCCTAGACCTATATTTGATGCGTCTGTTCCTATGATGAAAAGTCTTTTAAAATCTGGCTGGCCTATAGCTGGACTAGATGTCAGGTCATCTAATACTATAAAAGAAATAAATAGAATGTTGTATATAGTAAATTAAAATAATTAAGAATATGGCCGCATATGAAACGTTTAGGAAAGTTATTAGGTAAGCGAACAAATTTAGAAATGTATCTCTTTTTATTTTTCTGACGAGGAGAACATCGTCAGTGTTTTGGTTGCTTGTCTCCGGTGGCGCTGTTGTCAAATTAGACGCCCCGAAGCACTTTACGGTTGCGCTCCTTTTTAGTCGCACTGGGCCATCGGTAGCGCTTGTTATTAGCGATCCTGGTTATTCCCATTTGGTCGTTAAATAGGAGGTGGCTCTATTGTCAGGTTAGACGCCCCTAAAAATCCTGTATAGCTTTGGTTCAATTCTCTACAAGGAATGCAGCATAATGATTTGTCTATATTATTGAGAAGAGATATGGTAAAGAGAAATATTTGCGATAAATGAGAGAAATAAGACTTTTTCCAGTGGCAAAGAAGAATAGAAGAAATAAGAATTTGCTGTGGAAAGAATAAATAGAAGAATTTATCGCGAATATAAAAATATCTCGTCGGAATATAGAAGATAATAAGAATTGCTGCTGAAAGAAGAAATAAGAATTGATATGAATAGAGGAAATAAGAAACAGCGATGAATAAAAGGGGATGACTATTTTTTGTAAATTGAAGAAAGAGATTGTCATAAAAGGTAGAATAAAGAAAAAGAAGATTATCCTTTTACCAAAGAAAAGAAGTGGAAATTGAAGAAAGAAGAAGCCATTCATATATTTTGTCATAGAAGAAATTGATAATAAAAGAAGAAGAAGCCTTTTCCATATTAAAAGAAGAAGAAGCCTTACGATAATCAAAGAAGAAGAAACCTTGTTGATAGTAAAAGAAGAAGAAGCCCTTTAAAAGAAGAAGAAGCCTTTTAAAAGAAGAAGAAGCCCTTTAAAAGAAGAAGAAGCCCTTTAAAAGAAGAAGAAGCCTTTTTGATAATAAAAGAAGAAGAAGCCTTTTCGATTATACATACATATATATATTTTCTCTGTATTTTGTACAGTTCTCAGAATATAGATCCGCATTTAACTATATCCTCTTGGCTATAAAACGCTTTCTTATTTGGAATTCTCAAACAAAGAACCTATCCCCCTGAGATTAAGATATCTGTAGCCGTTGTAAATAACATTTAAGTACGTACCCACAAGGGGCGTAGCATTAGTGCCGACCAACGTTGCGGCTAGCAGAATTGTGACTGAGAAAGCAAAGAGAGAAAGAAAGCCAAAATGGAGGAAGAAAATAAAATTGAAGGCGAGAACAGAGAAACTATAATGGAGGAAATGGAAGACAGAACGGAAATATTAAACTGCTGTGGAGAAGAGGGAAATAAGGAAGAAAGTATCCTATGCAGCTCATGCAAAGAAATGAAACATTGGCTATGTGAGAAGATAAGAAGAGAGAAGTACATAGGAATAAGTGAAAGAGGAGATTACGTATGCAAAAATTGTAAGGAAGGAAGGATAAATGAAAAAGAAGAGAAGAAAAGGGAAAAAGAAGAAGAAAAAATGAAGGAAAAATCAAAAGAGACGGAAGAAGTGAAGATGATTGAAATGTTCCAGAAGTTATCGATCCAGATGGAAGAAAGTAGTAGGAAGGCGGATGAAAATAGCAGAAGATTAGAAAGAAAGTTTGAAGAGAAGTCTGATGAGAATAATAGAAAACTCGAAGAAAAGATAGATGAAAATAGTAGAAAGTTAGAATAGAAGTTTGAAGAAAGTAATAAAAAGATGGAAGAAAGACTCGAGGAAAACAGGAGGAAATTGGAAGCTTCGAGGTCCGAAACCCATGAGATGTTCTTGAGATTGAATGAAACGTGTGAAGGAAATAGAAAGTCTTGGAAAGAAAGATAGAAGAAACAACGTTGTTAATCGAAGGTACAAGTTTTGTTACAAATAGAAGAATAGAAGAGGAGGTTTCGAATCTCAGAGAGGAAAATAAACAAAGAAACGAATATTTGGAGAGAAAGCTGGTCGAAAGTAAATCTCAAATAGAATTAGCCGTTTCAAGAATAAAAGAAAACGAAAGCAAGTTAGAGGAAGCTAAGCTCCTGATAGAAGATAGAAGTTTGGAAATGAATAATAGAATCGAAAGGGAAGTTCTAAAACTCAGAGAAGAAAACTCGCATGGACTTCAAGAAGCTCAAGAAAAAACTCTAAGTATAGAAAAGGAGATTGTGGAAAATCGAACCAAAATGAATGCAGCAGATAAGAGAGGGAAAGAAATGGATAGAAAAATAAACGGAACAATATCCAGGATGGATAAGACAGAGAAGCGAATGGCAGAAGTGGAAAGAAGATTAGGGAATATATCAGTAAGAGAAAGGAAAGCTAGATCCAGTTTTCGATGCAGCGAGGAAGATACTTATATCAAAAAAGAGATAAAAGAAGAAAGCTCTAGCGATGAGTCTACAAAGCAGAATGGACGAGTATCCAATGATGAAACTGAGAGAAGAAATATATCTCAGGACGAAGAGAGAAACGAGGCAATGGAGCTAACAAGAAGCTATTGTACTGATGGAAGAAGGTTCCAAGAAAGATCGCACGGAGGAGAACATTTGGAGAACGACCAAAGTAATCGAGCGTCAAACATGTAATGCTCTTGCAGCAATCCCCAGGTGTGAGAGCTAATGAAAGGGAACATGAAATGAGGGGAGAAACAATAGAGAAACCCAGCGATAGTCTAGAATTATGTTTAGTAGGAGAACCAGACTTTGGAAGACTAAAACCTGGGAGAACGTTTTATGTTAAAGCTAAAATAATAGAACTGGAAGTTAAATGTTTGGTAGATTGTGGAAGCGTAGTGGAAGTCATGAGTTACGAATGCTGGAAGAAAATAAGAGACAAGTACCCGCAAGCTAGATTAGATACATGCGAGAAAGACAGGATTAGATTGGTAATGGCAGCCGGCAAGGATGAATACAAGATACAGGGATCGATAAAAATCATGATGAATATTCAAGGTGAAAATTTCTCAGTAAATTTCCTAGTGGTGAAAGGATTACGGTGTGAGATTATTTTAGGAGTGTCTTTCCTAGAAAAGTATGATGGGCACATTCATGTCAAAGAGAGAAGGCTAAATGTGGAATTGGAAAGTCGTGTAGACTTGATATTCCTATGGAGACAATGTGTGACGAGTCAACAAAAGAAATGTGTGTTCGAAAACAAGGTCTTGTTGTTAAGAAAAGAGACTTTATGTATAAAGAAAGTGAATACGACGAAGATAAACATAGATAAATAAAGGAAAAAGAAAATGAATATGTGGCGTCCGTTAAAGAAATACAAGATAAAGTGAGCGAATGCATAGAAATCTCTGAAAAGGAGAGAAGAGAATTGAGAGTTGTACGTGTCAAGCACAGGAATTTATTTAGCCAGCGACCTGGACTTACGAATGTGTATTCATATGAAATAGAGGTCGACACAAATCAGCCCATAGTATCTAGGCAATATTCTATACCGTTTACCAAGAGGAAAGCTGTTGAAGAAGAACTACAGAAATGGCTGGACTGGGATATCATAGAAGATTCAAATAGTATTCACATAAGCTCCATGCACGTAGTGGATAAGCCAAACGGAGGCGTGAGACCTGTTTTGGACCTGACAGAGCTAAATAAGCATGTATTACTACCACGAAATCAAGTAGAAAAAATTAATGAGTTGTTGCATTCATTTGCGGGAAGTAAGTACTTCACATCTTTTGATTTAACGCTAGGATACTTCCAGGTGGAGATTGAAGAAAAGTCTAGAAAATACACAGCATTTAGGTATGGGTCCAGGTTATTCCAATTTAGGAGACTACCTTATGGACTAAATTCATCGGTGTCGGCGTTTACAACGGCGCTAAACAGAATATTTGGTCTGGAAACAAAGTCATGGTTAGCAATATACGTAGATGATATGTGTATACATTCAAAGGACTGGATGGATCATATAAGGAAAATAGACTGGGTTTTATGTAAATTGAAAGAAGCAGGACTTACCGTTAAGTTAGAAAAATGTTCGTTTGCGAAGAAAGAAATCAAGTTCCTAGGGCATATAGTGTCTGGAGGAAACGTAAGACTTTGTAGCGATAAAAATGAGGCTATAAAATGTTTTCCAAAGCCTACAACCAGGAAACAATTGCAAAGATTCCTAGGGATTTTACAAGATGATTGCAATGTAAAAGAAGCTGCATATTTAGACACTTAGTTTTTAAGAAAGCAGGGCATGGATATTATCCATAAAAATTATAACAAAATGGCAGAATTTTTCACTAAATTATAAGATATTTAATGATGTATTGGATTGGTAAAATAATCGGTAATTTTGCCGATAGACTGATACACCGATATAGCTGTATCGGCCGATACTGATATACAGTAAAACCTCGTTAATCCGGACTAATGGGTGGATAAGTTGACCGGTTTAACAAAAATTCGGATTAACTGAAATAACCTAAAAGGACAGTAGAAAGTGCATTAAAACTCCGTTTATAGCAACAAAACACGTTTATTGTGGTGTATTTAAAGTTCATAGGCCTAAATACACTATACACTACAGTGCATAGTGTGTGGGAAACAGAATTTCATCAGTGGTTGACTGCCTTTTCTTTGGGAAGTTCTCTTGTTGACTTCTAGCCACATTTAAAACCTTGCATTCTGCTTTTGTCCTTTCTTTTTTGCCTTTTGCCTGTCCGGATTAAGCGAAGTCTGGTTTATCAGGGACCGGATTAACGAGGTTTTACTGTATTACTGATCAATCTGTCCCATCCCTACTTCTTAATCATCTTTTGTCATACACAATATTAAAAAATTGCAATTACCTACTCCACTTCATCAGATACGTAATAACATATCAAGTGATCACCAGTAGGGATAGCATAAAAACCTATAACCGTGATATCTTTAATTTACAGCAGTTCTGCTGTGGTGTTTCTGGTCCAGCTGACTGGAAAGCTCTTGGAAATATGACACCATCATCTTGTTGCAAGAGGAGAGCAGTTGAAGTATGCACAGGCACCGATCAGTATCAGACAGGCTGCGTGGTTGGAATCAAAGGTAGCCTGTTTTTAGATCTAGGTTTTCTACTTCTTTTTGCATTTGTTGAGGTAAGTGAATACATGGAAATCATCATTGATAATTTTTTTTAATATTTAATTTTAGGCCATTTTCAGGATATTTATTCTTAATTTTCTCTTTAAAAAATATGGCATGTTCCTATTCTATAATGATTGGACTGATTACCTTATTTGCTGGCATATAAGATACATCAGTGTATAAATCCGTCCCCCTTTTTTGTGCACATTTTTTATGTAAAAGCTTTATCACTGAATATTATAATTAATTTACAGTATTTCAAATATAAAGTAATATATTGGTCTACTTTCAACAAATAAGTTACCTAATCTATCTAGGAAAGAATATTCACCATGTCCCAAAATGATTATCAGGGATTCAAGTAGTTGGTATATATTGCAACAGACGAAGGTGAATGTTTATATCGTACATGTACGATAAAAACGACTGTGGAAGTTTGCAACCCTGAGCGCTTATCATTTGTTTCCCATCAGTCACAGAGGCGTAGGTGTATTACAAGATGGCGACTCTCATGTAGAAGTCCATTTGTGTCATTGAATTTGCAATTTGCAAGGTGTAGTACTTTGTTCTTTGTTGATTTTGTGGGGCTATGTGAAAGATAAAGTGTACGCAGCACCGCTACATGTCGACTTGCCAGACTTGATAAACAGGATTTTTACAGCTGTTCAATCTATCACTCCACAGATGCTGACCCATGTTTGGGAAGAACTGAACTACCGAATGGATGCGTGTCATGTCACAAAAGGTGCTAACATTGAGCATAAGGTACACTATGTTAACTTGTTGAGTTATTGTTTACTTCCATGTAAGCTTTGTCCTTGTACCCCGCATATAAGGGAAATTCAAGGACTGTGAAACCTCGATTATCATTTTGGGATACTCTGTATTGTAATCTTATTTGTTAAAACCCAGACATCGCATGCGGATCCATGCATATGAACTCCGTGTGACTGGAATGCTCTCACACACTTCAAGGAAGCAAGAGAGAAATCGTCTAACTCAGAGCAGAGGAAATCACCAGAAATAAAGGTAATAAAAAACTGAGTATCGGCGTGTAAGATGTACCCTGTTTTTCAGACCAATTTTTAGGGGGGAGTGTACATAGGCAAATAAGGTAATCAGTACTCTCTCCTATTAGTATTAGGGGTGTGCGGGACAGAATTGTTTTGGTCGGGACGGGAAATGTTTTTAATCCAGACATTCTGGACGGGAAAATTTTGCAATTTCCCGACGGTCAGTATTGCTGCTGCAACCATTTTCGTCTTCTTCTTCTTCTAAGAGAACGAAACCCAACTTGCCTAACCTAACCACCACAGATAATTTACTACTCCAAAAAACTACCAGCGAATAGGAATGCTTGAAAAGGTTGTAGCAGCAATCACTACCTATCCCGACCAAGTCGGAAAATTTTCGGGAATGGAAATCTCGAATTCTATACATCATTTTCAGCTTAAGTGATTGTTTTTGCATTTCAGAAATAGAAACTAACAATTTTCGATAAGTTCCAGACACTTACAATGCAGAAAACATCGAGAATTAACGACTTTTTAAAATGACCATTCGGCATTTCCCTACTGGTCGGGATTCCGAAAAGTCGGGATCGGGAAATTTTTTACCGATCCCGGTCCCAACTATTCGGGATCCCGCACACCCCCAGTTGATATGTGTGATTTATCTGTAATATTACTAGTAATTCTGCCTATCTGATGTATGGATAAATAGCCTGTAATTTAGCACATAACTCTGAATGGTTAGCTTCCCAGTTGTCCTCATGATGCAGTGTCAACTCTGAAATTTTGAAGCTCCCACCAGTAATGATGGGTCATTCCAGAATGAATCGTTCCAATAGAACGAATCAATCTGATTCCGGAAGTCGACGGAATTGGATCAGAAGGTTTAAGAAGGGAATAAGTCCAAAAAGTAAATTTGTGTGATATATATATATATAAAAAAAAACAACTGTATAAGGTCCGGGATTCTTTCCTTCTTACACTTTACGTTGATTTCAGGGTTCTGTATCTTCCTCTAGTGACTGCGTTTTATATCTTTCTTCACACTCACGTGTAGAGCGTCGCTATCCGATGATGTCGAATACAAAATGTCATTTTGCCACTTTTGGTCTTCATTCCTTTCTTAAACCTGCCTATTCAAATTGATTCTGGAGAGCTCCTGCGCCTGCGCTAATATCAGCACATGTGAGAAACTTCCACTCAAAATTACCACAAATCGCTTCTCTTGTCCTTTTGTTTCCTTACTTTCCCACCATTGAAAAGACACACTGGAGATGAGAGGAGGACGAAATTATTTTGCCCATTCAAATGCGACGTGTCTAAACAGTGGCTTACGAAAAAAAGTAAAGTAAAGTGCTCCCCTGTGCTTAGCACCACGCCATGAAGGCGTATAGGGGGTGTGGGGGTAACGCCCCACACTTTCTTGATCCGGTCGTGAGTTGGGGTGATGTGATCAACATCACGCCCCTGACCGCCTTTACCCCCCAGGGTTTCCCCCAGGTACCCATGTCATTCGACGCTGGGTGGGCGCCGGGGCCGCTTCCAACGTTAGAAAAGTTCCCGGATTTGAACCGTCCGGGGATCGAACCCGGCACCTTTAGCATGGTAGTCAGACGCGTTACCGACTGAGCCATCGCGGCCACCACAGTGGCTTACGAACATTGTGAATTCTCCAAAACTCTGCCTTGGCCCAGAGAGAACATTCCGTCACGAATAACAAAGAATTCCCTATACGACATAAAAATTCCTTGTCTTCCACAGCCAAATAAAAAAATCAGGATTTGTTCAGAATTTCTAATCTAGGAGGACGTGAGTAAAATTTTAGGAGGATGTAAAGGCAAATTTAGCACCAAATTAGGCCTTTGTGAATAAATTAAAAGGGGTCTTATTGAGAAAAAAATAATGACTATGTTATTTAGAGGTGGATAAATCACTCAGTATATATTTAATTCATTTTCTTCACATTGGACAAAATCCTCTTTATTTCAGTCGTTATTGTTAATTAATGTTTTAACTTAAATGTTGTTACACTTTTTAACTCAATCACGGTCAGTTGAGTTCGAATTGCAAGAAAAAACATTTAGGCGCCAATAAATGGTAAAAGCCAGCTTTAATGCAAGACGTCTAATTCCACCACTCTAATGTTTCTTACACATTCTAGATGCTTCTCCCTTTTCCATTTCTTGGCTCCAAAATTTCCCGTTCCTGGGATAGTTTCCTGCTGGGTTCATCACCGCTTTACAAACCCCTATCCCTCCTCGCCATTGAGGCCGGAAGGAACTAACCAAGAAGCAAAATAGAACGGAGAACATTACTGCAGTTTTTAACTCGCTCCAAGCTCCTCAATCTGGTGACTGTACATTTTAAGTGCTAATCAGTGAGTCTTGGAACGAGTATTTGGAATCGGAACGAATCGAAACAGATTTCGTTCTGACCAAACAGCCTGGAGACAACGAAGATACAGTATGCATGGAGAGAGACGAAGTCACAGGTGTGTTGAAATGCACCTGAGCTTTGCAAAAATGTTTGCTGAAATATGAATTTGAATTATAACATTGAATTCTAAAAAAGGGTAATAACCATGTATTTCAGATGAATAAAAATACATTTACAGTGAGAGAAGAGCGCAGTAATCATCTGGTATTCATAACAATTTAATTTATTAATTTATATATAGGACGGTTACTTTTTTAACCCGTCCCCCTTTTACCATTACACAACCTTTATCATGAACAGATAGAACAAGATAAAATGAAAATATCAGTTATTAACCATTCTTGTTGTTGCCATTAAAAAGTATATTTTTATAAACTCGTCATTGATATATTTACGCCGACAAATCAATTACACAGGATCGGCCTCTTTGAGAGATTTTTTTAACATATTTTGCCTTACATTTCTTAGCTCTTTTTCCATCGACTTTAGTGTGACTACTACTTGTACTTGTTGTAGCTAGTGTTAATAATAAATGGAAATAATTTTGCCGTTTCAAAGTAAAGGATAATTTCACATTAATGAGTTGAGCAGTGCAGGAGGGACGTGTAAAACTGCCACATGTTAAGAATTAACACACAGACATATAATACTAGGATACAGTCAGCACAAAAACTCCATCCTGCATTATTTTCAATTCCCCCGCTTTCTCTCCTGGTAAGGAGGAACGAAACATGTGCCTCATTCCTTGGAACGAGAGGAAATGATTCCAGGAAACATGATTCCGCAAAGGTACGAGACGGCAGGAGTTTCGACTGACTTTCCGTGGAACGATAGAAACTAGTTAGAGGTATCGATTACTTTAGGTGAGAGGATTGAATGGGATCGAATCTACAAAGTGTGCGTTCTGAAAGTCTTAACAAAAGAACGAATTCCAATGAAGATAACTGGGCTCCTGAACCTGGTGATACCAGTTATTTTACAGAATTATGGGATGCTCTAGGCCAGTGGTTTTCAAACTGGTACGTCTCCCCCCAGGGGTACATGAACAGAGACCTGCACATCGGGCAGAATCGCTTACTAGGACCGCCTGGATGGTCGGGCGGGCGAGTAAAACTATAGACCTGGCTTTTTGACCCGTCAAGCATCGAAAGCCCATGGGTAAATGGAAGGCCTTGAATGACCTTCAGCGAACGCTCATTCCGGTTTTGCACCGTCTCCAGATACATGAGTCACGCAGTCACCGTTGCCAACTTTTAGATTCTAAAAATGTCAAGGAGCACTTAAAATGTTCATCACTTTTATCAATTTGAAATTGCAGACATTTATTCCTTGCTAGAAAACATTTGTATCACTCACACCCAGTGGCGGCGATTGGGTTCCAAAACTGGAGTGCCAATGCGCAAGAGTAGTTTAATTTCCCTTGGTACATGAGTTTAGCGTGGTGCAAAAGTGGCAAAAAGTGGGAGGGGGCAACTGTACCCTGTCGACCCCGCCCCTAATCGCCGCCACTGCTGACACCTGTAAAGGGGTACGAACCAAGTTTCGCAAAAAGTGCCATCGTAAATATTTTGGAACTTTGTGTGGCTGGTGGTTGTTCTACATTATACTTTTTTGGGGGTGCTCCCCTATGGCGCAGCGGTAGTGTCGTCGCCTTGTAATCAAGGGGTACCGGGTTCGATACCCGGTGGTTTGAATCGCACTTTAAACTATAGGTGCAGTCCCGATTAGCCTTATTGTGCATAAATTAACCAAATATATGAATCAATCAATCAAACTGATTTTCTCTCTGGTGCAATTTTGCCAATTCAATATCCGAATTAGTTGCTCAAGATTCCCCTCCCCCCCTGAACACTAAGGCATGATGGTCCATAAAATGGAACATGAAATCAAAATTTGCATTATAAAAGGTTTTTGACTATTGTCATCTCTTTCAACAAATTGTCGTTCGCTTATGTTGTTGCTAGTTATCTAGTTCTCAGACCGCATTTAATAGTAATACGATGCAAAATATAATTGTTAGCTTGTATTTTCATACGGGTGCAAATAGCAGGCAATGCTATTTACACATTTCAACAAACAAACAACGTAAAAATGAAACCGAGAGAAGATTTACGATTTCAAGACCAGAAAAGTGACATAAAATGAACATAACACACAAACCTATTTCAAGACCGAAACAAATGTGGAAAATAAGTGAGAAAATCTTAGGTGGAGTGGCGCAGCAACATATCGCGAGGCCCTGGGCGAGATTAGAATGCAAGGCCCATCCGTTCTTTAAGTTTGAAATATCAATGTAAATCGATACATAGTCATCAAGGAAACGTCAGAAAATTATCATATTTATATAATAGCCTATAATAATAATAATTTATTTCTGACGAAAATTATATTTAATAGTACGCGACAGAGAAATTTACACTTGGCAGAGCTACAGTCACACGATGCTGGAATTTTCATTAACCAAAGTAGTAGTAATACTACGATTTTTAAGATGTTCTTTAGGCAGTAAGACAACTGAAATATCTTTAAATGTGCTAAACTTTTTAAAAAAAATCAGAAATACAAAGTAAGAATCTTGAAATAGAACCTATATATTATTTAATGTCACAAACCATGGCTTAAGTAGAAAATATCGAAGGACGCACATAAAATGTCGGTGCTTGATAGAGCGGAGGGAAAGGGGTGCGCTAAACCACAATTCTGTCTAGGGGCCCAAAGTATCTACCTACAAGCTCTCCGACACAATCGGTTTCTACATCAACAAATCTTATCTTTGGTGTAATCAATTGATACAGCGAAGTTGACTTTTTTTTTATTTAGCAGTTTTGACTTTGTTGCACATTACGTAATTGTACCAGGTAACTTTGAATTTGTTTGAAGACGTTTGTTTTCTAAGTGCCCCTTTTCGTCAATTTCATCAAAATAACTATTATTCATCCCCATCGTTGCCATTAGCCAAAATAGCATCGCTTCTTTTTTTTACAATTTTCGTAGTGATCTCCGTACGCCCTGGGCTTTGGTAGATTATAAAAATTGTCTGAAGTTTGAACTCGTGACCTCCTCCATACCGTTGCAAGCTGTTTTTTTTTGTGATTGTTCTCCTCGATTATTCAAAGTGACTCACTTTCGCATATTCAAATACACACAAGTGAAGGGGGTTTATGTCACATTATTGATTTCAAATTGTATTCTTGGGGCCATGCACACACTTCCTAACACTGTTGCCTTGTAGTCGATGAGTTGTGCGGGTACAGCTGTGAAGTTGTTAATAAGACCCAACACAGACAAGTCCCCCACCATTGCTGTTCGACATAGTTGTTTTTTTTTTACTAGAAAATTGTTATGATTATCGTACACCTATATCAGTATAGAATAACATGGTGCCATTTTCTGTTTCTGTTGCCAACAAAACAAATCTATAGGCCACAGGTTTGAGAAACAAGACATTTTTAAAATTCTCCTGCACATAACATGGACCACCTATAGCGATGATATAATATAGGTCGATTTAACAAATATAATTCAAAGTTATGTAATGAGATTTGGTTTAGTATTTAATCACAGCAGCTAAACAAACTCGCCATTCACTTCACAACAGAAGTTAACTATATTTTGCATACATGCAGAAGTAGAAATTTACGCCCCGAGGTGTGTTGTTGGAAGACTATATAATGAGACACAGCGCCCCATTCTTTACAATAATAAAATAAATACAAAAGAAAAATTGAACAAGTGAGCAGTGGAGTAAAATCCTTTCTCTTATTTTGATGTGAACAAAAGTTTTGGTCCATACATTGATTCTGGATGCCAGTTAATTTGCACCCCCTTGTCCAAAAAAAATGCTCTGGTCCCATCTGGAGAGTGGAGATGAACGTACAGAAGCAAAAATATTGCAACACTGATATGTGCGTCTATTCAGAAAAACCAAAAGTTTTAACATCCATGGACAATACCGTACTACGACTGTTGCGCCCCCCATGTGTAAAGTGTTTTTCTTTTTTCCTCGTTGGCTGAACGCGAAGATGAGGATTGGAAGATGCTCGAGACACCCCCTCATTCGGGGTAGCGACATACGTATAACATCTTTCTATTCCTAACGCTCCATTTCCTTTTCTATAAGAGGGGCATTTTTTTAGCACCTGTCTGATATGACCGCTCTCACTGCCCCCTCTTTCCTTTCCTCGCTTAAGTAAACAAATATTAATTATTATATTGGTTGCCAGTTTTAAAAGAAGCAAAACAGTACGATTATTGCATTTTGCTTTTCATTATTTTTTTATTGATACAATACTCGTATTTGCTGTCTAATGTGTTTGTGTTCGTCTTCTGTAGTAGTTCCTCCATTCATATTGGTGGTTAGGCGTAGAGCTGACAACTCTGCACTGTAAAAAAAGCCATGTCAAGAATCAGCAATATAAGGCCATGGATGTTCCCAAGATAAAATATTCCGGAGGTAAAATAGTCACCCGTTCGGATCTCCGGGTGGGGACTACTTTGGGAGGTCCCTGGACTAAGGATAAGATCTACGTTAGGAATAAGGATATTAAATTAGGCACCTGGAATGTTCTGAGCCTTTACCGGCCTGGGGCATTTCAGTGTACAGTTAATGAGATAGTTAAGTATAAATTAGATGTAGTAGCTGTCCAGGAAGTTAGGTGGCCAGGAGAAGGGAATTGTAAAACTAAAAATTATACTTTTTTCTATGGTGGTACTGAAAAACATAATTTTGGAACAGGCTTTTTCATAAATAATAGAATTATCTCGGCTCTTAAAACAGTAGAATTTATTAATGATAGGATATCATATGCAGTTTTACAGGGTAGGTGGTGTAAAATTATTTTAATAAACATACATGCACCAACGGAAGATAAAGATGATAATACTAAAGATGATTTTTATACAGAGTTAGAACAGGTCTTTGATAAATTTTCTCAGTATGATATGAAAATTCTGTTAGGTGACTGTAATGCACAGATTGGCAAAGAAGAGACATTTAAACCCACGATTGGTAAAGAAAGTCTTCATGAATTAAGTAATGATAATGGTATAAGATTGATTACTTTTGCAACCTCAAAGAATTTAATTGTGAAAAGTACCACTTTTAAACATAAAGATATCCATAAATATACCTGGTCTTCCCCAGATGGTAAAACTCATAATCAGATAGATCATATTTTCATTGATAAGGGAAGGCATACTAGTAAAATTGACGTTCGTACACATAGAGGTGCTGACTGTGCCAGTGACCATTATTTAGTAATTGCTAAATTAAGAGAAAGACTCTCAGTGATAAATCATAAGCAACAAAATCTAAAAGTTCTAAAATTTGATACAGGAAAGTTTACTGATGAAAGAATTAAGAAAGATTACCAAATTAAACTGTCAAATAGATTTGATGTTTTGCAGGATTTAAACGATGATGAAAATATAAATGAAAGAGACGTAAATAAGAATTGGGAGCACATACGTAATGCAATAGAATCAGCAGCTAAAGAAAGTATAGGATACCATAAACCGAGAAAAAGTAAGCCATGGTTTGATAATGAATGTCATAATCTAATAGAAATAAGAAATCAGGCTAGACTTAGGTGGTTAAATAACTCTGATGATACAAATCTAAACAATTATAATAGAATAAAGCGAGAAGTTAACCGCACGTTTAGAAGTAAAAAAAGAGATTACTTGAAAAGCAAAATTAACGAAATTGAAACAAACAGCAAAAATAAAAATATCAGAGATTTATATAAAGGTGTAAATGAGTTTAGAAAGGGGTGGCAACCTAAAGTAAACTTGATAAAAGATAAAGACGGTGATTTTCTTGCTGACCCAAGCGATATTCTAAATAGATGGAAGAACTACTTTAATGACCTTTTAAATGTCCATGTAGGAGATAAATCAGGAGTGAATGAAGTCCACACAGCAGAACCTTTAGTTCCAGAACCTAACTTGACTGAAGTGAAAGATGCTATTAAAAGTCTAAAGAATAATAAAGCACCTGGCATTGATTTAATACCAGCTGAGTTAATTAAATATGGTGGAAATTCGTTATTATGTCAAATTCATAAATTAATTTGTTTAATATGGAATAAAGAAGAAATCTCTCAACAGTGGAAAGAATCCATAATTGTTCCTGTGTTTAAAAAAGGTGATAAAATGAACTGCAATAATTACCGTGGAATTTCTCTACTCTCAACAACATATAAAATATTATCTAACATTCTTTTAACAAGACTAACCCCATATGCTAATGAAATTATAGGTGATTATCAATGTGGATTTAAACGCAACAGATCAACTACAGATCAAATTTTTCACATCAGACAGACACTTGAAAAAAGTGGGAATATAATCAAAATGTCCATCAGCTATTCATTGATTTCAAAAAAGCATATGATTCGGTCAAAAGAGATAAATTATATAATATATTAGTAGAGTTTGGAATACCTAAGAAGCTTGTTAGTATGATAAAAATATGCACCAGTGAAACAGAAAGTAAAATTCGTGTGGGTATTAATATGTCTGACAAATTTACAATTCATGATGGGTTAAAACATGGAGATGCATTATCTCCATTGCTCTTTAATTTTGCCTTAGAATATACTGTTAGGAAGGTAAAAGAAACTAAAGAAGGACTAAAATTAAATGGTGTGACTCAGTTGTTAGCATATGCAGATGATGTAGACTTACTGGGGGATGATGTGAATACAATTAAGAATAATGCTAAAATATTTTTCAAAACTGCTAAAGAGATAGGTTTGGAAGTTAACAAAGAGAAAACTAAATATATGCTTACAGGCCGAAACCAAGTGTTAGGTAATAATCAAAATCTAATTATTGATAACAACTCGTTTGAATCAGTTTCCAAATTCAAATACTTAGGAGTAATATTAACAAATGAAAATGATATTAAAGAGGAAATAAAAAGTAGGCTTAATTCAGGAAATGCATGTTACTTCTCTCTTCATAAACTTTTGTCTTCTCGTTTAATATCTAAGAAACTAAAAGTTAAAATATACAAAACAGTAATTTTGCCTGTAGTATTATATGGGTGTGAAACTTGGTCCCTTACATTGAAAGAGGAACATAAATTGAGAGTATTTGAAAATAAGATCCTTAGGAAAATCTTTGGACCTAAAAGGGATGAGGAGACAGGTGAGTGGAGAAGGTTACATAATTTAGAACTACATAATTTGTATTCATGTCCAGATATTATTAGAATATTTAAATCAAGAAGACTTAGGTGGGCAGGCCATGTGGCACGAATGGGAGAGAAAAGAGGAGTTTACAGGATTCTTGTTGGGAAACCTGATGGTAAGAGACAAGTAGGAAGGCCAAGACGAAGATGGAGGGACAACGTCGAGATGGACCTAAGGGAAATCGGTAGGGATGGAAAAGAGTATATAGATCTTGCTCAAGATAGGGACAGATGGAAGTCCTGTGTTGCTGCAGCCATGAACCTTCGGGTTTAAGAAGGCTAGAGAGTTACAATACTCGTATTACTTTAAAAAAGTTACGGTACAATAGTAAGCTTCAGAAATTTTTGAAAAATTAAATTGATGCCTCAGCAGTAACTGTTGACTCAACACAAAGTCATTTTACGTTTTTCTTTCTTCAAACTGTACACATCAATCAAATCGTCTAAGACCTGCTATTGCGGCACAATTACCGCAAATGCCATCATGCCAAACGTCAAGATTTGCTGTATGGCTTCATAACAAAAATGTAGTAACTAAACTTAATCATGTGTTATTTTTTAGTCTTCTTTAAGTTGGGGGGGCAGGCCCCCCCCCGGCCCCTCCAGAACTCCGCCTATGATAACAGGATTCGAATCCCTGAGGGGACTGAGCTTCTCGCATTCCACATTTACAAACAATATATTTTACAATAATACCTTCGCTAGAAAGCACAGTGCAGAAAATATATTTTTTATCAATATTTTAAGTTATGCAATAATTTTGGACACCAGCTAATTATCATGGCGTTATATTCGTATCAGTGTCCGAGATTAGTCTTTATATACACAACAATGTAATATCTGATGCAATATAATACAAACAGCTGTGGAAGGTTCACGTCCCTTCGCGAAACAGGAATTACACGTTAGAGATATGCAGAAGAAAGGGGGAGAGGGGAATTGCACGCTAGGTTATTGGGGACATACAAAATACCGTAAGCGAACTTACAGTCTCCTGTGTTTATTTTATTATAGGCTAGGCGATCCCCATCTCTAAACAAACAGAGAAATTAGTTTTTGTTGGGAGAGGAATGGGAGTAAGTGTGTTTGTCGATTAGTTTTTAGTTTATTTATTTCGGTTGGGGTGAGTGAAATAGTTGATGCATATTAGCTTTTTCAAACCCGGTATATGTGTGAATAATGTATATAAAGTGTCTAACTCTCTCTGTCTGTCCGTCTTATTCCAATCAGATGTTCATAAAAATGTTGCTAATCGCTAGTTGCATGTTAATTTAACCTATGAAAAACCGTACAAGATAATATTTTTACATGAGGTACGTTGGCATACTCTGCTAGGGTGTTTTGTGTGTATATATTTCCAGATTCTAGATGTAGGGGATTAGCTTTAGCATATAGAAAAAAAAATATTTGCAAAGAGTTAAGTTTGGTAACACAGCTCGTCGAAAGCAGCTTAAACAGTGTTGACAGCTGTAGGTTAATTTTCCCCGTCACAAAATATAAAAGAAATTGCAAGAGGTGAGTTGCTTATACTCTATCTGGAAGGCTTGGTGTGTGTGTGTGGGGGCGGGGGGGGTGCGCGTGTGACTATGTGTGTGTGTGTGTGTGTGTGTTCCCGTGGCTTATGTCGTAGGTTAATTTAGTTTGCAATATATCTTGTGTGCTGGCAACCGTGAGTCCTTACAAGTTAAATAGCAGCCTTACTCTATAAGGCATAGTGTGTGGGTGGGTGAGGTTAGTTTAGTTCACGATATATCATGCATGGACCTGTCTCGACCAATCAGAGCTGTGCACCACTTTCTTCGACCAATCAGAGCCGAGCACCAGCGAGCCCTATTTTCGATAACGCGTGAAAGGCTACAATAAGCTAGCAATTCTGTTAAATATACATCATAAAAGACTATGAGTTGGCAATACTGTAAAATATATATCGTAAAATGCTACAAGTTAGCAACACTGCGAGCCCCACTGAGCCCCATTTTCTGTTTCTGAATCGGTGCACCTGCACTAGTTGCAAGTGACGAGAAATAAGTGATGTGCAAATACAAGGTGTTCCGATATATTTTCTGTTGTTGACGATCGTCTTATTAAAATTCTTAGTTTCACAGCACTGATTATATTTATCTGTCATGTTCCAACATAATTTCTGATGTTAAGATCTAATGAAATTTGCAATTTAATGTAATAGCAGCACGTTCAGCATCAAATACCACATGTATTTAAATGGAAAAACAATTTCCCATCAAAGGCGTTGGGACACAACAGGGGTGCTCCCACTTACAATAGATTGCTTTGACCAAGCGCATTATAATACATTTTGCGAACTAGTGCCGCTTGAAGGCATCATGCACGCCCGTTGTCTGCAAGCAGCAGACGATTCTCACTGAACAAACCAGCCTACGATCCGTGCGTTTCGTGTCAGAATGAAGTTCACGCATCGCACGAAAACAGACTTTTGGGACGGCATAACGAAACGCACGAAAGTGCTTATGGGACTACCAGTTGCCCTAACTCGTGCAACATTCGGAACGCGCCCAATAGGAATGACTTTTCTAATCATTAAACTATTGAGCCAAATTGCGCCAATTCTTGAATGCAATAATTTGTACACTGGTGGAGGCTTGTTCATTTCACTGTGAAATGAAATTCAGGTACTCCTCAGTTAAAAACTCATTAATTTAACACTGTTAAGCCTCTTTTCCATATTAATAAAACATTAAAATGCTGACCAAGGCAAACTTTTATAGTATAAAAATATTCATAAAAACGTAACGTTTCCACCCTCTCACAGAGTCTTCTTCAGACGAAACTTCACAACAATTTTTTACTTATTTAAAAATTTGTTGTGAAGTTTCGTCTGAAGAAGACCCATTTAGAGGGTGGAAACGTTACGTTTTTATGTATATTTTTATACTATAAAAGTTTGCCTTGGTCAGCATTTTAATGTTTTATCATAAATTTAAATACTCAACTACTAATTTCAGGGTGCCTTTTGTAAAGAATGCTAATACTGTACCACTATGTTGAGTTATGAATAGAAATTTAAACAATTTCTAATCTTACAACTAAGGTTCCCGAAGGCGAGATCAGCTACAGAGCTATCTGCCGAGAATTTTGTCAAAACTTTCAAATAATATTTTATGCTATGCACATTGACAGTGCACAATGAGAGCAACTCGAATACAACATTTGCCTACTGGGAAACAAGAGAAGTTCCCATTGACATATGACGGTCCGTCATATTGCGGCCAATTTTATGTGCAAGGAAATATTCACAACACAGCGTTCGTTACATCTACAGAAACTGCACGTTTGTTTTAAATCGCAAATGTCTGTGTTAATACCTCTCACCTGCTTGCTTAAATTCCGTATGTTTATAAGAACTGGCCTCAATCCAGTGGCGACTCGTGGCTTTTTTTAGGTGTAGGAAGTAATGGTAAACATACTCACAGAAGACTTTGGAAATCCATTGAATTTAGCTGCAACACTGAATCCATTTTTGAATGTACCCAGCTGATTGGTTCGACCACAGATAAATGTATTACGTACGTATAATACGTTTATCGTTCGACCTTTGTGGAGTTCTCCCAAGCCTGTCGTCGTGTGTTTTGCCAATCCCGTGCTTCTTCAACTCTAAATTATGTTTATGCAACTAATTATGTAGTTTTAAGTTCAATTTATGCAGCTATTTTGGTGCTTTGAACTTGGTTTATCCTTTACTTACTATAGTTAAGCAATATTTGAGAATTTCGCCAATCAAATCAATTACAATGGTTCAAGCAACCAATTAAATGGATTCATTATAGTGCTTAAACAATTTGGAGAAAATTCGACGATTGGCCCAAAGTTACCTTCCTTTAAATACCCGATTGATTGATTGATTGATTTGGTGTTTAAGTTCACTTTATGCACAGTAAGGCTAATCGGGACTGGACCTACAGTTTAAAGTGGGATCCGAACCACTATGTACCTCCACCGGGTCCAGGACCCCTTGATTACAATGCGACGACGTTAAATGCCCGAGTTTTTTGCTCGTGTTTCATCTGTGATCTCGAACTTTCGACGATTTTCTTTTATAAAATGTTAATTTGATAAATCGGGGAAGATAAAGAAAAGATGAAAACAAGAAGATGTGCCTGTCCTTTGCTCGGCATGCTTCCATTTGTTCGAAAAAGTCCGTTGAAGAAGTACAAATAAGATATAACTTTAAAAAATATATTCCCCCAAAGTATCTTCCATTGAATTCAATTTATCTGTCTCCCAGGGACGCACGTTTAGAGATGATGCTAGATTTTACCCTTATGCCAAACACAGGGTACTAGGTGCCAACGAAGTTAAAATTATGCTATTTTTAGAACCATAATGCTAGGGTTGGCATCACTGAATGAAAAAAACTGTCGATGCTTTCTCGCTGACCATTTAAACAAGCAAACCACCCCTTCCTTCCATACCCCTCGCCGTCCCGCTGTAGGTGGATGATCGAGCTTCCTCAGTAGCAGGACGGCTGCAGTCCTTGGGAGGCAGCTGTAGCAAGCGAGTGATAGCGAATCTAGTCAAGTGTTCACGCATTGCGCACTATCGTAATTTGATAATGCGCATTAAATCCTAAAAAGTAGAGAACTGGAAATAAGTATAAATGAACTGTCGGAAGTTAATCACTTCCTACATGGAGGAATCGACCGTGCCTCATAAATGGCTGCTCGAAGCCACAATGCAACAGTTTGTGTCGTAGGTGAAACACACATATGGAAATATCTCTCCCGCCTCTCACTCTTTCTCTCTCTCTCTTTCTTGCAAAAAAACACTCATTGGATCTGGTTATTTAAATGGGAATTACACCCATGTCCACAAGTTAAAGGATTTGCGAGATCCACTAGAAAACATTGGGAAACGGTGATAATTAATGCAATAACACGTGCCCTGGCAACACTGAAACACGTGACATACATGTCAGACATTGAGTACCTCGCTGGTCTGTACTAGACCGAGAAATGTGACTGGAACAGTCCGTCTTGGAAAAGGTGTTTAGAAAAGTGTGGCTGACTGCGTGTTCTGTGCGTTTGGCCGAAAGTATTAGAGTCGTAAGGAAGTAGAATGGCACAGCGAACACATTGGGATGACATTACACATGGCCGGATCATCGGCAGATTAGAGGCCGTCCAAAGTCATTGAGATGTGGGTCAGGAGTTGAATGTCGCCAGTAACGTCATACGTATCTCGTCTGTGGAGATGCTTCAAGGCGGGCGGAAACATTCAACGGCAGTATGAGCAAGGTCAACCAAGTGCTACAACCCAACGCGAGGCTCGTAGCCCGAAGACGCTCAACCAGCAGAGCACCTGCACTGGCTACAGACAGACCTCGTAGAAGCCTCTAGGACACACATCTCCCGTCAGACTGTGTATCGTCAGGTTCGAGAGGTTGCTCTATATGCAAGGCAACCCGCCAGATGCATTCCTCTCACAAAGACACTGCGTGGCTCGTCGAACATGCTATATTGCCCACTGTGATTTGACCCAGGAACAGTGGGGTAGTGTGCTGTTCACGGATGAGTCTCGGTTTAGCCTGGAGAGTGATTATCTGCTCATGGTCCTCGGACACGTTCCAACCCTGCCAATATTGTACGTACAAAGGGACGGATATGGTGGTGCCAGTGTTTTCGTCTGGGGGTGGGGGGCATCACGTTAGGAGCACTTACGCCGCTGCATGTGTTTCCACAGGGTACTGTGATGGGTGTGGTATATAGGGATAACATCCTGCAACTGTATGTGAGACTTTTTCGTGGTGTATATGGGCCTGGGTTCTGTCTGATTGATGACAATGCCAGACCACACAGAGCGTGCCTCGTGGAGAGTATCTGCAGCATTAGGACATCACGCGTCTGGAGTGGCACACTAGCTCACCGGACCACAATCCGATTGAACATGGATGGGACACTCTAGGCCGCAGGATTGTATCCCTAACTGACCATTGTAGACCGCCGAAGACATCCTAGCAATGGGATGTGTTACCGCAGGACATGCTGGACAACCTGATTCAAAGTATGGAGAGCTGTTGTGCAACGTGTATTACCGTTCGGGGTCACCGCACCTCGTATTGACTGGTTCTGGCACCGTCCATCACGAAATGTATGCCGCCGGCGGAGAAGGGACCACACCAAACAAGTGCTGCCCACTGCCATTTTCTACTTTTCCTGTATACCTTGTATCAGTATCACTGTGTCACGTGTTCCAATGTTGCCAGGCCACTTTTTATTGCATCAATTATCACAGTGACCCAATGTTTTCTTGTGGATCTCGCAAATCCCCTTACTTATGGACATGAGTGTTTTTTTTAAAAAAAAAATTATCCATTTTCTCATTTTGTATTTGAAGATATATAAATTTTCTTTAAAGTGTATTCAAAATTAAATAGAAAAGTAAGTATACTGAGAAAAATCAGTATTTTTAAAGAATACATCAAAAAGTATATTTAAAAAATTGCAACTAAAAGGGACAAGAATGCTTCAATAAGTTAAAATAATTATTTTTGTATGGAGCTTATTACTGGGAGGAGATGTACATTGCCTAAGTGCTGACATGCCAACTATATATTTTAATGATTAGGTACACTTCGCAACATCTTATTTGACCGCCCCGAAAGAATTCTAAGTCCCGAAATCGTAAACTTAGCAACATTGCACTTCAGCTCCAGGTGAGAGTAGCCAACTTTGAGTAGGTCCTTCCACTAGACGAAAAACGCTACGGTGATAGGTTTTCAATTTAAGACTTTCCATGAACTTAGAAACTATAAACCGCTATTATAATACACACTCAAACAGAAATAATAAATTGGAAAAAGAACCTTGAAGGATATTTACGATTCTGCTTGCTCGACTTGAAATTTGGGGGGGTTTGAAACACTGAATAGAGTTTCTCTCCACCTGGAGGAAATTGCCATCAAGTTTGTGCAGAAAGAAGCAAATTTGTGAGGAGTTTATGCGACATTTTATTTACAATACCTTGCATAATATCGAACAGTTCTCAAAAACATATATTTTACACGACGTGTCGAGAAAATGTGCTTGAAACACAGGAAGGTGGGAGTCTTCATAAACGTCAACATGTTTTGAGGGAATAACGTCATTAAGTTAACGTAGAGCAGTTGGTTAGGCGCTGCTATCCTTATTTTTCATCAAGCGTGAAAGGTCGCGGGTTCAAATCCACTCTCTCCTCTTTCTTTCTTTTCTTTTTTTTGTTTGCTGAACAGATACCGTTGATATTAGGATATTTTAAAAAAATGAATCCGATGCACACTTGAGGGTCGTCCCTTCTGCGCATATTTCCACTTAGAAGTTGGAGATTCCCAGGATTTAAAGTTAAAACTTTTCTTTTTAGTTATTGTTCATATGTTGTGTTAACACACACATCATGATTAATTCACAAATCACATTCATGTATTCAGGATGCAAAATGTAATGTTATTTAAGTTATGTATTGTTTGTTCTTCACTGACACCTAAAATATTAATTATTTGATTTCGATATACTATAAAAAGATATACAGTTATGTTGAGTAGTGATGTAGTGCAGTACTGTAACGTAGGAGAGCGTTTAATGGGCTCAAATTGATAAGATTTGTAATTTTATGTCCGTTCCTTCATAATGACTGTTGTCAATTTCATTACCTCCATCTTACCATGCGTCTAAAACTAATAGCAAATCGCTAATTAACATAGGTATATTGTTATTGCGACAGAGGCCGATTCGATAAGAAACTACTAATAAGTATTTATATAGTGAGTGACAAACAAATAATTCAAAATTTCATAATGATCGTTAATTCGTCACTGCCTTTGTATCTAAAATGTTTGTCTTCTTTGAACAGAAAGTACGAGTATCAGATATAACAAACTTTCCGCACTAACTTTGCAATATTCGAAACCACCATTACAGACTTAGCTCTATGTCACTTGATTCTGCGCATTCCACGTAGCATGTGACTTCCTCCTCTCATCGAAATAACTTTTCTTACTATTTCCTTTCCTCTCGTGAAATACAGAGAAAAATGTTAACTTCTTAGCACGGTGGATAAACTTTACACCCAACGATATACTCCTGAAAGAAATCCTGCGTAGGTGGAGAATCGAACCTACGACCTCCTTCGTAAGAATCAAGCACGCTGCCTCTTCTCCAGGTAGCTCATGTTAAAATTTGCTACCAGTTTGAAGAAACGAATTCACACTTAATGTCATATCTATAATTTCCGCATGGCAATTTTCATGAGGAAACGAATTCAGATAAAAACGAAAAACGCTGAAAGGGAAAAATGATGAACATGCTATTGACGTTATGTCATATTTTGTAAATTGTGTAAAAATTCCGTGTTTTGAACAAGCAATCGTTTAGTTACGAAGTATTTTGTTGTTTGTTTAAAGTAGGAACAGGAGAGCGAAAAGGAGTCATTTGAACCATACCCTGTTTGACAAGAAACTTCAGTTTTTTTCCAAATACTGTATGAAAAGAGAGAGGAACGTATGAAATATAAAATATGTGTGAAATTAAAACAATGGAAACCTTGAAAGATAATACTAACGAACTTCAAACTATGAAAAACATATTTTCGTGGTGGAAAAATCCAAGTCATTTTCGAAATATGAACTTGATGTTTTTCTTTATTATGAAGTGGATATATTGGACGATACGATCCCTCAGCAAGAAAATTTTAAGTAAGCTACCTCCAACTTTTTCAATGGTCATAATTACTAATTAGGGTCCGGCAGTTGATGAAAAATTACTTTTTTTCTGACCCTTAAAAACAATGCTAAACTTGATATTATGTCCGTTTCCCTTCAGTTAGAGCAGGAAAACACTTTCCATTTTACTTTTGTTTTTTCACTTTTCGGCCTTTTTTTTGGCTTTTAGTTTATTTGTCAGTATTTTAAACATTTTTTGTTGCATTTTTACTTATTTTTGAGGTTTATTTTTCTCCTCCCCTGTTGTTTCGTGCATTTGAAATGCATTTACTAGTAAAACTTACATATTTAGAGTGGCCGCGGTGGCTCAGTCGGTAACGCGTCTGACTACCATGCTAAAGGTCCCGGGTTTGATCCCCGGCCGGTTCATATCCGGGAACTTTTCTAACGATGGAAGCGGCCCCGGCGCCCACCCAGCGTCGAATAGCATGGGTACCTGGGGAAACCTGGGGGGTAAAGGCGGTCAGGGGCGTGGTGCTGATCACATCACACCCACTCACGACCGTATCAAGAAAGTGTGGGGCTTACCCCCACAGCCCCTATACGCCTTCATGGCGTGGTGCTAAGCACAGGGGAACACTTTACTTCTTTTTTTACTTTCACTTACATATTTAGATTTCTTGACATGGTCCTTTTAGCAAATTCACCATGAATCGAAAATACGGTCAATGGAAAAGCATAATAGTAACTGAAATGTTTGGCAATGGATTAAAATACTTTGCGTGAAGATCTACTTTGAGGTTCTTTTTCTGGACACTATTATCGCTTTAATCTGTAGTTTTAAAGTAAAATTAGTCACAATATTAAATGAAATTATACTCTGGTATACACGAAACAGAACTGTATTTTCTGATGCTGGCCGACTACAGTATCATAGAAGGCCCACTCTGAAAGGAGATGAATTGGTTGATTTGGTGTTTTAAGTCAACTTTATGCACAGTAAAGCTAATCGGGACTGGACCTACAGTTTAAAGTGGGATCCGAACCGAGTGCATAAAATAACGTGAACCTAGTGGTGTAGAGGGATCGTTTGCTTATGGAATGGAAGGTCATGGGTTCAAACCTACTTCTTTGCAAAATCTTTTTCGGGAAGTAAACGGCTTTGGACCAGAATGCTTATCTACGTTTCTTGGATATATCCGTTGATATTTATGCGATTTATGTCCAGCATTTCCGGATGCAGAAAGTTGACATGTAAGTTCTTAATATGTGTTAACTTATAACAGCTGAATGAAAGGAAAAGTATTTCCTAAAATCCTGCGAATCACTGAAAGATTAAAAACATTAGTAGAAGCATTACTTGAGGCATGCACAGTGGCGACGATTATGGAGTGTGGAGGGATAGATGACCCAGCACTATGTTCAACATTATCTACCAAGGGAAAGAAACTGTCCTTGCCCTCCCCCCCATTTTGCCCCAGTTTTGAAACCCAATCGCCGCCACTGAGCATGCATCGCATAAATATTTAAAGTAATATCATATAATATTATATTACGTAATCAGAACATTTAGTACTTGGTAAATAAAAAGGAAAAAATAATAAGGACAAGGTGGGATTTGAACCTACGATGTTTCGATCTTGACGAAAACAATAAAAAAAACGAAAGTGCTGTCATCTAACCAACTACTCCAGAAGATTGCTAGCAGAAAGTTCAGTAAAACACGTTAATCTCAGTTGAAGCAACATTGTGCCGGAGTTTCGAATCATTTTTCGCCAAGAACCAAGGAAAAGACACACTTTGCAGAATGGTTTGGTGTTGAGCAAGGTATCTTTACTAAACATTTCGCATAAAATCATCATAAATTTGCCTTCTTGCATTCAAATGTGACCGCAATTCTTTCCAGGTGGATGAGAACCTGTTCAGTGTTTCACAATGCACATAACCATAACCCTACAGCTCTACAGCACCATGGCGGGCCTTGGCTTACCTACCGACTGCTGGTCTCCCTCCCACACTGTTCCTTCGTCACCTGTTATAGCGTTGTGGTCTTAGACCAGTATTGGGGGTGACGGGTGAACAGCCCGACGAACCCCCAGCCGTTGTTGTAGGTCTTCTTGACCTGGTTACGCTCACTCACTCGGAGCTTCCCAATTTCCTCACGATGGTGGGTTGCCACCGGCCCTATACGTAGGCCGAATAAATTCCGACCAGAGCCGGATTCGAACCTACGCCGTCCCGCAGCGAACGATCTCAAGACGAGTGAACGCCTTAACCCGCTCGACTACGGAGGAGGACTCACAATGCACATACATTTTCCTATTTTCAAATTCAGAACGAAGAATCTTGAAATATTTTCAACATTCGTATTTCTACTTAACAATTTTTTGTCTACTCATATATTTTATTACTGCTTTAGGGTATCTTTACTTTATGGAATGTGAAAGAATGAAAAAAAAAATCACGAGCGTTTTCATTCAGGAAGATGAAATGTTGCAAAGTTGGCTACTCTTAGTTTGGCTCTGAAGCGCTATGCTGCCAAATTTACGAATTCCGGACTTTGACATTTTTCAGGGCGGTCAAATAAGATGTTGCGAAGTGTACATTTAGCATATTTATCAGCACATTTCACTTTGTGTCAGACTACCTATATTCTCTTTCATTGGGGGACCTCCTCGATGCCATAGTGGTTTCATCGTCGTCTTGTAATCAAGAGGTTCCAGGTTTTGTGGTGAGTTATGAATATTCATAATTAGAAATCGTAATTTCACCACAGACCGCCATCCACTGTAGATTGTGAATGAAAGTTGCCTACGTAACCCGGTTCTCGCTTACGTGACCATAAATACGTCACGAGAAACGTAGCTTGTTCTTGAACAGCTATTTTTGGCTACGCGGAAATATGGAGTTTCTGGTCGAGTGAACCCAAAGTATCGGATGATACAGTTTCTTTGTAAAAAGTGAGGTGTGTGTCAAAATCAATGTTTTTTTTTGTTTCATCGCTAACATAAGAATTTAGAATTTATCATTATGCCCCCATTTAATTTAATCTCCAATAAGGCCCAACTTCCCAGCATTTTAGTATACAGTGTGTCCGAGAAAAAATATACCAATAAAGAATTTAAATAACTCAACAATCATTAACGACAGAAATGTCAAATAACGTTTATTTGGAAGAGAAAATCCTAAAAAAATTTTTAACCAAAGAACAAGAAAAAAAATCACCTTAGTAGATCTCAATGTGTGCTCCTTTGGTGGCGCGACAAACATCAAGGCGGTACTGAACCTCCATCCAAGTGTTCTTCAACATTTGATGAGAGACGGAGCCACATGCATCGATAATTCTTTCACGGAGATCATTGAGGTCTTGCACAGGTGTTTGGTAAACCATAGTCTTCACATAACCCAAAAGGAAAAAGTCCAAAGGAGGGAAGTCTGGTGACCGTGGTGGCCATTTAATGGGTCCACCTCTTCCAATCATATTACCAGCGAAATTGTTATTAAGGAAGTTAGTAACACAACGGGCATAATGTGGGGGGCCCCATCCTGCTGAAACATGTACCCATGAGGTATACGAGGTACAGCATACTGTTGCAACATTTGCAGGTAACTTGCACCTGTAACTGTAGCTTCCTCAAAGAAAAAGGGCCCAATTACGGAATCTCGTGTCAAACCACACCACACATTCAACTTGGGGCTGTCGCGTTCGTGTTCAACAACTGCATGGGGATTCTGCTCACCCCATATTCTACAGTTATGCCTATGCACTTTAACGGAAATGTGGAAGGTAGCCTCATCTGAAAATGTTACGCGTGTCAGGAATTCATTGTCATCATCAATGCGTGATAGCACTTCACTAGCATAATCAAACCTAGCGGGTTTATCACTGCACTTTAGATTTTGAACAAGCTGTAACTTGTAGGCTCTAAGCCTTAACCTTTTATGTACGATATCATCCACAGTAGAACGTGGAATTTGAAGTTGAGAACTAGCACGTCTCACAGATTTACGCGGGCTTCTCTGGAAAGCTTCCTGAACTGCAACCACTTTATCCTGGCTCACACGCTTCCGACCATAACCTTTCTTCCTCAACAAAGACCCTGTTTCCAGCAATTGTTTATGCCATTTAACAATGTAATGACGGTCTGGTGCTTCCTGTCCATATTGTTGCCAGAATCTTCTTTGTACCGTTACAGGAGACTTCAATTCTGCAAACCAAAAGCAGCACTCAACTTTCTGACGAACAGTAAACGGCGCCATTGTACAGACTACTCACGAACAAAGCCGCGCATGCGCTTAATTATGTTACGATTTTTTCCCTTCTGGTCGTAAAAAAAATTCCTTTCTTCCCTCTTCCAAATAAACGTTATTTGACATTTCTATCGTTAACGATTGTTGAGTTATTTAAATTCTTTATTGGTATATTTTTTCTCGGACACACTGTTTACGTATTCTAAAAGTAACAGAAAACCAGGATTCTTACGGGAACTGCGTGTATGAGTGTGATTTAGATATGTATGAATTTGTGATACTTATGCTGATCAGTGTACGGCTATACCTATTTTGTGTGTTCATGAAAGTGCGTACTTGTTAAGAATATCTGCGAGTGTGAAAGATAAGTTTTAATAATAATTAACCCCCTTTACTTAAATAACTTATATATATATATATATATATATCTCAAGTAAGGGAGGGAGTTCAACTTTGGTTCAATTAGGGTTGCTATATTTCATAAGTGAAAATCCGGGACACTACTGACCGGTAGCTTGTTAGGGAGCAGGGCTGGAGCCGATGAAGTTGTATGTATGTACGTACAACATAATTGTCATTTACATCCACATTGTGTGGGAACTTTATTTGAAAACTGCGGACTGAACAGATAGGCACCCAAGCACTGACTCTTTATAGAAAGCAGGTTACTATACAATGGAAGAGAATCGTAACTGAAATTCAGCACTGCTAGCAGACGGCGGCGCCATCGTAAAGTCAAACATGTTTGCAGATCCGTCTGTATCTCGTTAACTCTTGTATTATGGAGAGGGAATGGTTCAATGTAGAGTTAGATTGTTTTGTAAAATGAGCATTTTAAAATTACGTCCGATTTTAGGTAAAATTTTAACATCTAAATAAAGTTCAGGAAAGTATAGTCTTAATCATTTCTTCTTTCCCACCCAATTCCAGGACATTTGTGCATCCCGAAGAAACTATTCGCGACATCGGGACAAATGATACCATTCCGGGATTGTCACTGAAATTCCGGGACGTATAGCGTTCCTAGGTATGATCTGGCTATCAAAATTCACTCTACCACCACATGAAAGCTCACACATTTATTAAATTAAGTCTATCTACGAACCTCTAACTTTTCTATATAAAATGGGCAGAAAATGCTTTGAAAAAAGCTAATCCCAGCTTCTCTTTAAAAATGAATTACAATGTTAGAATTAGTCTTTTCCTCCTTGCTACAAAATTGAAAATAACATCATCGATGTTATTTTAATATTCATATGAGTAGTAGGGACGAGAGAATTCTGGAAACAACCTTGTCTAAGATCAATTGATACTATGGTCTATTTTGGCCAAAATTAAGCTATATTTTCATATCTTCTGGTGGATTTAGCTAATTTCTATGTGTAGCAAATTGCCTAACCATGCTACGAATTCTAAATCCTCGTACTATGGTGATTAACATTCTTGAATGTCTAGCTTGGGAATATTCTACTATCAGAGTCAAGTGACACTCTGTTGATTGCTTGAGAGTGTACTTAACTTATGCTCAAGCAGGTGGTTAGTCTTGTTTGAGAATGGTGCCAAGGTCGTTTTTTTAGATATGAAAACTACTGACTACTTGATTACTACTTATTTTTAAAACACACTGCTTTGCTTATACCTAAGGTAGTTTCTTAAATATTATTTTGGTTACTAATATTCAGAAAAAACTTTTGAGGCATCCTATGTGAGAGACTAGTCTAGTCTATTAAATAAAAATATTTTTTAACAACTTAAATTGTTCTGTGACTCTCTCATTCTTCACATCATAAACAAAAGTCTTTTCTGTAATAAGAAGAACACTACATATAGTGTTGTCAGGCAGAGGCTCATAGAATTCACATACAATTTTGATATTTGTTCTATCACTGACTACTACTTGTTTTCTTTTTGATGTGTTGATGACAAACATTGGCCTGTGTGCTTTGAATTCACTGGGAGTATAGTATACATCTATGCTTCCCTCAGACAGTCTTTTGTAAGCAGTGTAAGCTTACTTTACCAGTATCATCATTTTATTCTGTTAGGATACTGTTCAAGTGGATAATTAGTAGTCCATTTAGTTTGTACAAGAGATTAGTGAGATTTGGTGAGGCTACCAGAACAGGCACTTCCATAGCTTTTTTTCTAAACCCAAACAGATTCATGGTTATTTTATTGACAAATATCACATTGGTTGTCATTTCCCAGGCAATAGTGACCCCTTGGTAATGTGTGTATCTCACATGAGAGAATCTGAATCCAGGGCAATTTTTCTTATTTTGTTTGTAGTTAGACTTAGTTTTGAGACAGTTGTAATAATCATCAAAGGAGAGTTTATTCCCTACTGTAGTTCTACCTATTCCCTTGGCTTTTTTAATAATATCTTTTTCTGATGTAATTACATACATTTTGCTCGTAATCCAATAAATTCCTTAATAATATCATTACATTTTTCAACTTTTAGTTTGCCAGGCACCTTTTTATTGTTGGAAACAATATCAAAACTAGGAGGGTATGAAGATGTATCAAAATAATTAAACCACTTAGGGTGTTTTATGTTTTCATAGAGATTAGGAGTTTTGGTATGATATATAAAACTATCTGTGTCATATACAGAAGAGAAAGGTCATCTTTATAAAAAAGCTTCATTGTATCATAGTAAAGCTGGAATATATGTAGCTTAGACATATCCAGAAACGTAGCTCCCACATAGATAGGTTTGTTAAATTTAATCCATGGCTTGTCCATTTGGAAAAGTGACAAATCTTCATGATATATTGTTCTTAATTTAAATTTTGGATCTGCCACTAATTTATTACACTTTTTTGGATCGGAGACTAATCTTACATTTACATACTTCCTAATATTCTCCATAGTCTTCCCATAGACAGCATTATTAATTAATTAATATAAATCCTTATCTAAATCTGAAGTAGCAAGTGTTCTGTGTCTTGTGTTAGTTTCAATATAAGGCCTCAACCACTCTGAATGCTTGAATCTAAGAACTGTTCGAATTTGCACTATATGAACCTTTTTCTCCATTAAAAAATTGAGATTCTTATAGTGTATGACATATCTCTCTTTAGGGCCAAGAGTCATCAGAAGCTTCTTCTGTTTTGATTTAGGTGGACACTTGAACTCAGGAGATGGTGGCAAATCAGAAAACAGATTGTGTAATTCATGAGGAAAAACAAGATCCACCTCAGCAAAGAAACCATACTTAGTATCATCAAAAAATTTTGTATATCTATTGATATAGGTTCTATACACTCAAAATCACCATAGGGGAATTTTTGCATCATGGAATAACCATATAAATTATTTACATCAACATAGAATATGTAGCTAGAAGGTTCATTTGTGTTATATTCTGTCATATGTATGTTGTTGGCCCTTGCATATATTTGTGTGCATTGTACCATGTCCCCACCTATAGCTCTTTCTATGAAGAGAAGCATGTCCACGTCTGTAATCAGCTCTAATTGAATTTTTGTGTGCTGGGTCCAATTTATAGATATCATGGACAATTTCCTAAAGGCCTGAAATACGTCAGCAAGAATTGTCACATCCAATTTTAGATAAGCATCATGATGATCTCCCAGTGTTCTACACCCTAATTTCTTCCACATCAGTTGTGCATGATGGTAATCTTTATCTGTCATATTCTTTTCTCTGAGTTGGCTGTACAACTTCTTTTGTGGAAGAAGAGATTCATCATTAAACTTAGTATGGTCAGTCACATATTCATATGGATATGCCAACTTTTGTCTAATATGTTCTATGCCCAAGCTAGGAAAACTATTAGTTGCAATTTGGAACTGGTCATCAGATAGTTTCCTGGCAAGAGCATCCAATCAAGCAGGGAAAAATGTCATGGAGTCTAGGATTCTCATCTTAATAATGCCACCACCAGGAATTTTTACTCTTTTGCTGAGACTAATATCTCTCTCATGATTCTCTCCTAGGACTTCTATGTTCTCTTTATATCATAACTAAGATGCTTAAACAAATGGTGGAAATCATAGCCAGTGCCATTATGAAAGAATATGGGGACAAATTTGTCTCTCTGTATTTTGAGATTACAGCTATTACACAAGACCCCAATATTCTTTCCTGTAAAATGACAATGGTGATAAACTTTTTTATTTTCATTTGTAAAATATAAATTGCAATGTGTGCAAATCTCAGTAGCATCATATAATTGCTCTTCAGCAGCAAATAATGGTACTCTTGGTTTTGATACAGAAAATACCATATCAATTTTCCTCACTTCTTTTTTTATTTTTTGGAAAAAGTGTTTGACAGCATTAGGTCCTCTGTATATATAAGGCTCGTAGGTTTTAATAAACTGCACCACACAACTACATAACCATAACTACAAACCTCATGAAGTTGATAAGGTGTAGTAGAAGAGATTTCAGGATCAGGATCGGTTTGAGAAATGCCTCAAAATCTGCTATTATTATACCTGGATGCTCCAACAGAGCCTTGTGTTGTTTGAATTTCTCAACCTCTTTTGGTTTGGGCATAATCATACGCACAGTTTTGTTCTCACCACAGTATAGTTTGTGTTCTTCAAGTTTCTGGTTAGCAATTTCTGCATTATTAAATTTGACATATTTCTGTTGAACTTGATTATCAAATATGGTCAAACAACTATGACAAATCTTAATTTTCCCCTTATGTTTGGTTATGTGAGTTCTAACCAGACGAGAGAGATTACGAATCAGACAGTAATGGAAATTCTTGTCATCTGAAATAAGTAACAAATCAATCTCAGTAGCATTATTATTGTTGTTGGTGCTTATTTTGAGAGAATATACAAAATTATTCTCTGTATAAGCATACACATTGATTGCCAAGAAACATTCTTTTGCCTGTTTTTCAAATTTTGTTATATCAGATATAGCAACAGGATATTGGATACCTGACATAGCATGCTTAAACTTTGTTTCATGCTGTATATAATGATGAACTAGCTCTGGATTGCTATCAACTGGGTAAAGTTTTCCCAAGACACACCACAGAAAACACTTGTTATCTTTATTTCTTATATTGACCACTGCTTTCTTAATTTGAATATTTACTGGAAGAGGGACATAGGTAGGAGCAGAGAGAGGTGAGAATTGACTTATTTTCAGTTTCAGTTTGTGTGGACTCCCACATAATTTCCATCCAGATCCTTTAGCCTCAAATTCCTCATGTTTTCTAAGTAATGTGTCCATAAGCTGGGCATAGCTTTGTTCCAAATTATCTATATCACTCAAATATAGAGTCTGGGTCTTGGAACAATGGCAAAATGTATGACATGTTTCATCAGATTTCTCATATTCAGAGGATAGAGTAGAATTAAACTTGATAGATTTATTTTTCAGGAGGTCTATTATTGAAGATTTTATGTTCTTCAAGAAATTGTTGATATCACAATGTGTCTCTGATTCAAAAGGGTAATCATTAAGACGACCACCAAAAGCTGTTGCAAAGTGGACAAAAATCTACTTTGTTTTGGTTCAGGACCATCAGTTGGATCTATATCTGCTTCTCTTTTCTAGGATTAGTCTGGCTAGTTGATGGTTGATATTCACAACTCTTCTTATGTCTGTTTAGATTAGGTATGCTAATAAGATTTCCATAATAGGGACAGGGTTGGGTTGTTAATTTAGGATTTTTTGGTTGACCAGTACATATTGCCAAGTGTTTTGACAAATTTGTTATAGATATAAATTTACCACAAATATGGCATTCAGTTTTACAAGTAGGATTTACCAATGTTTTATTTGGTATTTATATATAAATTTTTCTGGATATATTACAACTTTAGAGGGTGTCAATATTTGATTCTCACTTGGAGATAATATATTTAAAACAAATACTTTTAAAAATTGAATAGAAACTAATCTTTGCTTAAGTGTATCAAGAATAGTAAATTATTTTGGGTAATGGTTATACAAGGTAAAAAAAGGTAAAGTGCTCCCCTGTGCGTAGCACGACGCCAAGATGGCGTATAGGGGGTGTGGGGGTAACGCCTCACACTTTCTTGATCCGGTCATGAGTGGGGGTGATGTGATCAGCATCACGCCCCTGACCGCCTTTTCACCAGAATATATGAAAATATAGTTTAATTTTGGCCAAAATAGACCACAGTATCAATTGATCTTAGACAAGGTTGTTGTCAGAATTCTCTCGTCCCTACTACTCATATGTATGCACACTTAACAGTGCAGGGTCCATTAGTCGAGGATCTCCCGTTGAATTGCGAGGACATTATTTCAACCTCCCTAATGTTAAACACATCCTCTCGGGTGTTGAAGATGAAACTGTCAGTGTAGCGAAGATCACCAACAAATTGTGTATTACAAGAGCTTGTCACAATTTTCTACTACCTACAATGCAGACCCTGGACATATCTTTTCAATTACTGTTTGCCACATTTTTCATTCAGATTTGAAAATGTAAAAAAATATCAACCGGGCCATCTAACATTTTGACACACTGTTCCAATGAATGAGGAATAAGCATTTCATACTGGAATAAGTTGTTGCAACTTTTCAATGTGTTGAATGTGTTCAGAGAAACTTGGGTTCATTTCTACTACAAAATGGTCCAAAAATGGACATCAGTAAAGTTTCTATTAGTGTATACGATTTCACAAGTCACCCTACTGAGTATTGATACTTTTCTGTCCATCTTGTGTCAAACAACTTGAGAACGTTAGAGTACTTGCCTAGCCATCTTGCACTGCATTTTTTACAACCAAATTACTTTGAGAAGATTGATTGATTTATTTTAATTATTTTAATTCGCTTTCTGTGCCACTTTCTGCTAATTTCCGAAGATCGGGATGAATGATGACATGATGAAATTGATGAATGGACACCCACAAACGCCCAGGCTCATTCCGGGTTTCGAAATTGGGACCCACGATGTGCTAACGACGGGGGGATGCTCCTTTGAGAAGACTCCAGGGGAAAAAATATATAACTGATTTGACAGTCTCAGTATCGCACAAAATCCACAGAAATGGTCAATAGCCAGTGTTAAAATATGTGCTGAACAATGTACAAAAATTGCTGTTGGCCACTTCTCTGAAATTATCTATCTCACCCCCTTCATTCTACCACCCACATCAGCACCATCATATTCTTCACCAACTATTTTTTTACACGCACTCAACCCACAGAGAGTAGAAGTACTAATAGCTAAAGCTAACCCAGATGCAGTTACAATCTTCAATAGGGACGAGTTTCCCATTCCGATCTAGAGTTTGGAAAATGGTTTATCAACTTTCTGGATTATCAAACAGTAACAGTTGGAAAATTTGAAATTATCAAAAAATTAGAACCTGAGGAATACTTAAATTTTGAATGATAACAAACCATATCGGGAACTTCTAATGAAATTATAATATTCATGCTATATGTTCACAAGCAGCTGCTTCGGGCAGAAATTACATGTGGCATTATGGAATTTGTGAAATGTCAGGAGCTTTCTGGGTATTTTCCAAAGAAATTCTGAAACTTTCAGGAAATTGAAGACATTTGCTTTGCAGTCCCATCTGGTGTGTAGAATTAATTTCTTTCCCATCCCTATACCGTTCTATACGCTTGTATTTATGAGAACAAAATAAGTCTGAAGAAATTTTTACAAACAAGTCTCTGCGCATAACGGATAGAACAGGTAATCTGGTAATTTTACTGAACCTAAAGGGGGGGTTGGACCCGTTGAACTCCCCTTTAAATATGCCCATGTATAGACGTATAATTACATAGGGATTTAAAATTGTTATTAATGAATGTGAGATAATCGTCTTCATATTACCTGTTGATATTTATAGACTAATTGTGATTGTTAAAAGGAAACTGTTGTGTCAAGTATCTTGAGGTTAATAAACATATGTTGAATAAAAGCAAAGTTAAATTACATCTCCACTGTTTTCTTTGGGGATTTATATAAAAAGGGAATTCCAGGTATAGGTAGGTATTAATGGTATATTCTCTCCCGAAGGATAATCGCCACTTGGAGGAGTAAAAGCTGAATTTGCCTTTTATGTTTGATGATTATAATGGTCTAAAGGGAGTATTCGAGACTCTTGGAGGGTACACAGGGAATAGACGATCCTTCTGGTACGTCCAACATTCTCGACTACTGACAAGATTAATTAGCGTTAACGTTAGTTCAGTATCCACGGGTAGTTGTTGGTTCTTGAATACTTATGAGAATAAAGGGAAAGCACGGTTCCAGCATTCCTTTGAATTGTTATAGTTTCCTAATTATATATTTGTTTTCACTATTTGCCCTCTCCTTAAATTCATAACAAAGTCTGAGGTTATATCGCATAAGAAATTGAATGATGAAGTGTTCCAAAAAATAACAGCAGGTGCAAAAGGATTACATACCTGTTATTTAATAATTGTGAATATCGTCATAGAACCACAATCGTCACAGTTTCATACCCGGTGGAGGCACAAAGTGGTTCGGATTTCACTTTAAACTGTAGGTCCATTCCCGATTATCCTCTCTGTGCATAAAAGTGAACTTAAAACTAAACTCAAGCTCCAATTCTTTCATTGGAATAATATAATTTAACCCAATGTTCAGATTGTGCAATAAAAACTTGTAAAGTAATTTGTTTTTGCAATAACACATTTGTAATAAAATTATATACATATATATATATATATTTCAGTTCCTAGCAGTTCTCATTGCTTCCTGTCTGGCAGTATCTGTTCTAAGGCTTCAAAGGACAGAGGGGATGGTAATCACCATGCACGCCTAACTGAACTGAAAGAAATTAAACGTATTTCTCATTAGATGTGATTTGATGTGAATAAGTTGTGATGTTTTTATTAATCTTATGTGTATAATTTGCATAGTGATGCATTTTTTCCATTCTAAAGTTTTCACTGATAATTTCTAAGCAGATTGCAACACAGAAATATGTATATTAGAGAGAGAGAAAGAAGTTTTTTTCTCTTTCATGAGAGCAAATTAAATATTGAAACTTTCAAAAATAGAAATATAGGTGTTGGAGTAAATTTCAACTGATACTTCTTCATCAGAAAACTGCTTCAGCGCATCCTTATCTTTTCATAAATTGGAGATAATATATTTCATAGTACGTATAAAATACAGTTTTAGCATTACAGAAAAATCAAATTAGTACTACTTTGTTACATCAAGTTGTATTGTAACTGGAGTTACTATTCTGTTCTGAATATTTTTTTCAAATAAAGAAATTGGAGGATTGGGGATTAAGTCATGGCAACCCAGTAATAATTCGACAATCGAAGGATGTATTAAAAATTTGTTATATACAACTGAAAGAGTATCCATTATGGATATTTTGTTGGTAGGAATCATGAAAGAAAACCCAAGCAACCCTGTGACATACATGTGTGCACATGTTACAAAAACTTGTCTGATTATGACAAACATTCGAAATAATCTCCCGCATTGTCCACAGCACTCTGAAATCGATGTGGAAGACGTCGAATACCATCGGCAGCACCATCCTCTTCACCAAGTCTGTTTTCCGTGCTCATCCAGTACAACACACAGCGGGTAAAGTACTCGTGTCAGGCTTCCTCCCGCAGTCTCCATTTCCGTCCACCTTTGCATATAATTGAAATATTTCCGGGTTGCCGAACAAGCTAGTAATAATTATAATAATATATCAGTCAACAACAGATATCAGATAAACACTTTGTATTTTTAATGCATGCAATTAGATATGAAAAGAGTAATGTTTATGTGGATTTTTTAATACTTTTTACAATAATTAGTATGTATTGAAATGTGGATACTAGAGTGCGCGTCAAATCTCCTGCATATGGCGATAGCCAATAGCAGCGCACTGCAGGTGCCATGTCTTACCCGGAAAAGAGACAGCGTGTTTGAGCGAAACGCATTGTCACGGAGAGCACGGAACTAGGCAATGCTGGCAACGCCGCACGTCTGTGATTCGCTGGTGCTGTTCAGCCTTTCAAGGCCATATGCAGGAGATTTGACGCGCACTCTAGACCAATATTTAACTTTGAACTTAATACTATGCAAAGAGAAAGCATTTGAAAAGGCAATAAACTTTTGTTATTGAAAACATTTTGAAGATGATCTTTTGTATGTTTATAAGTACATGATATAAAAAATAAACATTTGAAATAATGAAAATTATTTATTTTATACAATTACAATTTATGCCACCATAATTATACATTGTGTTGATTGAATTATATATTGAATTGTTGTTTTAATTCCACATTATGCACAGAAAGGCTAATCGGGACTGGACCTAAACTTTAAAGTGGGATCCGCACCGAACTACTATGTGCCTCCACCGGATAATTATACATTGTTGCATTGATTATAATTGTTTTTATACATTTCTGTGTTGTCATTTTCGTTCAACCTCCTTCACACTCACCCTCACGGCTAGCCTTTCGCTCTCACCCTCACAAGTCTTCGGAGGGTGAGGGTGAGGTCTGCCCTAATGAGGGTCGCCCTCTGAAGGGTGACCACCTCTGGTTGCAACACGCTAGGTAGCAACAACAAATATCCATGTGAAGATGATGCACTCCTCATTCTGAGATTTGTGTTTCAGACCAGAATGGACCATATTAGTGTGCCGTCATGAGTCGAAACAAAGCTAACACGTGTTTTTCTCCTATCCAAATCAATTGGATTTTCCATCGGAAGGGGGTAGCTTTAATTATTGTGACAGCAGTTATGAAACAATATTGTGATGCGTATCGTACATCAATGTAATGCTGAGATTTAGGAGAATACGTCTATATATAACATATACCTTACAGATGAGAATATAAAGAATAAATGGAGTAGGAAATCGAGTAAAGCGAATGTTCCTAACGGAATCCGATCCGGAATTGCAGCCAATGGGTGCCGCCGCTTCAATCGCCTGAGCCTGCTGGTTTCTCATCATCCATAGCGGTAGCGTGACCGACTTGAGGTCGGGTGAGCTTCGAGCCGGCTTCGGCTGTGCTCGGAACTGGAATGTATTTTGTATAAAAATGCATGATTTTCTTACTCCGCTTATTCTTTACCTTATTCTCTGTAACGTATATGTGATATATAGACGTATTCTCCGAAATCTCATCTTTACATTGATGTACGATACGCGTCACAATATTGTTTCATAACTGCTGTCACAATAATTAAAGCTACTCTTTCCGATGGAAAATCCCATTGATCTGGATAGGAGAAAAACACGTTGGTACGTTGTTTAGACTCAAATCTTAGTTTGTCGTCTGCTGTGACGTCACCACTAATATGATGCATGAAATATTTTTATGTTCTCAGGGTTGTCGTACAGTGGGATCCACTAGTATTTCTCGGCAAATTGTCCATGACTATTTTCATTAATTTTTCTCTTACATCCTTGTGTTTTTAAGCGATTGTTTTTTATGTATGCTAGTGCAGAAGTTGTCAACAGCTTGTTTTGAGTTTTCTCTTAATTCTTGAAGTTCTTATTGGGTTAAATAGAGTACACGAACATGGTGATAGACAATTTGCACGGTATTACTCATCAATCTCACTGTACATAGTGCATTCTAAAATTATGTTATTCACATGTACAAGGTAGGGCTAAAGAAACAAATGAGACTGGCAAACTTGGCGGAAGTATACAGCAGTATGGAGCTCATGCACGGGAAGCGACTTTGAAGCTTTGAGACGCCGACGACAAAATCCCGGGTCGCTGTCACTCGTATTTACGGCTTTCTTCACATGGTGAAGTTAAGGCATTAATGCCTTCTCTTCCACTTAACCATTAATTATAGTGGTCATTGTTTTTCTTTACAATAAATTATATACAATTAAAAAAATGAAAAATAAAATAATAAATGAAAAATAAAGTAATAAAAATAAAATATAGATAAAAATGAAGTAGTAAATTTTGCATGTGAGGATTCATGCCATGGATTAACCATTAATTACAGTGGTCGTTATTTTTACTAACACAATGAAAAATATAACTGAATAGTAAATTTTAAAATTAGAGCGATACATTGACACACACACACACACACACACACAAATACCTACAGAGAAAGTACATTATGCGAGCTAAAAACTATAGCTGTTGCTTTCTGAGAATTCAATCTAGATCCAATTGTTTAACATGTGTGATTTTAATTGCCTTTTGAATATTACAACTGAGGAAGAGGCTTGGATTTCGGGGGACAGTCTGTTCCAATGTCCTGCGGAGGTAAGGATAAACGTATTGGTGTAGAAGTTATATCTGTGGAGAAGAATGGATTACATGAGATTTTTCACGTGATCTGATATGGCAGTGAAAGTTGGAAAGATGTTAAAAGTGCCTGGAGGGGTATTTTGGAACTTTCATTTCTACTATCAGATTAAAAATTATAGATAATAGAGTTTGGACTCCAATTAAAAATTAACCACTAAGAAAAGTTGTTTCACAAAATAAAGTGTTTTTTTACAAATTTCTAAAATAAAAAAAGTAAGAATTGTGTTTAAAACCTTTCTGCCTATACCATACTAAAATTTCATCACGATTGGACAACCCGTTTTTGCTTTATATAATTTCAAAAAGAGCGGTCGTTTGCAAGACAGTAGTTGTATTTACGGTACGGACAGGACGAGAAAGTACGAACCCTGCTCCAGCAGATTTGCTACACTTAAAACTCGCTCAACATGCCCATATGAGTTTTTTGAGCAAGTGTGGAACCCCGTCTAATTTAAGATTTTTGTAAAAAATGCCCTCGGGAATTTTTCAGAAAGTACGAGCTCTTCAGATTGATTTGCACATACTTACAAAAGTTGCATCAGCCAGATTTTTGTTCATAAACTTGTCAATTTTTGGCTACACCAGAAATTAAGCTTATAGTATGTTTTTCTGTCAAAATCCCAGGAATCTTGAATTGATATCTATTGGGTTCTGAGACCGAGTGGAGTGTGGTGCATTGCCTTGTAATCAAAAGGTTCGGGTTTGAGTCCTCATAAAATCTGATGGCAAAATGTTAATATTGTTGTTTTGTAAACAAGGGGCTTTGGGTTCGACTCCTGAGAGATGCGGCATTCCATACGTGAGATTTTGAGCTAGTTGATAGCTCCCAGATCTTAAATTTGGTAAAAATGTTATACAACAGAGCAAAATTATTCTCTATTAAGAATCACCAGAGTTTTGTTATCTGGGTAAAATATCGGCTCAACAATACGAGCAAAACTGCCTGGTCGATACAATAGAATGGAGGTCAGGTAAACATTGCATGTTTTTTCCAATCTTGATCAATCCCATGTTTCGGCCAACAATAAATTATTGCATGCCCGTGAATTGTATGCCAACGGATATAATCTATATTGCATCTTTTCAGAATTATTCATCATCAAATAGTAATTGCCTTCTTTCTGTATGCCTGAGTGATTATATCTGTTGATATTACCTGTACTGTGCCTTTTCCGAGGGGAATTACATGTCATTTGTCATGGAACTCAAAGAGAAATTCTTATCTACACTATGCACCCTTTCAGGGACCATTCATCATATTGAGGAAATTTCTTCATGGATATTGTCATGCAAACCGAATAGCAGGTTTGATCTTGTTGTACACAAGTCTGTAACTTACAGAATTACAATATTTCTGTATTTCAGCTTTTGGCAAATGTATTGTATTTTGGGTAGGTATCTGCTACGAACAGACGTGGTATAAAATGGGTATGTAATATATTTTCTGACGGTAAAGTATTGTTTTATATCCAAAGGGCCTTTGTGTTTGAATTGTGTTTCTAGTTCGAGTTGCTGTTTTAAGTCCATTTTATGCACAGTAAGGCTAATCGGGACTGGCCCTACAGTTTTAAAGTGGGATCCGAACCACTTGTGCCTCCACCGGGTATCGAACCCGGGACCCCTTGATTACAAGGCAATGACGCTACCACTGCGCCATGGGGGAAGCCCTGAATCGTGCTTCTAGAATTGCTCCGTGACTCTCTCATTTCTTACATCATAAACATATGATTTTTCACCTATGAGAATGACACTACATATAGTGTTTTCAGGTAAAGCCTCGTGGAATTCACAGATAATTTTAATGTTTGTCCTGTCATTAACCACAACTTGTTTCCTTTTTGAAGTGTTGATGACAAACATGGGTCTCTGTGTTTTGAATTCATCTGGTGAGTAATACAGGTCAGTACTGCCAGTAGTGACCCTCTTGAAAGCCGAAAAAGCTTCATATAATTTAAGAAAATCATCCTTGGACATGTCTAAATTATAATTTTCTCTAGGAAAAACCTCATTTCTACCATTTTTAAGATATATGTTCTTGATGTTGCAGCTATCAAATTTACTCGAATTTTTTTCCTGATTGTTGTGTCTCCCAGTCTGAAACAGTACTACTACAAAATCGGGCATGTCAAATTGAATACTGGAGAATGAATTTGTAGCATCAAATTCATAATAAGTACCAGATGCAGGCTTCTGTACGCATTGATATGTGTAAAATTGAAGAGGAATCTGTGGATTTTTTATTATATCCGCTTTGTATTTAAGAGCGTAACTGGCCTCATATTCAACAACAGGGATTCTTAGCTCCATAGTCTGAATAATGCATTTGCCTGCATCTGGTAAGGTATTAGGCAAAGCTTCTCCTGTAGAGTTTATTGCACTGTACCTCATCAAAGCATTGTTATCATTTGCAGCTCTTCTAAATGTAATTCTTAACCCGCCCTTCCACATAATATCTTTGTAATCTGAGAAGAATCCTGGCAACAGGCGCATGGGGAACAGTACTGTGTGGTTCTTGGATAATATCTTATCACCAGCTTCAAATCCACCTATTTTGTAGTATGAAGCCTCGGTTTTGGATAATTTTAGAGTGGCCAAAGCTGTGGAGGTAATGCCGGGATAATCTATTCTGTTTATAACAACACCATGCTTTCTGATCTCAATTTCAGAGAACAGATGCGGCACAAAATTGTCTACAAGTCTTATATTTGAATTTGCCGGGTAATCTGTACCATCGAGCTTTACAACATCAAATTTGATGTATAGATCTGCTCTGTGGGGGTGTATAAAGCCGTCCCCTACATCAAGATCGACCTCTATTTCTGTGTTGGGTTGATTTAAATTTGCAAATGTCCTCCTGTTTGGGGGGAATGATTGTAGCTCATAACTCTCAATATTTTCCATTGTATGTATTTTTATTTAAATGTTAATCTCTATGATAGCAGTTGTTGTGGCTCCAGCAAAATCAACTAATTCTTCCTTTTCATTAGTGACCATCAACTCAATATTATCTATTCTATTGTGGCACACAGGAAAATATAATGTTGGGGATGGATTGTAGATGATTGGCTCCATGAATTCGGAATTAGGTTTGAATGTTGCAATGATGCCAGTTTGTTTGTGAGTGCCTATGCCATTTGATTTGGTGATCATACCCTCGGCCACATTACAGTGAATGTTCAGAGTCTCTATGGCTAAGAATTTAGGTATATTCATAGCAGTGTGTTTGATGGCCGCTTCAAGTTTCGTGTTGTTCTCAAAGCCTAACAGCTCTCCTATAGTACCCAGATCCACTGTTTCTGTAGCAGATACAATCTCTACTCTGTGAGTGACAGAATTTTGACTTAACACTACACCTCTGGGTAATTGAGCATTTAGAGTGGACAGATTATACTGCCCTGGAGTGATGACAATTTTTTGATCCCCTACTGCAATTGTGTTGTTGTGGTGTGTAATATTAGGGATCAAGTACATGCCATAAAATGCTCTGAGAGCTATTGTTTTGGGATACACTATATCATCATGTAATTTGAGTTTCAATATTGAATTTTGGCTGGTGAGATGGAATACCCCCATGATGTTTTAAATACCACAAGGCCTTTTGAAAATTTTCAATTGATGGTTTATTTATTTGAGACATATATCTGAGAACAGATAAACACAAATGTCCGCAATTAACATCTTTGAAATTTTGAACACGGGCATTATTGTAATAAAGATTAGCTGAATTTAGATATTTTACTAAATTTTCAGGAGGAACACCTCCAAATGAATCAAACACAAATGCCTCATTGTTTAAATATTTAAGATAACAGATCCAGTGAGTGCCCTGATTTTTGTACTCATCCAAATTAACAATGCCACACTCTTTGTTGAGTGGTTGTTCCGGTAAAGAATCAGACATGTACACACCCCTAAAATGTTTGATGCCCAGTGGCTTGATTAAAGCTTCAATATCTTGGTTTGTAAGCGGCTCTTGTTTTTTTTAAACTTACTCATGGCTCTCTTAACACCTTTGCCTTTTTTCTCCATAGCCAGGTTATGGCGCCTCTGCTCATCTAATTCTGCCCTATTTTTCTTGGCATCTATTACTGTTTTTGCTATGGCAGCTGATCCCCCAGCCAAGCTCCCCACAGCCCCGAGAGCAGCTAAGATGGCAGGGATAGTAAATATGAATCCCCCTGTATGTGATTTTTTTCTTGATTGCTGTAATTTTTTTAATTGGGGGGTACTAAGCAACAATTTCATACCATGGCCCTTTGCAAGACAAGAGCTTTTTTTCTTGCGCTGCTTTTTGGTCAAGAGACTGTCAATAGTTTTAAGAGATTTGAGACCTGCATAAGGTATTTGATACATAACACCCTTGGCCTTCATTGTAGGTTTATTATATACATGTTCACAACCCCCACCCCAGTTTTTGTTTGGTGCTCATAGCTATGGTGGTTCCCAATGCTGATATTCTCTCACTCAAAGAAGCATCTTTGCTTACAAATCTACCAAATGCAGCCTCTTCTAATTTCTTGTCTGCAACATGTCTCTTGTCAAGATCAGAATGTGTGTTGTATGCTATGTCATGGTCTCTGCAAGCAGCATCTAGGGGATTTACACCAGGGTCTCCTCTGTTTAATCTATGGTCTAATTTTGTGCCTGGACCACAATATTGATAGCCTGGAATGTGTAGTTCAAATGGCAGCTTGTTTATAATGTCATTAACCAGGCCCCGGCCCTCGGAAACATTCCAAAATTTGGGGGGTAGAGTATTAATAATTTTTATGAGATATCCAATCCCCTTAGGGTCATTCACTATAAAATTAGACAATTTTGTGCTTATCATGTCCATAATTCCAACCTTTTCATTGTAAAAATTGTGGTTGCCAGCATTTTCCTCCCCAGCTATCACCAGCAACCTGTCTACAAGTTTCCTGACATCATCAACCCACACAAATTCTTTAGGCAGGGTGTTGTATTGTTTGATTCCACTGCCAGTTTTGGTCTGTGACCATATGGGCTTGATTAAATTATTGTATTTTGCCCCACTGCTAGACTTGACTCTTTTTTGTGTGGGATCATTGTTCTGGTATAGAGCATCTGATTTTATTAATATTTCTTTGTAATCCTCATAATCTTGATCTGTATAGCTGCCAGGCCTTTTCCTAGTCATCAGTTCCCACAACCCAGGTGTGCCGGTGTACTTAACAAAAGCACCTTTTTCTCCGAGACGAGATTCTGAATATACAATTATATCATCTCCCATAAATGTTACTCTGAAATTGCCAATTCTATGAATGATGCTCCCATCAAGCTCTGTGTCGGCATATAAGCCAAACACCTCATCTTTGTTGTCTTTAGGTGTGGTTAAATATTTTTGAGCAAGAAGACCCAATTCAATAGGATCCTGAGTAGCTTCAATTCTTCTAGGAGCAACAGGACTAGGTGTATGAATACTGGAAAGTGGGGTGAATGGATAATCTAAAATGTTCCTAGCAGCTACAGGCACAAGCTCTGTGATCAAATCTTGATTTTGCTCTGTAACAGTTTTGATATTCTTACCTAAATTATTAATAGCATCAATTACAGGCTGTTCTGTTTGTTTGTGTTTTTCATAAATTCCTCGGTTCTCTGATTTCCATCCCTTAAATCTTTTTACAAGATAATCTCTTAACTTAAGATCATCAATGACTGGTCGTTTCATGGTTATTTATATACGTTTCAACGTCTAGAAAATCGTTGATTTTATTTCTGTATTTGCCACTATTGGGTTTTCTTGTCATATCAATTGTGACAAACCCATAACTGTCCTGGTTCCAGCACCTGCTGCAAAACTTGGAAAAATCATTGTAGCTCAAGTCCCCACCTACGTATTCATCATGTATGTGTTTGAGGTTGGTATGATCTTGATGAAACACACATATAAAATTGCTGTTGTCTCGGATCAGTTGCTTCGGAATTTTAGAAAAAGTCTGTGCCAGGTAGAAGCAATCAATGTTTTTGTGCCGGCCCTGTGTAAAGAAATTTCTAACCTTGTTTTGATTATCCAGTATAATGTCATCAAACACAACAACAGAATTATCGAGACATTCATCAAGTGGCTTAACATCTGGTTCAAAAGTGGCAATATCCAATCCATCATATAGCTTCATCAGCTGCTGATATTTTAATTGTTCCAAGCTCTTAGAGAAGACATACAAGTGCCTGTTTTTCCAGTCTAACCAGTTGGGTGCCAATAAAAAATTATCAACGATTAGTGTAGTTTTACCACAAGCTGATGGCCCAACAATAAGACACCTAATATTATCAGGCAGCAACTTGCCATTTCTCTTATTCTGCTGTTCAGGTTCTGGCAGCCTTTTTATAACATCCCAGGTGCTCATATTATCACTTTGTCTGCATCGATCCAGCTGTTTTCCGGATGACCCAGCCATTTGACAAATAACTTGTTGCCTTTTCTGCGGATGATTTTTTCTATGAGATATGTGTCAGGCTGTTTAGTTTTGCTGAGCTCTTGTTCATAGAACCTGCCTTTGAGAATTTCTCCTCGGTGATCTTTTATTATATATGTGTTAAGGGTCCCGGGTTTAACTTGAACCACTGTAAATAATTCTGTGCTCCAGTTTCTTGTAAAGCCTCTTTTGAATAAGTGCTTATATTTGCTTATTCTTACTTGATCCCCCACCCTGTATTTGGCCTTTCTTGTTGTTGGCTGGTATCTAGGATAATAAACAGTCCTGATCAATTTTTGCTCATCAGATGAAGTTACTTCGGAGGGTTTCATGTTGATTGTGGAATGGACCGAGTTGTTATATTTATGTAGAAGTTCTGGTAGGATTGTAAGCCATTTATAATTACCTTGAAGTGTAAATTGTTTATACATAAGATTTTTTAGGGTTCTGTTGAATCTCTCTACAATTGAGGCTTTGAGATCACTGTAACTCGAATAATGTTTTATTGCCTGGCTTTTAATAAATTGTTGGAACACAGAATTATAAAATTCTTTGCCATTATCTGTTTGCAAATAGCGCGGTGATCTTCCACTCTGATTGATGATTGTCCTGATGGCTTCTGTAACACATGTTCCAGTCTTAGATTTGAGTGGCACAGCCCAGGCAAATTTTGAAAATGTGTCTATTACAGTGAGTAGATACTTGTAGCCCTTGTTGATTTTGTCTAAGTTTTTCAACTGCCCACTTGCCATTTCAATCAAGTCGCTCTGCCATAAATCATCTATGCCCTTTGTGACTACTGGGAGTCTCTTATAATTATGTCTGGCTTGTCTGTGTAATTCATCAACAATAATTTGTCTAGACATAATATGTAAACAAGAATATTGCAACTATGGGGTGTTCAGCAGCTGATACTACAGGATTTTCTAAATATAATTTGTCCCCTATTTGTATTTTAAATTCCAGAGAGCCATCATCTTCAACATAGGCTGTTTCTAATGTATTGGGATCTGTAAAATCCTCCAATTCTACACTGGTGATTTTCACTTTGTTATCAGCATTTGTTATTGATAAGGTAGGGTAGTGGTGTGCCTGTGGCTGATGCCAATATTTGATCTTGATTGGTCTCAATGTGCCCCCAACAAAAAACTGGTAATAAAATTGTGCAGGGGACAGCATATATATTTTGCCACCTGGTGTAAATGGTGAATCATATTCTTTGTTGGGGATGCTGTACAATTCAAGAATTACTGTATGTTTTGGATTCTCGATTATGCCTGTTATTTCCTTTTCTGCTGTAAGCAATCTGCTTGTTACAGATTCAAGGTGCTCATTGATGGTCCTAACAACATCATCGTGGCCTGGCTTGATTTTTATGTCCACAATAAGTTTCTTGTATTGTTGCACAATCTCTTGAAGCTGGGTGGCAAAAACAGACAGAGCATTTGCTTGATTGGATTCCATGGTCCCTAGCTGTTGGTTGATATTAGCTACAATTTGTTGCAAATTTTCAACAACTGCCAATTTTGAATTTTGAGCAGTAAGATCATGGACCTGTCTTCTGATATCCTCAAACAGGGCATGCAGTTCATTAATATGTTGATTTGTTGGTAGAGTGGCCACTGTCTGAGTGAGATGTTTGATCTCTGTCTGGATATTCTTGATATCTTCTGATTTCAATATCCGATTCACTGCCCTCTTAATATTTTTAAGTTCCTGTGATGTAGGGAGATTTGATACTGTATTTTGCAAAGATTCAAGTGCCAATTTCACATTATTTAATTCAGATGCATCAGCCACATTTTGCATAGCATTTTGGAGCAGGGCTATATCTGCCTGAGTGGGTGTGGATTGTTGTAAAATTTCAAGTTTTGTTTGGATATCATCTATCAAGTGATGAAAATGAGATAGCTCAGATTCAGTGTTAAGGTTTTCAAGCTTTGTGATCTGTTGCTGGACACTAACAAGTGTGTCTACAATACCAGGCAGGCGAGTTTCTTGTACATTTGCCAAATCACTTTGCACTGCTGCTATTGTACCCTCAAGATGGGTTATGGTACTTTGAATTTTTCCAAAATCTTCATATGTTTCAAGTTGCAGCTTGATGTTGGCTACACTCCGAGTTATTGCATTCAAAGCATCAGAAGATGGCAAGTTGTTCATAAAATTTTCAAGTGTCTCAATTTTTTCTTTAACCTCGGCTATGGCATTGTGCAGAGGATCCAGATTAGGTATTTGGAGTGATTGAATCTGTTCTTTTAGAGTGGAAATGACTAGATCAAAATCTTCTTGTGATTTTATGCTTTTGACAATTGTTTGGAGCTGTGTCTGGACATTATTTATCTGCTCTTCCAATTGTTGTTTCAATTGCTCAGAGTTGGTGGCCTGGGTCTTAAATTTGGCTTGAAGAGCTGCTACAGCTTCTTCTAAACTTTGAAAATTATCTAATGTTGCCAGGTCAGTATATTTCTGAAGCAGCACTTTGAGTTCAGAATCAATTTTAAGAAGATGGTCCATGCATTGTGATTGTAAATTTGTAATTTCTAATTGAAGACTGGCATTGAGTGTGGTTTGTAAAGCTTGTAAATCACTTCTTAATTTCTTGACTCTGACATCAAGCATCAGAATCTCATCACTGTGATCTTCATGTCTTGTATGGCCAAATATATCATTAGGCATTTTGTTTTAATGGTTATTTATTATAGAGTATCTAATTCTTAATTCTATAAAAATGGTATAAGCTTGTCATATGACCCAGGGACCTCAATATATAAGCAGTCACCAGCAGAAACAGTATATACAGTGCCAGAAACCATGTTTGAGTGCTTAATTCTGTAAATATTTCTCCCTACTGAAATCTTGACATCACCCTCAGGGGTTGTAATAAATTGCAATTGACCACCTACAGGTAATTGGTAATGATTTAAATTATTGTTAAATATGTACAATGTTTTGCCCGTTTCTTCATCATTATCTGTAAGTATGCTGTTCAGATGAATAATTAACAAGCCACTCAGTTTAGACAGCATATCAGGAGAGGCTTGTGGTGTCGGCAGCTCCATAATAGCCTGTTTTTTGAACCCAAATAAGTTCATAGGCATGTTTATTTATTTCAAATCATGCTCTGTAATTGGGCATTGATTTCCATTTTTCAAATCACAATGCCCCCAAGGTAAAGTATGTATGCCACATGACAAAATGCATCTCTTGTCATCATGTGGGTCCAGAGCCACTTTTCTTACAATATTGCTAGTCAGCAAGTGATTCTCACTCTGAATTCTATTTTCTGATGTTCTGATTGAATTCTGGGATTTGATGCAATTTTTATAATCTTCAAATTCAAGATCTTTTTCCACAGTAACTCTGCCAACGCCCTTGGCCTTTTTGGCAGCAACACCACTACATGTTTTAAAACTGTACACCTTGGCACTTAACCCAGCAAATTCCACAATAACATCACCAAGTGTCTCATCTTTTAACTTGCCAGGCACCTTTTTGTTGTGGTGTTGAATTCTTATATGTTCACTGGTATCAAAGTATTGAAACAATTCAGGCTGTGACATATCTTGATAAACATCTTCTGTTTGAATATCAAGAATAAAACTATCCGTGTCCATGTACAATAATTTTACACGATCACCATAAAAAGGTTTCAGCACGTCATAATACAATATTAACATATGTAATTTGGACAATTCCAATATCACAGCCCCTACATAAATAGGTTTGTCAAATTTGATCTTTGTTTTCATCATGTTGAAAAGTGCCATGTTCTCATCATAAATTCTTCTGTAATTGAAGTTGGGCTTTGCAACCAATTTTTTGCTCCGGCTGGGGTCAGTAATTATTTTAACATCGGTATGTTTCCTGACATTTTCAATTGTTTTGCCATACACTGAATTCACCATCAATTTAAACAAGCCCTTATCAAATTGGCTCTTTGCAGATGTTCGAAGCTCCGTATTTGTATCAATGTATGGTTTCAACCATTCTGAGTGCCTGAACCTCAAAACTTTTCCAACTTTGGTCACTTGAACACCATGTTTCATCAGGAACTGGAGGTTTTTGTAATATGCGACATATCGCTGTTTCGGATCCAGAGTCGTCATGAGCTTCTTCTGTTTAGAGCCAGGTGAGCACTGAACCTCGGGAATTGGGGGCAGATCAGATAATTTATTGTGCACATCATCAGGAATTATCACATCAACCTCTAAGATGAGGCCACTGTCACTGTCATCAAAATCCTTAAGATCTTCAATATTGAAATTTTCAACCCATTCAAGCTCTGCATATGGCAGTTTTTGCATCATGGCATAACCATAGAGGTTGTTCGCATCTACATACAGTATATAATTTGATGGCCGTGCTGGATCATAATCAGGCATATACTTGTTATTTGCTCTGGCATATCTCTGGGAACATTGCACCATCCCTCCTCTTATGCATTCCTCCATAAACAGATACATATCTTGATCGTGGATCAGATCCAATTGCATTTTAGTATTCAAAAACGTTGCGGCCCATGCTAGGCCCGGAGCACTGAAAAAATATATTGGATCCAGTTTATAATTTTGCATAGAAGATTTTCTGAATACCTGTATTACATCAGCTAAGAGGGTCGTATCAAGTTTCAAATATGCCATGTGATAATCACCAAATGTCTTGCATTTTAAATTGTTCCACATCAACTGGGCATGGTGATAATCTTCATCAGTGATTCCAGATCCTCTGATTTTGCTGTAAAATGCTTGTTGTGGTGGCAGGGAACACTCATCAAATTTAGAAAAATCTGTAACATAGTCATATGGATATACACCCTTCCGCCTAATTAATTTCAGGTCCTGATTTGGAAACAATGCACGTGTGATTTTCAAGTGATTATCAGGTAATTGAGAGGCCAGTGTAGCCAGGCTAGCAGATAAAAATCTGTAAGAATCAAGAAATCTTATGTGAATAGGAACACCATGAACTTTAATTATCTTGCTAATAGATATATATTTTTCATCATTTTCAGCTAAAATATTTAAATTCTGCTTCTCAAACCCCTCGTACCTAATCAGATGATGGAAATCATAATTGGATGCTCCATGGCAAAATATGGGGACAAATCTTGGTCTCTTGATCTTAATATTACAGCTATTACACAGGGCCTGTTTATATCGACCATCTGTATGAGAATGGTGTTTTACCTTGATAATTGTATCTGAAAATTCAGAATCACATACCGGGCATTTTTCTGCATTGTTGAAATCTTCAATCTGTTCCTCTGTTAAAGGCAACATAGGCTTTGATTTTAATAAGATGTTAGATGCTATGTCACGGCACTCATTTTCTATTCTATGTGCAAATTCTTTGATGGCATCTGGTCCCATGTATGAATATTCTTTACTAGCTACACCATCCCGTACAACCACATAACAAAAACTGGAAGGTTCATGTAACTGGTATGGTGTACTTGAAGATTCCTCGGGATCTGGATTGCAGAATGCAAGAGGTTTGAGGTTCGATTCGAAATCACAAACAATATATGCTGGGTGTTCCAACAGGGCTTCATACTTTTTGAATTTGCAATTTTCACTTGGATTGGGCATCACCATATGAACAGGTTTATGGTTGCCACAGTATTTCAGATGCTCAATTAACTTGTTTTTAGCAATTTCTGCACTCTCTTCCCGAACCCCTTTCACCATTTTTTGACCATCAAATACAGTTAAACATCTTCTGCACAACTTAAATATTGTATGAGTTTTGTCTAGTTGTGTTCTCACTAAAGCTTCAAGATTATGTATCAGAGTGTAATGATATGTGCCATCCTTTTCAATTAAGAGCAGATCAATCGGAATTGCAGAATCATCATCAAATGTACTGATTCTGAGAGGATCTATCAAGCAATTGCCAGTAGAACAAGTAAATACATTAATAGATAATTGTTTGCCATTGATGTGCCTGGCCCTTTTTTCAAATTTATTAATATTCTGAACTGACATTGGATATTCCAAACCCTCCATTACATCATCAAAATCATGTTCATGCTGTTTGTAATAAGTTATTCTCTCAGGATGCCTTGAAACTGGATACAGAGCAGCTAATATACACCACAAAAAGCATTTCTGGTCGGCATTTTTTATATTGACCACGGCTCTTTTGTTTTTGATATTGGCAGGTAATTGCAGATAAGTGGAACCTTGTAATGGGCTAAATTCAGAAATATTAACATATAACTTGTGTGATGAACCGCATAGGCTCCATCCTGACTCTTTTGCCGCAAATTCAGAGTGTTTGATATTCAATTGATCTATCAAATTGCCTATTATTGTGTCTGAATTTGCATTTGAATATACAGGTACAGTTTCTGTTATGTGGGGCTGTGTAAATTTTATGCCATTTGGCTTCTTATATTGTACAAACAATTTGAGGGAGAGCTTATAAGAGCCATTTTGTGCATTTAGAATTGCCTGGAGATCAGAATTTATACTGTTCAAGAAATTCTCAATGCCACATCTTGGCTCTGATACAAACCGGTGATCTCTTAATTGGCCGTTAAAACTGCTACGAATGGGTTCATAGCGTGGCTGCTTTGCTGCTCTGGCATTAACAGGTGCTTCGTGCCTTCTTTTCAGACCAGATGTTGATGGTTGTGCAGAGCAAGTATTTTTATGTGTATATGTGAAATATTCCATGTTATATTTTCTATTGCATTTGGGGCAAATTTTTGTGGGAGTTTTGTATTTGTCTGGATTACAAATTTTTTGATGCTTGGCCCAATTAGAGCTGGATATATTCTTATTGCACTGATTACAATATTTTTGATTCGGCATTTTTGCTGTTGTTTATTATATACAATTTCCTGGGCTTCAATTCAAAACTTTATACTGAATAAAAAATATCAGTTGGGTTCAGCACTGTGATTTGTATGTGTATATGTATATATGTGTGTATACACTTAATATTTTCGGTTTTGGTATTTATATAAAATTTCCTGGGATTCAAATCTAATCTCTATGGATTAATATTAATAATATTAATCTTATGACAGGTTGTAAAGCCAATAGCCCACAAGTGGAAAATCATTCACACTGACCCAGCGCAAATGCCTGCACGAACATGCATATCTTGAATGGCAATAACCTTGTTATGTATAACAGGCTGGGACAAATATAAGCTTGACTCTAAATATGAATGGATTACAACAAATATCAAATTTTATATTGTTCAATATGAATTTAAACCTGTAAGTATGAGAAGTACTGTATCAACACATCTGTTCTCCTCAGTCAGTCTCACAATACTGAATGATGCAATACTCGGGAATTTCTGTAAATACTGGCGCTGAGGAAAAAAATCAATACTACCGTCTCGGGAATTGCGCACATTGCCACAGAGGGGAAACATGCAAATACGGAGCAATTCTAGAAGAGAGCTCTGCATATTACATTGTTTTAATATTAGATATGCAAATTGAGGTTGGGGTCCAATTAAACTTAAACTGGAAGTAAATATGTATGTGTATGTATGGGTTTTTGCTTAATTTCTGGTTTGGCCAAAAATTGACAAGTTTATGAACAAAAAATCTGGCTGATGCAACTTTTGTAAGTATGTGCAAATCAATCTGAAGAGCTCGTACTTTCTGAAAAATTCCCGAGGGCATTTTTTTACAAAATCTTGAATTAGACAGGGTTCCACACTTGCTCAAAAAACTCATATGGGCATGTTGAGCAAGTTTTAAGTGTAGCAAATCTGCTGGAGCAGGGTTCGTACTTTCTCGTCCTGTCCGTACCGTAAATACAACTACTCAAGACTCCAAAAAATCAACCCTTTTTTTGTTCTCACGACGATAAAAAACATAAGGCAAAGTGGAAAAAAAATTGGTTAGAATAGATGAACGCAGAATTTAATAAGCTAAATTTTGATGTAGCTCGTTTTTATGTAGGTCTAGTCATTAATTTTAATTAGAGTCCAAACTGGAGTATCTATAATTATTAATCCGACACTAGGGTTTTGTGCACAAGAACAAGGTTGTGGTAAATCCGTTTTTCACTTAATTTAAGCCATTCGACCTTCGCATATGGATGCATCAAATGTTCGTAATATTTTGTATCGAAACATGAATATGAAAATTTACCTAGTGTTTATTAGCACGAATGTAAGTATCAATTTTTTTTATGAGAAGTACAGTTGATATGATATGTACCTTTAAAATACAAGGTAAAATACATAAATTCTGGGATTGCATGCACTCGTGAAAGAATAAGCATGCTGGGAAAATAACTGTAACTGAAATGCATTCTACCATCCCTCCCCTGTGTAATCATAATGGATTATCCTGTGAACAGCAAGTATCATTGAGCGCAGACACCTTTTTCTATTGTCACTTGCCGTGCTGCTGCAAAGTAAGAAACACTGTTAATATAAGGTCAAATCACATGGAACTGGATTTCCAGCATGAATGTCCTAGTTGGCGCTGAACTAGCTACCTGGGTGGAAATCATGGCCGCTGGGCTGGCTGCTTGACTGGCTTTCATGTACTAATTGCCACTAGCTTTCTTCGACTGGATTCTGTGGAACAGCCAATCAGAGCGAAGTTTGGTCATGTAAAGATAATCTGTGCATTTGCGAAAGGAAAGTTTCTTGTGTCTGGTTTCCGAGCGTTGGTTGTTTTTGTTCGTTTCTCGAAAAAATAACAAGTAACAGAGATGATGTGCATTTGTGTTTAATTAATTGATATTTAGGTATTTATGCATAGCGATGTGATTTGTACGTGACAAATATGATTTGTCGATATTGAAAATCCTTACGATTATAAGTGTATTGAAAGTGTGATATATTTAGTTGAACAAAATATTTTTTTATGAATTCATCCTGTGAATCTCATGTATGAATATACATACCCGAGTTCATTAAAAAAGCTTGTTCTGTACGCATTGATCATCATATTTTCTTTCGAGCCAATTTCTAATCCATGCCTTTCTTTTTTAATTTTTAATAACAGCAGTAGTTCTCCTACAACGTTCTTCAAATCACTCGTCCATCTTATTAGATTGCCTGATCTGCGCAATGTCTTATGGGAACAAAAGTATACCAACAAGTACGGTAACAAGTATCGTGTGAGGCGAAAGGTAGCAGATTGGTAGCCAGTCCAGCGCCAACTAGGCCATTCCTACTAGAAATACAGTTCCTCCTGATTCGACGTTTAAGGCTGAATCACCCCGAACTGGATATCCAGCTAGTTGGCGCTGAACTGGCTGGCTGCCTGACTGCTTAACTGGTTTGGAGGAATAGGACATGTTCTAATTGCTAATGGCAATTACTTTTGTCACCAGTCTTTTTGTAGTTTATGTAAGTGTATTTTTTGAAATGCGTAAATACTTTAACAACTTTGGTAGCCTGTTGTGCTTTTTAGCTTTTCTTGGGTTTTCGGTGTTCAGGACGGCGAGGGTAGGAAAACAATACCGTGTTGTGGAATTTTTTACACTAAGGGCGACTTTTACGTGTCCAGTGATAGGAAGAACGTCCAAGATACCGACCGAGGGGGGAGTTCTTTCGCAACATGTGTGAAGACTGCCCTTTTTTTTTCTTCGCCCCCGACCCCAAGTGGACAAGGAAGCTGGGGGAGAGACAACCGTCCGTCATTTTTCTAAGCTAACGAACTTTGGGGCGGTTAATTTTTGAAGTTTCGAGTTTTCCTTAAATACCCCTGGACTCGAGAGGACCGATACAGTTTAGCGCCAGAATCAGAACGAACATTATCTCCGCGTCAGTTCGCGCAAGATACGGAACTTTACTTTGTTTTACTTTTCGCGCGTCGTGTGAATTGTTGTGAGAGTTTACCACAGTGACAGTGCCAGGAATTGAGGCAGTAATAATTAAGTGTTTCACGTGCTCCAGATGTGGTTTTTCCTTTTTTGTAAGGAGGGACAGTGAATGAACATGGCCGACTAAAACCACGATAGTGAGGGGACCCTAGAGTTTCCCGATTACTGCTACCATGCCTGAAGCCAAGAGAACAACACTACCACGCTTGCTTGACGCCGCCATGCTACAAGCCAAGAAGACAGCGCCACGACGCTAAAGCTGCAATGGAAGCCACGCTACGACAACATCCCGAATCGCCAAACCTATGTGAAAAACGACAACCACCTCATGAAAACGACGACATCGACGCCAGTGTGACAGATGCTACACCGAGAAAAGAAGAAGAGAAGAGAGAGAGAGAGAGATGAAACGACGTCAACCCTAGACGACCTGATGCCCTGCGTATCGCCGAACGGCCATTGAAGCCGTGATCAGATGCGAGCCCACGAGCAGACGGATGGAAGCGAGGCACTTACCCCCAATCTTGGTCGCCGTGATTGAAAAAAAGGAAGAAAAATGAATGTTACGTCGAAGTACGCCGAAGGGACAGTTTTTCGCCCGCCAGGAGGGCAGAATGGCATAGCCATAGTGCTGCGAGTGCCGTCAGGACGCCGCGACGAGAACCGTCGACGTCAGCGGGAACCACATCTTCATTGAGTCGGTATAGTATTCGTCAGTTATCTCCTTATGTGTGAGAGTGAACATTTGTCCACCTACGTCGCCGCTGTTCGTCATAAGGCAAACCGAAATGAAACTGGACAATATTGCCTACAATAACTAATTATTTTGACCAATCTATCAAAAGTTCTTTAAATCTTCAAAGTTAAGAACCTATTTCGCTCGTCCTTTGAAATATTCTAATATGTAAAAGAACCACGGCTTGTTATTGTTTTTCCTATTCTCGCGCCGAGTATTTGTATAATTAATTATTGGTTTGTTTTTAACTTTTACCGTGATCTTTGATATATGTATTGGAAAACTAGGTACTAATTAGCATAACCGACTTATTAATTTTAATACTCGTATGTCCTAGGATTATATTACCGTCGCTATTGTTATCAGTAATCGTATATTTGTAGTCAAGTTAATTTCCTCATGTCATTCATTTAGTGTATGCTTATTCCCTTTGCATAGTAGTGCCTCAACAAAAAAAAGTAAGAAAGTAAAGTGTTCCCCTGTACATAGCACCACGCCATGAAGGCGTATAGGGGGTGTGGGAGTAACACCCCACACTTTCTTGATCCGGTCGTGAGTGGGGGTGATGACCGCCTTTACCCCCCAGGATTTCCCCCAGGTACCCATGTTATTCGACGCTGGGTGTGCGCCGGGGCCGCTTCCACCGTTAGAAAAGTTCCCGGATTTGAACCGGCCGGGCATCGAATCCGGGACCTTTAGCATGGTAGTCAGACGCGTTACCGACTGAGCCACCGCGGCCACACAAATGTAATTTAAATTATTGTTTATTTCTGGTAACTATAACGCCACCTAGCTAACCGCGTCTCATAAGTGACAGCGCTAGTCCCGCGTATTTGTATTGAAACCAAGCCTAAGGGGCTAGTAGATATCCCAAATGTACACGGAAGATAAACAAAAGATATTTTATCTGTAATGGTATCTTGTGTTTACCCCTGCAGCATGAGTGTGAGAGCACATGATTGAATGAGAGTGAGGGGATCTGTAATGTGTTTTTATTATTATTGTTGTGTTTATTTTTACCCAATACACGTATATATTCGTTACTCTGCAGGTCTTCTTGATTTACAGGTATAGATGTATATCCTCGTAATGTCAATATTTTGTTTTAACTTCTGAATTGAAGCTGCATAGCTCGTCTCTATTGATCCGAAGGGTTATTGTTTACTATTATAACAATTATTATTATTATGAGTACTATTACTGAATAACAACACCACTTTATGCACGACGTGGCTTACCGCCCGAGGTGTAAATAACCGATCCGGTGACACGAACCTGGAATTAAACCGTTAGCTGGTGGTAGGATTCGTGTTTTCTTAATCAGATACGCGAACCAGGGACCGACGACCCTCCAATCGAGCGGCCGCGGGACCCTGAGTCCAAGGACCACTGATAACTGGCTTTCCTCGACTGGATTCTGTAGAACAGCCAATCAGAGCAAAGTTTGGGCATGTGAAGATAATCTGTGAGTTTGCCAAGGAAAGTTGTTTTTTTTTTCTGTGGTTTCCGAGTGTTGGCTGTTTTTATTAGTTTCTCAATAAAAAAAGAAGCAACGAGATGACGTGCAGTGCATTCGTGTAAAGCAGTAATTCTCCCTTAACATTCTTCAAATTGCTCGTCCATCTTTACAGTACAGATTGTCTGCTCTGCGTAATGCCTCATGGGAACAAAAGTCTATCGACAAGTACGCGGTGACAAGTATCGTGTGAGGCGAAAAGTAGCAAATGGGTAGCCAGTCCAGCGCCAACTAGCGGCAACTACTGAGTATCCAGTTCCCTGTGATTCAGGCTTTAGTTACAGTGTTGGTACGAGGTAAAGGGAGTGTCATGCATGTTTTTTTTTTTGTTTTTTGTTTCTCAAGGAATTGTCCATTTGGAATTCATTCCGAAGGACAAAACCGTAACATGGAGCTCTATGTGGAAGTTTTGCATCATTTACGGAAGTCTATCCACCGTAACCGGACTATGATGTGGCAAAGTGAACAACGGTACCTTCTTCGTGCTAATGCACCTGCCCACACGAGGCATTATGGACAATTGCAAAACATGTCTTCCAGTACTGCTTCCAGTGCTGGCAAAAGTGTGACATTGCCAAAGGGGACTACTTTAAAGGTGGTTGTCAGTGGCACCGAATACGGAGGGGGGTTCCGTCCCCCCATAAGGGGCCAATGTCATTTTGTAACAAAATATAATTTGTGTGATGGAAATTTCATAAATTAATTATGTGGAAAATTACGCAGGATTTTGCTCTGAAATGGACGTTTTACTCTATCTCAGTATTTATTTTCCCAAACACTCGTACACAATTAATTAAGGAAAACGCATGGTGTATTAAATAACTCTGATGATACAAATCTAAACAATTATAATAGAATAAAGCGAGAAGTTAACCGCACGTTTAGAAGTAAAAAAAGAGATTACTTGAAAAGCAAAATTAACGAAATTGAAACAAACAGCAAAAATAAAAATATCAGAGATTTATATAAAGGTGTAAATGAGTTTAGAAAGGGGTGGCAACCTAAAGTAAACTTGATAAAAGATAAAGACGGTGATTTTCTAGCTGACCCAAGCGATATTCTAAATAGATGGAAGAACTACTTTAATGACCTTTTAAATGTTCATGTAGGAGATAAATCAGAAGTAAATGAAGTCCACACAGCAGAACCTTTAGTTCCAGAACCTAACTTGACTGAAGTTAAAGATGCTATTAAAAGGCTAAAGAATAACAAAGCACCTGGCCTTGATTTAATACCAGCTGAGTTAATTAAATATGGTGGAAATTCATTAATATGTCAAATTCATAAATTAATTTGTTTAATATGGAATAAAGAAGAAATCCCTCAACAGTGGAAAGAATCCATAATTGTTCCTCTGTTTAAAAAAAGTGATAAAATGAACTGCAATAATTACCGTGGAATTTCTCTACTCTCAACAACATATAAAATATTATCTAACATTCTTTTAACAAGACTAACCCCATATGCTAATGAAATTATAGGTGATTATCAATGTAGATCTAAACGTAACAGATCAACTACAGATCAAATTTTTCACATCAGACAGACACTTGAAAAAAAGTGGGAATATAATCAAAATGTCCATCAGATATTCATTGATTTCAAAAAAGCATATGATTCGGTCAAAAGCGATAAATTATATAATATATTAGTAGAGTTTGGAATACCTAAGAAGCTTGTTAGTATGATAAAAATATGCACCAGTGAAACAGAAAGTAAAATTCGTGTGGGTATTAATATGTCTGACAAATTTACAATTCATGATGGGTTAAAACAAGGAGATGCATTATCTCCATTGCTCTTTAATTTTGCCTTAGAATATACTGTTAGGAAGGTAAAAGAAACTAAAGAAGGACTAAAATTAAATGGTGTGACTCAGTTGTTAGCATATGCAGATGATGTAGACTTACTGGGGGATGATGTGAATACAATTAAGAATAATGCTAAAATATTTTTCAAAACTGCTAAAAAGATAGGTTTGGAAGTTAACAAAGAGAAAACTAAATATATGCTTACAGGCCGAAACAAATTGTTAGGTAATAATCAAAATCTAATTATTGATAACTCGTTTGAACCAGTTTCCAAATTCAAATATTAATAATTATAATAATAATATATTAATAATATAATATTAACAAATGAAAATTATATTAAAGAGGAAATAAAAAGTAGGCTTAATTCAGGAAATGCATGTTACTTCTCTCTTCATAAACTTTTGTCTTCTCGTTTAATATCTAAGAAACTAAAAGTTAAAATATACAAACCAGTAATTTTGCCTGTAGTATTATATGAATGTGAAACTTGGTCCCTTACATTGAAAGAGGAACATAAATTGAGAGTATTTGAAAATAAGATCCTTAGGAAAATCTTTGGACCTAAAAGGGATGAGGAGACAGGTGAGTGGAGAAGGTTACATAATTTGTATTCATGTCCAGATATTATTAGAATAATTAAATCAAGAAGACTTAGGTGGGCAGGCCATGTGGCACGAATGGGAGAGGAAAGAGGAGTTTACAGGATTCTTGTTGAAAAACCTGATGGTAAGAGACCTGTAGGAAGGCCAAGACGAAGATGGAGGGACAACGTTGAGATGGACCTAAGGGAAATCGGTAGGGATGGAAAAGAGTATATAGATCTTGCTCAAGATAGGGACAGATGGAAGTCCTGTGTTGCTGCAGCCATGAACCTTCGGGTTTAAGAAGGCTAGGGAGTTAGTTAGTTAGTTAGTGGTAGCATGGTGTATTATGTGCGAGAATAGAGGAAGAAGCATGTGCATACTGTAGTCCTCATGTTCTTGAGTGAGTCAGTCCATCAAAAAATAGGTACAATCCGTACCAGCTAACTGTAGACCAGGAGAACGAGAACAAGTCTCTGCGAAAGTAGTGACGCGAGACGGCTCCACCAATGAACAGTGAGAGAAACGGGATTTTGTAATGGGCGACGGGAGTTACCCGACTTCCTCGAGGAAATTTCTTAGCGTTGCAAACTTTTGAAAAGGATAATACCGAACGCATATGGACCGTATTTTTCTCTCCAGGTCCGTACGATTGCTTTAAGAATTTCTTAGGGATAAAAGTGCAATAGCAACTGTTGACAAGCCGTGCATTTAGCGTACAGACTAAGGTCCGGACCGTACGGTTGGCAACGCTACGCTTTCACCACTCGATTTTCCTCTTCCGCCTCTGCCGATATGCGCGGCCCTGCTTTACAGTTCGCTGGGACAGGGTATAGGTGCCTTTGTTTTCCACATGAATGTAAGCTTCCATTGTCAGCTTCTGTTAGTAGTGCAGGTGGCCGGGTTCTAAGCCCGAAAGTGGGGCTCGGTGGGGCTCGCCTTAATGGTTTGCTCTTGTAAGGCATAAGCCCCATTTTCTCGCAGTGTTGCCAACATCTTACTCGAAAAAATCACCAAGGTTTTTTTTCTTGGTCTAACCTAACCTAAAGCAAGGAGCTGGCAATCTTGCTTTAGGCTCCTTAATAGTTTGCTCTTGTAAGGCATAAGCTCTATTTTCTCGCAGTGTTGCCAATATTTTACTCGAAAAAAATCACCAAGGTTTTTTTCTTGGTCTAACCTAACCTAAAGCAAGGAGCTGGCAACCTTGCTTGAGGCTTGCCTTACAGTGCATAAAGCAAGGTTGCCAACCTACTGGTACTTTTGCCATGGCTTTTTACAAAAAAGAGAGAGGAGAGAGAGAGAGAGGGAGAAGAGTTAAACAACCGACAGCGTTGCCAACACCCACCTACAGCTTTTTTTTTCTTGGTCTAACCTAACCTAAAGCAAGGAGCTGGCAACTTTGCTTGAGGCTTGCCTTACAGTGCATAAAGCAATTTTTGCCAACCTACACACACTGGGCAAGGAGAGCCGGCAACAAACACGCACTGCCGTAAAAAAGAGAGAGATGGGTGGATGGCAACACAGTGTGTGTGTGCGTGTGTGTGTATAATATGTAGCATTATTAACTAGAGTGTGTTGGCAACCCACTTACAACTAAAAAAAAATAGAGATGCCACCGTTGCTGTAAGATGAAGAGAGAGAGAGACCTACGGCTGGCAATAGTGGTGAGCGAATGCACCTTATTGTAAATTTTTTCCAAGTCCCAAAAAAAAAAAAAAAAAAGAGAGAGGCCAATGTTTATATATATCGTAACCTTTGTAAACCTCTCTCGGGGGAACGATGTGCCACACACGCGCGTGCGCGTGCCTTTTATTATTTCCGTATTGTGACGCAAACAAACAAATAATAATTGTTGTTTTTTAGGATTCCTGGCCCCTATAACCTCGCCAGGGTGCGTGGTGCCCAACCAAAAAAAGTAAAAGGTTTTCTAACGGCTGCGGTTCTAGATAACCACACCTCTGTAGAGTTTCACGTGTTTTTTTTTTCTCAAACTTCCATGAAACTCTACAGAGGACCTCCGTAATGCATGCAACGTGTACTAACGACTCTAGTGTTATTTTGATGTTGTAATATTTTTGGATATAGAGTTTTATTGTGAGATATAGATAAAAATAATTATGTTTATTATAATATTTTCTTGATGAAGATGGAGAATGTATGTGTGTGTGTTACAAATAAGGTTGCATGCTTTTTTTTCTAGTGTGTGTGTATGTGTTTTTGATGTTTCGACAGCATCTGAAACGATAAAAAAAGAAAGAATGTTATTGTTAATTTTCTTGTGTAAAAACAACAACAAATTTTTTTGTGCAAATTTTCTGATTTGTCTCTCGTGCTATAGTGCAAAAAAAGATATTGTAACTGATAACTAATGAAATTGACATTTGTAACTGATCTGAACTAGTGAAATTCGTATTGTGCTATTGTAACTGATTGTGCTAGTACAAAAAATTTCTTATTTGTGCAAGAAAAGATGTTAAAAACTTGTTAAAACTGCTCTGTGACCCTCTCGTTCTTCACGTCGTAGGCGAAGGACTTCTCTGCAATCAGGATGACACTGCATAGGGTATCCTCGGGCAAGGCATCGTGGAACTCGCAGACGATCTTGATGTTGGTTCGATCGTTGACCACCACCTGCTTTCTCTTAGATGTGTTGATGACGAACATCGGCCTGTGGATTTTGAATTCGCTGGGCGTGTAGTACATGTCCACACTTCCCTCGGTCACGCGTTTGTAAGCCGAGAACGCTTCGTAAAGTTTGAGGTAATCGTTTTTGGTCATGTCGAGGTTGTAATTCTCGCGCGGGAACACTTCGTTCCTACCGTTCTTCAGATAAACGTTCTTGATCTTGCAGTCGTCGAACTTGCTGGAATTTTTTTCCTGATTCTTGTCCCTCCCGGTCTGAAAAAGCACTACGACGAAATCTGGCATGTCGAACTGTATGTTGTTGAACTGCGTCGTCACGTCGAATTCCATGTGACTTCCCGACGCCATCTTCTGCACGCACTGGTAACCGTGAAAGTGAATCGGCACCTGCGGACTTTTCAAGATCTCCGCTTTGTACTTGAGGGCGTAGTTCGTTTCGTATTCCACCACCGGCATTCTCAATTCCATGCTCCGGATGACGCATTTCGCTGCTTCGGGTAAAGTGTTGGCTATCGGCGTGGTGCCGTCCGGACCCAAAGTAGCGTATCGCATCAGTACGTCGTTGTCGTTGGCCGCTCTTCGAAACGTGATCCTCAGTCCTCCCTTCCACATGATCTCCTTGTAGTCCGAGAAGAAACCAGGCAGCAGACGCATGGGAAAGAGCACCGTGTGACTTCTCGTCGATATTTTGGTCCCGGCTTCGAATCCCCCGGCCTGGTAGTACGCTGCGTCCGTTTTGGATAATTTCAACGTTCCCACTGCCGTCGACGTGATGCCTGGATAATCTATTCTGTCGATGACGGTGTTGTGTTTCCTCACCTCCACCTGCGAGAACAGGTGAGGCACGAAGTTGTCCACGAGTATCAGGTTTGCTGCTGCGGGAAACGCGTCTCCGCTTTCCTTCTTCACCACGTCGAATTGAAGGTAGAGGCCCGCTCTGTGAGGATGAATGAACCCGTCGCCTACGTCCACGTCGTATTCGATCTCCCTGTTCGCTTCGTTCAGATTGGCGAACGTGCGACGGTTGGGAGGGAAAGATTGCAATTCGTAACTTTCGATTTGCTCCATTTTACATGTATGGTTATTTATTATATGTTGATCTCCACGATGGCCGTCGTAGTGGCACCTGCGAAATCCACCACGTCTCCTTTCTCGTTCGTCACCACCAACTCTATGTCGTCTATGCGGTTGCGACATACTGGAAAATAGATCGGCGAAGAGGGCGTGTAGATGATCGGTTCCATGAACTCGGAACTTGGTTTGAAAGTGGCTATGATTCCCGTCTGCTTGTGACTTCCTAATAATTTGTCCGAAGATTTCGTGATCATGCCTTCCGCCACGTTGCAGTGTATGTTCAGAGTCTCTATGGCCAAGAATTTAGGAATGTTGGTTGCCACGTGTTTGATGCCAGCTTCGAGTTTGGTGTCGTTCTCGAAACCTAAAAGTTCTCCCATGCTGCCCAGGTCCACGGTCTCCGTCGCGGATAGGATTTCCACTCTGTGCGTGACCGAATTTTGAGAAAGGTATGTGCCTTTGGGTAATTGAGCTTGCAAAGTGGAAAGATTGTATTGTCCTGGCGTGACGACGATGTGTTCGCTTCCGACGCTAATTTTGTTGTTGTGCTGCGTGATGTTAGGTATGAGGTACATGCTGTAGAATGCACGCAGAGCCACGGATTTAGGATAGACGATGTCGTCGTGCAGCGTGAGTTTCAAGATTGAAGATTCGCTCGTGAGATGGAACACGCCCATCCTAGTGATGCTGTTTGAGGTTCCACAATGCTTTCTGGAAATCCTCGATCGTAGGGTTATTTATTTTAGAAAGAAACGCGAGCACGGAGAGGCAAAGATGTTGTCAGTTCACGTCTCCGAAATTTTGAATGCGTTCGTCGTTGTAGTATATAGAGGTTTTGTTCGTTTTCAGATAATGAATTAAATTTGTAGGTGGAACACCTCCGAAAGAATCGAAAACGAATGCTTTATCATCATTTTTGTGGTAACATATCCAATGCGTGCCTGGATTTTCTTGACCGTCCAAGTTGACTACTCCGCATTCTCTTCTTTTAACGCTTGAAGGTAACGAGTCGGACATGAAAACTCCTCTGAAGTGTTTGATTTGTAACGGTTCGATCAGAGATTCAATGTCTCGGTTGGTGAGTGCTGTTGTTTCTTTTTTTTAAACTTCTTCATCACGCCCTTCCCCCTTTCTTCTCCATGGCCAGGTTGTGACGTTTCTGTTCTTCCAATTCCGCCTTGTTCTTCTTCGAGTCGATGACGGTTTTCGCGATGGCGGCACTTCCGCCAGCCAAACTTCCAACGGCCCCCAATGCTGCTAGGATGGCCGGGATGCTGAATATGAAACCTCCGATCTTTTGCTGTTTCCGCGAACGCTGCAAGCGTCTCAATTGAGGTGTGCTGAGCAGCAATTTCATTCCGTGTCCTTTCGACAAGCAAGAACGTTTCTTCTCGCGTTGTTTCTTGGTGAGTAACCCATCGAGGGCACCTAGATTTTTTAGATTCGAATATGGTATCTGGTACACGACACCCTTGGGCTTCATGTTGATGCTCTATGTGTTATTTTTTCACGGTATGTTATTTATATATAAATGTTCTGAGATTTTTTTTCAATGGATGTTATTTTATATATACTCCGCGTAGCCCCGTTACACAAATTCTATTACAAGCTTTGTTTTCTTACCAAGAAGTTCCTTTGCCCCCTTGTACACGATTCGAGTTTTGTTCTCGATTAAGATAGCTAGCTTCTCGTCGGATAACATGATAGCGTATCGATCTGGTAAAAATAGACTGTATTGTCCGTTGAGCAACAGACGCACCTTGGGACCATACTGGGTAGAAACGATTGAACCGGAAGTTATCGTGTAAGGTTTGTCGACTTCCAATTCCAGAATTTTTACATACTCAACTGATAAATTTAGCATTTGTTTTAATGCTTGGAGGTCACTCATTTTTTCACTCGTCATATCAAAGAAAAATTTTCAGGGTGTTAGAGAGAAATTTAATTTTTATTCACGATGTGTGTTATTTATAAATATATTTTTTCACGAGATTTTTTTTGTATCGAATATTTTTTTAACAGAGGAAGAAAGTTCGTGCTTCCGAAAACGCGATGATGTGCGTGATGATTTCTTCCGTCTCCTGCTTAGATTTTCTCCAATCATCGGTGTCCCGTCTTCTCCCCTGCCTCGCCTCGTGCAGTTCGTCCAACCTCTCGTTCAATTTCTTCCCCGCGGCCGACAGAAGAGTGTCGAGATCACCGCACCTCATTCCACTGATCTCCCGAAGACGGTCCTTGAGAACTATTTCGCATCCCATGTGAAATGCCGGCGTCGTTTTAGCTATGATCACAAGTTTATTAACATCTCCGTTAACTACCTTTTTGAATATTTTAGATAGTAGTTCGTGCGGCAAATCAGTTATGCAAGCCATGTTGTTTTTTTACTGGATGTTATTTATATACCCCACCCCAATTTTTGTTTTGTGTTCATGGCGATGGTGGTACCCAGTGCGGCGACCCGTTCACCCAACAATGCGTCTCTGCTCACGAACCTTTCGAAAGCTGCATGTTCCAATTTTTTGTCTGCTTCGTGACGTGCATCCAGATCCGTCTGCGTGGTGTTGTAGGCGATGTCGTGATCTTTGCATGCCGCGTCCAACGGATTCACACCCTTGTCTCCTCTCTCCAATCTTTTCTCGAGATTGGTACCCGGTCCGCAGTACTGGTAGCCAGGTAGATGCATCTCGAAAGGTAACTTGTTGATGATGTCGTTCACGAGTCCCTTTCCTTCGGCCACGTTCCAAAATTTCGGAGGCAGCGTGTTGATGATTTTGATCAGGTAACCTATGCCCTTGTCGTCGTTCACGATGAAGTTGGAAAGTTTCGTGCTGATCATGTCCACGATGCCAACCTTCTCGTTGTAGAAATTACGATTGCCTGCATTCTCTTCGCCGGCTATCACCAACAATCGGTCCACGAGCTTCCTAACGTCGTCCACCCAAACGAATTTTTTGGGTAACGTGTTGTAGCGTTTGACGCCGCTGCCTGTTTTGACCTGGTTCCAAATCGGTTTGATGAGATTCCTGTACTTCTCGCCGCTGCTCGATTTCACCCTATTCTGCGAGGCGTCGTTGTTCTGGTACAAGGCATCCGTCATGATCAGAATTTCCTTGTAACTCTGGTAATCTTCGTCGGTGTAATCTTTCGGCTGCTTTTTGGCAACGAGTTCCCACAGTCCTACCGTACCCGGATACCTGGTCCAACTATCCTTCTCGCCTAAATTAACTTTAATGTCGTTGCCTTCGAAGGTCACCTTCGATTTCCCAACCTTCCACACCACACCACCGCCTTCGTTGGTTTCCATGCTGGGATACAATCCGAACACTTCATCCTTGTCGAATTTCCCCGTGCTCAGGTAGTCTCGTGCCAAAGGTCCCAACTCGATTTTATCCGAAGACGTGCTGCCTATGGCTCGACGTCGTGCCGGTGCATCCTTCAGTTCGAACGGCGTCGAAGGAATGCTCGAAATGGGCGTGGGTACGGCGTAACTTTTAGCTGCGAGCGGTACGAGTTCGTTGATCAAATTTTTATTTTGTTCCGTGACACTTTTAATTTCTTTACCTAGACCGCTGATGGCATCGATCACAGGTTGATCCTGACGTTTCTTCTCTTCGTAGAATCCGCGATTCTCGGATTTCCAACCTTTGAAGCGTTTCGCGAGGTAATCGCGAAGCTTGAGATTTTCGTCTTCGATTTTTCGTTTCGTCATGACGTTATTTATACACGTCGTTTCTCACAACGTTGCAACGTTTAGAAAGTCGTTGATTTTGTTTCTGTATTTTCCGTCGTTGGGTTTCCTCGTCATGTCGATCGTCGCGAATCCGAAATCGTCACCGTTCCAGCAAGTAGAGCAGCAGCGTTCCGAAAATTGATTGTAGTTCATGTCTCCGCCTACGTAGTCATCGTACGCGTGCTTGAGGTTGGTGTGATCTTGACGAAACAAACATATGAACTTAGCGTTGTCGCGTACTAACTGTTTTGGAATTTTGGAAAACGTTTGAGCTAGGTAGAAGCAATCCATTCCTTTGTGACGACCTTGCGTGAAAAAGTTGCGAATTTCATTTTGATTTTCCAGGATGGCGTCGTCGAACACAACGACTGAATTTTCACGACAATCGTCGAGTGGTTTTATTTCCGAGGCGAACGTTGCAATGTCCAGACCATCGTACAGTTTCATCAGTTGCTGGTATTTGGATTGCTCCAAACTTTTCGAGAACACGTACAGGTGCCTGTTCTTCCAATCTAACCAATTCGGTGCGAGGAGAAAATTGTCCACGAGCAGTGTCGTTTTCCCACACTCCGAAGGACCTACGATCAGACAGCGGATGCTGTCGGGAAGCAACTCACCGTTCTTTTTTTTTCTCGTTTGACTTTCCGGATCCGGTAGACGCTTCACCACGTTCCACGTACTCACAAGATCACTTCGTTCGCGTCGATCCAACTCTTTTCCGGAAGTCCCAGCCATTTGACAAACAGTTTGTCACCTTTCCTACGCAATACTTTCTCGATGAGGTACGTGTCGGGGTGTTTCGTTTTAGAGAGTTCCTCTTCGTAAAATCTTCCTTTCAAAATCTCGCCGCTACTATCTTTTATTATATACGTGTGTCGGTTTCCAGGTAAAACTCAAACCACCGTAAAGAGTTCCGTGCTCCAATTTTTTGTGAATCCCTTCTCGAAGGTGCGTTTGAATTTGCTGATCCTCACCTGGTCTCCAATTTTGTATTTAGCTTTTTTTGTCGTGGGTGTGTACTTTGGACAGTAAACGGTAGAAATTAAACGCTGCTCGTCAGACTTGGTAACGTCAACTGGCTTCATGCCTATCGTTCTGTGTACCGTATCATTATAGGTGTCGACGAGTTCCGGCAGGATGTCGACCCATTTGTAATTTCCCCGAAGCGTGAATCGTTTCCACATGTGTGTTTTCAAGGTTCGATTAAATCTTTCCACGATGCCGGCTTTGATGTGACTGAAGGTCGAATAATGTTGAATTTTGTGTTTTTGAAAAAACTTTTGGAATACGGCGTTGTAAAATTCCTTCCCCTTGTCCGTTTGCAGAAACCGTGGTTGTCTGCCGCCGCTTTCGCGAAAAATTAATTTGAATGCTTCCGTGACGCATGTTCCCGTTTTCGCCTTCAAAGGTAGAGCCCATGCGAATTTCGAAAATGTGTCTATGACGGTGAGGAGGTACTTGTTGCCCTTGTTCAATTTATGTACGTTTTTCAAATTGCCGCTACTCATCTCCACGAGGTCACTTTGCCAGAGGTCGTCGATGCCCTTGGTTACCACAGCCAAACGTTCGTAGTTGCGGCGTGCAGGTTTATGCAATTCTTCGACGATGGCTTGCCTAGACATTTTTTAGAGATTACGTTTCAAGAGAAGCACAAGCGTGATGGGATTCAAAGAGGGTGGTACCTCGCTCGTGTTTTGAATGATCAGCTTATCGCCGGCACTCACGTCGAAAACAGTAAGATCTTCGTCTTCGTGTATTTCATATATGTTGCGCGTTTCGTTCCAACGTGCCAGAGGAATGTTTCCTGCTTTCTGGACACCACGATTCGATATCAAAGTCATGGTCGGAACGCTAGCTTTTCTACCGTGAGACCAGTACGAAAATTCGTTTATCTGAATCGTGCCATCGAGGAGAAACTTGTAGTACGGATGATAAGGATGTAACATGTACAGTTTGTTACCTTCGACGAACGTGGAGATTCTCTGTTGATTGGGTACGCTGTTGATTTCGATGGCTTGCAGAGAATGCAGTTTAGCGAATTTAGTGTCGACGCCGAGCAGATTACTGTGAACGTGTCCGAGTTTATTTTCGATGGGCAGCAAATGCTCGACTATGGTATCCGTTACGGCAGACAACGACGGTTTGATTTTCACTTCCACGTTCAACTGCTTGTAGTTTTCGTTGAGTTCTTGTAACTTGGCACCGAAAGAAGCCAGCGTCGATTCCTGCGTGGATTCCAGCACTCCGACTTGATCTCTGATGTTGACGACGATGTTCTGAAGGTTCTCGACTTGATTCAATTTCGAGCTCTTCTCGGTAAGATCGTTCACGATGCTTCGCATCTCTGTAAACTGCGTGTGAAGGTCGGCGACGCTCTGCGAAGTGGGCAGCGTCGACACCAGCGAACTAATTTCGTCTCGAATCTGTTCCACGTTCGCCGTTTCCGTTTCTAGTCGTTTCAGCATTCGAGATATGTTTCTTTTCAAAGCGTGCAATTCTTTGGAGGTGGGGAGATTGGCCACCCTACTCTCGAGATCGCTCAATGAACTTTTGATGTCGCTCGATTCGGATAGTGCCGTCACCGCCGTTTTCAATTTTTCCAAATCTTCGCTCGAAGGCACGCTCGTCCGTAACGATTCCAAGTCACCCTGTATGTTGTCCAGTACGTGATGAAAATGAGCAAGATTGGATTCGACGTTTAAATTTTCTAAATATTCGATTTTATGCTGAACCGTGCTCAACGTGTCTTGTATGCTCGTCAGCGCGCTCGCTTCAGCGTGAATATTTTTAATTTATTCGTTGATCAACTCCAGTGACGCCTGAAGCGTAGCGATGGTGGTTTGAATGTGTTCGAAATCTTGATACGCCTCCAATTGAATTTTTATGTTCGCGACGCTTTTACCGATGACCTGCAGTTCGTCCGACGATGGTAGGTTCGTCATGGTATCTTCCAAAGTCTGTAACTTGGATTTGATTTCTTCCAACGTGCCGGTGAATTCTTCTTGTAATTTGGAAACGACGACATGCAAGCGTTCTGCGTCTATATCGTTCACGACGGTTTGAAGTTCAGAGAAATTCTTTTCTATTGCGGAAGTTCGTTCTTCGATTTCGAGTTTCAATTTTTCCAAATCTTCATTTTTCGATTGAAATTGCTGTAATTTGGCCAAATCATTTTGAAGCGAATCAACGCTCAACTGTATATTTTGAACGTTGTCGTAAGAAGGTACGTTGACATAATTTTTTATCAGCATTTTCAGTTCGGAATCGATTTTCAGAATGGGATCGAGACATTGCGTTTGGAGCGTAGCGATTTCCGACTCTAAACTTTTGTTTAAGGTCTCCTGCAAAGCGATCAAATCGCTCCTCAACTTCTTAACTCGAACGTCCAGCATGAGAATCTCTTCTGCGTGGTCCACACGCTTGGTGTTGCCGAAAATGTCGTTAGGCATTTTTGGTTAACGGTTATTTATAATAGGATAGACGATTCGTAATTCTACGAAGAGAGGAATGAGTTTGTCGTAATCTCCGAGGAGTTCCATGTAAAGATAATCTCCTGCAGACACATCGTACGTAATGTTAGAAAGCATCTTGTCGTGCTTGATTCGAAAAATGTTCTTGCCGGTAGAAATTTTGATTTCGCCTACGTTTTCCGGATTCACGGTGATCCGAAGTTTCCCGTCGATCGGAATTTCGTAAAAATGTAAATTGTTGTTGAAGATGTAAAAAAATTTGTCGACGTCTTCATCCAATTTCGTCCAAATGCTGTTGAGGTGAATGATCAACAGACCGTTGAGTTTAGGTAACACGGAAGGTAAGACTTCATGATCTGGTATGGTTTCCATAATGATCTGTTTTTTGAAACCGAACAAATTCATAGGCATGCTGGTTATTTAAGAATACGGCCAAAGTTTTTTTTTGTAATGACAGTCAAAGTGTTTTTTTTTACTGAGTAACAAAATGTTTTTTTTTGAGTTAGTGAAAATTGTTGTGTGTGGTGGCGAGTGCTAATTATTTGCACTGTGCGCAATTCTTATTTATTTCTAAACGACGATGCCCCCAAGGCAATGTGTGAATACCACACTCGAGGACGCACCTCTTATCGTCATCGGGATCCAGCGCAATTTTTCTAACTTTGTTTGTGGTGATGATATGGTCGACGCTCTGGATGCGCTGTTCTGCTCTTAGAACCGACGACCTGGTCTTGAGGCAATCGACAAAGTCCTCGAATGTGAGATGCTCCCGAACCACCTGTCTGCCGACACCCTTGGCCTTCTTGGTAACGCTGCCCTCGGCTTTGATGGCATAGGCCTTGGCGCGAAGACCTGCAAACTCGAGAATTACATCACCGTCCTTCTCGTCTTTGAGTTTGCCAGGCACCTTCTTGTTGCGGGCCAGGATACCGTACTTGTTTTGCTGGGGATAGCCCGAGGTGTCGAAGAGGTTAACCAAAGATGGAACTGTGGCTATATCCCCGTACGCGTCGTCCGTGCGAACGTGGTACACCAAGCTGTCCGTGTCCGTGTAGAGTAGGCTGATATTGATATTTATAATGAACAGCTTGCTCAGGTCTAATACTGAGGCACCAACATAAATTGGCTTGTTGAGCATCACCTCGCTCTTCCTCATATACACCAGAGCAAGCTGTTCATTATAAATGGTCCTCGATTTGAATAACGGGTTTGCTACGAGCCTGCGACATTGTGCTTTGTTTGATATTAGCCTCACATTACACGATTCCGTACATTCTCCATGGTTTTCCCGAACACCGCATTGTTCATGAGCTTGAAGAAATCCTTATCAAGCTCGGACGTGGCTGCGGTGCGGTGTTTGGTGTTGACTTCAATATATGGACGCAACCACGGAGAATGCTCGAACTTGAGGATGCGGTGAACTGCGTGGACCGTGACCCCTCGCTGCATCAACCACCGGAGATTCTGGTAGTGCAGGACGTAATTCTTCTTGGGTTCGAAATCCATGACGAGCTTCGTCTGGTTGGAATCGGGTGGACACTTGAACTCGGGTGCAGGGGGAAGATCGCAGAACAAATCCTGCAGCTTCTCGGAGAATTGCAGATCAACCTCGGCGAAGAACCCATGTTCTGAATCGTCGAAACCTTCAACGTCAAAGTTGGAGGGGTCAGCCCACTCGAAGCCTCTAAAGGGGAGTGGTTGCATCATGGAGTGTCCGTAGAGGTTATTGACGTCCGTGTACATGATGTAGCTGGACGGTTGTGAGGGGTCGTAGCCGGTGGCCATGTGGTGATTGTTGGCGCGCGAGTGTCGCTGCGACACCTGGACCATGCCACCCCGGATAGCGCGTTCCACAAACAGCACCATGTCATAATCGGAAAGAAGCTCCAGCTCAATCTTCGTCACCAGAAACATGGCTGACCACGCCAGTCCGGGAAGACTGTAGAAGTAGGCGGGGTCCAGCTGGTAGATCTTCATTGCGGTCGCACGGAACGTCTGGAACACGTCGGCGAGGAGCGTCACATCAAGTCTGAGGTAGGCGTCGTGGTAGTCCCCGAGAGTTCGACAGCCCAGCTCGCGCCACATGGACTGGGCATGGTGATATTCTTCGTCGGTGATGTTCGAGCCTCGTAGCTGACTGTAGAACTTCGCATGGGGAGGTAGCGACGTCTCCGCGAACTTGGAAGGGTCTGTGATGTATTCGTAGGGATAGACCCCCTTACGCTTGAAGAGGCCGGCGTCCAAGTTCGGAAAATTTCCGGAGGTAATGAGGTAATCGCTAAGCTTCCCTGCGAGAGCATCGAGGCTTGCTGGGAGGAACCTCAGGGAGTCGAGGAAGCGAAGCTCGACGGTAGAGCGTAATCCTGGGATTCGAACCCACTTGCTCAAGCTAATGTAACGCTCCTCGTTCTGGGCGAGAACGCTGATTCGCATGTCATCGTACCCAAAGTGAGGCACCAGATGGTGGAAGTCGTATCCCGAGCCATTGTGAAAAAACACAGGGATGAAGCGCGGCTCCCGGGCCATGAGGTTGCATCCGTTGCACCAAGGACCAACATACCTACCGTCAAAGTGATCGTGGTGTTGGACTTTACGGTTGTTGGCGGTGTACTCCTTGTCGCAGACAGGGCAAGCGATGGCCTCGTCGTGTCTACGTTGATCGTCGGGGGACAGTGGGAGCATAGACTTGGGGGCCAACAATACCTCCCCTATCTCGATGGCCTCGACAACCATCCTCTCGAGGAAGTGTTTGGCTGCGTCGGGGCCACGGTACACGTAGGGCTTGGGGGCGATGTGCTGGTCTCGTCGCACCACAACGTATGCGAAACTGGATGCCTCGTGGAGTTGGTAAGGGGTGGTGGAGGAAACTTCGGGATCTGGATCGCAAGTGGACAGGGGTTTGAGGAAGGCCTCGAAATCCGCGATGATGATAGCGGGATGCTCCACCATGGCACCGTGCATGTGGAAACGCTCTACGGTGCCAGGTTTGGGCAAGACTGCCACCCCAGGCTCGTTGGCATTGCAATAAAGTTTGTGGCGAGCGAGCTTCTCTGCAGCGATGTTGGGACCTCTGATGCGCTGGTAATCCTGCTGTTCTCGATTATGAAATGTAGACAAGCACCTGCGACACACCTCGACGTGGGTTTTGTCTTTGCTCCGTTGGCTCGAAACAAGCCGAGAGAGGGAACGGATAAGGGTGTAATGGTGATGGGTCTCGTCCTTGATGAGCAGAAGGTGAATTTCTCGAGCATCATCGCCGTCTACGTCGCTCACCCGGATAGGGTACACCACATTTTTGTTCTCGGTGAGACCGTAAACGTTGATGGCCAACCGAGGGTTGTGTGTACGGGCCTCAAACTTTCGAATGTCCGAAAGCGCCACCGGGTAGTCGATCCCAGCCATCGCATCTTCCAGCTCTGGCTCGTAGGGTAGGTAGTGGCCAACACGAAGCGGATGATTTTTCCAGTCGACGGGGTGCAATGCTGCCAGCACGCACCATACGAAGCACTTGGCGTCACTGTTCTGAATGTTCAGGACAGCCTTCTTTGCCGCAATGGTAGGTGGTAAGGGGACGTAGCTGGAGGCGGAGAGAGGCACGAACTTACAAAGTTTGACGCACAGTTCGTGAGGCTCGCCACACAGCGAATCCCCCGAGCCTTTAGCTTGATATTCTTCTTGTTTTGCCACCAGCTCCTCGGCAAACTGGTTGTAGATGACCTCGAGGTTGTCGACATCCGCCAGATGCAGCGTCTTCGCCTTGGTGTTGTGGCAGAAGCTGTAAATTTCATCAGACGGCTTCTTGTACTGGCAACGTAGCGATGCGTAGAATTTGGTGGAGTGCGTTGCAAGCGCATCGCCGAGGATGGAAATAATTTTGGCTTGCACGTTCTCCAAAAAGCTACGCACGTCGCATGAGCCCTCCGAAGTGAGGACAAAGTCCTCTAACAAACGCTCGAAAGCAGACCGGTCTGCTTTCAACGCAGGCTTGACGCGTTTCGTGGGTGGTGCATTGATGGAGGCTGCTTCTGCCTTCCTCTTGGTGGAGGTCGAAGGCTGAGCCCCAGATGTACTTTCGCTTAGACAAGTAAGCTTATGCTTCTTGGCATACGCAATTGTGATGTGTTTATTGCATCCAAAACATAGTTCGGTGGCAGCCAAATGCTTGCCTGGCACGCAGGTGCGACAATGTCTTGCAAAATGTTTGCTTGATATAGTTCTCTTGCACACAGGGCAACTTTTCATGGAGCGCATTTTTTTTGGGGGGGTATGTTTATTTATATGTGATCTGTTGGTGGTAGAGTGTTTACAAAAAAATGCCTTATGAGAAAAATTTTGCAGGCTAATTCTAATTAGTGTTAGTTTGAGGGGTTTATTTATATATGGGTGGTGTTGTTTTCCTCAAATATGTGCTTTAATAAACCCTGTAAAAAAATTTAAAAAAATATATAAGAAAAATATGATTGTAGATAGAAAAAAGCACAATAAATATTGTATGCATGTGTAATTCTATTTAGCTTATTTTTGCTAGACACGAATCTTCTTCAGATTTTATTGCCCATTAGTATATTTTTCTACCAATCTAGTAGAGGTGTGAAACTATGAAAATGTTCTTGTTTAAGCACTAATCATTATGTTTCCAATAGGACTCCTATGGGACGTAAAACCTTGTAACTTTGCTCTATGTATATACTAGTGCTTTTCCAACATATTCACAAAACCTTAGAACCTTCACAGGCAAAAAAATAAAGTTTCCCCCTGTGTACATGTATAATTCGAATCCCACTGTAGGTCCAGTTTCGGTTAGCCTTACTGTGCATAAAATAACAAATCCAACTTAGAGTATCAACACATTCAAAAAGATAAAGTTTCCCCTGTACACTTGTATAATTTTAATCTCCAAGTTCGATACCCGGCGGATCCCACTGTAGGTCCAGTTTCGATTAGCCTTACTGTGCATAAAATAACAAATCCAACTTAGAGTATCAACACATTCAAAAAGATAAAGTTTCCCCTGTACACTTGTATAATTTTAATCTCCAAGTTCGATACCCGGCGGATCCCACTGTAGGTCCAGTTTCGGTTAGCCTTACTGTGCATAAAATAACAAATCCAACTTAGAGTATCAACACATTCAAAAAGATAAAGTTTCCCCTGTACACTTGTATAATTTTAATCTCCAAGTTCGATACCCGGCGGATCCCACTGTAGGTCCAGTTTCGATTAGCCTTACTGTGCATAAAATAACAAATCCAACTTAGAACCTTCACAGACAAAAAAATAAAATTTCCCCTGTACACTTGTATAATTTTAATCTCCAAGTTCGATACCCGGCGGATCCCACTGTAGGTCCAGTTTCGGTTAGCCTTACTGTGCATAAAATAACAAATCCAACTTAGAGTATCAACACATTCAAAAAGATAAAGTTTCCCCTGTACACTTGTATAATTTTAATCTCCAAGTTCGATACCCGGCGGATCCCACTGTAGGTCCAGTTTCGATTAGCCTTACTGTGCATAAAATAACAAATCCAACTTAGAGTATCAACACATTCAAAAAGATAAAGTTTCCCCTGTACACTTGTATAATTTTAATCTCCAAGTTCGATACCCGGCGGATCCCACTGTAGGTCCAGTTTCGGTTAGCCTTACTGTGCATAAAATAGACTTAAAACAACAAATCTAACCCAGAGTACACGCGTCAATACCATCCACCATGAGTAAACTAACATGATCATAATCATCGTCCCTCCCCTCCCTCCGATTATTACCTCGCTTTTATGTTATTCGCGATGAAGAATAGTTTTTTTCAAGCGCACGTTATGTATGCTCATATTTTTTTTGTTTATCGTAAATTTCGATGTTTAATCAAAACAACACTTTCTGTTCACTAACGCCACTCGTAATTATTATTATTAACACACACACACATGCAAAAAAATAACAAGAAACAAAACTTACCTACAAAAAGCTGCTAGCAATTTAACACTCACAAATGGTAGTATAATCGCGCACAGTCGCAAAAACTTCACTGTTCTGTCCAGAAGCTTCCACAGAAACGAAAGTCATCTCCCCCCTCTCTCTTCTCTCCACCCGTCGTCGCATCCGGTTGCGGTGACAATATAAGCAAAAACTAGGTCGTGTCAGTATTGCCAACTCACTAGGCCTCTGAGTTTAGGGCGACCCGAATTGTGCTGCCAGAGCGTGTTGCGCGCGGACCAGGTTCGAGGGCACAAACTCAACTGGCATCTCTCGCATTACTATTTCAGCGAAGCGTTGCAGAACAAGCAATGTTTGTGTTTCACACGGCAGCATCTCGAGTATCATCACAAGCTGGTCGGGGGTTACGTACACCGTAACCCTCACATGAACGTGGCACTCAAAAACAGAACGGAGGATGAGATTATTTTGACATTGGACTTTACGTCACTCTACCCGAGCATCATGGTGGCAGCTGGCCTCTCCCCTTTCAACGTGAACTTGGGAGAGGCGCGAATTCCACGCCGCCGGAACGGACGTTCCGCCCGGTACGGAAGTTGATGTTTATCGCGGCGTCACGAATCCCACACCGGCTGCACGGAAGCTGATCTTCACGTGTATTTCTCACAGGACACGCTAAACGCCACGTGCATCCGTAAGATCATAGCCTTGTGTAAAATATCAAAAAATTTAAAAACGATAAAATTTTACCACCGGGCAAACTGCTCGAAATGGACGCCAAACAGAACACGGCTAAATTAATAATAAATAGTATGCACGGGTAAATATACAAATTGAAAGACATCCCCGAAGAGATTCGCCCCCACGTCAATCAATTTTACGTTCGAAGGCCGTACGGGAAAACCTTTACTTTTTTGGTTGGGCACCACGCACTCCTGGCGGGGTTATGGGGGCCAGGAATCCTAAAAACCAACAATTATTATTATTTTGTCTGTTTGCTTGCGTCACAATACACGCGCACGCGCGTGTGTGTGTGTGTGTGTGTGTGTGTGGCACATCGTTCCCCCGAGAGAGGTTTACAAAGGTCACGATATACAAACATTGCCGGAGTTGGAAAATTACGATATGGCGCATTTGCTCACCACTATTGCCAGCCGTAGGTCTCTCTCTCTCCATCTTACAGCAACGTTGGCATCTCTATTTTTTTTTTTAGTTGTAAGTGGGTTGCCAACACACTCTAGTTAATAATGCTACATATTATACACACACACGCACACACATACTGTGTTGCCATCCACCCATCTCTCTCTTTTTTACGGCAGTGCGTGTTTGTTGCCGGCTCTCCTTGCCCAGAGTGTGTAGGTTGGCAAAAATTGCTTTATGCACTGTAAGGCAAGCCTCAAGCAAAGTTGCCAGCTCCTTGCTTTAGGTTAGGTTAGACCAAGAAAAAAAAAAGCTGTAGGTGGGTGTTGGCAGCGCTGTCGGTTGTTTAACTCTTCTCCCTCTCTCTCTCTCTCCTCTCTCTTTTTTGTAAAAAGCCATGGCAAAAGTACCAGTAGGTTGGCAACCTTGCTTTATGCACTGTAAGGCAAGCCTCAAGCAAGGTTGCCAGCTCCTTGCTTTAGGTTAGGTTAGACCAAGAAAAAAACCTTGGTGATTTTTTTCGAGTAAAATATTGGCAACACTGCGAGAAAATAGAGCTTATGCCTTACAAGAGCAAACTATTAAGGAGCCTCAAGCAAGATTGCCAGCTCCTTGCTTTAGGTTAGGTTAGACCAAAAAAAAAACCTTGGTGATTTTTTCGAGTAAGATGTTGGCAACACTGCGAGAAAATGGGGCTTATGCCTTACAAGAGCAAACCATTAAGGCGAGCCCCACCGAGCCCCACTTTCGGGCTTAGAACCCGGCCACCTGCACTACTTCTGTTGATGTATCGCTTACCTCGCTTATGAACTTCTGAGGCACCAAAATTTGGAATGTTTTTTCTATCACTTGCATTCGAAAGAGACAAAATAAAGGAATGAGAAAACGAATTGATCGTCTTTGTTCAGTACATAGCAGTGAATTGTGGTGGTTGGATGTTGTTGAGCTCAGAGCTGAGAAAGGAGAACGGAGAAAAGAAAAACTGGAATACTGTCTATTTCCAAAATAAATCCAACAATGCAAGTAGTAACTTGGTTTACAAACTCTTACATAAAACTTAATTGGCTTATTAGATCTCATCAACCGATTAATTATAAACTTGATTATTGTCATTATTATCACATGTAAAACGCCTCGCTCGGATTCATCTCGAAATATACATTGTATATTATATTATTTTTATATACAGTACGGGCCTGTGATGTGATACAATAAAAGAAGAGGCTGTCTTTGTCCCAGAGGCAAGGAGCATGGTTTCACGCATTTAAGTGTACTAATCCTGTCCCTATCTTAGCGAACTAAAAATATTTTGTGGAAATACCAATTAGATAACAATTTGGTGTAACATTAATTACACTGGGAACATTTTTTTTCATTTTCTGTTGCATTCGCTTTTACAACTCTTTCTGAATATTTTTTTCCAACACTGATTTCAAATCTGATATTTGTTTTCCTGTACATGCTCTAGTTATCATGCAATTTGAAACTTTCAGTTTTGCGGAAATTGACATTCATTTGCATTTACGCTGGGGATAGGTTGACAACTACGCTTAGATCTGCCCTAAACACAGATGAAAACAAAGTCTTTTCTGTTTTTTTTAACGAATTATGGCTTCTTAAAGTAAACATAAAATTACAGCTGAGTTATTAGCCTCCAGGCTACAACAAAAAATATACTGCACTGCTGATCAGAGTCATATTTCCGAAAGCGCAACCAGATATTGTGGATTTTTTTTCAGAAGACAAATACTTTGTTTACTGTCAATTAGGTGTTACGGGAAGGTTGCCTAAATTGGACCAGTTTTGGTATTTCTTAATTAATTTCTCTATTAATGACTAATTCGAAATGTTTTCTTAAGAAACGATAGAACATTACATACACTTTCATCGGATAATAATAAACTTTAGAATATATAAGTACTAACATTTATAAAATAAGAAAAAATAAATTGGATAAATGGTCCAAATTGGGAAACTGGTTGCCTAATTTGAACTTAAAGTTGGCTAAGTTGGACCTGGAAGTAAAACTGTAAATAACAATTATAATTGTCGCATTTACGAGGCGCATCCAGAAAGTAAGTTTCCCTATTTTTTTCCCGTGAAAGTAAACATAATGAGCCGTGTAAATTGCGCATGCGCAGCAGAGCTAAGACGTATCAATCATATGCCAGGCGGACAGATCCCGCCCGGCTCCAGTAGCGAGGCAGCAGTGGTCCGAAGTGGGAGCTCGTATTCCTTCTCCCGCCACATGCCAGTAGCGAGGCAGCAGTGGTCCGAAATGGAAGCTCGTATTCCTTCTCCCGCCACATGCGAGGTTCGGTCGGTGATAAAGTTCCTGAATGCACAAAGCATTGCGCCAATTGACATTCATCGTCAGCTCTGTGAGGTCTATGGGCCGAACATTATGAGTAAGCAGATGGTGCGTCGCTGGTGTCGGCAGTTTTCGGAAGGTCGTCAAAGTGTCCATGATGAAGAGCGCACTGGGCGTCCGTCCCTCATCACTGATGATCTGGTTGAGCTTGTGCGGCAGCGCATCGTAGAGAACCGTCGCTTCACGATTACGGAGTTGAGTAGCCTTTTTCCGCAGATATCGCGATCCGTGTTGCATGAGATCGTCACGCAGCGCCTGCTGTTCAAAAAATTGTGTGCCAGATGGGTGCCGAAAAACCTGACACCCGAACACAAAATGAAACGTTCAGGAGCAGCACTGACATTCCTGCAACGGTACCATGATGACGGCGATGATTTCCTCGACAGGATCGTCACGGGCGATGAGACGTGGATTTCGCACTTCACCCCGGAAACCAAGCAGCAGTCAATGCATTGGCGGCATAGTGGATCTCCGGTCAAGAAGAAATTCAAACAGACGCTGTCGGTACAGAAAGTGATGTGCACCGGGACAGGAAGGGTATTTTGCTCATTGACTTCCTCCCCAGAGGTGAAACGGTGAACGCTGACCATTACTGTGAAACACTAAGGAAATTGCGACGTGCCATTCAAAACAAGAGGCGTGGCATGCTTACTGCAGGTGTTGTGCTCCTCCATGACAATGCTCGTCCACATACGGCTCGGCGCACAGCAGCTGTTTTGACGGAATTTGGCTGGGAGTTGTTTGATCATCCACCTTACAGTCCTGATCTGGCTCCCAGCGATTTTCACGTTTTCTTGCACCTCAAGAAATCCTGTCCTCCGGTGAGCGTTTTGGCAACGACGAAGAGCTGAAGACGTCTGTCACACGCTAGTTCCATTCACAGGCGGCAGAGTTCTACGACAGTGGGATCCAAACGTTGATACCACGATACGACAAGTGTCTCAATTCTGGTGGTTGCTATGTTGAAAAATAGCTGAACCTTTGCTGTACCTGTTGCCAATAAATGGTTTCCTGAAACTGTGTTGGTTTTTTTTTTAAAAAAATAGGGAAACTTACTTTCTGGATGCGCCTCGTATTTAAAGTTTTGCTGTGGCCGAGACATCCTTTTATGCTTAATATCATAGTATTCCAAAACCGTAACAGGTTTCATCATTATTATTATTTTATTTTAGTCTGTAAACAATGCAACATAATGTAGTCTTTATAGTGAATCTGTGGGTGATAGTCTTAGGTCACAGGTCTTCTTATTCTTCTTCTTTGGACCTCCCCGATGGTGCAGTGGTAACGTCTTCGCCTTGTAATCAAGGGGTCCCGGGTTCGATACCCGGTGGAGGCACAAGTGGTTCGGATCCCACTTTAAACTGTAGGTCCAGTCCCGATTAGCCTTACTGTGCATAAAGTGGACTTAAAACAACAAATCAAATCAAATTCAAATTCTTCTTCTTTGTTTGGCACTCACCGCCTATTAGCAATTTTCTAACAGAAATCTTAGGTTACAGCGTCTTGAATAGCTAGTGTAGAAAACGAGCCGAAAAAATAGTTCCCGAGGCGGATGACAATATAGATGGCAGTGCGATCAGTAGCTCAACTTTGAATTTGAATTTAAAAATTTGGGTGCGTCAGCACTGAGGCTATTTTGCACCCGTCACATTATACGGGGTCCAGCCTCTTATCGCTTCAAATAACAACTCTAACGTTGCATAACTAAATTTTTTAAAAATAATCTGACTTAGGTTAAAATCTTAGGCTGTAAACGGGCACTCAGCACACATAATGACAAAAAACAGGATAACACACAGAATTATACTGGCCATAGGGTTAGTCGCCAGAGCGTCGTTTGTCTGGAAAATGTAGTCCATGGTGTACTACGTGGAAGTGAGATTAACAATTGGGTGTACTACGTGGAAGGTCACCCCTTACAACATAGTAGCTCTACTGATTTTCTTATGTTATTAATGCAGCTTAGTTAGTTTTTAGAATACATTGTGTAGGTTTGTTTGTCTTTAAAGGCGGTAAGTGAATTGATGAAAACAGTTATATTTTCACGAAATAGCATTAATTTGGAAAGAGAAGTAAAATAAAATAAATAAATAAATAGTATGTGTAACACAAGCACCAACATCGCAATATTTATCTCTCTATGTTAATAGATAATAAATAGTATAAACGCGACACATGTCGTTTTGGAACGAGCCAATCAAGAGCAATGTTTCCCACCGTAGCGGCATGATGGGCAGCACAGGCCTGCGTTGGGGTGATGAAATCCTGAAGCGACAAGTGTCATGTTCAGCTTGTCGCTTCGGTGTGAAATCTCTCTAAAGGAAAGCATTCATCGCGCATGTGCGAACAAACTGAGGCAACATGTTGCGTGATGTTAAGGGAATAGTTCAGTATGAGCGACACGCAAGCGACATAGCGACACGTGCAACTTATCGTGTCGCTTTGGATCGAAAAGTTTGCCTTTATTTCTGAAGGATGGTTTCTAAGACATAAGTGTCGAGTGTCGCCTGTCACCTATTCCATATAGTTTCTGTCTGAAAGCTCCTTCAATTATGTGCATCGTGTCGCCTAGTTCTCTGGTTCGGACAAACGCAAACGCTTCACAGGTAGTTCATTATAGACTGAAGGGACCCTGTCGCATGACACTTGGTTATGAACTTCCCCTGTCGCGAAGAACGCGAAGACGACACATGTAGTACATGTCGCTTGGAAACATATCTTCAGAAATATCGCAAAGTGACACGACAAGCTGAACAGTCGCTTGTGGCGCGTGTGCCAATCGGACTGATGAATTTTCTCAATGGGCCTGGTCAAGATATTGTAGGTCAAGGTGGCATCACCCCTGTTGATGGGCAATTGTTCTTCTATTTAAATACATGGGAAATTTGATGCGGAACGTTCTGATATTACATAAAATTGCAAGTTTAATTTCATCTTAACTTCAGAAATTATGTCTGAACATGATTGATGAATAAATCAGTGTTGTAAAACTAAGATTTTTAAAAAGACGATTGTTATTAACAGAAAAGATATCGGAACTTGAAAAAGCCTTAAAATTTGCACAACACTTGTTTATATCACTTGCAATTTTCACAATTTAAGTGCTTTATTGTTATGAATCCTGTAAAGGATATTTTTATAGTTATTATTAATAACTGACTGTCTTCTACGTGATATCATACTTTTCCACATGGCGAGTAAATATGGTCCTCTGTTTTATTTTTACACATTTTTCAAGAAGAACAGTTATTACAAGAAATATTTTATCTTCTGTTTCATGTCTCGCAACCTATAGGGCTTTTTTATTTACAGGAATTATAATTTTAAAATTGTTGTAAACCCCGTAAAAAGGACCAAAATGCGAGGGGAAAATCGTCTTCTTAATACAAAGACAAATAATAACCCACAGCGCTACAGCCCTTTCTAGGGCCTTGGCTTACCTACCGACTGCTGGTCTCCCTCCCACACTTTTCCTCCGTCACCTGTTATAGCGTGGAGATTTTAGACCAGTATTGGTGTGACGGGTGGTCAGCCCGACGAACACCCAGCCGTTGTAGGTCTTCTCGACCGAGTTACCGCTCACTCATTCGGAGCTCCCCAATTTCCTCACGATGGTGGGTTGCCACCGGCCCTGTACGTAGGCCGAATAAATTCCGACCAGAGCCCGATTCGAACCTACGCCGTCCCGCAGCGAACGATCTCAAGACGAGTGAACGCCTTAACCCGCTCGACTACGGAGGAGGACAGGAGGAAGATTCCACGTGTATATCTTCTCCCGTATTATTAATGAATGTCACGATAACAGGACTTTGTCGACTGTCTAGAATGCCCGTTAGTATCTTGACGACCACTGTACCAAATATCTTAGCAATTATCACATTCATAGAAATGCTCCAAGTAAAAGAATCAGACGTTGCAACGAAAACTCTATTTACTTCCATTATAAGCAGACGAATAGCACGTATGCGTGCCGACACCAACGCCTCAAGCGGATTTCATACTCGAGTGGAACCTCCAGAGAGCGGAGAACCGTGCCGTTTCCGATATGCCATCTAGTGGCATTTTCCAGAACTACTGTATGTAGGATACTATGTTGTAGAGGTGTGCGGGATTCCGAAATGTAGGGATCGTGAAAAATTCCCGTCAGGAACCGGACTTCGTCAGGATTCCAAAGTGTTGTGAACTTCCCTACTCTTCGGGATTCCCGCCTTTTTTGAAAAACCGATACTTGCTAGAAAGGGTTCGTTGAAGCCCCTTGTTGTCTGAGTTCATGCGCGACTGTAGGCGTACGTAGTTTTTAATGAAAATCCGGTCTGCCGTTCCATGCCCTATTAACGAAGAGTGGCTTTTTATACCTAGGTAAATTTATGGATTGATTGATTGATTTGCTTTATTTTACTTCGCTTTCTGTGCCACTTTTCGCTAATTTACGAAGATAGGAATGAGTGATGATATGATGAAATTGATGAATAAACACTCACAAACATCCATCGAACCCGGGACCCCTGGTGTCGTAGCGCGATGTGCTAACCACTCCGCCACGGGGGCCGACTATAAATTCATGGAATTTGAATATATATAATTTTATGGAATCTCAGAGAAAATATTGAACAGTAATAAATGAGGATTTGGCGTTTTAGAACATTAATTTAGCATATTGAAAAAAAACTGGTTTTTGGCACCATGCGCGACCATACACGTAATTTTTCCCACGCGACCCACCAAGTGTTAAAATATATCAAGACATTAGTTACATGAATTTCTTATGGTTCCCCTCCTTTACATTTCTGATCTATTACTTTAATTTACAATATATAACATAATATAATATAATACATAGTGTAAGACATACATAACAGTTGGGCTGAAAAGTTCGTAGGCTGACTCATAGATGGCGTTACTAGAATTAAATCCATGTGATTTTTACTTAGTACTAACCTTCAAAAGATACGTGTATAAATTTCACAGCTGCCGGATAATTAGTTCGTGAGATATAGCATTGTGAGTGAAGCAGCTTTTGTTATTGTGAAAAAATGGATAAAAAAGAATTTCGTGTGTTAATAAAGCATTGCTTTTTGGCGAAAAAAACACTGTTGAAGCCAAGGCTTGGCTTGATAAACATTATTCGGACTCTGCACCAGGAAAAATCAACCGTTGAGAAGTGGTTTGCTAAATTTAAACGAGGCGAAATGAGCATCGAAGACGATGCACGCAGTGGACGCCCCAAAGAGGCTGTTACCGACGAAAACATAAAAAAAGTCCACAAAATAATTTTAAATGATCGTAAAGTGAAGTTGATCGAGATAGCTGAGATTATTACATAGCGTTGTTGGAGCGTTTAAAGGATGAAATCACGAAAAAACGGCCCCATTTGAAGAAGAAAAAAGTGCTGTTTCATCAAGACAATGCACCGTGTCACAAATCAATGAAAACGATGGCAAAATTATATGAATTAGACTACGAATTGCTTCCCCATCCACCATATTCTCCAGATCTGGCCCCCAGTGACTTTTTCCTGTTTGCAGACCTTAAAAGAATGCTCGCTGGAAAGAAATTTAGCACTGATGAAGAGGTAATCGCCGAAACTGAGGCCTATTTTGAGGCTAAAGAGAAATTGTACTATAAAAATGGCATCGAAAAATTGTATGACTGCTATAATCGTTGTATCGCCCTCAAAGGCAACTATATTGAATAATAAAATCGAATTTTGTCAAAAAAATATTTTTTACTATGTTAGCCTACGAACTTTTCAGCCCAACTGTTAGAATGATAGAAACATTGTTAATCTTTGCATAATTATTTGTGGCTGATCTCGTTATTCAGGGCACCAGAACAGCGTTATTAACATCATTGGTACTTTCTTCAGTCTGTATCTGAGACAGCATATTTTGTAATGTATTCAATTTAAGCCTATTACTTTTACTTCTGGAAACCAGAACCAGCAGGGTATAGAAATTGTGTTTCTTAGCTGACTTTTATGGAGTGCAATTGAATCTATTGCACCCACGTTATCCGTCCAACGTGGTCCCTGCACTCGGTTGCAGTCAAACTTTAATGCTTGCTTATATTATGTAGAGGAGGTGCTTGGTGATACACCTAACGTCTTACATGTATCATTCCTCGAGGTTACGCTAGGTGCGGAAATGATAACGTAGCATTCCTTGGGTTTCCTCCTTGAGACGTGTAATCCACTTATTTTGCGCGTGCCAGATAAGATAGCTGGAATATTTCTTGGAACAGCGACAGCGATAGATATGTACAGATATTTGCTGCATTGTGAATTTTTGTAATTAAAGCATGAAACTTTGAATGTAGTTTAGCAACAGCTTAATACCATTTTAACGATTTGAGGCATTTAAAATACTCTGTTAATCAGCAATGGCGGACGTTTTTAAAATGGCGGCCGATTTGTTAGTCCGCGTATATCTTTCTACACAAGCATTGTAAATAAACTTTTATTGGTCTCGTTTGAAGATTTATCTCTGTTATTGCTCGCAGGAAAGGAAAACTTTCCATTAAAGCCCACGAAAGCACTCTAAATGCGTATTAGTGACGAAAAATACCTTGATTGCCTATGTTTAAGGGGCGAGTTTTCAAGATTATTTATAATACCGTTTCCCGGTTCAAACAGCTTGAGTTTTGAAGTCTGAAGTGCAATCGTTAGTTATCAGCACTTATAGTTACTAATTATCATATCTCACGGAAGTTGATATATGTGTTGTATAAATTCCAGGGGCAAAAACATAAAAAAGAGACTGCACTAATTAATGCTACTTGAAAGAGTCTCTTGCAAAGCAACAACGGTATTAAATTCAAATTGTTTTTTATAATCAGTAATAACGTTCAGTACATGAGGAAATATCAATACAACCAATTGATGATCTTAGTAACATCACGAAATCATAATTGGCATCTTTAAAGGGTGTCTTGTCCTTTGTCACAGCAACCGCATCTGAATAGTTGATTGCACCACAGACAAGGTAATAGCATTTAGGAATGATTCCAGTTGACATGAACAAAAGAATCTACTTTGAAAACATACAGCAAAAATAAATCCAACGCTCTTAAGACTCCTTATCATGGGTAGGGCGGAGAGAACAAACTAGGGGTTCGTTCTGAACACGATTTTTCGGAAACTATTGGACGCATTTGAATCAATTTTGTGATAAATGGACATTTCCACTCAATTTTTTTTTACAACAATTTTAAAAACTACACCCTGGAAAAATTACCCCTGCAAGTTCTCGCGTTTCTCTGCGTCCAGTTTAAGGCAGAAACGAGACTTCCAAAGTTGCGAGGCTAGCGTTTTGCTGAAAACACGTCGCCGCCATGTTACTACGTCACTCCTTAGGGAGAACTCGTTTGTCGTCTGCTTCGAGCGTCCAGTTCCGGATGGATAGCCCATGGCAATGCCCATGGTGAGCGAACACGTGCAGCAGTTTTACAAATCTGTACCGATTTAAATAATGGAAGAAGGAGCGATAGGAGAAAGGAAAGCTATGCTTTGTAATGATCATTCTTCCATGAAATATCCGTGCTGCTCACGTGCAAGATAAATGAAAGGGTTCAGCTGCGTGTGTGTTCTCAGGCCATGCGAAAAATATTGCTTATAAAATTGGTTGCTGACCAGACACTCAAAAATATTTTTTAATCATATATTTATCGATATTTACCGTAACCTATGTAGTGCAAAATAGGAATTTTTACATTCTTCACTATATTTATAAAGCCTATTTAACTTTCTTTTCCATAAAGCAATTTCAGTTTGTGTTCCATTTCTGTTGCGCAAATTATGATCAAATATTTTTGTGCAGATAAGAGAAAATACACTGAGAAGATTACATTAGTTGCACAGTACATATCTATACTTAGTTTATGTATAATTATTACAAGGAAATAATGTGTATAATCATAGGCGTATTTAAGTAGGGATCCAACGGGTCCAACCCCCCTCTTTTTTTGGTTCACTAAAATTACCAGTTTCTTTGTTCTATCCGCTTGTTCATAAAAAATTCCTTCGGACTTATTTCATTCTCTTAAATTAGAGACGTATAGGACGGGATACGGATGTGAAGGAAATTTCGTAATTCCACACACCAGATGGGACTGCAGACCAATATCTACAATTTCCTGATAGTTTCGGAATTTTTGCGATAAGAAACTGCATTGAGACTGTCAAATCAGTTATTTCCCCCCCTCGAATCATATTAATGAAATTTGGTTCTTAAAAACGTAGTGACACAAGATGAACAGAAAAGTATCAATACTAAGTAGCGTGACTTCGTGACTACAAATACACAACTTTGTCGGGCCCAACATCCCCTCCCCCCATGCTCCCCAACAAGCTTCCGGCCAGCAGTGTCCTGGATTTTCACTTACGAAATAAAGCAACCCTAATCATACCAAAAGTTGATCCATCCCTCCCCCCCCCCCCCTTCGTGAACTATATATACGCCCATGTGTATAACAATATCCCATACTGAAATAGTACGATATAATTATTTTGAATTTTGTACTGCGAATAAAGCCGCCTCATCTCGTTACCCCGAACGCATTAATTGGTTGGTTCACAACTTCACCACTAAGGATCCTATCGAGACGAGACATGGCAGCCTTAGTCTCGTTCTCGTTGAGAGTTGTAAATGTCTGTCTCGTGTTTATTTGTAAATGTCTCATTGACAGTCTCGTCTCAATTTATAAACATCCGTCTCTGTTTGGGAGGCAATTCTTCTTCTCGTCTCAAGTCTAGAAAAATATAGAATTAACAACGTATGCAAAGGCTTATCACTATAAATACAAAAAAAAACCTTTCTTAATATTTTTTTTTTTTACTTCTAGTTTTGACGGTACAGCCCTCGAAAACTAAATATTATCCTGCTTATATATGCAAACCAAACTGCAGATTCAGAATTACCAGGAATGAACTGGCGTTGTAATTATTATACACAAAATTCATGATTTATCTGAGGAAGTCGCATGTTCCAGGTTTGACTCTCGACCTGGGTATGACTGTTTCCTTGTGAGTGACATTTCATTGAACTGGAAATTGTTACATGGGAGGATGGTTGCTCGAGACTTTGGGGACAGCTAGGGGGATGCTTCTATTGTTAATGTTAGTGTTGCTCACGAGACGAGGCACGTTCCGTCTCGTCTCATAAAAGGAGATGGGACAAGTGAATGATTTCGAAATGAGATGGACAGAAGAAAAAGTTCGTCTCTTATCATGGCAGGTTGGGTGATACTTAGATTGTGCAGTTGGTGGTAGTGTGTGTGTGTGTGGGGGGGGGGGGGGGTGTACTCCTGCACCCCGACTTCGAATAATGCTTGTAGTTATTCATCTTTATTGTAGCGATTAGCCACAAGTGGGAACAAATGTGATGTTAGAGATGATACATAATAAATTAACCATGCGTTCTCATCGTTGCGGTTAAACAAAGTGAACGGAAAAGCGACGTAAAAGTAGGCTAAATACCAAAATTTGCAATATATATATTTACTGAAGAAAACTGTCATTTACTGCAGGAAATTTAAAAACTCACCGTACCACCTCTTATATTGCAGAAATTGGCGTGTAAACCAGTGTGTTCTAAAAGTATTATCTTAAAATTTGTGAAGAAAATATTATGACGAAAATAATTGTAATTCCAGAAAAGGCATTCCTATAACATTAAGTTCTTGCCAGTCAGAACTAACCTATGTATTCGCAATGAACAAGGCTGTTCACGTGTCCAGCCATTGACTGTTACAAGTTTTGCTTTGTCACCCTAATGGGAAATCCCATTCCAGATTTTTGCACTGGAAGTTGTAAGATATTTGTTTTACACAGTAACAAGTGAATATGCTGTCGCTTCCGCGGCTCATGCTAAGTTGACGGGACGAGCAGAAGCCCCGCCTGCTTGCATTTCTAAGTGATGACGTCAGAGGACCTCCTGTCTGTGGAGAGGATGTTTTCAAATCCGTGACGTAGTAGGTGAATTTCAGCGGTATTTGAAGGCGTGTTTCTCGAGAACCGAAACAAATATCGCCGAGATATTTTGCACATCTCATGTTTGTGTCATTATCTGTAAAATGAATGGATTTAAAACGTTTTTCATGTCAAAGTGGAAATGTCCATTGATTAGAAAGGATGAATCTTAACAATAAAAGTTGTAACTTTTCCCCTGATACTATATTTTGGAAGATATTCGTTGTCAAATATCTTAAAATTTGTATATGCAACCTGCTCTTTCCGTGCTGAGCTTCTCTCCGATGACATAATGCAGCCACGGACAACCGCGCATACGATCTGCGCAACCGAACGAGCACCTCCTGGTCTCGCACACCTGCATCCCGTGACGTCACGTTCCCCAGTTGCTTGAAATTTAACAACGCCATCTGCTGTTTGAGAGTTTGATCCAGAAGTGAATGCGGGGGCCTCCAAGCGGTGATACTATGAATTTCTTGCAGAAACCGCAAGAGGTTGGCTGCCTGAAATCAATGTCTGTCTAATACATTTGTCTGTGGTAATACCAAACAAAACTCTGTAGATGTCGTTCCAAAAGTCTTAATAATAACTACTTTCACCAGACTCACGAGGCCTGTTATTTTCGTGCGTTTTGTTATCACTTTCGGAACGGACCGATGGTAAGAGAGAGGCAACGCAGGGAGAGACAGGCCAGTACCCAGGGGAGAGGCCATGATGGGCCATGGCCCACCCCTCTCGAGCTATGAAATATTGAAATGTGAACCTACAAAGAGCTACGAAAATAACATTCACGATATTTGATTGATTGATTGATTTAGTTTATTTTACTTCGCGTTTTGAGCCTCTTGGCTAATTTGCGAAGATGGGAATGAGTGATGAAATGATGGAATTGATGAATGGACATTCACAAACAACCAAGCCCGATCGGGATTCGAACCCGGGACCCTTGGCGTCGCAGCGCGATGTGCTAACCACTCGGCCACAGCGTCGGGCATCCACGATTTTTAAAATGTGTACAAATTTCAATTTTGTCATGGCATAAATAAATGAATGGGTTTGTTGACAGCCTCCATAATTCTTCAGTCTGCAATACTGAGTAGCTTTAGTTTTTTAAGCATTGATGCAAGGCTACAGACGTCCCGATTTATGCCGCGTTTGTTAGAACCTGTCCCGTTTCCCGCGCTAGCGATCAGTCGACAGTTTCGGTGCCAATGAGAAACGAGGAAAAAGTCGTCTCCTGGGCAGCGAGGCGCGAATGGAAGCCAGACGAGAGGCGCTTACGTAGACGCTGTTGCCACGTTGCGGTCCAACTCACGTGTTTTCTTTGTGTCTTGTTGAAGAAGATTGTTTTGTAAGCGTGGTGCTGATTAGTGTGCGTTTTAAAATATCCAGGATGGAATTTATTCTGGTGATATTGGCTTGTGTCCTGTTCGTGCTGTGTATCGTTGCTGGAACATTCAGGAAGAGGAATTGTGTATATTTGTGCATTTCCGCGAATTTTATTCACAGCCTGGGTTCTGCTTTCCCCAGCACGGAGTTCACGCGGTCACGAGGTGCACTTAGTATTTCCTCGCGGCATTACTCTCAGCGCCACCGCTGTTGTCTGGTTGGTCTGCGGAGTTATCCCCGCTCCCCACTTCCCTTGCAGCATGAGGACCGGCCGCCGTAAGAGTAGAAAATACTTATAACAAATGCAGTTTACACTCGACTGCACCGTGCCATGATAAAATATTAAGTTCAGGGCCCAAAAATCATGGTCGCATAGGAAGCCAAAATTCTGTCCTGTCTATTCAGGAAAATCCTTGAAAATATGTAGTCTATCGCATCCACCTGCTGAAGAAAACATTAATGTTTTGTTTATTTTACATAGTGCATTTAGCTCCCCTGTGCTTTGTACGTACCACGCCATGAAGGCGTATAGGGGGTGTGGAGTTGGGCCCCACACTTTCTTGATCACGGCCGAAGAAGGAGGGGTGATGGGGATCAGTACCACGGCCATGGCTGCCTTTTTTCCCACAGGTACCCACTTTATACGACGCTGGGTGGGAGCCGGAATCGCTTGAACAGGTAGAAAAAATTCCGACCCTCTCCCGCCGGGGATCGAACCCGGATCTTTCGCATGGTAGTCAAACGTGTATTTAGAATTGCATTTTTTCCCCACTCTTTAATTAATCCTTGCAATGCAGATGTAAGGTGAAACTGATGAAATGACACATACAAAGCAACACGCGAGGCTCCATCGTAGAACCAAAATATGCTATCTGCTTTTACATAAATATGTAGCTAATGAAACGGATTTGCACTTTGTGTGCATCCCTATTTAAATACAACGGGTACTCATGCCAGCACTATTTAATTTAAAAAAAAAAGACAACAAATAAAAATCACATGTTTGAGATATCAGAGGTATTATCAGCCTTCGTGTAGGAGTGGCGAGCACACAGACGACGTCGGGGGCCCGGGTTCGAATCCCGGCCTGAGCATGGGTGTCTATGAGTGTCTCTTCAACAATTTCATTGTATCATCAGCGATCTTCGTCGTCGCGATTAGCCAAAAGTGGCAGAAAAGCAAAGTAAAATGAAACCAAATTAATCAAGATCAGAAATAATATTAAGTAAGAGCAACAATGCTTAACTCTATTCTGTGTAAATTATTTCAACAATACTAACGTATAAAATTTATGGGTTATTGGAAAATGCTTAGTGTCTGTTTAATCCACCTTTGCTCTGTTTCCTGTTGCCACTGACGTTAGCCAGCCTCCGTGTAGGAGTGGTTAGTGTAACGCGCTATGAAAAAAAGGTCCTGCACACAAAAAAAACAAGTTTCTACTATTTTATGAACTTACACTTTCAAACAAAGCTATTTTTAATTATTAAAATTGAAGTAGTGAATCCTGATATTCAAAATAAAATTTCGTTTTATGTAATGTAGTATAACGTATTAAATGTTGGTCATTCTTAACTTGCTTTTTGAGAGAACTTTTTCATACCTCGAACAACAAATTAAAAAGAACAACGTTTATGAATATGAATAAGATTAACGGAAAAATGCTTGAAACGTAAGTGAATTGTATGACCTAATGATGCAATGCACTTCATTAAAATTTCGAATCATCTACAGAGATTCTAGTATTTCGCTTGGTTGATCTTAACACTTCGTTTTCAATTGATGAATTTAAAAATGCATCGAATGAGAAGTTTCGGTCAGTCAAGAAAATAACAATTACACGCAATGGCGTATCAATCCATGCATTTGTAGTCAATAAATTAAATTTGATGCGTTTCCATTTCTGCGTGGAACTTCTAACCCTGGTTAATATAAGGCAGGATGGACCATCGTGTTTGTCCAATCAGTGCATCGTGCATCCTCATCCAAAGAGAAATGAGCGTGATGCAAGAAGCCTGTAAAATTGAAAAAAGATGAAAATATCTCTGGAAAAGCAACGTTTCTATCATTATTAACAGATATCTACCATTACACAAGAAGAAAGATCAACCTAACCAGTTGAGAGGTACACAGGCTTTCTCCCCGCTCTGTCATCTGGCAACTTATCAACAGACGTGAGTATGCACGAGGAAAGGTACGTGGTGGAGCATAAGAATGTCTAGTGTATATACAGGGAGGTTATTTCAGTCGTTTACCGTCAGCGTGTCGGCCGGTCGGCGCCCCCTCATGCAACAGGTCCCGACAAATTGCGTTAGAGGAAGTCCGTAACAGAAACAGCTTGTTTTGTAATGTTTCCACTTTTCACAATTACAGTTACAATTACAATTGAAATAAGCACGTACCTTGTCGCAAGGATGCTGGAAGAGGTGTCCTCCCAAATACAAATATTTCTGGACCTTATTTCTGACATATAATCTTAGATTAGACATTGCTTACTTTATCCTCAGTTGACAGAAAGGGAAGACAGCATCCCGGCGCATAAAGCAAACCGAAAGCCTATGAGGATAGTGCAGCACGTATTCATTATCCAGCTTACATATAGTCACGCTCGGTAAAATTTGTAAAAAAACCGACGTGCAAGGATGTATTTAGGGGGGTCCAGCGGGTCCGGACCCCCCGAAAGACTTATTAAGTACTAAAATTAAATAATGAAAAATATATTCGTTTAACTTTCATTGTATAATTTCCTTTCAACTTATTGGAACACAAGGATTATATTGGGATCATGCACCTTTCAAGGACAAGAAGGACATATTTAGGGGGTCCGGACTCCCTCCAGCCGAAAAACTTATTAAGTACAAAAAATAAATAATGTAAATATACTTGTTTAACATTTGTTTTATTATTTCCTCTGAACTTATTCGAAGACAAGGATCATATTGGGATCATACGGCTTTGAATGACATTACAAAGAAAATTTATGTACACTACTACTCAAAATAATATGCATAAAATATTAATCAGAAACTTATTACTTTTCTCCAACCACATGTAACATCATTTTTGTTATTCGATAAATATTCAATTATTCATCTATTTGACATTAATTTCATTGCTAGGACACTTCTTTTTACGTAAATTATTCTGATCTTAACTACAGGTAAGCTATTATATCTTTACCTATTCGTGTAATAGTAATATAATATTAATTTATGTAGCTATTGTAATTTGTATTAATTTGATTTAATACAATTATTTTAATGTAAACATTATTACTATTATTAATTATCCCTAAGACACTTGCTTCGGACACCCCCCCCCCCCCGAAACATATTTCTAGATACGTGCCTGCCGACGTGGTAAGGAAATTAATGTTAAATAGATAACGAATTGAATATTCATTGAATATGAAAAAAGTATTTTAGATTCAGTTGACGAAAAAGTTAATTGGATGTCGGGTAGGGACCCCACACATTCTCGATCTCGGTCATGTGATCAGCACCACGCTTCGGCCGCCTTTACCTCCCAGGCACCCATTGATTTGAAGCTGGGTGAACTCCAGAGCCGCTTCATGCGTGGCCAAGCGGAAAAGTTCAGACCTTAGATCATCCACACCGGGAACCGAACCCGGGTCTCCCGCGTGGGAGTCAGACACCCCACCGACTACACCACCGCGGCTCCTGACTAATCACATCTGTCGTATACAAATCTCATTTCTATGGATGAATTCCTATATATTAATGAACACGAATGCACTTTGTTTCTGCTGCTTCCTTTTTTCATCGAGCAGCGAAGAAAAACAACAGTCGGAAAGAGCAGTCAAAAAAGATCCCTTTTCCTTACCAAACTCAAAGATTATCTTCATACTTTCACTGTGATTGGTTGTTACTACAGCATTAGCCAGAGAAGCCATTTGCAATTAGAGTCCGGTCTAGGCCTCCCCGACACAGCGCGCTACAACGTCAGGGGTTCCGGGTTCGACTCCCGGGTAAGAATGGGTATTTGTGTTTGTCCATATGAAGGTAAAACTGAGAATACTGCAACAGTTGATAAGTGTAAAAAGTTGAGAAAGTGTGAATGACGGGGATATCACCGCGTAGGGGCATTCCTTTTAAAAATAATAATAAAAAAGAGTGGTCAGCGCAAAGCGCTACGAAGCCAGGGGTTCCGGGTTCGGATCCCGCCTAGGACATTGATGTTTGTGTTTGTCCGTAATGAAAAAAACAAGGATACAGTAAAAACTGGTATTTGTGAAAGTTGAGAAAGCAGCGAATGACAGGGGATACTACCACATAGGGGCATTCTTTTTAAAAATTGGCGCAGTGGTTTTAATCAAGGGGTCCCGGGTTCGATACCAGGTGGAAGCACATAGTCGTTCAAATCCCATTTTAAATTGTATGTCGTCCCGATTAGCCTTACTGTGCATAAAGTGGACTTAAAACACTAATTCAATCAATCAATCTTAGGACAGCTTCTTTGAGAAAAAAATAAAATTTAACTGGAAACGTTTATGAACACAAATTGGGAAAATGACTTTTGTTTGATTTGCTATATTAATGTAAGCCCCGCGACAGTTAAGTTTGCAGCAGATTTTATGTATTAAACCACGCGAGAATGGCGCTCAGCATTTCCCATGCAAGACTTGCCTCAACTGCCGAGCAGCTCATATCACAGACAGTGAGAAAATCGGCAGTATTGCAGCAGGACTACATTCTGTGTGCACGTTTGGGTCTAGAAGAAGAAGTCATTGGGTGCCAAATCAGGACTGTACGGCGGATGACCCATCAATTCGATTTTTTGGCTGTTCATAAAGTCGGATGTTAGACGAGATGTGTGACAGCTGGCATTGTCTTGATGAAGAATGATCCGACGGCGTTTGTTTGTTTTCCGTATTTGACCGAAGACCTCTGGCAAACAAATTGTTGTGTACCATTCAGAGTTGACCGTTCTACGTTCCTCTAAAGGCACAGTTGCCACATGACCAGTTTTCCCGAAAAAAAAACAGGCGACCATTTGTTTCGATGTACTTCGAGCGCGACCAACTTTTGTTGGATTGGGTTCATCTTGAAACACCCATACAGTCGACTGCTGTTTACGTTCCGGCTCATATGCATATATCCATGATTCGTCACCTGTTAAATCTTATATACGTCTTTTGAAGCACCACGATTGTATTTATTGAGCATTTGTTTGCACCAATTGACGCAAGCGTCTTTTTGAGTTTTTGTCAAATTGTGTGGGATCCAACGAGAACATACCTTTCTCACAGCTAAATGATCATGTAAAATTTTATATATGCTGGTGGAACTAATGCCTATGGTTGCCTCAATCTCACAGTATGTCACATGACGATCTTGCAGTATTAGGTTTTGCACAGCATCAATGTTTTCTTGAACAACAACTGATTTTGGACGACCTTCGCGAATCTCGTCGGTGAGCGAATGGCGGCCACGATTAAATTCGTTATACCAGCGTTTCACAGTGGCAAAGGATGGGGCTTCATCGCCAAATGTGGAAGTAAGTTGATCGATGCACTCTTGTCTTGATAATCCACGTCGAAAATCGTAAAAAATCATCGCACGAAAATGTTCACGAGTTAATTCCATTTTATTGTTGTCGCGCAATCTCCAAGGCAACATAAACAACACAAATGAAGCTATTGACAAAACATTTGAAGTACGTTATGGTCAATAATGCCAGACGATTCCGTGCAAACGTCAAATCGTACCTAACTTCAATCAGTGTTGCCAAGGCTCAAAATATAAATAGTGACCCTCGTTTAAGTTCAAAATATAATCCTGATATAGTTGCAATCTCAAAAGTATGTACAATCAGTGTCCTTGCTACATTTAGCCCCTAACATAGTATAAATCGAAGTCTAGTTAGTGTTGGTCTGTAAGGGCTTCTAGTACATGCAGTTACTTGAAATAGCAAATATTGCTTGTGTAACGGGTAACCTTATAGTAAAGCACTCAAAAATCAACTTCGTTTCCTCGTAGTACTCCCTGTAAGCAGGGGCGCCGACTTGTCAAAATTATTGGAGGGGCTCTGATCACTGAAATAGTAAATGAATTACTTACTCCCTCTCTTTTTAAAAAATAAAAATTACGTCTTCGTATAGCAGTTTTTAAGCAGCTATTATATTCCTCATGCAAATGAAATGTAACATGAAAAACGTTTAGAAAATGTTTCCAATTCTCTTTATGTCTTTTGTGTCTGCTCATTTGTTTTTTTGGATAACAATTAACATTTTTATTAAAAAGTGTGTATTTACATTTAGAGGCCAACCTAACAGTTTGATGCCGGCCTCGGGAGCCTTGCATGTTGGGTGGTCGACTCAACTCGCTTTGATTCGGTGGTCTCGGGTTCGGGTCCCGGCTAGGGCATGGGTGTGTTTTAATGTCCGCAACAGACCTGTAAAGGAAGGACATGTGACGGGTGCAAATAATCTTAGTGTTGATGTACCCATACAAGTAACGAATATTTAATAGTTTTATTTAATTATTTACATAAATGCTACCACAAATCGCAGGAAAATTGTTTACTTTTTGTTCTTTGCTACAATATTTTACTTTTTAATTTAAGTTTGCAATAATAAAAAAATACCTAGCATGTACACTAAGATATAAAGTGACATACACAACAAAAACATATGAACATGATTTCAAAATAAAGCAAAAGTTGCTCTACGCACTGGGTTATTTTTCATGAACTCATTAACGAACGGTCTCAGGTCCAAATTATTAAGCACAGTTTGATGTATGTGGAATAAGCTAACCTGCTTAGTCTCTTCTGCCCCATTGTAGATCTCAAATATGTCTTCAGTCGGCGAATAGCACTGAATGACCTTTCGGCTGTGGCTGTCGTCACTGGCACAGTGCTGAGGAGCATCATGAATTTGGTAACTTCAGGCAGAAGCTCCTGGAGGGTGATGTCTTCCAAAATAAACTTCCTTATGTTATGCATGGTAGTTAGAACCACTTTCTTCTGTTTGCCGATATCACCAAGCATGGACAGGTGTAAGGAGAGCCTATCGGTATCCAAATCTTGGCGAAAGAATTCTCGCGTTTGCTCAAAGTTTGTTGTGCAACTGTTCACAGCTGAGATGCATTCTCTCTCTACGGTTGTTACTTTTTGTAGTCATGTAGATTCATGTCTTTGTTTAACACATGATTTTACTGTGTCACACACGTCAGTGTATATTGATTTATAATACTCTTTTGGAGTGTATAACTTGTGAGGTTTGGCAGCATCAGGATTTACAAGTCTCTTAGAGACGTGACGTTGCCGGGGCAATTCTGGTTCATCAACGAGGCTGGGTTTGCCCTCTGTGCATTTCTGCCAGAACTGATCAAAACCCATTCGCTTTTCTTGAAAGATGTCAGTCAAGTATTTTAGTTTTGATTTCACTCCTGTAGCACCAATGCGTGGAGACTGACTCACAGTTTACCTCTTCTATTAGACCCATCACATTGCAGTAGAGGAAGAGAAAGAAAAATGTCTTGAAGTAAAACATTGTCTCCAGGTATCCAGCACATTTTGATGCTGCGTCAGTAGAATCTTCTTCAGAAATTTCTCATAAAAATTGAGAAGGTTTTCAAAGTTCTTTAAGATCTGTTGGATACTGAAGGTTCTCAACGTCCACCGATGAGGGCAAAGTGGTCGCAGTCCAATATGGCCAGTCTTCTCGTTCACATCAATAATATTCCTAAATATTTGCATTCCTCTAGGGGATTCCCTAACAATCTTTAACAAGTCGTTGGCTAAATTCATTATGTCTCTGATACAGGGCAGGTGACGCAAGCTGTCCTCAACTGCCAAGTTCAAGCTATTAGCTGCACAGTGTACATAAATAGCATGCTGCTGCAGATCTGTAACTAACTTTTGCAGTCCTTTAAATCTTCCCCTCATACAAGGGGCACAATTTTAAAGTAACACTGTCCCCTCAGATTCTGTATGTCCAGACGCACCAGAATGTCTTTTACAACGTCAAAAAGAGTTTTGGCCTTAGTGTTCGGAATTTCGTAAAAGCCCATGAATTCCTCAAAAATATCAACATTTTCATTCACAGTTCGAATGCAGAATGTCAATTCTTCATAGATGGATATGTCACAAGTTTCGTCAAACATAATAGCAAAATATTCACGACTTTTAATGATCTCGTTCTGAATGTCATGTGAGAGCCATTTGTAGCTCAAACGTCCCATCCACTCCCCTAGTTCATGCACATCGTCTTTGGAAACTCTTTTTAGTAAAAATGTTAACAATACTCATAATTATATACATGTGTTTTGCTGTGTCTGGTTATAGCCTCCCCCTCAAAGTTGATGGTTTAGCGGTCTCAGCCCCCAAAGTTGATGGTCTGGAACATTTCAAATGTGTATTTAAAGTTAAGTTCATGTGGCACAATTCAGAGTAAACTTTAAAAGAGAAGCAAAATAATACATTAGATCCTCTTAAGCAAAATTATTTGGGAGCTCTGCCCCCACATTGTTAACATTGGGGGGGACTCGAGCCCCCCCCCAAGCTCCATGGAGTAAATATAAGCCTCGCATGATACGAGCAGATACAAATAACCCCTGGTATTAAGTCAAACACTCAAGAAATCCAGTAGTTCTTGAAAAGTACCCTGAATAAAGGGCTATAAGGGTAAATATTTATTCTAGCATGGTAAGAAAAGTTTGTCAACTAAACATCAGGCTCATATAGTCTAGTGTGAGATTCATCTTGTCCTGTGATTCGTCATTATATTGTTAAATTGTTATATTTAAGGGAAGAAAGAAACAATATTAATAAGGTTCTAGTTAAAGACCCCCTGGTAAAGGTATTTCAGTCCTCAAAGGCACATAATAATTTAAGTTACAGTAAAAGTTTGGCCTCTTATAAGTGCAAAAGTACAAATATTAAACTTTTCGTACAGTATACCTAGTAGGTAAGCAATGGCTAAAAATACAATAACAGTGTAACATACTTACAAATTAGGCAAGCAGTGATATTTTAGTGGCACATCATGAGTCTGAAATGAAGTTTAAAATACTCTAAGATAAGGATGTGTGTTATCTGAGATCGAAATTTTCAAGCTTTCTCTCATGTATAAAGTGGCTCTATGAATCACTAAGCCTCAATAAAATGGGAACATAGGGGGTAAAAGGAAGTTGGAGTATGGTGCTGATTGCATCATCTCAAAACATGCAAGAACAAGAATATATGGAACCCTACTCATATATTTAGGAAACTTTACCAACCCTAACAGCAAGAATATACCGATGAAACTCTAAAATAAACAAACTTTCGTACGTAGCATGCGTAACCTGACTTAAATAAATGTAGAAATACAAAACAAAAAAAATATTAGCATAGTGGAAGTGAATAAACCCTAACAACAGCAACACATTCAACAACTACATCAAAAACAACAACAATAATAATAATAATAATAATAATAGTAATATTAAAGTTTGTGGCTAAAGTTTTAGTTAAAAGTACTTCTTCCTTAGTGATTAGAGAAATTATTTAAATAAAAAACAAAACTCAAAGTTAGAAATTAGTAAATATAAGATACAAAACGCAATAAAAAGAAAACTTAATACAAGAAGTAGAAAAAATCTCTTTGCGAGTCTAAACTGCAATCAAAATTGTAGCCTGAATAGATGAAATTGTGTTATTAGAGTAAAAAAAAAAGTCTAAACTTGTAAATAATAAGTTAAAAGTTAAAAAAATCTCTTTGTAAGTGCGGAATGTAATAAAAACTCCTGCCTGAATAGCTTAATTGTGTTATTTGAGTAAAAAATGGAAATAAACTTTTAAAATAATAAGTTAAAAGTTGAAAAAATGTCTTTGTGAGTCCAAAATTTAATGAAAAATGGTGCCTGAATAGCATAAATAGTGTTACTTTGGTAAAAAAAAATAACGAAGTTGTAAAATAATAAGTTAAAAATGAAAAAAATTCTTTGAGTCCAAAATTTTATAAAAAATGTTGCCTGAATAGTATAAATAGTGTTATTTGAATTAAAATTAGCCTAAACTTCAGCTAAAGTTGAAATAACACACTTTGTGTGTCTAAATTGCAATATAAACTCTTGCTTGAATTGTTCAAATAGCATTTTCTGAGTAAAAATACGCGAAAAATGTGAAATATTGGCCCTAAGAGTCAAAATCTGGTGAATCTTACGTAAAAAATACGCATTAACAACCATCCTGTAACTTATAAAGCAATAATCAAAGGGTCCGTGGTTCGAAACCTAGAAATAAGGGCAAATAGTGAATCACATCCACTTTATAACCTGTAGGTACTGGCCCTGATTCCCCTTTAGCCTGTAGGTACTGGGCCGGATTGTTCCTAGTTCAGCCAAATTCCTTACGCTTTAGGTCAAATAGTCTTTACAATGTTACGAAAGGAGGAAGAAAACCCCCTAAGTTACTTCCACAAAACAAAATTGGATCCTCAAAAAAATCAATACAAGCGTGTTAAATTATTGGCGGCATGCGAAATCCATTACGAATTATTATCCCCCTCAGTTCCGCTAGGGGGTCCGCTGGGAAACTAACAATACTTTCTCACCCTCGGCCGGCAATGATCCCTCGCTTGGCAGGGGTGATAGAGGAAATATTCTTCTTTTCTGATGTGAATTTCGTCCACAACCTTGTAGAGGGGTCTTGCGGTCAACGTATTCTTCCCTTTTTTAAGAGCAATTATTATTAATAACATGCATTCTGCCAGTATACTTTGTTTTCATATGGGCTACATCGTTCAATTTCTTCGCCTTTAAAGCTCACATAGGCTAACACCATATATTGTGTTATAATAGGTTCTACCCAGATCACTTCGTGGACAGTTGAATCCTGATAAATCCAGATCCTTAATTATACCAAATATGAGTCGCCACCGATGCCAAAATGCCCACTCATGACGTCATCGATGCCTGCAAACCTCGCCTGACACCATCAATTGGCTTAGAATAGCAAAAATCAGCCGTGACTCATCCTCCTGTATAAGAAATGCATAAACTGCCTTACAATACGCCAGAACTGGATTCCCTGGGTTAGTTCCACGTCTGTATGAATCATCTGTGACACATATCCGGCTGAAACCACATATAAGAAAAACATAAATGGGAGATGCAAAAGGCCGAAAACGGACTCCATAATAGTATCTATTGTGCACTAATGGAAAACTATTAAGATCAAGCTCCCACGTGTGCATGAGGCACCCATGACTCATATCTGGCTGTAACACATATATAAAGTACAACAATAGTGTTAGGTTAGGGTAAAAACGGGATACATAATAGTGTCTTTTGTACACTAATGGAAAACCATTCAGATCAAGCTCCCAAGTGTGCATGAGGCATACATTACTAATATCTGGCTTTAACACATATATAAAGTACAACAATAGGGTTAGATTAGGGTAAAAATGGGATACATAATAGTGTCTTTTGTACACTAATGGAAAACCATTAATTCCAAGCTCACACGTTCGCATAAGTCATCCATGACTCATCTACCTCCCCCTCCCCCTACACTTTTTGCTTGATTAATTAACAATAGCGTCACCTCTCGATAATGAATTAAAACCCATTAATGTCAATTAAAAGGGGGTTTAATTGCTCCTAAGGGTTTCCTCATCTACTCTACAAATGTGTAATTTAAATAGTGTATTATGTTAATTAATTTTACTCCCTTAGCAAAATTAAACACCTTGCATAATAAGTTGTAATATACTGAGAAATTCATCTTCAGAGCTTCTACACCCCTATTTACTCCTTTAGATAGCGACTGCTGATAAGATATGAGCCCCTCCCCGAAATTTCTGGCTACAGGTCTGGTTAGATTCGTTGCTTACGTTGTGCCACATGCGTTTTCGTACCGTTAGATTAACTGTGACAATTAAACATGGACGTACGCAGTATTTTTTTCTGGAGGGAAGCAAACGAGTCATATTTTTCCATGGAATAGTGGGACAGTCCTTCAGTTTGAAATTGTCACGTTCCTTTTACACCATTCTAATAATGAACCAGTTACTGCGACTGAAATAAAATAATATGTGTTGAATATATAATTGTATTTTGCAAAACATTTTTCAGGGTGCTGTCGTCCACTTGCCCCTCCACTTACGGATGTCCATGCAATTGTATAAACGGCCAAACAAACACCCATAAGAGAATGGAGGACACAACGCTAATACTTGGATTGAAAATAATAGCACTTTAATTCACACTCTCTCCCCAGTCCTCCTGCCCCTACCTTTTCTTTAAGATAGTAGTTCTGCCGATTGAAAGCCATTTGAATAAAGAAGAGCACAGAACAGGAACCCTGTGTCTTTCATCGGAGCTTGTTTCCGAAGTTCCTTTTATAGTTATTCTCACGTTGCGAAAACATGTCACAGTAAGTGTGTGAATAACCAGCCCATCCCTCCCTCCCTTGTTGTTCCCCTACTGTATTGTTGTTATAAATAGAGTTGAGCGCATTTCTCTGTGGAAAACCGCCACAACAATACGGCAAGTAGAAATAAACACGGTCGCTCTCTCTCGCAGGTAGTTGGAAGTGAACGACTGGGAGCGGGAACTGCTGGCAACACACGCGAAGCTCACAACTCCGAGGAACAACCACAGAGGAACTGCTCGTTCATCCCGAAGGAGCTGGCAGTTCACAACTCCCAAGAGGAGTCGTTCAAAAGGAACGACTCGTTCACGAACGACCCATCACTACTCTCTATTCATTTTGGCGTTTTTGTATCTTTGTATTACTAAGTTGCCTGTCAGGAATCAGATTCTTTAATTGTCATGGACTTTTTAAGAAAAAATAGTTATATGCACGCAAGTTTTCAGAGATGGTTTTAAAGAAAATACAACTTCTAATTAATGAAATAAAGTGGTAGTGTCTCAGGATTTACATAAAAAAAAAGTTTTGATGACTATAGACACTATTCCACTGCTTATACGTGCTTATGAGAATAGTTCCACTCAATAAACCATTCTTTTCGAAAAAAACAAAACAAAAAAACATTACTTCATTCTTTCAAAAACTAATAGACAGTGTTAAAGTCAGAGCTACTGCAGAGCATGGACACTCGTCTGGCTCCCCTGGAACATCCGGTTACGATTAAGGTGCTATGGACGATAATATGAAACGGCAAAGTGGAGATTCTTTTACAAGGAAATAGCGTGTCAGCTGCATAGCATATGGTTGCACAGTTTGATCGGGAACAAATTTATTGAGTCAAGTATCACTTCGTAGGTTTCCGAAGGACGTAGAGAGACGAAACCTGTGTATACAAGCAGAACGAAAAAAGGATTGGTACCCGTGCAAATTTGTACGACTTGCATTTTGTTACAAGCATGTTGATCGCTTATCTGCGTATCGTATTGTGGTGAAAAGAACGGTTCTTAATAAGGTTTTCAATAGTCCAATTTGATATAATTTTGAAATCTTATCTATGACTGAAGTAGTACGTTTTCACCCCATGTTGTTACTAGCCCTAAAGAGAAAGAGAAAGAGAGAGAGAGAGAGAGAGAGAGAGAGAGAGAAAACAAGAGATGTATGCAACATTCACACACAGGCTGATGACATTCTTTGTTGTTCCTTCTTTGTATGTGTTTATGATGTTATTCTTAGTAAAGTATGTTTGAAGTCCAAACTAATTGCTTATCTTTGTTGTTATAACACAAACTCTTACCCTCAGAAAATTTTAATGGGGGAAAAATTTTAATAGAACAAGATCGTTGGTGGGAAGGTGGGAGATCCCCCTTCTGCCATGGGAATTCGTTCCCTGAATGTGAATTAATAGCACATTTTCTCACAAAGACTGCAGTTCGAAAAAAGTCAAAACAGGGAGTTAATATGCTGCTGTCCCAACCAAATTGAAACATTTAGTAGCTTCGCATAAATAGTTATAAAACTAAAATTAGTAAATATAGTAGACTGCAGACTTCTGGCGTCTGCCTCTCTTTGGAGACTACCCATTCATTTATACAATCTTTTAAAAATATTAAAAAATTATCCATGTTCCTTTTGGAGGTTTGCATCAAAATATTTCATGCCTCGAGGGGGGGGGGCATGCACCCTTGCCCCCTCTGGGTACGGGCCTGCATGGAATAAAATTTTAGTTGTTTCAATTGTAACACCATGCATTCACCATAGATGGTGTAGTTCGATGTGCCTTCATGCTGTATATACAGGGTGGGGCAAAATAATATTACCACTTATATGGTGTTTCGGTGGGGCAAAATAATGTTACCACTTGTCGGGGTGGTACACTACCATGAGCGGCAAGATCACCAGACCTCAGCCCATGCGATTTCTGGTTATGGAGGGATGGTAGAGCATGTTTACGCAACAAAACGGCGGGACATACAAGACTTTAAACATAGAATTTCGACAGTGATACGCTCTATACTGCAAGACATGTGCTCAAGGGTCATGGACTCATGATTGACAGAATGTTCAAATGTATCCATATTTCTGGTTCACAGGTTGAAGGGATATATTAAATGTGTATGTTACCCTTTCGGTGGTAACATTTTTTTGACCCAACATGGTAACATTATTTTGCTGCACCCTGTATTATATATTGCAATCGCAATAGCTAGCCGAAATGTTCCATTAAATGCTTTCGTTTAAAGTACTATCTGCTATAAGATTTTTGGAAGCATTTACGTAGCATTTCTCCTAGTAAAAATGTCTAAAGTGGGTCTAGTCTTGAGTTTTCCTGATTGACCCAGTTTCTGGGATCACTACTATGATTAGGCTTGCAACCAAATTTTTGTTTGCAAGCAAATTGCCATGTTATCTTGTGAAGCTGCAGATAGCAAAATGCTAGACAAACTGGTTCTTCCTTATCACGTTGCCTCTTCTTCCAAAAGACTCCATGTGATAGCAGTTAACATAGGTTGCTGCAAAAGTATACACTTTATCTTCATTGTTCAGTCATTCCACTGCTGTCTACAACTGCTTAGTTGTACAGGTAAAGGTAAAGATACCCCTGTGCATATGAGGTGATGTGAAGGTACAGGTCCACATATCTTTGATCTCCGCCATAGTTGGGATGATGTGATCAGCATCATATCCAGCTGCCTTTACACCCCAGCCAACCATTGATTTGAGGCTGGATGAGCCCCAGAGCCACTTTATGCCTTAGATCACCCACCCTGGAAATTGAAACTTGGTCTGGCAGTCAGATGCTCTACCAACTGAGCTACCGCGGCTCCTTAGTTGTCATTGTCACACTAACAAGAATATAGCCAATGTTATTTATTGTTGTATCATGGCTTTGTAATTTGTCTGTCAAAAGATAATAAATATCAAGAAGCTAAATTTGAAGTAAAAATTATGAATTTGCATTCTTTCTTTTATATCGCTCTTTGCTCTGTGACTAATAGTAATCATTAGTAGTATGACTGACAAGATGAAAGAGATCGAAGTACACCCATGTTGAAAAAAATACCGTACAAGGAGGAACCCAAAATAAACCGGAATTTTGCAATAAGAAATTGTGTATTTATTTTTAGGTGTTACAAATTTAATCTCATTCAAAGTACTGTCCATTTGATGCAATGCACCAGTCTAAACATGTTTTCCACTTTCGAAGCAGTCCTGAAATTCTTGCAAAGTGATGTATTTTAATGTCTGTGTCGTTTTTTTCTTTACCTCTTCTACGTCCACAAAATGTTTTCCTTTGAGTACGTTTTTCATTCGAGGGAATGAAAAGAAGTTACATGGAGTGAGATAGGGTGAATACGGTCGGTGGATAAGCCGGAACATGCTGTTTTTGGTTAAAAAAAAAACCACCAGAGAACGATTCCAGTTTCTTTTGAGTTCCCCCTCATATAGGGTTACAATGGAAGGGTCTTGGTATTATAACAAAATATATATATTGCAATTTTTTTACTCTTCTATTGAAAAGAAATGGAAGTATACAGACTGACGTGAACTTTTTTTTACTCTCAGATGAATTAAACACGAAACATATAACATTTCCTTAAAATAACATAAATCATACTATCTATGCATATATATGTAACAAAATAACAACATTTCAGCCTTGTACAGTCTTTCAAAACCCAAAGGATGCTGCAGACAACTGTAACTGACAGCACAATAAATTGATATTTACATGACTTGCCACTTGTTTTGTAACAGTTAACGTTTAAATTCAAACTACACATACCTAATAAACACTAATATAAACAAATAATAGAAACATTTTAAATTCATTATTTACAATTTTTTTGTGTAAATTACTACTAGAAGAATACACTAAATAATAACACACAATTGTTATTAATACATGTTAGAAACATTAATAATGAACATTGCTACTAATGCTTAAACACATCCTTTCCTGTCAGTTATGTAACATGTAGTTTGGAAAAAAGAACGGAGATATGAGTATGACTCATGTTATGGAAATGTGTAAATGTCATTTTATTCATGTTTTGGGGAATGAAAGACATGGTAGAAAATTAATGTACTGAAGAGAGTACTCGTATCTGCAAAACCGTTTTTTATGATGCTCTATAATTTTTGATGGCCTACTTCCATCATCCTCTCGCAAACTTAGTGTTCTGTTGCTTAGTGAGCTTCTGTTGTTTTTCGTTTTGCAAATTTCTGCTGTGTCTGTCAGTGGAACAGAGTTAATTTTATATAATTTTGTTCTTATTGAACACAAAATACGAGGTGTGTCAGGATAGTAAAGATACAACAGATATACGTATATCTTAGGCAAATATGTAAGGTATAAGTTGACAACACTGACAGTAACCTTGATCCTTAATCCTTCCAGTAGCCTTCATTCCCAGGCTGTGCCTAGTCTTGTGTGAGTCACACGTGCTGGAAATGGCTGCAGCAATAAAGAATCCCACCAAATGCAAAGTACGGACTGTGATGTGGTTTCTCCAGGCAAAAGGTGAATGTTCGTCCAGCGGACATTCATCGTAAAGTTTATGGCAGTTTATGTGAACATAATGAATCGTCAAAATGTGACAAAGTGGTGTGGTGCCTTCACTGGAGGTAGGACCGATATCCATGAAGAACACAGGAGCAGGAGGCTGTCTATGATCTCTGATGATCTTCTTAAAGAAATTGAAGTCATGATACCACATCATCACAATTTGACAATTTACAGTGTTCCCATAAACTGCCGCAATTGTCATTGAATGTCCGCTGGACATTCACCTTTTGCCTGGAGAAACTGCATCACAGCCTGTACTTTGCATTTGGTGGGATTCTTTATCGTCGCAGCCATTTCTAGCACGTGTGACTCCACAAGTCTCAGTGCAGCACTGAGAATGAACGCTACTGGGAAGAGTAAGGATCAAGGTTACTGTCATTGTTGTCAACTTATGGCTTACATATTTTTCCTAAGATATATTTTCCTGACATGCCTCGTACATATATATCCAGCTTCTTGGCCAAGCATCGCCACTGAAGTTCTGGGTTAGCCTGGGCATGAGTGGTGTTCTGCCAAAAATAGCAATGTAAAATAAAACCTAAAACACATATTTGTAAGAATTATTTTGAAGAAAGAACTGAAATTGATGAACTGTTGTGACAGCACAAAATCCCTCTTCGACTTTCCAAGGAATACTTTGTTGACCTTCTGAGTGATGATTCAAAACTTATTGAAATAAACTTTTTTCTTCAGTTTGAAAATATTTTGTTTCCCCAAGTAGTACAAACAATAGGTTCGATGAAAAAGGGCTCCACCATGTATTAAATGTGCTCCAAAATGCCTACGATTGAGAACAACACTACTTGTTCCCATGAACAACTAGCACAGCCGTTGACAGCAAGGAACAGCAGATGATGCCATGAACAATCAGTTAACAACAGTGCACTTAGCAGTAGTCTTTTCAGTACAGTAAGTCATTTTATTATTATTATTATTATTATCATTTTTAAAAGTTGCATTTTATGAAAAGGAACCCAAAACATGTCAACCATTATGTTTAATTTGCTAATAGCTCAAAAAATTAAGGTAAAGGTAAAGTTCCCGTGCATATAGCACCATGCCATGAAGGCACATTTATAGGAGGTGGTGATCAGCACCACACTCCAGCCACCTTTACACCCAGGGATGCCCCCACGAAATAAAAAAATATTAATGAAAGGCCACTACAGAATACAAGATGAAAACAAAGATCCACTTAAGAAAATAAATAATAACATTTCTTTGTGTGAAGGCAACACTTGCGGGTCATTCCATGGAGAGCAATAGAGAAAATGAGAAGGGGGAAAAAACAACTAAAAGCTGATGATTGATATATGTAAGGACTTTTAAAATTAAAAAGTAGTCATATACTTTTTACATAAAAAAGTCTATGAACACAAATGTAATTATTATGAATTATATAAATACCAAAGAAAAAAACAATGTAATTTAATAATTATCTAATGCAATCGGTGGATTCATAATAAATGAATATAAGTCAACAGGCAAAATGAGAATAATAAAATAATACACCTAAATTAAAGATCTTGTATTACTATATTAAATGTAATGTACATACATGCCTAGCTGGAAAAGAAATATAGTATGATGACTGTATGAGATGCTAGAATCTCTAAATATTTACACAACAACATATGCCATAGTCTTCTGTATACCATTGATTACAATCCAACAAAAATTTTAAAAAAACACACATTTGTCTCAATTTTGATCTCTGAACTTGTGGAAAACAACATTAATCAAACTACTACAAAAGTTTCTAGACATTTGTAACAAATTATATAAGCCACAGGGTACAATAATATACTACATATATTGTTATGAATATCTGATTACTGTAACAGTGTCATATAACTGAGTTGAATAAAGACAAACAAAAAATGATGACAAAAAAAAAATGCATAGCAGAATTTTTTGTGTTGCTACATGAGTACAACAAACTGATTCTATACTTTGTGCATATAAAAAAATATTTAAAAAATGTTGCATTTGTAATTGGTAGTGCCTGCTACAAGTCTCAAGAAAATATACATAGAACAACATGCTAGGGATTTGGAGATGCATGCATCCTAAAAGGGGCAAAAGAAACACTGATGGGCCAAATAATGTATTGATGCACATAAATACAGTAACAACATTTTTGCCTTCTAAAGAAATGAACTAAATAATTTTTTTTATTTTTATTTTAAAGTTAACATGCACTGTCAACCACGGTTGTTAAAAGGTCCAGGAATTTTAAACAAAATTCAATTTTGGTCCAGGAGAAAAAATCAGCAGTATAAATGGGTTCTGGACCATAAAGAATTTTTTAACTGTAAAATATATCAATTCGGTCCAGGACCATTTTTCCAGATCAATTTAAATACGGTCAGGAACACTTTTTCCAGATCAATATAAACACAGTCCAGGAACCTTTTCTCATGAATTTAAGTATGCTCCAGGAACCTTTTTTCCGGATCAATTTAAATACGGTCCTGAAAACTTTTTTTTGGATCAATTTAAATGCAGTCCAGAAACCTTTTTCCTGGGATAAGTTTAAATAGGGTCCACGCTCCATATTGAAATGAAACTGATACACAACTTGGACCGAATTTAAACTGTGCACGAAAGAAGGTTCTGGTCCTGTTGCGGAACCCAATAGAATGTATCGGTTCCTGGATCTTTAAGAATCCCTGGGTTGTTAAAGGTCCAAGAAATGTGAATAAATTCAATTCCCATCCGGGAGAAAATCAGCAAGCGTAAATGGGTACTAGACCGTAAAGACCACTTTTATGTTTAAAGTATTACAATTCAGTCCAGGAATCTTTCTTCCAGATCCATTTAAATACGGTCGAGGAAGGGTGAACCATTCTAATTTGCTGAATGCTGAGGTTAAGTAAAGTATTTCCAATTCTTAGTCAACAGTCAAACACATACACAGACATGCACAAATACTTACATACCTAAGAAAATGATACACAGGTGTTGCTATCAAGATGCACAAACTATAATGGAGCACAGATAAACACTTTACTGCATAGATCCTTCTTAGCACCATTAATGCATGAGCAAAACATTTCTTCCAGAAAACCCTGACGTAAACTAATATATATGTTTTGAATGTCACAGACAAATTTAAGTTAGACGAAATTCACTTAAATTGCACTCATTTTTTAATGTTGCTACTTATTATGCAAGTGAGAGGCAAATAATAAAAAAAATATGTACAATGACAAATGAGAAAAAAAAAATCTTCCTTCCAGAAAACAAACATGAGACTCTAAAATTAAAATTTCTCCAATATTTTCCATCCTGTGCACAAGTAACAATTGAGCATCGTGTTCCTTTATATAAATATACACAAACATTTTATGAGAAAATTATTATCACAAGCATCAAAAACCATACCATCTTTATGACTAGCACTGAATACCAAAATACAAGTTCACCTCTGCTATTACTTCTCACTCCTCTGAATACCATTCTTCGTTTATGAAGGCCAATATGCTGAATTACGTATGATGACTGGAACATGAAACTCACAGCTACAACTAAAATGCCTCCTCATAACAGGCTACAGGTCCCTTCGTTGAAGGTGTCACTTTGTTTTCATGAAATACTTTCAAGTAATCTGACCACAATCTGTGACCATTCGTCTCAAAAGACATGTCAAATTTTTACATATATTTACATATGTGTCCTGAATTTTTCCTTACATATGAAGTTACATTTCTACTTACATTCACACACATTTGTCAATTACTTCATTCACTATCAAGCATTCATTACATTAGGAGTAGTATTCATTAAAAGAGGTACACACTGTTAACATATCTACAAACAAGGGGAAAGAAAGTATCTTGGAGGGACTGACAATATGAATCACTGCATGGAATGGGGGAAAAAACGTCTGTTGCTAATTCAAACTCACCTTCATATCATTAGTAGAACTGAACCAAATCTTTTCAAGATGAAATAGTCTTCTTTCTTCCGCAAATAAGAATCACAGTTGACAAATATAAAATGTATATTCCATACAGCCATATATTTTCCTCTGTATTTTTCATTTTGCGTAGCACATTCAAATGTTTCTTCTTTTTAAAAATACCAAAATAATCCATCCTTTTAAAATATCTTTGAACACATTCATGGACACAACTCTACCTCACAGCTGAACCAAGTCGATTAGGTTTCCCTTTGGCTGCGTCATCGACTCAGGAAAGAAAGTTACAAGCTCATCGAACAGGTGTGACCGCCTGTGATGGCAGTCCACCTCTCCCACCTCTGCCCTCTCCTCCTCGTCCTGGTCTCTGAACAACACAGATGCCATGAGCTGAAACTAAAAGCAACATTTCACATAAGACTTGATTCTTAAGGGAAGGAGTGACAATTTCGCACTGTCAATATCGTCGGAATGGGAACCTGGGTGCGAAATCACTACAGATTGTTGGGGGGAGGAGCAGACAGACAGGTGTATGTATATATACATATGTGTGTGTGTCAATTATTAAATAATTAAATAAAAGGTAAAGAGTTCGCCTGTGCTTAGCACCACGCCATGAAGGAGTATAGGGGGTGTGGAGGTAACACCCCACACTTTCTTGATCCAGTCGTTAGTGGGGGTGATGTGATCAGCACCACACACCTGACTGCCTTTACCCCCCAGGTTTCCCCAGGTACCCATGTTATTCGACGCTGGGGCTGCTTCCAACGTTAGAAAAGTTCCCGGATTTGAACCGGCTGGGGATCGAACCCGGGACCTTTAGCATGCTATGAACAGTGATTTACGTGACTAGGGAGAGTGGCAGAAGTTAAGGGACATTAAGAAGCTAATAGTTTCCCATATAAAACTCACATCTCAATTCTATTACGTGTTTTATTTATATACTTGGTGGTACGTAATGAAAGGCAATGAGAAATGGAGAAGGACTTAATTTCTGTGATCTGAGGATTGCTGGCAGATTCCTTAGAGATTCTTTGTTGTTCGTTCTTTGTGTATGTTTTCGATGTTGTTCCAATAAAGTATGGGGGGGGGGGGATTTTAGGGCAAGATCATTGGTGGGGGATTCCCCCTGTCCCCACCTTTCCAGGGTTTCGCATCCTGATGGGTACTACTACTAAAAAAAACCCTGTGCGAGAGTATGAATTTCTCCCCATGTTGCAAGTGGAAGCATTTTTTAAACTTAATTATTAAGCAAGATACGATGTGTAAAAAATATGATGAATAAATGTTTACAGAATCTCATGTATTCCTTACAGAGAATCAACTTCAACTTCAATTTACGACTAATCAAATGAGTGTTTTGACTTTTTCAACTACAAAACCTTTTTCTATTCATGTACTTTTCTACGCCACTGTTCAAAGGGAACAAATAAAAATAAAGCAGTATAAATACAGTATTTTGTTTAAAAATATTATTTAGCATATAAAAGACCACAATTAATTGAAACATGAAACTGTATGATGTTACAGTACATATTCAACATTTTTCGAGTCCAAATCATTTGGAGAATTAATAAGGAAGTCTCTATATTTTAGCTCAACACTCACATTTAGAATCCCACATTACCCAGCTCTATATATTCACTTCAGATGTACAAGTAATAATGAGAAGGAAAACTGAACAGTAATTGGCTGTTTGGTAAGGGGTGCAAAGTATGTATGTTATCAGGGGAAAGTTTCTACAGGATATTAGCACATACAAACTCTGTTTCATAAGAAATATAGATGTAAACAATGCGAGGGCCAGTCTGAAAGTTTTCAGAACAGACAACAATGAGCCACCGCAACTCACTGCTGCTGCTTCTATATTTAGATTGACATTTCAATAGCAAACTCTGCAATTTTCAACTAGCTGCAACAAGTCAGCATGATTATGCAACAGTAAAACACTGCAGTAGTTGGAGTTTCGTCTTAAGCCGAAAATTTGATAAATTATGGTTTAGGTTTGATAGAGCTACCTTAGATCTGAACTGAATTAGAGAGCTCCAATTATTTACTTTAAATTTTAGAATTAGCATAAAAGTTTGTTTCTGACACAAATAACGAAACACACTGTAATTTATGTCCTAAATACACTGAACCAAATTCATAGCTCATGATTTCCTCTGAAGAATGGTATCTGTTCCATGCTCCCTTAGTTTCAAAACAAGCTCAAGATGAAATTTATGCCATAATTAGAAGTTATGATTTTTTTTTTGTTGACTTGCAAGCATAAATTTGACATTTTTTTTATAAAATTGGCAACCCTGCTGTATGAACACCGTGTGTAACAGGGCTAGAATTTCACACATGTAAGTTACTTCATGTCCTCTACCATCCTACCTTCATGAAAATCTGAGATCGTCGGGTTGAAAACTTCATTTCTTGTGATGACTTGAAACAGATCGCCATGAAAGCTTCAATAATTATTTGTATAATTAAAGTTAACACTTTTGGCTTTTTAAACTTGAATAACAAGGTTTTCCTCTACAATTTTACATACCTCTTTTGTTTGTTTTGAATCATTATGATCAATTATCTCTGAGAGTGAGGTTTGAAGATACTGAAGAGCACTCATCCGGTTCTCAATGGCTAACTCCTGAAACCTGGAAGAGAGAAAGACAAGGTAAGCATAATTCCTTTTGTACTTATGCAAAAACACTATTTTCATTGATAAGATACACTAATGAGGAGTTGAATTAGACACACCTACCTAGTAGCATGTAGAACCCCTTTCGCTCTGATGACGACAGTGATGCGGCATGGGATGGACTCAACAAGGCACCAGAAGCATTCGGAATCCATACTGATCAATGACCACTGTACAGACTTCTATAATGCACGGAGATCGGTTGGAGCAGGGTCCATGGTGGGTACATCCCTTTCGACAGCATCCCAGATGCATTTGATTGGGTTGAGGTTGGGCAACCTCGGCTCGGGGGCCAGACAAGCACCCTCATGTTCGTGGAGTGTCTCTCCAACCACTCGGGTCACAATTCGGGAGGGGTGGGCTGTTGCATTGTCATGCTGTAAGCACAGGTCCCCAGCTGGGTGCTGGAGGCACACAAATGGGTGCACATGATGTGACAGCAGGTTCCTGTATTGTTCGCTGGTCAGGGACGATGGCACATGTACCAGGGGATCCATTTCCTGTGTCCCCCTCCGATTTCCATGAAACTTGGCAGGTGTATAGAGGGACCCAAAGGAAGAAATACGTGTTTGTTTCGGCTAAAAACTGTTTTAGGGGGCAAAATCCGCCTCAAATATATATATATTTATATGTATGTATGTATGTATGTATGTATTATATATATATATTATAGCAGGTAACAATATGTTATAAACACGTTCTTACTTTCCAAAGAAGCGCTCATGTGGGATGGCAAAACGGATCCGGATCCAAAAATTACGGATCTGGATCCGAAAAATTTGGATCCAGAACCAACTGGATCCGGATTCTGGCCATCCCTACTCTTGACACGTTAGTCCGTGCCTTCGTCTGGCCCCAACGATTTGCCCACGATCCAATGCGCTGAGATCTTGTGTCTTCCCCATTCTGTGCTTGACTGTTACTCATACAGTCAGTACAAGGTCTAAAGCCCTCCCATTCACGCATCACATGGCACTGTTCCACTCGCCAGGGCAACCACAGCACCATTTCGCCAACACGGCACGTGTCTCTTAATTCAGTTGCTGATCAGTGTATTTTTACTATACGTGTGTACATTCGGGATGGACAGTTAACAGACATTGAGACTGATTAAGTGTTTTGTATGAAGTGTAGCATTGTATGGTGCAGAATGTGACTGTCTTCTACATTCACAAATAACCAATATTTACTTTATTTCGATTGCGTACAAGTTTATAAAATTAACAGGGAACTATTGAGATTAAAAACGCTGTATCATTGTCGATATTTGTTTTAAGTTGTTGATTCCGATTCGTTTTTGTTATATATGTAAGAAGATTGAATTAAAAATGTCTTGTGTTAAAAATCGAAAAATGAGTTTATATCAAATGTTATAAAGTGAAATAATATTTTGGAAGTTGAGTTGTGTTGCTTAAATCTTGCAATGTAAGTATAATAACATTATGAAACCCAGTTGAGCGCTGAGGACTTGCAATTTAATTCTAAAATTGTGTTAGTCTGCTCATCCTTCGCGTACAATATATATTCAGTGTGAAGTATCGTTGCAAGAAATTGGTGGCCAGTGTGCGGGAATTTGGTTACACTGAAGAATTATAAATTTTAGACTTATTAGTGTCCCTTCCTTTGTGTACTTCATATTTTCGTTCTGTTGTCGTGAATACAAATTAGTGCAATGACAACGAAGAATGTTCCTATCGTGCCATTACCTACGGGTACTTCAGATTTTAATGCTCAATTATTGGTCATGTTTCGGGAATTGAAGGAATCGAATGACAGTGTAAGGCAAAAGTTGTCTGAGCTTGAAAAATCTCAGAAAGAGCAGTTGTCATCTCAGAAAGAGCAGTTGTCAGAGCTTGAGAAATCTCAGAGAGAGCAGTTGTCAGAGCTGGAGAAATCTCAAAGAGAGCAGTTGTCAGAGCTGGAGAAATCTCAGAGAGAGCAATTGTCAGAGCATGAGAAATCTCAGAAAGAGCAGTTTGCAGAACTTGAAGACAGAACGGTGAAGTGTATGGAAAATATGAACAACACTGTTAAGGAGTTGGGCAACTCACTCCGGATGGAGATTGGGCAGGTTGCTGAAGCTTGCCAAACAGCAAATGATCAAATAAAGGGACACGTTAAAGTGTTGGATGAAAATTTCCAACAGTTGAATATATCTGGTGAAGCGAATACCAACAGCATTCGTAAGTTAGAAGATAGTGTTGCTGGATTGGGTTTGCAGGTAAACGAGCAGTGGAATGTTATCAGCCAGATTAGGGAAAATAATAATGAAGGTTTAATTCAACGTGTTGAGATCTGTGAAGCACGATTAAGTGATGTAACAGCTAAACTGCGGATGACTAATACTTCAACAATCCATAAAGCTGCAGGGAACAATGGCAACATTACTGAAATATCACGTAATCCAGAGCATCCTGTATCTTTATCCTTGTCATCTTCCAGTGCTTCAGAAGATGAATCTTTTCCATTGCATATGTCAGGAAAACGCAAATCTACAGGAAATCCTAAATCTAATTTGTCAGCTCCTACTTCACCAGTTAATGTGCGAAATTCTCGATTAAAGAAGCCTCATAAAACTTCACATGTTAGTTATGTTGATCCAGCAAATAATGCTTCACAATCTAGCAATATAGACTCCGATATGTCTGAAGTAAACAAAACTAGATATAATTCGCAAGCAACTTCTGGCAAACGATTTAAACCTAATTATAACACGAAGCACCATAGGCACGCTACTATCATTGATTCTGATACAAATAAACCATCTACTTCTAAGGAACAACCACGAAAGTATCTACGGTTGAATGACTTGAATATGTTGCCTAAATTTTCTGGAAATCCAGAGAAATCTAGCCCAAGGAAGTTTATTAAAACCTTAACTTCACATTTGGATTTGCTTCAGACTCCAAACGTTCAGAGATTGGAATGTATTCGGAATTGTTTTCAAGGGCCAGCCGAGGGATGGTACAATACGCACGTGGATTCCTTTATGACATACAAACATTTTGTACATGAGTTTCTGAACAAGTACACTTCATACTCATTGACGCAGGCTCAGTTGTCCGAATTGAGGAACAGAAAGTATGATCAAAATAGCGGTATAAGCATGGAGGCGTTTGCCACTCGTACTTATTCAACATATTACAATTTGGTAGAGCGTCCTAAAGATGCAGAAGTCATAGACATTTTGATTAATCAGTTTCCATCGATTACGGCACAGACGATATTAGGTGCTGGCCTAACGAAGGTTGACGACGTTATTAATTTATTGAAGAGACTGGATTTGATAAAGACCAGATCTGGTAAGAAGTGTGATTTGCCTAGTGATTTTGAAGCGAGAACATCCAGGTTTACTAAGGATTCAAATGCGTCAGATTTCAGAGATAAGCAAAAGTACAAAGTTCAGACAGTTAACACGCAACCAAGGAACAGCGAGCAAAATCCTAATCAAAGGAATGATGGACAGTTTTCTCACAACAATAGAGATTCTAATTCTGGTTCTACATCCGGTGGTAACTCGTATAATAGAGGGCAAAATGTAAATGACAATTCTGATCGGCGTCAGGACTTTACATTCAGAAGAAGGAATCAAAATAATTATGGCAATCAACAGTTCTTTAGAAGAAATTTAAATGCAAATAACAGAAGTTATAACAATACCCAATTTCGACGAGACAGTGCGAGACCACAGAATGATAGACGTTCTAATACAAGGCAAGGTTATCTACAAACGAGGTCCAATTCAGATCCTAATGTAGCTTGTTTGCCTTATTCCCCGAACAATAGTCAAGGTTTAATCAGTGAAGTAAATTTATGTTGTAATTGTCGTCAACCCTGTGAACAATCATTCGCTTCTCTAAACAGTAATGCTATTTCAGGTAGCCGATTGAATGAAAATGCTGTTTCATTTGATCCCAGGGAAACACAAGTTAAAGAATTAATACAATCAGCGATGGAGTCACAGTCAAACGAACGCCGTGGGTAAATGTAGCCCGATTTACTCGCAGTGATAATACAGAGGGCTGTGTTGCAAGTTTTAACACAGAATATGGTTCACAAAATGTTCAGTCACAAATTACAAATATTTTTCCTGTATATGATAATTTTAAAGACAATGACCAGCTAGCAGTGTTTTTCCAATTGGAATGGTACGAAGAGGAACCCACTTGGACCATGGATGATAGTGGTGTACCATTTCCTATTACTGATCAACCTGTTATTTTTGGGTCTATTTGTAATTTAACAATTCGATGTATTATTGACAGTGGAAGTCAATGTAATCTAATGAGTTACGAATTATGGTGCAGTATAAAGTCCATTGTACAAAGTGCGAGATTGGAATCGATAGATCAGGTAAAATTATTACCATTTGCTGGACAGCAAAAATTTCGAGTTGTTGGTAGGAAAATCCTTCACCTTTCAATACAGTCGGAGATTTTTCCTTTGGAAATGTTTGTGTTAAAACAATTACATGCAGATATAATTTTAGGTATACCATTCCTTAGGCAATATAAAGCTATACTGAATTTTAGAAAGGAAGAAGTTACGTTGGTATCTCCTGCAAAACAAGAGGTGACACAGTCTTTGTATCGACTGAAGTCTAACGATCAGCATGTTGATAAAAGGGTTCAGTGCATTACGGCAGAAAATTTGCTGATGAACACAAATTCCAAAGAAATCTACATAGTAACTGAAGAGAAAATTGTATCAACAGTACAAAATTGTAGTAAACTCTCCTCACGTCAGCAAGCGCTCTTACGTGAGTTGCTATTAAAATATAGAACACAGTTTTCGAATAAGCCTAGACCCGCTAATGTTGAACCATACAAGATAATGTTGGATACTGATTTACCAATTCGTGCTCCAATTTATCAGATTCCTTTTGCTAAAAGAACAGCTTTGGAGAGTGAATTGAATAAGTGGAAGAACTGGGGCATTATAAAGGAAATGTCGTCCCCTTACCTCAATCCATTGCACATAGTTCCAAAGGCAAACGAAGAATGGCGTGCAGTGGTAGACTTTCGTCGTTTGAATCAGCATGTGATTTCCCCTCTCACTCAAGTCGAACCCATAACTGAACTTCTGCAACACTTTCATGGTGCTACATTCTTTAGTTCTATTGATTTATCATGTGGATATTTCCAGATACCGCTAACTCCAGACTCCTATCCATATACGGCTTTTTCATACAGAGGGCGCCAGCACGTGTTCTGTTATTTACCTTTTGGTATTAAATCAGCGGTGTCTGTGTTTATGGATCGCATGAACAACCTTTTTGGACCGGAAACCAGTTCTTTTGTGTTGGTATATATTGACGATATTCTTATTTTTAGTTCGACTGCTAGTGAACATTTCAAACATTTGGAGTATACATTGCAGGTTCTTCGAAAGGCAAATTATGAATCTTTCCAGTTAAGTGTTAAGAAAATTTTGCCTTTGTACACAATAGGTGATACATTAGAGAATGTCTAAAGTTTGAAATATTTTAACTGTTATGAGGGAAAGAAATGACAGTTATTGACATCGTTTGAAATATAATTAATTGAAGTTAATAATGTTATTGTAGAAATGAAAGGTGAATTAATTTCACTGTGATCTGTAGAATGATGTGTGAAGTCAGTCATGATAGTTATGAAATGTGTTACTTTCAGGAGTAATAGTATTTATTAGTAAGCTTGTCGTATGTATATCTAAATGTTATGCAGAGATCAGCTTTGTTCAGGTAAATAATATTAATGAAGTTATATATAGGGATCAAATAATGATAGTTTGAGGCAAGTTGTTTACTGAATGTGTAATAATTCAATAATGAATGTACTGATGAGTCGTGTTATGACTGTACATATTGTATTTTATTTATATTAAGTAGTTTAGCCAACAAGGAGATTGGGTTCCGCAAGGCTACTACTAAGTATTGTTTCACGTATGTGTGAATTATATATGCCTCATAATTTGACCCATAATTTTTATGTCTTGAGAAAACTCCTTGTGATCTGCACATTTTAGATAACATACAGGGTGATCATAAAATGTTTGATCCCTCGAGTAGTTTTCTATACAGAGTGGGGGGACTATGTGACTGTCTTCTACATTCACAAATAACCAATATTTACTTTATTTCGATTGCGTACAAGTTTATAAAATTAACAGGGAACTATTGAGATTAAGAACGCTGTATCATTGTCGATATTTGTTTTAAGTTGTTGATTCCGATTCGTTTTTGTTATATATGTAAGAAGATTGAATTAAAAATGTCTTGTGTTAAAAATCGAAAAATGAGTTTATATCAAATGTTATAAAGTGAAATAATATTTTGGAAGTTGAGTTGTGTTGCTTAAATCTTGCAATGTAAGTATAATAACATTATGAAACCCAGTTGAGCGCTGAGGACTTGCAATTTAATTCTAAAATTGTGTTAGTCTGCTCATCCTTCGCGTACAATATATATTCAGTGTGAAGTATCGTTGCAAGAAGTAATTTATTTAGAAATGACGGTTATTCACTGTACACAGTAAAACCTTGATTTAACATTTTCAGTCCTTTCATAATTTCACAACTCTCTGAGGAATTTCCTCAAATTTCCAGGACACAATCGACGATAAATTTCAGCTGCATTGACTCCCTCTACTTGAAGGAATTGGGTCACACCATGCACCTCACAACTGGTGGGAGCAGTAATACGAGTGTCCATGTTCGTCATTTCCTACTCACACACTGTTGAAGCAAATGGACTGCGGTTGTGTGTGGAGTGCAATTACACATTACTGCTGGCTACTGCACATGCCTTATGTCGCTTCGATTATGTATTCGCCTTTTTTACGAGCCAATCGGAAGTTGAATTCTGAATAGCCCTCATGTTTATAATTGTATTAGACCAATCAGGCAAGTCTTTTTAGAATGAAATTGATACTTTATAGAAACAGAAAATTGCATATGTATTTGTTGCTTCATTTAGATCTGAGATATTGAAGGTTGTATGTCTAGGGTTGAGCTGATGATGATATATGAGTATTGGCAGATACAAGTGATATCGGTATTGGAAACTATTATTTCTCTTGTAGTCTACGGTTATTACAAGCATAAAAACACAGTTTTTCGTTGTGACGTTTCAGAAGAACACACGCTCACAATGAAAAACTGTGTTTTATGCTTGTAATAACCGTAGACTATAAGAGAAATAATTCTAGAATGCAAGCATACAAGAAAAACTATTGTTTGGATTTCATGTACTGATAAAAATAAATAATCTGTGGTACAACAGCCTGTCAGGGCCAGGGTATACCTACCGACTGTCCACCTCACTTAAGCTTCGGCAAGTGGGAGATCATCCAATCAGTTACAGGGTGATGTGTGATCATGACGAACTCCCAGTCGGTGTTGTAGGTTTCCATGAACAAGTTACACTACTCATTCATAGTTCGTCAATTTACTCATGATGGTGGGTGGCCACTGGTTCCATGCACAGGTTGAAATCTCAGGAGAAAAGTTGTTATGGTTCTTTCAGGAGACTCGAACCTGTGTGTATCACGTAACAGGAACCCAAAGCTTATATCGCGTGGCCATGGTGTGTGTGACTGACCCAAAGATGTTCATTTATTTCATTTATTATTTATTGTTTAATTTTGTGTTTAACATGCATTATGATATTTAGGTTGTTATCAATTACTATTTTGTTATGTTCCAAAACGTTGTTGAATTAATAAGATGTATAATTAATTATTGATAATGTGAAATTGCGATGTATAAATTTCTATACTTATTTTGAGCATAGCAATGAAAAACAAAAGACAGTAGATCAATAAGTGATAAAATATATAGAAATGTTAAATAATGACGTCCGAGTTTCATTGAAGTTAGCAAAATCCTAATTTCTATTTCGTACATGAATACTAAGATGCTTCATTGAAGTTCAAGTAAAAGGTTTGCTTCAATAATTTGGCACCTACAGCCAGGATTCAAGAAGAAAAGGACAATCTTCTGATGCGTGGTTTGAGGTTTGCGCAATGGTTGTTACAGACTTTTAAAATTTTATTTTGTCTTCGAGTTGCAATTTGTTGAACATGTTGCGAAGGCAAAATTGGTGACCCTAAATATTTTTTTTATGTTTATTATTATTCTGTGCAGTCATGGCAGATAAAACTAAAGAAACTAAGTCTAGACATTCACGTAGTTTGAACAGTCTAACCAAGAACTTAAGCAGTCTAATCAAGAACTTAGGACTCAGTTTGAACAGTCTAACCAAGAACTTAGATCAGAATTAAATCTGTCTAATGAAAATATTCAGGTTAAACTCGACGTTATATCCTTAAAACAAGCTGAATTATCTAGTACACATACACAGTTATCTTCACAGCTTGATGTTAAATTTGAAGCTGTTAATCATGATATTAGTCACGTTAACAATCGGCTCAATATTTTAATGTCTGAATTTAAGGACAAAATAGATGCGGTTACTATGGCATGTTTACAATCAACTACAAGTCTTGAATCTGTGTTTGATAATAAATGTCGTAATGTTGATGTCAAACTATCTGAATTTGAAAATGTGCAATTATCATTGAAAGAACACGTTCTTGATTATGATCAACGTTTAGATAATCTCAATTCAAATTGTAATGACTGCTCTGCTAATATAGTTGATCTTATATCTAGAGTCACTATTTTAGAAAGTAAAAGCGATGTTAATGCTGATGTACATAAGCATATTTCTGATTGTACAGAAAAGTTCCAACAGTTTAATTCCCGAATTGAAGGTATGGAACAAGGTAACAAAAACCTTCAATCTGATGGCAAATATTTAAGGCGAGGAGGGACAATTTCCCCTTGGTCTTTCTCGCTGGGGCAGCTGCTGATCACTGTTGCCAACTTCGCTCTCTTGGAGCAAAATCTGGCTCTTTCGTGCACTCGTTTGACTGTGAACCGTGGCACCCGCCCTCTGTCCCACCATGATGCCACCACTGACTCCGGCCCAAAAATACCAACTTTTGCCATGAGTGTACATTTTGCACGTGACGTGATATTCGTATAGCTATAGGCTGCGTCACCCACCTTTTGTTTCCTCCCCATGTATTTTTATATATAGCGCTGTGGCTAAGATGAAGATGACAATTTTGTTATCCGGGAACCCTTTATTTTCGATTTTATATTAACATCATTGGATTATTGAGATGGGTGATGCCGCCAAATCTAGGCGGTGAAAACTAAGAAAGAATAAATTGCCATCACTTTAAAGCTAACGGTAATAGCAGCACCCTTACCCCTCTGACAACTAAAATTACCCTAGTAGGCACTTTATGCAGCCTTTGTTAATCTAGCTCCTTGAAAGTCCTCTTTAGCTATATTAATGGTGAAATTTAGCTCTATTATGCACATCAGGTTTGGCAACACTGCCAGGATGGCCGTAGGAGGCAAGGAGAAATGCACTAGGCTTATGGGACCATTATTTTATTCGTTCTCTCGGGAATATCAAACATCCGATGACGTAGAAAAGTACATGGACGGAAAAAGGACACGTAGAACTATGTCATAGCAGTAGGAAAAGTCGAAACTCCCATTTGATGAGCCGTAACTTGAAGTTGAAGTTGATGTCCCATAAGGAATACATGGGATTAGGTAAATAATAATTCATCATATTTTTCAAAAATAGTATAAGGCTTAATAATCAATTTAGGAAACCGCTTCCACTTGCCACATGGGGAGAAATTCATACTCTTCATTTCTGCCGGAGATCTTTTTAGTAGCATTGCTCATTCCGACGATATTGGAAAAAATGCATGCCTGGTGCGTAATTGTCCCTCTTCGCCTTAACAGCCAAAGTTAATTCTAATGCTCGTAATTCTGTTGTTACAAATAGTAAAAGTAGAACAAAATCAATTGTTCTGGATAATACAGAATCTAATACATGTCACAATGGAAGATCCAAGCATGATGTTGGACTCAGTACTTCGTCTGGTGACATATCAGATGATTCTTCTAGGATAGTTTCTGGTAAGAAGAATATTATAAACAGTAGTGCACGTAAACATGTCCGTTGGAAGCACAAGTATAATAAATCTGTAAGACCTACCTCTGAAGAAACTTCCGTAAAGAAATTTCGATGTGACGACACAGAAGGTTTATTCCAAAAACGAGAGTTAAATGCTGAGAAATATAACTACACTGATGCTTGCTATCAACTGTTTGGTACAAATGCACATCCTACTTCTAGTTCTGTGTTTACATCTAATAATGACAATGTTAGTAATGTACATAATAATCCACATTGTCATCTGGATCAAAGCGTTAATTCTCCTTGTATGTGGTGTGACTTTAACCCACAAATATCAGAACCTAACCCACAAAATGATTGTGTTAGTAATATCTATCGTGATGCAAGTGTACCATGTTCAGTTTCGAACAATCACGATGATCCTCATTCTTCTGTAAATGGTTCGAGATTGCATAACTGTAGTAACACAGGGATAAACGGAGCAACTCATATTTGCTATAATCGACCATATAGTTCGAGAGGAAGAAGTGATCATCCTATAACTAGAAATACATGCAATGGAGAAGGAAATGCAAGATGTGGACGTTTAAAATTAAGTGAATTATCTCAATTGCCTAAGTTCTCGGGAAAGATAGAGCAACAATCAGCGAGAGAATATATTGAACAGCTGGATAACATATTAAATGTTGTAGGAGTGCCAACAGAAATGAAACTGCAAAGTATTCAACAATGCTTCATTGGAAGAGCTGGTTATTGGTTTCGGACTCATAAATATTATTTTAATTCTTATGATCAGTTTGTACAAGAATTCATTAATCAGTTTGCTTTTTCGGAAGTTATCCAATCACAACTTTCTGTATTGAGGAATCGCAAATACGATCCCAGTGTACATGGCAGTTTAGAGACTTTTGCTTTAAAAACTCACTCCAGTTATTGTAATTTGGTTGAAAATCCTCAAGATATAGATGTTACGCAGTTAATACTTAGCCAATTACCTGATAATATTGCCAATCACATTACTTGTCACGAAATTCGTTCAGTAGATCAACTAACTAGCATGTTAAGAAGAATAGATGTAATAAAATTTAGTAGAAAGGGGCTTGTTGTTCTTCCTAATGAAGACCACGAATGTGAAAATATTCCAAAGATTTTTAAGAACTCTGAACAAAATAGAGGCAAGTTAAATGTGTGGCAAGTTAATGTTCGACGTTCGAAGACCACTAGTGTTTGTACTCAGACTCCAACTAGTAGTGAGTTAGAAGCCAATGCTGTTATCAATCAAGGTTACGAAAATCGGCAGGAAAACAATCTTCGAGGTCGATATTTCAACAATTTTAGGCGAACCTCTAATAATTATGGACATCATGGAAATTTTACTGCACGAAACAATTATAATGGCTTGAGATCTAGAAACGGAGGACAATTCCGAAATAATTACAGGCAAGATAATTATCGTTCAGCTACAGGACAATTTAATGATGAAAATTTGCTAAATCAATCGCGATTCTATTACAGGAATGCAAATCGCAGTGCTAATAATAATAATAATGCCATATCAGAGTTTTCCTGCAAATTCAAATTCATTAAATTCTCAACCTGAAGCTGCAGGTTTGGTATCACAAATTAATTCTGATTCTACAAGAATGGCACGTGAACAAAATACTTCGCGAATAGATCAAGTACAAGGATCGATACAGCAACAAATTCCTAACTCAGCATCTTTAAATTAGTTGCGCAGAAGGAAGTGCCTCAGTCCCTCTGCTGTCCTGTTAAGAGGCAACGTTCGAATGATGATAGTGTTAGTGAAGAAGGTCATAATAATGTAAATAATGCGAGTTCATCTTTCAAAACGTTTGAAATAAACTTTCTGTTAGAATGGTTCGACGATGAACCCGACTGGACTTTTAATGAGGATGGTGTTCCTATTCCTGTGACGGAAGTTCCAATCATACATGGACTCATATGTAAATTACCTATTACTTGTATAATAGACTCTAGAAGTCAAGCAAATGTTTTAAATTACGAAGTTTGGTGCAAAATAACATCATTGATTGGTAATCTTAGATTAGACAAGGTTGAAGATATTAGATTGTCTTGATTTGTTGGAAGTAAAAGGTGCAAGATTGCTGGTTGCAAAACGATAAGCCTTCAAATTGATGATGAATATTTTCCTATGGAATTCTTTATTCTAAAGGAACTTAACGCTGATGTTATTTTGGGAGTTCCATTTTTACGAAAGTATAAGGCTATAGTAGATCTCAGAACACAGCACATAAGTTTAGTAAGCTCTTCAGGTAAGTAAATTTGTGCGACATTAAACAATGAATATTCTAATTTGTTACACTCTAAATGTGACGAACAATGTACCTCTATGATTAAGAATGAACCTCAATCCAAAGAAAATAAATTGAAATCTTGTGGATTGTTAAATTATGTGCCTGTATTAGATATCGAATCTAAATACATGCCTTCTAAGAGTGATATTCACAAGAAAGTTTTTGAAATAAATGACATAATTGAAGTTCAAAAAGAAGATTTACTTTCACTTTTATGGGATGTACCATAACCAATTTTCCGGTAGACCAAGACATGCAAATGTAGAGGCATATAAAATACAATTGGATACTGAAATTCCTGTATCTACTGCACCATATCCCATACCGATTGCTAGAAGAAAACCTTTGGAAGAAGAACTCGCCAAATGGGAAAGTTGGGACATAATTTACCAGGAATCTTCGCCATATTTAAATCCTTTGCACATAGTCCCGAAACAAGGGGGTCTGTGGAGGCCAGTTGTGGATTTTAGGAATTTAAATAAGCATGTTATTAGTCTGCAAGTTAGAGTGGAACCAATCAATGAAATGTTGCAACACTTTTTAGGAGCGCAGTATTTTTCTTTTATTGACTTATCTTGTGGATATTTTCAGATCCCGTTAAGTCCGGATTCATATATTTATACTGCTTTCTCATATCGTGGAAGACAGTATCTTTTTCGATATCTTCCTTTTGGTATAAAGTCTGCAGTTTCTGTTTTCCAAGACAGAATGAATAAGATATTCACAAGGGAATTTGATGATTATGTTGTTTGCTACTTGGATGACCTCTTGATCTTCAGTAAAACTTGGCAGGAACATTTACGGCATATAGAAGCTGTTATTCAGAAACTCAAGGAGGCTAATATGTCAATTAAGTTTTCGAAGTGTAAATTTTCATGTAAGGAAATTTCTTTTCTTGGCCATATAGTTTCTGGAAGCCAAATTAAAGTTGATCCAAGCAAGAATTCTGCAATAATAAATTTTCCGACACCTAATAACAAAAGAGCTCTTCGTAAATTCCTTGACTTGGTCAACTGGAGACGAAAATTTATAAATAAATTTGTAGAAACTGCTCAGCCACTTTATGAACTTCTGAAATCTGATGTTCCTTGGATGTGGAAGGAATTGCATTCACAGGCATTTGAGAAGTTACGTGAGTTAGTTATATCTCCTGAGGGTTTAACACAACCTGATTTTTCAAAACCTTTCAACATAAATGTAGATGGCTCGAAGAAGGGGATCGGTGCGGTTTTATGGCAAAATGGCGACACTTCAGGAGAGGATCTCAAGATTATACAATATGCAAGCAGAGTTCTTCGCGGTAATGAGGTGACTTACAGTACGCACGAGATCGAATGTTTGGCAATTCTTTTTGCTTTTGAAAAATTTTATATATATGTTGCTGGAACCAAAGTTCATTTGTATACTGATCACAAATCATTATCATGGCTGGAGTCTGCGAAGTCATTAAATCAGAGACTAAACAGATGGTCCTTAAAACTACAAGGATTTGATTATTCTGTGCATCATATACCTGGAACTTGTAACCAAGCTGCCGATACTCTTAGTAGGTACCCTGATTTATCTACAGGCGTTCCTCTTATCAATGAATTATACATTAATTATTTGAATCTAGATATTGTTGATGAGGACACAGTTGACTTTTGGAAGGAGAGTCAAAGACTGGATCTATACTGTTCTGAAATTATACGGCATTTAAAGGAAGGCAATACTCCGAAAGGATCCAAAGAGATTTACACATTCCATGACGGTCTTCTATTTCTGAAGCACTTTCCAGACGATAAGTGGAAACTCGTAGTTCCAAGGGAGTTGGTACCTAAAATTCTACATCGGCTTCACGATAAGCAAGGACATTTTGGATATTTTAAGGTTCATAATAAATGCAAAGATAATTTTTATTGGCCAAAAATGAAAGATACTATTAAGGAATATCTCAGAAACTGCTTAACATGTGCAAAGACTAAGCAGGCAGTCTTAAAAATTGATAAAGAACTTTCGCATGTACATACTACAACCCCTCACAGTATGCTTTCTATAGACCTTATTGGACCTTTACCGAAGTCACAAGGACACAGCTTTATTTTAACAATTGTGGACGTTATGTTGAAATTTATAATGGCTTACCCTTTGAGAAAAGCTACAACCAAGGAAATTATAAATACGTTCCAACTGCAATATTTCTATCACTATCCACTTTCTAAAGTAATTTTGTCTGACAATGGATCTCAATTTCGATCAGTTGAATGGAAGAGTTTTGTAGAATCGAATGAAATAAAACATGTTACAACATCAATGTATTCACCTTTCGCCAACCCAATTGAGCGATACAATAAGGAAATAATCAGGCTACTAAGACTATACACAAAGGATAATCATCAGCAGTGGTTTAAACACTTAAGTGTAATCATTGGACTTTTAAACAGTTCGGTATCTGAGGTTACAGAATTTACGCCGAATGAATTGTTTCTTCATGATAATGTCAAGAATACAGTATTTCATCAAATTAATTGGCCATCTGAACTGGAGAAGGTGACATGGCAGAATAAATGTCTAATGGCAAAAACAAGAATGAAGAAAAGGGCTATAACCAAAACGAAGAAAGAGGATGGAAGGAGTATCACAATCGCAGTCAACAATATTGTTCTTGTTAAAAACCACGAGAAGAGCAGCTTTCTTAATAAGAAAATTCACAAATTTCTGGATTTATGGTTGGGTCCTTACTTAGTTAAAAATGTTAAGAACAATTATGTGGAACTTATGTCTCTAGATGGAAAAAAATCTGTAAATAAGCAAAATTTGTCTAATGTAAAGAAGTTTAATTGTTCAGCCGACAGGAAAACAGAGTTGCTTAAATTTGCCTAAATAATTCTTGAATGTAGTTAGGTTAAGGTAACTATGGACACTTCTACAATGAAAAATGTTGGATATTTGCATAGTCAATAATATTGTTTATTCATTTAATATACTGAATACATGCAACTAAAACAAAATGAAGAATATGTCAGTCAAGTTTGATTCACGGAGATCATAGTGAACTGAATTAATATTGTTTGAAAAAAAATATAATTTATGTTGTAATTTAAAAATGCAGTGTTCACAAGTTTGTAACTAAATGTAAAATTTTCGATATTTACAGAACTTAAATAAGTCGAAAATTTTCACCCGGAAGGGGTGCATATTGTGACTGACCCAAAGATGTTCATTTATTTCATTTATTATTTATTGTTTACTTTTGTGTTTAACATGCATTATGATATTTAGGTTGTTATCAATTACTATTTTGTTATGTTCCAAAACGTTGTTGAATTAATAAGATGTATAATTAATTATCGATAATGTGAAATTGCGATGTATAAATTTCTATACTTATTTTGAGCATAGCAACGAAAAACAAAAGGCAGTACATCAATAAGTGATAAAATATATAGAAATGTTAAATAATGACGTCCGAGTTTCATTGAAGTTAGCAAAATCCTAATTTCTATTTCGTACATGAATACTAAGATGCTTCGTCGAAGTTCAAGTAAAAGATTTGCTTCATGTGGGACCTTTCTTTACCGAAACTAGCTGATACAGTGAAACCTCGTTAATCCGGACCCCGATAAGCTGGACTTCGCTTAATCTGGACAGGCAGAAAAAAAAAAGCAGAATGCAAAGTTTTAAATGTGGCTAGAAGTCAACAAGAGAACTTCCCAAAGAAAAGGATGTCAACCACTGATAAAAATTCTGTTTCCTGCAGACTTTGTACTGTACTGTATAGTGTATTTAGGCCTATGCCCTTTAAATACGCCATAATAAATGTGTTTTGTTGCTATAAATGGAGTTTTAATGCACTTTCTACTGTCCTTTTAGGTTATTTCAGTTAATCCGGACTTTCGTTAAACAGGTCAACTTATTCCCCCCTTTAGTCCAGATTAACGAGGTTTTACTGCACTTTTCTGGCATTTCGGTATTTCACGGGATTGGCAGACTGTAATTATCATGGAAACTATGAAAAATTCAAAATTTTGATTGTGCAAAAACTGTATTTTGTGATTTGCTGCAGTTATTTTACTATTCTGATGTAATTCTTGAATATTTTAAGCAAAATTCTGGTAAATTGATGGATATATACTGATTATAACTGGAGCGGAATACTCACTCACTATTATTAATAAATATTTTGAGCAACTTTTAACTGTTACAAGCATCAGAATGTGTATCAGTTTAAAGTGGTATCAGCTCAGTCCTACATATATCAATTGCCCCACATCACCCTGCCAATCACAATTTTCGACGAACCTGGTGACAGAACAGTGTCTTTTTCATACTTTACATATTCGATTCAGTCCTGAAAACTCTGCAGGTCTCTGACTTCCATTTCCACCTTTTCTTCTGCCACGAATATTTGAGTCTTTCTACTGTCTGGTGAGTGTTTCCTTTTTCCCTTTTATTTAGCCCTTGTGGCCCCCTGTCACGGTTGACCTCTCATTTTCTGCTTAGTCATTCACAAATTCTGGTCCCATACTTTTACCGTGAACACGTTATAGCTGCTGAAAGTGTGGCATATTTTCTTCCCCTCTGCTGTCACATTTGTTCCAAGTTCAGACTTACAGCATAAATACCCCCCCCCCCCTTTCCCATTCACCTGTCCTCACTGACATTCACGTTGAACTGCACCGAACATAAGCCTGCTTGAATGTGTAACCTTGCACATGAATGTGCACATAAAATTTAAGTCACCATGTCACCAATAGGGCCATGCCGATACCGATACCAGTGGTATCGGTACTGGAAACTATAAGTTCGAATTTATTTACCAATACTGACAGATACTTTTCTGGGATTTTGATCTTTCACTGACTCCGCAAAAATTTATTTTTACTTTGCACCAGTTTTGTGTGAAAAATGATTTTTGTTTATAACATAACATGCAGTTTAATATTCTGATGTAATTCTTGAATATTTTCAAGCAAATCTCTTGGTAAATAGTTCATATAATTCGAGTGGAATACTTACACACGCGCTAATTAATATTTTGAACAACTTTTAATTATTCCAACTTTCAAGTATAGGTATCAGTATCGGTGGGAATCAGTGAGAGCATCGGCGTTGGTATCGATTCAAAGTGGTATCGACTCAGTCCTAGCCGTCATTGTTATCATTTTGACAATTACATTGAAACACATTTTATTCAAACTCATACACATGGCTTCATATAAACAAAAAAAAATGTTTAAATATTAAACATACTTCAGACATCAACAATCCTATATATAAGTGAAATTAATATAAATAAGGAAAATGTTTGGACTGAAAGGGATATGCGTACCAACAACTGACCACCATCTTATCTGTTTAACGTTGGCATAAAGTTTGTCACTATCAGAAACCGACAGAACTTCCTTGGTTGCCTTATCAAGTTAAGCTTCAGTTGAATGCATTTTTAGACATGGAATGTTTCACAATGAAGTGATGCCTTCACACAATTTTGATTTCATATTCATTTCTATGACTTTGATAAGAATGAACAAAAAAAACTTCAATTGCTCCTAGTAAATATTTTTGAAGACATGGAGTAAAATTATGAAATGTTAAATGCAACTTGTAAGAGCAAAAGAAACAGATAACATAACTTACAGCCATTCATATCTAACTTCTTCATAACAGCTCCTATTCTACTGTTGGATTAAACATTATAGCACCTTGAGTTTATACTCCAATTAAAAATTAACCAGTACACCTATATAAATATGAGTTATGTCAAAATTTAGCTTATTCAATTCTGCATTAATCTTTGCTAACCAAATTCTTTTCCAGTACGACTTCTATTTTCCATCGTCCTGAGATAAAAAAAAGTGCCATCTTCTTTAGTTTTGCAAATGATCACTCTCTTTGAAATTCCATAAATAAAAGCGCTGTCCATTGAACCATGGAAACTGCGGGCTATCGTGCAGTATCGCCACGTTCCATGTACATCTTTACTCCGTTGAGTATAAAATTGGTTTTGCAATATGAATTTACAATGATAATGGATTTTTAAAACTGATGCAAAGATCTTCAAAACAAGACAAATATTGCATTTGTAGCACTATACAATACCAAAAAAAAGTTGTTTCAAAATTGATAAGAACCTTTCTTTTGACAAATTACAAAAAAATTTAAAATTAAGAATTGTGTTTAAAATCATTCTGTCTGCACGGCACTAAAACGTCTTCATGATCGGACAACCTATCTTTTATTTATAGAATTTCAAAGAGAGCAATCATTTGGAAAACTGAAAAAAAAACTGCACTTTTATTGATCACACGACGATAAAAAATTGAAGGCATACTCGAAAAGATTTGGTTAGCATAGATTAACGCAGAATTGAAGAAGCTAAATTTTGATGTAACTCGTATTTACGTACATCTACTTGTTAATTTTTAATTGGAGTCCAAGCTTGAGTATCTATAATTTTTAATCCAGCAGTAATGTCTATTTGAGTTAAGAAGCTTACATACCTGTGTTTTCGAATCATAAGTTTGCATCTTTGCAGCAACTGTGCACGGGTTGGGCGACACAACTGGAGTTGCCAGAAGTCATCTAGGCGAAGTTTAGGCAAACTTGCTTTACCTGGATTTCCACCGAACAAGTAATGTGTCTGAAATACAACACCATCATAAGAATGGCATCTACTGAGTGTGTACTAAGGTACATTTTTGTCTACTTTGTCCCTATGTGGACAAATCAGTGTATTGCTGACAGATAATTTTACTAATCTGACATTTCTACAAAACTCTCTGTAATATACAACCTTTGTCAGAAAAGTTCCAGGACTGAGCTCGTAAACAATAATTTATTCAACTTACGAACTAATGGTACTAGGTCTTGGATTGCTGCAACGTCTTCATGACACTTCCCTTTCAGCTGTTTTCACACGGGGAAACAACAAATTAAAAATAAAAAAAAATAACCACACAGTGACAGTTCAAGTGAATATGGGGGATGTGATAGAGCAGGGATACATACGCTGCTTGGTCAGATATTCTTGACTGATAAAGCAGCATGGGGCCTTGCATTGTCCTGCAATAAGAACCACTGCTCAGGTGACCACAAATCAGGACAGCGCCGCCAAATTGCTTCACGCAAACCTTTCAGAACGTCAATATAAACGTTTTGGTTTATTGTTTGTCCTTCAGGCATATATTCATGGTGCACCAAACCTTTAGTCAAGGGGTCCTAGGTTTGATTCCCAGTGGAGGCACATAGTGGTTCGAATCCCACTTTAAACTGTAGGTCCCGTCCCAATTAGCCTTACTGTGCATAAAGTGGACTTAAAGCAGCAACCCAATCAAAACCAAACCTTTAGCATCAAATTAGCATCAAAAAATGCGATGAACAGTGTCTTTGTCACTCAGGAATCATCTGCCCTCCCGAAATCTCTTGTGCCATTCAAAGACATGGCTTCTCGATAATGCCTTGACACCATATACATGCTATATCATATTCCATCTTTCACTAGGGTTACTAGCTTAACACAGAACTTAATGTCAACTCTCTGCTCAGAATCCATATCCATCACTTCACTTGTGTAACTTCTAACTAAACGTGCCGACAAGCCGAATAGTGGGTTGCTAAGTTCAGCCCTGCCACCTAGTGAGTTTACATAGAAACATTTTAAGGCCATGACTATTCAGAACACATATCAGGTGACTGAATAACACCCATTTCTTGGGTTTGAAACTTTTCTGACAGATGTTGCACGCAAAACCGTGCCATTTTTGTTATTATTTTATGAATACTTTATTACAGTGAAATTCATATATTCTGGTTGTATAAAGTAAATATCTAAATACACAGTTTTTACAAGAAAAGAGCTATTGCAGTCATGTGGGTGTAAATATTAATTAAGGAGTTCATGTGAATTATGTTTATATACATAAAAATAGGAAAAAGGTAAAATTTTGTGTTCCATCTACATAGAAAACAAAGTAAAAATCAAAGCAGCAGGCTTCATAGGCCTTACTACAAATACCTGTAAGCATCCTAAGATAGAGTTAAAAATAGCACAATTATATGGAGAAAAAATAGTATAGGACTGCAAGGGTGTAGGCACAGGAGAGATTATTACAATGGAGAGGAGAGGGATGCGGTACTGGGGAACAAGCTTTATGCTGTTAAGCCCACCATAGGTGCATGGCATTCTCGTTCCATCCTTCTTGTTGAGAATAAGTTTTTCTTATTCAACTGCGTACTGGACACAGCTAACACAAGGGCTGGATCCTTCTGTGTGTCGCGTCTGTAATGTCACTGTAAGGCTTGATTCACATTTACGCTCAAGCAACACTCAGGTCAGGATCCCCTCACGGTTAAGGGGTATCCACACTAGAGGTCAAGCATCGCTCTGGTTAAGGTATGATCAACGTGAGTCTGGTGTTGGTTTCTTCACAGAGTACACCGGTTTTTCTGTATAAAAAGCCTGCCCATTATGCTAACTACATTGTTTAAGAGATTTTCAACGACGGACATATCTGTTAGAGCATTGGAATTAATTCGAAGAAAATAAAGAAGAAAAAGAATTACAAAAACGGGAATTGATTGATTTGGTTCATTTACTTCGCTTTTCTGCCAGTTTTGACTAATTGTGAGGATGAGGATGCGTTGTGATGTGTCGAATCATATAATCACAAAGAACATCTATGCCCAGGCCAGAATTCGAATTCGGAGAACCTGGCATCGTAGCACGTTGTGCTAACCACTCGGCCACAGATTGATTAATTTAGATTATTTTACTTCGCTTTTTGTTCCACTTTTGGCTAATTTGCGAAGATGAGGATGAGTAATGATACCATGAAATTGATGAATGGACACTCACAAACACTCATGCCCAGTCCGGGATTCAAACCCGGGACCACTCAGCCATGGGTTTCAGCTATTAAAATATAATACTGTTTATTGATATACTTTCGGTTTGAAATTGGCAAACATTTATTTGCAGCTACAATGTACAAAACTGCAAATGTCAACAGTAGTAAACACTACTTTGTCAGACTAGGTTTGCCACGAATATTTTGGGCCTCACTGTTTCATATCAACATTGTTGACCATTTCTTTTATCAGAAAGTTTCCGACACAACATGTGGCAGATAAACATCAGGTTCTAAGCCTAGTTTCAAGGACCCAATTGTTACGCACATCATGTGAAAAGTCGTCTTCCTCGACTAAAAAAAAAAAACGGAAAATTTTTGTTTAGTATTCCGTAAACGAAGAACAAGCTAATCTAGATATCAAGAATGATTTTTTGTCTTGGCAGAGGGTTGACCAATACCTCCTTTCCCTTTGCACACACACACACACAAATGACAATTTTGTTGTCTGGAAAAATTTGACCGTCAACAGGTTAGCTTTTTGATTTAAGGATTTTAATTCATGCAATAAAGGTCATCACAACTAGTGCTCACGGATCATATTTGTGGTTAGTCCCCTATTGAATTCTTTTCATTGGTTATAATTGTAGTTTGATTGTTTCAGTGTTTCTCTTAAATTTCTTTTACTCGGGTTTATGAAATCGCATATTTTGACCAATGTTTTACAAACAGAATTGAGAGGAAAATATTTTGGGTTTCTTTTGCGCACTGCCCCATCAATCAATTTTATCTATACTCGCCTTTCTCTGTGTTTTAATAGGTCTTGACTTCAGCCCGCTCATCGTCTACGCACAAAACTGGGTTACGTATCCTCTGCAATGGACTGAAGACTGTTACTGAACCATGTTCACATGAACAATCAAGCTTCGGAAAAGTCAATTTCCACCCCCTCACGCTCCAGTCAAATATTCTTTCCACATGATTGTGACTGAAGTGCAAGCTGAGCGTTATCGAAGCGAACCTTGACCGAACCGCCAGATGTTAACAACATTTGACTGCACAGTGAGGGGAGGGTGATCTGAGCGTTACTTGAGTGTAGATGTGAATCAAGCTTAAGTGTTCAGAATATTCTTGTTGAATGTGCTGCTTTTGTTATCCTCAGGCTGACTTTTCATCTTCCCAACTGTTTGTCATCCTTGTTTAGTGATGTCAATAGTGTTTTATCACATATTTTAGCTTTTGTGAAGAGTTGGTCTCTTCCACTATATGTGAGAAAGCTTTTAGTTGATTCTTACTTTTCAATGTGTGTGTTTGTCTTGCACTTTTTATTTTTCCAAAGAAGCTTTTTACACCCCTTGTTTAAATTTTTCAGTAAGAATTTTAGATAAGGGGATACTTCCCCCCATACATTGAAGGGTGCAAAATGGCATAATGTGGCGACACACCCAAAAAATTTAATTCAGTCAATCAATCATTAATCAAAAGATCATAAATTTATTTTCTCATCACGGGGAAAGACAAGAGGGGAAAAACAGTCAATGGAAAGACCAGAAAACATGTTCTCTTCTTAATTGCAACGTGTAAAGAAGTTTAGTAGAATAAAAATAGTTGAGGGTAATGTCCAAGCTGATAAATTTTATGTTGCATGTTTTTGTCAGTTGTGTGAACAATAATGTTGTGGTAGGATAAATGGTTGTAGTGAAATGTCCAAGAGAATGTAATTGAGTAAAATATACTGCAACTGTGGTTTCATGGGGCAATGAAGTGCTTATTGCATATCTCCTTGAGAACTGCACGCAAACCTTTACATTGCACAAGGAGTAAAAGAGAGGAAAAAACTAATTACAAAATGTAAATGTTCTTACCTTATTTACATAGTCATAAACAAGCTGATGGGCAAACCTTGGACAAGGTTCTATATGTTGCATTCTGTTCCAGTATTGTTCTCCTGTATTTTCATTTCGATATATGCATGACCTGTTAAAGTACACAATACTTCAATGCAATGCAAGTTTCAACAGTTTAATGATTTAAATACAAAAGATGAATAAAATTATTGACTGGTTTTCCATGATCCATAACTTTCAAACTCGAAAAAGAACAATGAAACTGCCACAGAATAAATAACTCGAAGACTTCTTTTTGGTAATGCTGTTATAAGTGTCTGGGAGGTTACGGTGTTATACAGGGTGTCCACATGAAACCTCTCTGTTTTCAAATTACAATTGTATTTGTCACAGAACCTTGTGGTGTACGGCGGCATGTAAAGCAACTCAAAAAGTTCCTTTTATCCCCTTTTTTTTCATGCTGAGTGATTAGCAACGATGATGACAGCACAATAAAAGAGTGCAGTGTGTGGTGTAATATGTGGAAATGATATCGCTAATTTTAGTCCAAAGCCATTTCAGACTGCGTTTGAAAGGAAGCCACCAGACGTAAGGACAATTAAGGCTTGGTATGACAAGTTCCTAGCCACTGGGAGTGTTAACCGACAGCCAGGTTCTGGCAGAGAACGCACATCTGATGAAACGGTAGAGGTGATCAGGTAGGCCCTCGAGAGAAGCCCGTTAAAGTCAGTTCACAGAGCATCATGAGAGCTGAACATCTGACGCTTAACAGTTGACAAGGTGCTGCATGAACGTCTTTGTCCGCAGAATTCAGAATGACATCAACTCCATCACTCCTGACATCCTAGTGTGCACATCTGTTGAGATCGAGTATCGGCTAGACATTTTGAAGGTTACGAAAGGAGACCACATAAAAAAAAAAAACTAAAAATACTTTTTGAGTTGCTTTACATAATGTCGCAAACCACAAGGCTCTATGTCAAATAGTTTCCTCACAATTATAAATTGAAATCAGGGAGGTTTCATGTGAACACTTTGTACTAAAACTGGAGATTATTCAAAAGAAATACTACATATCTAACTTGGGTTATTCAATATGAAGTCTGTTAAAGCATTTAGGGTTCAGCTGAAACTGGTGCAGATATATTGGTAAATAGCAGTGGTATTGGTATTGGAAAATACCAGTTCAAATTAACAACCAAAATATTTTTTAGAATCCAAGTATCATAGTTTACACAAAGTTGTCATGTGATTAGGTTATTCTTAAAGCAAATCTTTACCCACTTTTTATAAATGCAAAATATTATGCAGTTATTTTAAGTATTTTTTTTTTGCGACATTTCTCTGAGAAAGTTCTGGGAAACTAGGATGAAACATTGCAAGAATATAAAATAAAAACCACTTAAAAAGACTGCATATTGTCATGTGAACCCTGATTTTACGTTCCCGGATTTTACATTTTCCTGCATTATAGTACATTCAATCTTGATGGTCCCAACATAGTCAAATGTTAATAATTTTTTCTCGATTTTACATTTTCCTGTATTTTAAGTTTTTTCAGCTTGGTCCCATGAAAAACGTAAAATCACAGTTCCACTGTATGTTGCCATTCCACGAGAACTGGTATTGCTATTGGCTCAGCCTTGTTTTAGTGAATTTTGTGTACTATTGTTATTTTATTTAATTACAAAACTGGCACAAGTGCCAGTGAAAACTTTATACATTGTACCTACCATTGATTCTGTTTGATGTAGTAGACCCAAAAGGAATTTTGTACATTATCATCTCTCTTCTCTTTGTCTTTGCTTAGGCCCTGCAAAACACACAAGAAAATCATTTGGATAATAAAAACAATTTAAAAAAAAGCAATGTGAGTAAGATTCTTAGATTAGCATTATGTTTCTTTTTTCTTAACGATATAAATGCAATGCTAATAACTTATTGCTGAATATTGCTATGGAATATTATATTTTATTTCTTTATACTGTATGTGCCTGTAGAATGGCCGCGGTGGCTCAGTTGGTAACGCGTCTGACTACCATGCTCAAGGTCCCGGGTTCGATCCCCGGCCGGTTCAAATCCGGGAACTTTTCTAATGGTGGAAGCGGCCCCGGCGCCTACCCAGCGTCGAATAACATGGGTACCTGGGGGAAACCCTGGGGGGTAAAGGCGGTCAGGGGCGTGATGCTGATCACATCACCCCCACTCACGACCGGATCAAGAAAGTGTGGGGCGTTACCCCCACACCCCCTATACGCCTTCATGGCGTGCTGCTATGCACAGGGGAACACTTTACCTTTACCTTTTTTGCCTGTAGAATACACATCATAATCATTTGTACAGTCTGGAGAGAACTGTTGATGTCACTGAATCATTAGAGCACACTAAAATTCCTATAATTGATATTTCTTTTTGTCAGATAATGTTAAAAATCAAGAAGCAATGCACAGTGAAAGGTTCTTTTTCAGGAAAAAGTGCTAAGTTATAAAGGGTGTCCCAACAAGAATGCCTGATTTAATCAAGTGAAAAAGTTATTTTATTTCCATGAAAAGACACATTCTGTCAAATAAAAAACCAGGAATTGTTCAATAAAACACAAAATATTGGTTCAATCATCCAAATTTATTTTGTCGCCTTCAAAATAGGCCCCATTTGATGCGATACACTTATGCCAACAAATAATCCAGTCGTCAAAACACTTCTTATAGGCACTTTCCGGTATGCCTTCAGTTCCTTCTGCAAATTTTGTTTTATGGCTTCAATGGATGCAAAATGTCTTCCATGAAGTGGTAATTTCAGTTTGGGGAACAAAAAAAATGTCACATGGGGCCATATCTGGCAAATACAGTCCTTGATTGATGACATTCGTTAAGTTTTTGACTTGTTTAAGCATGTCTTCAGCAACCTGTTTGCGGTGTTCTTTTTGAAGAAAATTGAACTCAACATGTCTCATGTCCAAAACATCAACTAAAATGGTATGAACAGATTCGTCAGACAAGTCCAGACCCTGAACAATGTCCCTTAAGCTTGAATGACGATTTTCCATCACCATTTCCTTCACTTTGGTGATGTTTTCGTCAGTAGAAGACATTGAAGGTTGACTGGAATGAGGCAAGTCTTTAACCACTTCTTGTCCTTCTATGAATGCTTTATACAGTCGTATGCTCGTGTTTTTGATAAAGTTGACTCACCGTAGGTCTTCTCCATTTCAAGGATTCAGCACAAGAAATTTTGTTGGCAACACAAAATTTGAGGCAAACTCTTTGTTCGATATTTTTATCCATTACTAAATAGCAGAGCACATTTGAGGTTGCCTAACTTAACCAACAGCTGTAAAGAAACTGGTCGACAGATTGCGCCAAAACTATGTGACGATTAGGTACATTGGTGACAACTAATAGCAAAAAAAGTTCATAGTTTTACACGGCCTTTTTAAATTAACAATTTCCGGTATTTATTTGACAAAATGTATATTTCTACATCATTACAAAGGGAACATGTTGCCAGTTAAGTATGAAAAGCAATATCTGTCCTGTGTGCCCTGCATGTAGTTATTCTTTGATGAAATTACTGATTTCTCACAGACATTGATAGACATAGACTTGATCCTTGATTTGGCTGATAAAACGACAAATTTCCTCCTTGATTTCTTGTAGGGTTCGGGGATTGTTTTCATAAAACAGAGATTTCACACACACCCAAAGGAAGAAGTCGCAGGGTGTCAGGTCACATGACCTCGCTGGTCGGTTCTGGTTGCCATTGCGCGAAAGAACTCAGCCCGGAAATTTGTTGTGCAGCAATGCAATCATCTCGTAGGTAGTGCCACCCTGCTGGAACCACAAGTGTTCAATATTCACACCATTCAAATGAGGCCAAAACCATTTCGAAACCATATTGCAGTAACATTCTAATTCATTCGCCAACCCAATAACAAGACAATGGTGAAATTCAAAACCAGTATTCTTGTTGGGACACCTTTTAGTTATTGTGTTCTACAATAAGTACTCAACAATGGCAATTGTTCCCTGAGACATATTATTTTATCAGCTAACAAGAGTGAAACATGCTTTGACATTTAGAAAACCAATTAGTGTATGGCAACGTGAAAAATTTATATTCTCTAATAAAACATTATTCCAAGGAAAGTATAAAACTTACTGATAAAACATAGATTTCATCTAGTTCGGGATCAATTGTAGCTCGCTGTGTAAATCCAGCAGCTGGAATGTTAGTAGACTCCTTCTTGCTCCCATCTGATATTACTTCCACTTCATGTGAATCAACATTATACGTAAAGAAATCATTCAGGTATTCTTTGCTTCTTTGGCCAGCAAATACAAAGAGCTTCCGGCTCCCCTAAAATAAAATATTTTTAATGATCAATTACTTAATTTATAAAAAAACACTTTACAAAAAGGTTATTCCACACCATTTTTACGAGGTCATGTCACTCACCAACTCAGATTTTGAGGAAATTTGGTGTACACCCTTCCCTTATGGTTGAAAGAAACTCCCTAATTTTTTTCACTATCTCAAACGGTTCTCATTTTACAGCACTTCGAAATGTCATTAGATCTGTGTTGTCTGTCACTCTTGAGACCCTCAACACAAGATACCCTTGCTTACATTTACATTTTACTCCTTAACCAATGATCAGATCTCTTCGAAATTTTGCAAAAAGCTCAGTGAAATAATGAAAATTTCAGAAAAAAATACATCAGCATTCAACATTATTTTTAAAAGGCTCAAAAAAAATTAATAATGTACTTGTAGCATAACATTTGTCATGGAAAAACTAGGTTATGAAAACCTGAATTTGCAGCATGTGGGCATGAAGGAACCAAAAGTTTTCGATATGGAAAATTATTGCAAAGACATGCTCTTTCTCTACAAAAAATTAAATTTATGTTATTTTTACTTGTTGTAACAAAAATGTTATGTTTTTTTTGAACATTAGGGAAAAAACCCCTGCTAGGTAGCCATTTTCTACAATACTTTTGCAGAAAAAACATTTCTAAAATTTTCATTTTTTAGTTGTTGTTGTAACCCTTATGCAAGGGAAGTTCAAAACAGACATTATTTTTCTAAAAATTGACTTTGTTTGAAAATGGTGGCTATTTTTGTTTCATGACATTCGGCATTTCTGGTCTTTCCAGACTGTTGTGATAATTATAACTCAGCTACAAAAAATGATAGAAAGCTTGTGTAAAAACATTGTTTTGGTTCCATCATGCCCACATGTTGAAAATTCAGGCTTTCGTAACCTAGTTTTCCACCACAAAAATTAGGCTACAAATCCATTATTATTCTTTTGTGAGGCTTCTATAATAATTTTTGAGTGCTGATGTATTTTTTCTTCTGAAATCTCCATTATTTTATTGAGTTTTGTGTAAAATTTCAAAGATCTCGGATCATTAGTTAAGGAGAAAAAAAATGTAAATGTAAGCAAGGGTATCTTGTGTTGAGGGTGTCAAAAGTGAAATCAACACAGATTTAATGACATTTCAAAGTGCTGTAAAATGAAAACCGTTTGAGATAGAGTGAAAAAAAATTAGGGTGTTCCTTTCAACCATAAGGGAAGGGCATATACCAAATTTCATGAAAATCTGAGATGGTGGGTAGGTGACAAAATCTTAGTTTTTGTGTTGATTTGATGTGGAATTACCCAAAACATAAATTTAAAAGCAGTGTTTCTCCAGCCTCTCTCTGGTGAATATTTCTCTGCAATGAAGATTTTTTCAAATTAAAGCAGATTCATGAAGTGAATTGATAAGTACAAGTGGAAAGTAATATTTTTAAAATTATTCTTAATTGCGTACATTGCTACATGATAGTAGAAGAGTAAAATGAAAACAAAAGTCCAATAAAAATTGTAGGACAGACTGTATACAGCTCAAATTTACATGAGGAATCAACTGTTATTTACAAAACGACCTCAAGGTTGCAACGCTAATCGAGCGGGTTTCAAAATGCAATTTTGTCATTTACACATTTGCACCAGTGAACAGGGGTGGTTTCTTGTCCTCTGTCACCCTAAAACTTACAGAAATTTCTTTGTAAATGAAAATTCAATATCTCTGTGCGTGCTTGACACACCAGCAAGTTTACTAATGGAGGAGAAAGTTCGAGAATGGCCTCAGTTTGCAGGCAGATGGGTGGAAAGGTCTTTGCAGTGGCTCTTAAGTGACTGCACGTGGACCCTAAAAGACTTATTCTTCTTGAGGCATACAGGCACTAACTCAAAGTTGAAAATATATGTAGATAAGCAATAGGTCTGTACTAAAATGCAGCAAACTTGTGTAACCCTACATACAGAAATCTACTAGATAAGAAACAAGAACAAATTAAGGTTTTCATTTAACACTCTCTCTCTTGTACACACTGTACAAGAATAGGAATAATAATAATAATAATAATAAGTGCAGACCGGGATTTGAACTCTGGATCCCTGGCATCATAGCAGACTGTGCTAACCTCTCTGCTAAGGAAATCTGCTTAACTTCTTTATGAATTATGTTATATTTTAAAAATTCATCTCAAATGCAAATAGCATTTCTGATTGTGCAAAGTGTGATATAAGCGATGCCTAATTCTGCAGCTATTTCAGTTTTAGTTTTATGTGGATTAGCATCCAATTCCTGCATTCATTTTACTTTTGGTCAAGCATGTAACTTTTCCTCTTTCAGTTCTTCATGGTAGAAACTGAAAATGTTCACTGAAGGAATCACTGTTCTTCCTTTATTATGGAACACTGCAAACGTCAAAAGTAAAAAGTAAAGTGTTCCCCTGTGCTTAGCACCACGCCATGAAGGCATATAGGGGGTGTGGGGGTAAAGCCCCACACTTTCTTGATCCGGTCGTGAGTAGGGGTGATGTGATCAGCACCATGCCCCTGACCGCCTTTATCCCCCAGGTTTCCCCAGGTACCCATGTTATTCGACGCTGGGTGGGCGCTGGGGCCGCTTCCAACGTTAGAAAAGTTCCCGGATTTGAACCGGCCGGGGATCGAACCCGGGACCTTGAGCATGGTAGTCAGACATGTTACCGACTGAGCCACCGCGGCCACTTGCAGCTATAATCATTTTATTAATGTGTGCACCTTTGTATCATGATTACGTACAAAATGAAATGCATCTTATGGCCTGAACAACTGTCGCAAATATTTCTCCTCTGATTTCATGCCGCATCTACCGCCTTCTCTGTGACACTACCAGGACACACTTGTCTTTCTCCCAACTACAAACAGACTGCTGCCATGCCCTCCTATTCTGTTTCGTATTTGAAACTTGCCTTGTGGTTTTGTAACAGTGGCATAGTTGTAGCTTCATTATATACAAATCTACTGTATTTTATGAAAATTAGTATGCACACCATCAAATTACGTGTAAATGCATTACGTAGAAATAAAGTTTCATTAGTATGTTTTCAAATTATATTTTGCCGGGACCTACCGTAATTTACGTGCAAAACAGAATTACGCAGAACTGAGTTACATATAAAGCAGTCTCAACAGTACATTTTACAAGTATGTTGGAAATTTTACTAATATAAACAGAGTAAAAAGTGTACTCTGGAAGAATACAATTTTATGATTATTTCACTGTTCTTAATAAGATTACTGTGACAATAGAGACTACTGTAAAACTTACTGGATGAAAGAGCATTGAATGACCCACTCTTGAGCGGCTTGAAGGACCACTTGCATGACTGCAGTCGTCACACAACTTCTTCCACGTATTAGTAGGAACATGATATGAAAACAACCCCGAAAATGTTGGTTCCACTGTACCAACTAGTCCCATGCAGCCTGGTCGATCATCATTCAATCTGCAATCAAACAAGACAATTACAGTCAATCTACACCATCACTTTTACATCTCAAATTAACAATTTGAAATTTTAATTACGAAATGAGAAAATGAGGAGGGAGTTACATATTCAAATGGGAATTTTTTGGATGGGCGATAGAATTATTTCAACCACCACCATGTGACAGAAATTAACACACCATTCTCCAAAACCACAGATGATATTTCAGTCCTGTTTTTTGTGTTTGTTTATGTACATATGAGGATCTGACATGCTCAAACTGCAATGCAATACAAGTATTGGAAACATGTCAAAAGCTGATTTATTCTCTCTTACTACAGCTAGAACTATCTCACCAAACGTCTGTGTCACTATCTTTTTAATAAACTATTATCAACAAAGTGCTGCAATGTGGCAACGCGGTCAAAGGCATCAGGTTTTAGGCTCTGGCTATGGGACATTGCAGGTTCGAGTTTCCTGGGGGAAGCGTAACTACTTTTCTCCTGAGATTTCGACCTGTATATGGGACCAGTGACCACCCACCATCGTGAGGAAATTGGAGAACTACAAATGAGTAGTGTAACCCTGTCACCGAAGGCTACAACAATGACTGGGGCTTTGTCATGCTGACCACATGTCACCCTGTAACTGACTGAATGATCTCCCACCTCGTCATGTGGGAGTGAGGCTGGCAGTTGGTAGATAGGCTCTGGCGTCATGGGTTATTATTATAAATAACAAAACTTTGGATTGTTGAATGAGCCAGAATGCTATATTTTAGAATTTTTTGGTCACAGTGGTTTATTGTGGGGAAGGGGGTCATCTGTTCTGTCATTTAAGGATCAATGTTGCATACTGAACTGAAATAAACTGTAAAAATATGATTTCATGTCTCAGAACCTAATGTTGCATAAAATGATCCAGGTTTAGTTGATATTTATAGTGAAATCGCACAATATCTCCCAGCGCGGGACCCACCTTTCTGGTAGTGACCCTCTGTTGCCACGTTTACCTGCAAAGGAACTTGCGGTCAAACAGCCAATTAGATCTACTGCTTGGGCAAGAAGTGGCAACCTTACAAAGCCCTCCTCCCTGAAGCAGCCAGCAAGGAAACAGGATTTTGTCAAAATAACCATTCTGTGCTGTAATTGCACAGCAGTTCCTAGAGCGGCGGCATTATAAGTACATTATGTAGTCTCTTTTTTTTATTATTTGATTATGAAAAAACATTTGTTGGCTTTGTGCTGCACTTTATTCCTCCCCTCCATTTTTAGCATACTTTTTTAAAATCTTTATGTTGATTACAAATATTAATATGTGTGAGGAAACTGTGACACAGAAACATTGAATTATCAGCTTAGGTCTTTCAGTACACTACCCCGAGTGGTTAGCACATCGTGCTGCAACACAAAGGGTTCCAGTTTCGAATCCCGATCGGGCTTGGTTGTTTGTGAATGTCCATTCATCAATTTCATCATTTCATCACTCATCCCCATCTTCGCAAATTAGCCAAGAGGCACAAAACGCGAAGTAAAATAAACTAAAAAAAAAAGTTCACTACCCTAAAGATTACACAAGCTATTTTTATTTTTTGTACTTGGATGATTTTGCACTTAATATGGCAAACAATACTATGTATCAATTTTGAGTTTTATCAAGGCTAAAGCTTTTGTGGAAACAGAATTTGAGAATAATGTACACATTTAACTGCTCTGGAATATCTGTACTACAGGGTGTCTACAATTTCGGAGAAACAAAATTCCTTGACTTTTCCAAATTTTAGACCAAGGAACAGAATATTCCAGACCAAATCATTAGAGCAATTAGTATACAGAAGAAGGCCACTATATTTTAGGTAAACACACACACTTATATCCTAGTTAACCCGGTTTTAGAATTAAAGGTAATAACAACAAGAAACTTAACAATTGGCTATTGGATAGGAGGAGGGAAGCAAATAAGTAAGTACCACTGGTGAGATTTAACCTTTATAATCTGGATGGTCGATTTTGAAACCATGTCACATATTTCCACTGAGGACGGTTGGTCGATATCTCGAGCAGCAGCACATGGCAGCAATTAACGTGCCATTTCTTGAAGCAAAGTTTGAAAACGTCCTTATTTTTCCTTTGTTACCGACCATATTATTATGGAATGGATTTATAAAAGTGCCAAAAACTTCTAAACTATTGCATCTTTTTGGAAAATTGAAATTTTGCACAGAATGAGTAAAAAGCAACATTTTAAGCTACAGAGTTAAGGATTCATGGGGGACGTGGGGGGCAAAGATCCGATTGTCAAAATTTGCCCAACCACATGGTAGTGCATGGCAGCAATTACCACACCATCTCTTCAGAACTACACACTATATGTCAGTTCTGTCTTTTTTCATTATTAGTTTCCCTTTTGTTACCATGGGATCAATTGAAGATAAAAGGCTATAACTTCTAAACTGCTGTATCTTTTAGAAGAAATTGAATTTTAAATGCAAGAATGGGTAAAAACCAACATTTTAAGTAACATCCGACAATTAAGAATCAAGGGTTCCAAATTTTCCGTAATTACGCAAAATTTCCAAACACAGTAATTTATGTTTCTTTTCTTTTCTTTCTTTCTTTTTTTTTTTTAATGTTGCAGCACGGGCATTACATATCTTCATAGAGTGGTATTTTGTGATGCTTCCCTCCAAATGTATCTTATCCAGTGTCCATAGGGCTGATGCGAGAAGCAAAATATTAGACATTGTCTTGAAGCTGGTAACACTGACATTTTATGTAATGTTATTAGTTTTTTATTCAAAAAGTGTCAGTCTGTTTCAATGAAACTTTACATGATTGAGAGCCCTGTATTTAACCAAAACCAATTTCATCTCTCTCGGACAATTAGTTCTCGAGTTACAATTCCTTTTTGTAATTTGCAGCAAGTTTGAAAAGCGTGCACACTTGAAAAGGTTATATTTCTTCCGCAAGGTTCAATCAGCTAATGGTTAATGTGACACTTGTCATGTACTAACAATTAATTATATTTTCTAAACATACATAATTATCTTGCAGACAGCTCAAATAAAAAAAAAAGGCAATGAGAAAGTGGTAAATACCACCAATAACAACTTGTAGTATATTCCTACATGATAAAGAATTCAATCATGAGCCCATTTCCCACAAAATTTAATTTAATTATCTAACCGGTGATAATATAAAGCATATCAAAGTGAAGTAGAGTTTGTAAACAACTAATTTAAAAATAAATTTCTTGACCATTTCGTTCCTTTTGTTGTTGAAGACTTATTCTTACTGCACTCCTACAAAAAAAATATACTTTTCTAGAGAAGCATAAATTTCTCTGCCATTTCCAGAAAAAGTAAATTTCCTGACTTTTTCAGGTTTTCCAAATTGGTAGACACCCTATACTACAACATTCTACGATGCAAATTTGTGTTTTGAATACAAAATTAATTCATACTATGGGAATGAGAGACGCGGTAATAGATAATTAAAGTACTCATGTTTCCTGCGAAGTTGTTTTACATTATTTTCTATTAATTTAGGTAGCCACTGCCACCATCCTCGTTGGAATTCGTTGTGTTCTTGCTTGGCGTGTTTCTGTTGTTTTTCCCTAAATTGCCGCTAGGTGTGCTGCAGTCGCCTGTATGTCTGCATATATGTCGTCTGCTGTTCACCTGTGTTAATTGCTGCATTAACGGAAGCCAGGCGTGGTGTGCCTTACCACTATCTATGTTCAGTTCATGGTTGTAGTGCATGATGGCATGTGTTTCTTTAATTTTTGTGTCTATGAGAGTGTGTGCTTTGTATTTGACATGTACTTTCTCAATTTTATGGTTCTGGAATTTGATATGCTTGGCAAGTCCGGTGGTGGGTTAGGCAGTTTTTGCATTTGATAGGTGCTGCTGAGTTCTCTAACTGATGGGCCTGATGGATCTGCCGATGTAATGAGCCTTGCACTCGCATTCAGCATCATAGATGCTAGAATTGTTGAGGAGAGAGAGAAAGTACCGTTTATGTGAACAGCAGACGACATATACACAGACATACAGGTGACAGCAGCACATCTAGCGGCAATTTAGGAAAAAACAACAGAAACGTGCCAAGCAACAACATAACGAATTCCAACAAGGATGGTGGCAGTGGCTACCGAAATTAATAGAAAATAATGTAAAACAGCTTCGCGGAAAACATGAGTACCTTCAATACAAAATTAAGATTACTTTTTGACTCCCCCTGTATATAAAAGAAATGGTAGAAGTACAGTTTAACACTAGAAGGACGGGACCCGTCAATTTGACGGGTGACCCTATTTTTATTGTAATTTTGAAAATGTTAATTTTACTCCACAGCTTCCATGTTCTATGACTTTTAACAAATATTAATGCTATACCCTTGTGTAAAAAGTTAAACTTTTATCTCATGTGTAAAGGATAATACAGGGTGTTTGAATTGAAATGCCCTAATTTCAAATACTTATATTAAACCTAATATACAGGCAAGAACAGTGTGGTAGGTGGTATATGTTAGCTTATCTGTGGAAATTTTAAATAGGTAATGAATAGTAAGGATTCGTTTATTTTGTATCGTTCCAGAGGGTGAAAAGTGAAATGACAACCAATGTTGAAAAAGTGCAAACTGTGTGGTGGTGTGGTACGCAGAATTGGGATCCATTATTGTAAGACATCCGTTCGTACACAAAATTTGGGAGAGGAATCACACCGTACGAACGGATTTCTTGGGACTTCGTGCAAATGCATCTGCAATGCGCTGAACGTTTTCCTCTGATGTTCGTGATCGGCCACCACCATGCCTCTTAGCGACAGATCCTGTCTCTAGAAACGCTACTTTCCACACCTTGATTCTCTTGGCATCGGGAGGGTCTCTGTGATACTCTGCACGAAACCATCGTTGAACTGCAATAATGGATCCCAATTCTGCATACCACCACACAGTTTGCGCTTTTTCAGCATTGGTTGTCATTTTCACTTTTCACCCTTTGGAACGATGGAAAATAAACGAATCTTTACTATTCACTATCTATTTAAAATTTCCACAGCTAAGCTACCATATACCACCTACCACACTGTTCTTGCCTGTGTATTATGTTTAATGTAAGTATTTGAAATTAGGGCATTTCAATTCGGACACCCTGTATATTGGATTACTACTATAAGTATGATCACCCGTCATTTTGACGGGTACAGTTTTTAGGAAGATGCATCTGTTAGCAGTAGGGTATTTTAAGTGTGAGTGAAACTTAGTTCTTATTTGCTCATTATTGTTCATCTAACGGACATAATTTCAAGTTGAATGTTAGTTCAGATAGGCCAAACGAATTATTAGAGTAATCTGTTTGCTTACTCTATTTGGCTCAGTTCAATGTCCAATATGTCACCCGAACCTGGCTTACTGGATCGTGATGTAGCTACTTCATTATCTCCTTGATTTTTCAGATGTCGAATCTGAGGGAGAGGACAATATTGATGAATATGGTGAGTTCAGAGTAGATAATGACAATGCCAGAATAGATGTTCATTACATACGATTTACAAACTTGTCTACAATTATTCTTCAGATGAAGATGTGCAAGATGATGGCAATACATGTGAATGTCGGCAGATAGATGTTTCCTCTTGTATTGATTTTTATTGAATGATTTAGTTTATTTTACTTCGCTTTTGTGCCACTTTTGGCTAATTGCGAAGATGGGAAAGAGTGATGATATGACTAAATTGATGAATGGACATTCACAAACATCCATGACCAGGCCGGGATTCAAACCTAGGAACCCCGACGTTGCAGCATGATGTGATAACCACTAAGCCACAGAGGCCGACGTCTTATTTCCAAGTGAGTGTTCGTGTAATTCTAATTATTGTAATAGAATAACGTAATTATATTTTTCAAAAGTTTGTAAGGTGCCGTCGTGCCGTGATTAGCCACCACTCTCCCTTCAGTTTTCCTTTCCTCCAATTCCAAGGGGAGTCCTTTCAGGGTTGCGAATATTCCTATCAGCACATATCAACAGGTGAATGACTATGAAGAGCGACGCATAGCGTTACACAAAATTAGGAAGGAAAACATAACAACTGATGAGGGAAAACGCTCAAAATCAAAATAAAACAAATACCATCCTTTTGAAATCATCATTGCTTAGCTGCATGGCTGGGGAGAGACCTGCGCTCGATCACCAGCTCTAAACTTCGAAGGAGACGAAGAAAGTGAGCGGAAACATCCATCGCGACACTTTAGGCTGCTCTCATACTGAACTAGGCTTCGTGGCGGTTCCTCTCTCAAACCTTTAGGCCACCCTCTGTCGTCAGCGTCCTCGAGCATAAATAGCCTTCGAAAAACTACACAATCGCAGCTATTACATTTAAAAAAGTCACGAAGACAAAGCGTCCATCCTCTTCTTTACCTTCCTATTTCCTTCAATCACCTTTCAATATCCTATGTCATCTGTTTCTTCACCTCGGTTAAAACTCAGTGGGCTAATGGGATACTCTGACCCCTCTCAGGTACGGGTATAGTAGTACAAATACGTGGGATATGAAGCTTTAAGTGTTATGTACTAAATCATTTGATAGGCTATGGAAAAGGGAGATTTTATAAATGAATAACATCTGTTTCCGAAGAAAGGTCTGCGTCTTCAGTAGGCTTCTTTATGGGCAATTATTTTCCTGAAGATGGTTTATTTTCAAGATACTTTTATAAATTTACATCTTAGTTACAGATCTCCATAAATAGCGGTCAGAACAGATTTCCTTCTTATAATTAAATCTACGCGACTTTTGCAGTTTATTTACATAATATGGATCAAGCTGTCATATCAGTTATATAAAGACGACCAGGCGCTTGCTTGGAACTTTATGAACACTCCTTGACATAATGAAGCATAACTTTGACATGACTGGCGAAGGTTTTAAGTATTGACTCCGATTTTAATATAAATTGGACATTATGGTCTGACTTCAAGATATATGCAGAAATACAAACTGCTATAATTCGTAAAATATTAGAGACATCGACTTGATATCGGGTATGGCACATGTTAGCATGTTCACAGGGCGAAACCTAACCATGCCAGATATCAATAATGAATAACTTGACCAATAAATAATTATCTTGGAGACGAAATAATCTGAACTTATTCTTCCGTATGATGGCATGTTAGCATGCCCACAGGGCGAACCTACTCATATGGCAGAATAACATTAAGTCCTGTTGCATTATGCAAAAATTGAAAATATATTACGTATAAGTTTCGAAGAAAATGAAACTGAATTATCACAAAGGTTGAAAGAAATCGTAAATTAACTTATTCTCACGCATGGTGACATGTTAGCATGTCCACAGGGCGAACCTAACCATGCGTCAGAATAACAGTAAGTTCTGAGTCGAAATTTAACATTATTTTGCTAAGATTTTATTTAAAATTTCAGAAAACTTCAAAATAAAGTTTAAATTAACTTATTCTTTCGTATGGTGACATGTTAGCATGTCCACAGGGCGAACCTACCCATACGACAGAATAACTATGTCTCTAAGCTAATTTGGGAACGAAGACTGAGTTCTTGAACCCTCCCATAAAAGGAGCTGAGTATTTAAGATGTTAATCCATCAGAGTCGGTGATGAAAATGCCCCAGAATTAGGTTCCGAAGCTGTATTTATATCCTTGCATGTCAAGCAGAGCGCCTCCCGTGACACAAAAAATAAACATAGCTACAGCTGTGATATGCAGAACTAATTTGTGTATAATGGCAATATTCTAAAGATTAAACAGTATGTTCCATAAGGTTCATTTTTCTATGTCTAACACAACAGTTATGATCCTTAAAGTTTCTATAATATTCTCTACTATAAAGTTGTCACATTCTTAAAAACTTCTTTCCAATGTCCATAAGGCTTATATTACTAATAACTCCAACTGAAATTTAGCTCTTATGGCTTTCATAATAGTTTGATTCTAAAACTGAGAACACATATTTTTGACTAATTGTCAACAATGAAAGATTTTGCTTTCAAGAAGCTTGCAAATAACAAATTCTAAACTTCTCGAATGACAGAATTAGGTCATTAGTTCAACTATTAAATATCTCATCTTTCATAACGTTTTTATAGTGAATATAAAAAGTAAAATAATTAAGAATAATATTAAATATGACTGAATCTTTGATATGGTTCGGGAGGATCATATCAAGTTCCCATCAATGAAAAAGGGAATTGTAATCTAAATGGTAATGAAAAATGTTTCTACAAATACAAAAACTAAAAAAATAAATAAAAATACACCATAAAGAAATAAAATACACCCATAAAAAATAAAAGGAATAAATTAAATAAATACATAAAATACACACACACACCTTGGTGATTTATTTATATATTTATGGATATATTTCAATATAATTTTGACAATGTTAATTTAACTCCATGTCTTCCATTATTTAACTGAATATGAATAACACGGTCCTTCTGACCAGACATTTTGTTCCTTTTGTGCCACTCTATTAGCCACTGCATGAACCAGAATTTGTAATGAATATTTATAATAATGTGAAAATAAAGGAAATAGAGACACAGGAGTTTTTTCACTTTCAGAAAAAAAACAGTGAGAAATATTGTAAAACATTTTCGTCCATCTACACGTGACATTGAAGTTCGACCACTGTTAGAGGGGATCCTGTTTACCATGGTGTGACGTTGCCCCGTCGGTGAATAACTGTGGCAATGCGTCGGACGAGTCGTTCAAGGTATTCCATATTGATGTGGTGCCATTCCTCCTGCAGGCAGGCGATAAGAGCAGCCACTATCGTGGGTCCCCTCTGTTGCACACGTCGCTTAAGAACATGCCACACATTCTCAATGGGCGAGAGGTCGGGACTCGATGGTGGCCATGGCAGAGTTCGCACGTGATGGCGAGTCAACCATTCTCTTGTCAGCCACACTGTATGAGGCCTGGCATTGTCGTGTTGAAAGATGAGACGCCGCCTGTGGAACAGGTGCCTTCGCACTGTTGGAAGATGCCGCTCCAGTATGCGTGTATAGGTGTGTGCATTCACAATGCCCTCACAGACGTGTAGTGGGCCAACCCCAGATGACGTCATGCATCCCCATACCAATACTGACGCAGGTTTCTGTACCCGACGTGCATAACATTTTGCTTCATTCTGTTCCTCCTTCCGACAAATGACTGTTTTCCGTATTTTCCCGTACACAACATTGAAAATGGATTCGTCCGTCCACAAAACCCTGTTCCACTGCCGAAATGTCCATCCCCGGTACATTCGTGCCCACCGTAGTCGATTGCCTTTGTTCAACATGGAAAGGAAGGGTTTACGTTTCGCCTTGTACACTCGGTAACCGCATCGCTGTAGGTAACGGCGAATGGTTCTGGTTGACACTTCAATGTGAAAGCGTTGTCTAGTCCACAGTCATAATTCGGCCACAGAAACATGATTGTTGGTCTGGATATAGCGCCTAAATATCCGTAGGTCATGCACGCTCAGCAGGCGTTTTCGACCAGGGGCCTTACCTGGCTCCGTAGTACCCGTATTTTGGTGGTGTTTGATGATGCAGTGGACGGTTTACTTGGGTAAGTTCAGTTTGCGCCCTATTTCCCATTCACTGAGTCCATCCCGTTGCAACTCCACCACTCTTCTCCTCATGGTGTTGTCAATAGGTTTGCCCCTGGCCATGGTGATGATGCACTGCGGTTCCTCGGTGCACAGCACATGCTTATATACGGCGGACTCCCTTATCATGTCCGTGACGTCATGCTTCTGTCGAATGTGCCACTATCTGGAATTTTCCGTATGGGTCTGGTGCCTGGTCGAAGTTCAATGTCACGCGTATAGTTCCCCGTTTTCGTTCTTTACGTGACCTTGGGTGCAACATGCTGGGATCACTATTCTTGCCTGTTCACACGCCTCCTCTTACACACATGCGTCACTTCTGCGGGTCACCCATTCCACCGCCTATGCCTCTGTGCATTTAATCACGTATTCCTTTCTGGTCGAACTTCATTGTCACCAAGGTTGTAATAGGTAGTTAGGAAATCACCGTCCTCCTAGTGTTAATATCTCATGAAGAAATTGCAGAATAATTGTTATAGTGTTACAAACTAAAAGGCTTAGTGGTCTAGTGTTAAGCAAGACTTACCCAGCTGGAGGAGACAGGACACGCCCACCAAACACATAAATAGTCCTCTGTTCGGCATCCATACACATCTGATGGTCAAAGATTAGTTGAGGGCCTCCCATGGCAGCAGTGTCTTCTGTTATTAACGTCCATCTATTGGTTTCAATGTCGTATACATAAAAGTCACTCTGGAAAGGAAATAATGTATTGAATGCAATATATTAGACAGTGCACTATGACATGCATATTTTAATTACAAGAGGTTTCAAAATGCAACATAGGGTTGCAGTACTGGTGTAATAGTGGATGTATTTTTATTTCAGTGCATTAAATGAATCTGTGAATACGTCAAATTCTAGTTTTTAATAGTTCGTTCCTGTGTCCTGATTTCGCACTGTAGGTGAAAACCTGTATGCACGTTGACTCTTGATGTCTGTGTAGAATAGATTTCATTGTGTTGCACTGTGGTGGCCTGCATTAAAGGTTATAGTTTGTAATAGCTCGGAACACTGACAGTCATGTTTGATTAATTTTTGTATTAACAAACCAACCAATATCAGCAGATTATCAATTAATGTGTCCCACCATTACTATTTTACGTGAATTCAACTAATTATTTCATTACACAAAATCAACTTCAACACTTTCTCATTTAAAAAAAGCTGAAAATTAGACACTAACCTTGAGTGTTTCTGGCGTTCTGAACTGCGTGTCGAGATACCTTCCAAGAGTAAATATCTGCCTTCGTTCAGGATCTAAACACACCTTGTGACACGATCGAGCACTTGGGCCACCCTAAAAGTGGGTTAAGGAAACAGTTTAATAATAAGTAATGATTCAAATTTTTCACAATCACAAATAAAACTAAAAAAGTTGGAACTGGTTTACATAACAACTTATACAAGGTGGCATCAAAAAATTTTGAGACTAGTTCTGTAACATGCCAACAGATGGCAGCACAAGGATGCAAGCACAATCACAGAAAGCACTGACCTTCATAGCTGCCAAGATACATCGTTCTGTGTACATCTTGAGCTGTGCAACAGGTGCTTTTTTGATCACGTTCGTTACCACGTCTGCGCTTTCATCATGGAAAGTACGTTGAAACAAAGAGCGAACATGAATTCTGCATGAAACTGGACAAATCTGCCACAAAGATGAAACAATGATCTTCACAGTGGAAGAACCCATCATCTCCATGACCAAAAAGGTGAGACAGGTTCGCAGCTGACCAAGTGCATGCTATTTGTCTTTTCAGACATTCGCAGCATTGTGCATCAAGAATTCGTCACCAGGGGACAGACCATCAATAGCAAATTCTACTGCCAAGTTTTAAGGTGTCTGAGGGAAGACATTCTGGGTTAAAGTGGCATGTGAAAAACTGGATGCTCCACAATGAGAATGCCCTGTCACAGAGCTCTCCTCACATGCAAGTATCTCACCAGAAACAACATGATCTCACTTTCGCACCCATCTTACTCGCCAGATTTGACTCATTTCGAATTCACCCTCTTCCTAAAGATGAAGATCCAGCTCAAAGGTCACCGTTTTGATACCATTGCACATTGCAGAGATCCAGCGCGAATCACAGAAGGTGCTTGACATGCTTCGAAAACAAGACTTCCAGGATACATTCCAGAAGTGGCAGCAATGCTGGGAGCACTGTATTGCTGTGCAAGGGGACTATTTTATAGGTGATAGTGTGGGTACGTTGATAAATAAAGTACTTTCTTGTAAACGGAGCTACTCTCAAAACTTCTTGATACCACCTCGTAATACTGCAACTTTTTAATATTCTAGAGTACCTAAATCAGAATACAAAATTAATTTCATGCAAAAATGTAAACTTCAGACATCTAAAAAGAATTCAACAATGAAATATATGAATATAGGATAAAAAGAAAATGTCCAATTTTTAAAATTTATACACAAGTTATAACAAGTTACAAGGCCCTCCTTGACGAAGTGAATAGTAATTTGCCATAAAATTAATTTACTAATGATGGTTTTGAAGGAATAATTGAAAATTCAGGGTGTCTACTAAATGTCTGTTTTTAAATTCCACGTTTTTTCCAGGTTTGTCCAGGTCTATTTATATTATTTTCCAGGTCTATATCTTTTTAAACAAAGAAAAGTTGTTATTGTTAATAACCCCTACCAGAAGGCCAGTTGAGAAAAATTTGCAGTAACTAACAAAGCAAGCCGAGTTCTCACCTTTAACTGCCATGTAATTCATACCCCTTGGTAGTAGTATATTTTTTACATTGTTTTTACTACAAAAGTTCTAAAAATTATTAATTTAAATTCTAAGCATATGTTAATTTATATAATTACATGTTACTGCATGGCTGGGGAATGGCCAGTTACTTTATTTTTACAAAATTTACTCATACTCATACAAATTTGAGTTCTTTGAGTACAACATTTTCTAGTATAACTTTCTTCCTTTTCTCGACATTTAAAAAATATTACCAGCAGCAATTTTTTTTTATTTTTTTTTTATTTGGAATTTAAAATTTTGGGTGCGTCAGCAGTACAGCTATTTTGCACCCGTCACACTATACGGGGTCCAGCCCCTTACCATAACTAAAATAGCATAACTGTAATGCAGTGTTGTAACTAAAATCTTTAAAATTTTCTGACTTGTTAAAAGCTGAGACTGCAAAGAGGCACTCAGCACATATAGCGACAAAACAGAGGACAACACACAGAATTATACTGGCCATAGGGCCAGTCGCCAGAGCCTATAAATGAAAGCATATGTTCTCATACATATTCACACACTGTGTAAGGCAAATAACAAATTGCAGAACAAAACCTAATAATCTTGATTTTTATACTTTAAGAGTTCGTGGCTTTTAACTTTTTTGCTTCTTCATCCATAGCAACTGCTTCAGCTTCAGCATCAGCCATCAGCCTTTTCCTTTTTATTTCTAGCATTTTTATTTTCTCTTTTAAGGCTTTTCTTTTCTTGAGATTCTCTGACTTCTTTTCGCTACAGTCTTTCAAATATTCATTCCTCCTACTTCATGTATTTCTAACATAATGAATCATGCTCTTTGTGACATTAACATTGGATATACCTCCAGCAGCATGTATAGCATCTAACACACTTCTTTGAGTAACCAAGCTCTCGTCTTGTAGATTTTCCACATAGCACTCTTTGTTAACAGAGAAGCTCCTTTCTACTGCTGAAAAAGAACACAACTTTTATGCACGAAGGTGTTAAAAGCACTAGAAACGCCTTCCTTGGTGAACAAATCATGTAGGAAAGAATCTAATCTCTCGTCTTTTTCACTGAAATTTAACAACTTTTGTGTTATTTCAGGATTCAAACACAACTTTAAATACTCTCGTTTAAACGTGTCGGCAACTACAGGTGCCATTTGCTGCTTTTCCACAAATGTCTCAAGAGCAAGTGTGATTAGTGACTCTTGAAGGGTTTCACTGACCATAGTTTCTGGTGATAAGCAATTGGCGCCTCTCGTAACTTTGAACTTCAACGGGCATTTCTGCATAAGCTTTGTGCACAGTTCTTGCAAAAATTTTCTGCATTTTCCTTTAAAACTGAGAACTTCAATATCCTTAACTCCTTTAAGATATGTAGCTGCAGAAAATACAAGATAAACTAACCTAACTGGTTTTAAGATATTCTTATCATAAACATCCAATGAGAGCAAACTCTTTGATGTAGCTGCACTCTTTTAAATATCTCCTTTTACGAAGCAGCTTAACAAACTCCTAATCAAAGTGTTTGTCATTCCAAAGAAACGGAAGCAGTGGACTGTCTGTCTGGAACATTACGAGGAATTCTTCTAGCTCTACAGATATAGAAGAAAGGAACCCCAATCTCGCAGGTAAAAGTACGTCACTGATGTGGGTCTTGACTTTACTAAAGTTTGATGTTTCAGGTGGTTTTGTTTTCACTGCATCGACATACATTTTTAAGGCAGGAATCATGAGCATTGCACGATTGATCAGTCTTGAATTTTCCACCCACCTAATGGAGCAGAACTCAAGAGGAAATGCCTGTGTTCTTGAGGCTGTAATGAAGTCTGCCCTTCTAGATGGAAAGTCCTTGAATAAGTAGTACAATGATCTCAAAAACTCCGTTATTTTCCAACCAGCTTTGTTGTGTGCTGAAAGCCCCATTAAGAATATGTAACGAGCATGTTCCTGTTTCCAAGAGCTGTGGACGATCACCATATTCTCCACTCAGAAAGGTCTTCAAGTCGCTGAGAAATTTCAAATTAACATTGGGGCCATCAAGAGAAACTTGTAGTAACTTAGAATAATCGAGACCCTTTTCCTTCAAAGTGTTTAAAAATGCATTCAACAAATCTTGAGCAGTACAATGACCAAGGAATACTGACATTAAATATCCCATCGACACTTCGTTTGCTTTACTGTTCAGAAACGAACTACTAACTCCATTTGGTTTTTATGAGATACTGTTTAGGCTTTCGTCTAGAGACACTGAAAAGTAGTCACACTTGTGTAGGTCATGAAGAAATGTCTGCTGGAAATACGGACCCAAACCAAAAGTGGTAACATAACCTATTTTGTCTTTGTGTAATTGCATTTTCTTCGCAATTTCAGAATCAGGAAACATTAAGGGAAACAATTCGGTAGCACTACCTTGGCTTCTGGCAGACGAATGAGTTGTGAACTTTATTTAAGGTCTAAATTATTTCAGCTTTCATCACTTGATCATTGATTATGTACTTGTCAACGCACCACTAGTTTCTGCTGGGCTAGTAGCATTGTCACTCTTTTCCGTAACAACAGGTTCAGTTGATGATGTGCCAGCCACCTGTTCCGTAGAAGCAGAGGATTTGGTACTAGCACTACACAAAAACTGTAAAATACTGGAACTTAAACACTGTGCATTAAAAGCTATTTTATGTTTCTTTCCCTTTCTCATGAGACTTCAACGAGCCAGCTCTCATATTTGAAACATCAAATTCAGTTTTACATAGTCTGCATCCTGCCTTAAATGGATCTTTAACTTTAATAGCCCATTTCCACTGGTCTTTCCACGATTCTCGAAATGTAGTCTTGCTTTTTCCAATTTTAAAATCTGGATAATCAAATATTGGTATTACTATACCTTCCATCAATATACGTAAACGAGAAAAAGACTTCCTATACTACATGGAATGTACCTGAAACAAAGAGCGTGTTAAGATTGCCACATAAAATATGGATAGAAATTCCACCTAAAAGAAAGAAAAATAACAATTGGAATAATTTCATCCTTACCGGACTACCTGAAAAAATATAAAATTATTACACAGTGAACATTGAATTTGCCTACAACTAGTTACACGTTAACAGATGATAACAAGAGAGAGAAAAGAGAAGTCAGTACATGAAAAAGAAATAATATGGAATTCAGAGAAAAGACACTACACCAAGAAAGAGGTGAAGGGGTGTAGAGGGGCAGTTTAAGGTCATGCCCAGGACCAAGTTTTCACTGACTTTCTCAAAATTAATGAAGAATTCCCTCGATTCGCAGCATTCCCCCCAAAATGCAAGTGGAGGCAGTGACAGACTATGCTCAGGTATCCCCGTGGTCACCATCCACATACTCACAAACATAAGCCCCTAAGTGAAGTGGACATATGTAGTCCACTTCTGGTAAAATTCTAGGCTTTTTCCAGGTTATCCAGGTACAAAAGTAGATTCCAGGATAATTCCAGGTTTTCCAGGTCAGTAGATACCCTGAAATTTCATTCACAAATACCCAACCATGTTAACAAATATCTAAGTATGCAAGCTGGAAATGAGCACATATATACTGTGAAGGTAGTATACATGTACTACAATCAGTCACACTCATTACAATCAACAAAGGAAGTTTGGCAGAATTTGGATTATTTTGGCTGTTTATACGTGTTGATTTGTGCCAAGAGACAATAAGCTAAAGCAATACTAGCAGCACAGTATCTTACTCCCATTGAATGCAATGTGTATCTTACTTGCGGGAAAAGACATTACAGCCTTAACTTCACCATGTAAACACAGTCATAAAGGAATGAATAAACAACATTTCTTTGTTGTATTTCATTTACGGATAGTACTCCTATTGATTCTTCAATCTTTTCCCACTACTTTTGTTTCAATTCATGTTAGGATGGATTGGAAGACAATTTTATCCTGTTTCCGTCAAGATTTCCTCAAAGGCTTGCATTTCTGCTGTTAACTATTATAATAAGCTGAGTAGATAAAAATCAAAGCTTGAGAACTAATTGTCATAGAGATGAAATTGGTTGTTTTCTTTCTTAAAAAAAATGTATACCCTGTGCCTCTAAATAATGAGTAAAGGAAGAAGGAGAAGAAGAAAATTGAAATTAAAAAAATGGCATAAGACACGCCTCTGTGGCCCCCACAATGGAGCAAAGTAAAAAAAAAAAAAAATAGTATGTAGTAGTGGTACATTCCTACAACCATGCAAAGTTTCAGTGAAAATAGGCTGATACTTCTTGGGGAAAAACAATAACAATATTTAAGAGCAACAGTATTGCCAGCTTATGGAAAAAAAATCCGGAATTTCAATAGTAACAATGGGTATATTCTCGATAAAAACAACACAAAACACACAAACAGCTCGATATGTAACAGTTCAAAAACTGGTCCGAGCTTTCGACTCCATCTTGGGAGTCATCATCAGGAATGGTCAGGAGACAGCGAAGAGGTTCCGATGATGTTGCTTGCTGCCTTTGTCGGAAGATATTGTTGCGGTCTTGCAGTATTGGTAAGTTTCTGGTTGATGGCTGAGAGAGATAGGTTTTTTAGTTTGACTGTGATATACCTCAATAAAAGATAAAGATTTCAACAAAAATTGTTGCTGAGATTATTTGTATTTTAATCATGTGTACACCTTCCTTGATGTCCCATTCTATTTTCCCTTTAGCATAAACCAAAAAGGAAACGCAATCATGGGGTAATTTGTGGTTGGTTTCTATGATGGGTTTTGGCCTACCCAGAAGAGGATACATATGCACAAAAGGCCGTGTTTTCTTCGCTATCTCTCAAATATCCCTAATGATGATTACAAGATGGAGTTGAAAGCTCGGACCAATTTTTAAAGTGTTACTTTTGCCCCATGTCCCCCTCTCCTCCCCTTGGACCTTTAATTGTTGCATATTGTTTTAAGTGTTGCTTTTAACTCATCATTTCATGTAAAATACATTTCTTTTTAAAAATACAGTGGTTTTGGAGTGATAGCCATTTTTAGAAATCTATCCTATAATATTATGAGGGGTAGCACAGGACTCTTTCTCGACTGCTTATTAATAATGGTAACAATGGATATATTGTTTTGTAATTCAAGTATGTTATACAGTATGTATACTAATGATCAAAAATGACAGAACTGAAATATCGTGTGTAGCTTTCAAGAAATGCAACATTAATTGCTGCTGCATGTTGCTGGGAGATACATCTCCCATCTGTCCTCAACAGAAATAGCTGTGTGGTTGATACATCTCCCATCGGTCTGCTAAAAGTTAATACTGGTTAAATTAAATTAATTTTATATAATGCCAAAAAACTCACAAGAAAATAACTAAGTAAAACTAAAATGAAAAGTCAAAGTCCATAGAAATAACTAGGATCAATATTATTCACTTTAAACTTAAAGCTATTAATAAATGCATTGAAGGCAGTTAATTATAATTCCAATGCCAATAAATTTTAACATGTAGCTTACCTCAGTCACAATGCATATAATTTTAATTTTCATAATGTGTATCATAGGACATTTCTACTGCAAAAGCATAGTAATTGTTACAAATAGTAAACAGTTGTGGAAAGAAATTAATATCTCTTGTGTATTTTACTTGAAATACGTAAGTCTTTTACTGCCAGAGCGTCGGCTGCTCGGCGGCCCCGTCATGCAACAGGTCCCGGCAAATTGCGTTACAGGAAGTCCGTAACAGAAACCGCTTGTTTTGTAATGTTTCCACTTCTCACAATTACAGTTACAATTACAATTGAAATAAGCAGATACCTTATCGCAAGCATGTTGTCAGCCGCGAGAGGGCACTTCATACTGCACGAATGCGACACCTGTCGGCAGTGATGCCAAACGTAGGGACATGTCCCTACGCATAGGGACTTTTAACTATATTTCGCCCACGTAGGGACATAGGGACAAATTTTGCCAAATGAGGGAAAACGTAGGGACCTTTTTTCAATCTTGGAAAATAACATTTTATTGTGCAAAGGTGCAAAGCTTACTCGCCAGTCAGTTGCACTTTCTCTGCGCTCGGTTTGGAATGAATGGATAAGTTTATCTGGATACTTTAGCGAGGAGGAGAAAAAACTAACTAACAAATCACCATCAGAATTTTGGAACATGTTATCGGTTACCAAGAACTTTCAAGGCAAGTTCTTGTTTAAAAACATTTCCACTCTCGCGAAAATAGTGCTAACATTGCCACATTCTAACGCGGGAACGGAAAGAATATTTTCAATGTTACCTAAGTGATACAAAAACAAAAAAGAGAAATAAAATGGGACCAGAATTCTTAAAGACTGCAGGAAATACAGCATCACCAACCAACATCTATATCTTCACAGCAGCAGCATGTATGACTTCAAATAACATAATGAACAGTAAATGACTCAACGTTATTCATTAAGGCAAGAATAAACAATACCGGACCCTTCTGTAATTTCTATGCTACGTCTTATACTCAAGAAATAATTACTCGTGATGATTTATCTCAGGTTAACATGTTTGGGTGAGGTGAAAAAAATGTTCATTAACGTGTAGTTGTAAAATAAGCTTTTCAATTATTGCAATGATTCTCCGTGTACAAGTATGGTAGCCATATTTGTTGATATGAACAACTGACGTTCGCAATTAGTTACGCTGTCTACAGCATTGCCACACTGTTGATTTCATACTTGGGAGAGCATGGATCGTGTAAGAATGGCGGAAGAGAGCAGTAAAAAAGTTGTTAATGTTGTACAGATTGTTGGTGGAGTGTGAAGGAGGATGGCCGTGGGCTAATTAATAAACTTATGGATTTCGGTATTTTGCCCAAAGAAGGTGCTTACATGTGACAGTGACAATCACAATGTAGAAGAACATGTGGAATGTGGACTGATTTGATTACAGGTAAGTTTGGCAACAGTGCATCGATCGTAAAATTGCAGGATACGAAAATGGCATCTTCGATGATGAATGTTTGCCGTTAAAGTGATACGAAAATAAGACGTTTTATCAGTTCGTAATCACAATTAGGGCAAAACCATTCACTGATAGCCCCACTGACCATTCTCGGTAAGGTTAGGTTAGACAAGGCAAACAGTTAAAATTTTGGGTTGAAAAACCATGCACGGGTAGCCTCACAAACCATTAACGGATAGTCCCACGAACCATTCACGGTAAGGTTAGGTTAGGTTAGGCAAACATAGTTAAAATTTGGGGTCGTAGTAATATCAGGAATGTATATTTTGTTTTTTAAGTATTGGAAACACAAAATCTTTCGGTAAATAATGAGCAACAATCGCGGACAACTCACTTTCACTTATTTTGCAATTTCTACACGTGACCCTCAAATTTTAACTTCAAATTCGTGATTAGAAGGCCTCAATTAGTGAGTATGCAAAATATTACAAAAATCGGGGAGGGGTCCTGTATTGTAAATTCGCTCCTTCATTAATTGTGGAAGCACCGAGCAGAAAGATTTGGTAAGTAAATGTGCATATTTTATCTTCTCTTTTGCATGCTCATGAGGTGTTGTTTTTTAGTCGCTTTACTTGGCGTAGGGACATTTGGTCAGTTGTAGGGACATTTTGACTACGTCTGTAGGGACATTGCCGAAAAATGGTTGGCAACACTGTCGGCTACCAGACGTAGTGAGTCTACGCTCATTGATGTTCACTTCTATTTGCGTTTATCAGTACGCATGTTGTTTATACTGTGTTATTGAGTTAATGTGCTATTCAGTGCTAAGCCCCGTGACAGGTTAACCTTGCAGCAACTTTTCGCATATATAGACCCAAACGTGCACGCAGAAAATAGGTCCGCTGCAATACTGCGGATTTTCTCACGGTCTGTGATGTGAACAGCTCAGCGGTTAAGGTGAGACTGGCACGGGGATGCTGAGTAGCTCTCTAGAGTGGATTGATACATAAAACCTGCTGCAAACTTAACCTGTCGCGGGGCTTAGTGCTTTATTGTGTGTTAATTGTTATTCATTCATTAGTTATGCCGCTAAACAAATATAGTCTTGAAACAAAGAGTTTTTATGTATGATAATTACGTGAAAACGAACTCTTGCAGAAAAGTGGTCAGGCCATTACGAGACAGGATCTCTTGAACCTAATAAACATGTTGTATTGCTGTTAAAGGAGGTCATTTTCAACATATCTTATAACACAGGAGGTTAGTGATCATCATTATTATTACTTTTAAATATCACTTTACGCTTTCGGTTTGCTTTATGCGCCGGGATGCTGTCTTCCCTTTCTGTCAACTGAGGATAAAGTAGCATTGTCTAATCTAAGATTAGATGTCAGGAATAAGATGCCAGAAATATTTGTATTTGGGAGGACACCTTTTCCAGCATCCTTGCGATAAGGTATCTGCTTATTTCAATTGTAATTGTAACTGTAATTGTGAAAAGTGGAAACATTACAAAACAAGCGGTTTCTGTTACGGACTTCCTGTAACGCAATTTGCTGGGACCTGTTGCATGATGAGGCCGCCGAGCGGCCGACGCTCTCACGGTAAAAGACTTAAATAACCTCCCTGTAGTTGGCGCATGCGTAGTAGTGTTAACAAAAATTGCAGCAAGTAGTGTGTCTGTAGCTGTGAAGCAGCGGTGTATGATCAAATCCGTTGTGAAGGAGAACCTGAAGCTAGCTGAAATTTTGAGATTTCAAGCACAGTATGGGAAACAAATGACATCACAGGCAAGAGTGTACGAATGATGTCAACACTGGCAAAGAATGCTAGTTACTGACGAATGAACCGCATTGACACATTTGTTTAACTGGGACATGCAAGGTATTCCTTATGTGGATTTTTTGGGGGAAAGAGTTCTGATTAATGTCCAGTATTCCTGCACATTGATGAATGGTGCCGTATGTAATGCCATTCGCAAGAAAAGACTGGGGATGTTGTCTGCAAATGTCATTCTTCACCATGACAATGCACGTCCCCACATGGTCAATTCGACAGCAACAACTCTCCAAAAGCATTTGGCTTCATGTTCTTACACTCCGGACTTTGCCCTCAGTGAATATAAGATTTGTTTGAGATGTTTAAAGAGTATATGAGAGGGAAGAAATTGAAGACGTTAAGGCACTGACAAAAGATGTCCTACAACATCTACAACAGCAGTCAACTTTCTTCTATGTGAAAGGACCCAGGGAACTGACAAACAGGTTGCAGCGGTGTCTGAATGCTCAGGGGGTTTGGTGCTTATAGGACTTTCCAACTTTTTCATAGAAATAAAAGTCTATCAACTTTGAGCCTTGTAAACCCTTGTATTTTTAATGTTTCTGAATCAGGGGGAAACAGAGAATGTATATAATTCACAAAAAAAAAAAAAACAGCTTTTACACCTCACCTCTTTATGGAAAGAACAATCAGAAAACGATATTCTCAAAAATTAATTTGAAATCATGAATCTGGTGAATAGTGGAAGTAACACTTATATAAATTACGATTTCCTGTGAGCCACTGCTATTTTAGAAGAGACACTGAATATAGAGATTAAATGGGAGAACTATCTACCAGAGCATGATTGAGTATCACGGTTGTTCAAGTTCCAGGACATTACAGTTTTTAGAAAATGTTTTGGATCAAACTGTAGTGAGTTTAAAAAATTCCTCGATTTTATTGGAACAGTGACGAAAATTAGTTTGTTTTTTCATTTCATACCAATGATATGTAATCTCCACCCATTATTAAAATATATATAATAATAATAATAACCCGTGATGCAACAGTCCCATGAAAGCTATGACCTACCTACCAACTGCCAGCCTCACTCCCCCCTGCAGAGGTGGGAGATTCAACCAGTTACAGGGTGACATGTGGTCAGCACAACGAGCCCCTAGTCGATGTTGTAGGTTTCCGTGACTGGATTACGCTACTCATTCGTAGCTTCCAAATTTCTTCACAATGAGTGGCCACTGGTCTCATACACAGGCCGAAATCTCAGGAGAAAAGTTGTTACGCTTCCCCCAGGAAACTCGAACCTTCACGTATCCTGTAGCTGGAGCCCAAAGCATGACGTCTTAGACTGCATGGCCACAGTGTGGAAAATTAAAATATCTATACATAGTAATAATGTTGCAATAACTGCTAATATACTTCATTTTAGTATGATAACTTAAATAGTCAAAAATAAAATAATAACTTTTATAACTGTTGAACATACTCAGCAATACATGTACCAAAAACACTACATCGCACCTCTGCTTCAGTGTCCCTTGATATTAAAGTCCATTTCCGAGATTGGATGTGATATGACCAGAAGTCACTGAGATCCTGATTTCCATCCCAACCTCCAAACAAGTAAACAGTCTCTGTGTAAGGGTCAATACACATTTGGTGGCCCCCACGCATGCCGGGCTTCACCTCCGGATCCTCTGGAACTATGGGGCACCACACTGGCTTGTATTCCTGCTGGCCAATGTAATGATCAAGAAGACCACCTGGGAAGTACAAAAGCACAGCATATTTAAGGTCAAGAGACCACTGAAAATATTTGCTAACTTCTGAATATCAACAGAATATGTAAATGTATAATAAAAAATAAAACATGTCATGTCCTGAGAGTTTAATAATTATTGAATTGATTGAATTGTTGTTATAAGTCCACTTTATGCACAGAAAGGCTAATCGAGACTGGACCTACAGTTTAAAGTGGGATCCAAACCACTGTGCCATGTGCCTCCACCGGGCCGGGAGTCTAATGATTATAAACAGAACTTGCTTCAGTTAACAGATTAACACAGTCGTATTTTCTAAGAATCTGATATAGGCTGTGAATTCTGTAAATGCAGATACTATCAACAAAAATAATCTGTACAGGATGGGACACGTAACATTTTTTCCATTCACTTGTACATATATTTTTTCTGCCATGTAAACCACATGCTAGTATACCCATGCAAGCAGGACCATCTGGTGGGGTAAAACAACTTACTCTCTGGTGGGGTAAAACAACTTACTCAAACAGTGAATAACACATCATGCTTAAAAAGGAAATTGATTTTTTTATTCAAATGTAAATAAACACAAGTGGCAATAATTTAAAAGTTGCATTTTTCTTATGTTACATAGTGCAACGGAACTACGAACAAAATATCCCAATATCTTATATATTCACTAAATATATACGGTATATGGAGTAGGAGGAGGAACTGTGTAAGCCTTTGCCAAAGCACACATTCCAATGGAGAAGTTGGATGACATATACATTTATATCGTGGATGAAGAAATTTATTCAAGGTCAGCTACAATTTAAGAATACTACTTTATTTTTCTGTCTTCAGGTTCCTCTATTCAGATGTATGTTGTAGTTTTCTTCATGCCAGTCAATCTGAGCCACAGAAAGTATCATTAACACAAATAATGGGTTTCAGATAACTGGGGAGAAACAAACAATTTACATTATTGTATCAAATGATTTAATTTTCTCTTATTGAGATTGCCTCTCAGCACTAGTCAACACTGGTACCAAGTAAATCCAGCTTTCAGCACAGTTTTTGCTGGAGGCTCAGTGGTTTGGAATGCAAACATGCTTGTGATTAGTTTCTGTGCATAAAGTGATTGTCAATAATTTTTTAACTGGAATTTGATCATAAAAGTATGTTTTACTTCTCTCTCGAAGTGGTTTACTCAAAGCATAACCTGAGATTTTTTCGTTTCATGTGAAAGAAGTGTAAATAATCTCCATTCACTAAATTTATTTCCTTTGCCTGCTATCTTAAAAATTTCAGGGGGGAATTTTTCAGATAATGTCTCTGCAGCTATTAGACTCATCCAGCATCTCATCAAAGGGTACCTTGGTGACGACCCTGGTGAGTAAAGGCAGCTGGAGAGTGATGCTGATCTCATCAACTCCATTAATAATAAGATCAAGAATGGGTGGATCAGCGCTACAGCTTCAAACCCTCTGTACCTTCATGACATGGTTAAATGCACAGGGCATTGGTTTACTTTTTATCTTAAGAAATTTGAGTGGTGGTGGACTTAATAAATATATTTAATTTATATGAAAAGAACCACAATTAATAAATATTTCATTTCTATAACTTTCTTTCAACCTTGGGACATTAATTTTAGCAACAGTTTAACAATCCAACTCTTCTTTTCTTTTTCTTTTCTTTCCTGCTTTTATAAACTGTTCTAATTTTTGTCATACCACTTTTTAACATGAGTTTCATAAAATGAGATGTATTGGCAAAAGTATGAGGGAGAAAAATGCCTTGAAATTTAAGAAAAATACAGACTCTGAAATGTTGCATTAATGGACAGTCATAGTAATTGGTCACATTTGTTATTACAATGCCTTAACCCACGTCAGTTTATAATTTATATTTACATTGCACAATCTGATAACTGTGAGAAAAGTACCTGAAGGAAGCTGGAGAAGAGAATTATTATCAGGTAAAGGCCTGATGACCCAACAAAAAGGGTTCCTGTGTTTTTCTGATACTCTCAAGGATCGTTTTCTTCGGAAGAGAAGACTTTATGTAGGCGATGTCTACGTCTTACAAGGAGAGGCTACGGATGGAGAAATTGAGTTTGGGATGGGACTACATGTAGTGGTAGGGTACCCAATAGGTATTGATATTTCAATGTGCTAGTGTGCACAGAGATCTCTGAGAAAATAGTCCTTCAAGTTTCAAAGCTTTCCAAGTGGATCTTATTAGGTGAAGACATTTGGATGGTGGACCGGTTGTAAGACTGCTTTCAAATATGGTTCATTCACCAAAGGTTCTGGGTTTAATTCTCATTTAATTGCCTCTAATCTTCTTTCATTAACTCAAACAACTATTGGTTACATTTTACTTAACAATTTATTTAAATAAAGATGTAATAAAATTTTATTAAAATTTTCCTTTTTAGTGTTTCTTCAATTTTTTTTATGAAAACGATTTTTCACGTTATTCAATTTTCTGATTTTACACACATTTGCATATGATCAAGAATGCTATTCACAATCAATGTTTTTATTTACATTATTGGTACATGATCCAGAGTGGTAATTATTGTAAAAGCCTAGAAAACAAAATAATATTTTTCTACAATTTGCACAGGAAATAAAATATGAATTTGCACAGTAAATAGTTGCTTGAGTTAATAAAAAAGATGGTGTGGGCAATAGAATGGGAATTGAACCCAGAACCATTGTTGCATGAAACTGGTACATTACCACGAGGCCATCGTGCCACTTGGCAGTCTGACTCAACTCATAAGGGTATGCATCATGAATGGAAAAGTGTGCGTAAGCGTAACAAAAAGAGAACCATGGAAAAACCGGAGAGAGAGAGGCGACGTTTGCAAAAACAGGGTGGCCACTCTAGGACTATGATAAAATTCAAGTATAATTCCTGGTTTTCACGGCAAACTTTCCAAAAATATAAGGCCGATGTTTTCTATATTTCAACCTTACATATTACCACCACCTCTCAACACCCGCACACACATACACAAGCAAATATGTTAACAATATAAAGGGTCTGTGTGATTCCAATGTATTCAAAAATTCTAATTAAATTAAACGGTATACATATTTAAAATATTTAATTTAAAATGCAGAGTTTACATTTGCCATTTCACATACTCAGACTCAAACTATATCTAGAAACAAAAGTCACAAATGTTACGGGATATACTAATCTACAAAAAATTGTAAATTGTATAAGAATTTCAAACTCAAATTTAACTAATCAACTTCGAGCTAAAGGGCATTTTTAAATATGTACAAATTTAATTGGATTTGGATTAATAAAAGTTGCAATTCTTTACGTTTACAGAGAAAAATTCACGAAGAATTGAAGCACAATTCCCAGAACCAATAATTCACGTAGAATTCCCAGTGAGTAGCCACCCTCAAATATAGTGGATGGTCTATTTGATATTTTCCATCTGAACATCATGAAAATGATGGAAGTAGACAAAAAGTTTCTGAAAATTGTAAAAGAAGAAAGTAAGATCATAATTCATGACAAAGATGAACTAGGAGTACGCATTGCATCAGGTGGCTAGTGAAGAACGCAAAGCGAAGGTGGAAGAGGAAAACTGCTCTTGCCATTTTGAAGGGATGTGCCAGTGCCAATGAAGATCTTGATTCATTTTCCTCCTCAAGTTGTAGCGCAGCAACAGGCAGCAGTTATGAATATCATTCTTCTAAAAAAAATGATGCAGGCAGTCAGTGTAGGAGAGAAGCCTGGACCTTCACCGAAGAAACGCAAAATATCAACAGACTTATCAACTGCTTTCAAATATGTTAAGGAAAGTTTCAGATCACATTAAAAAAAAGAAAAGTAATAGACAATTTGAGCATCATAGAGCATGTTTGGGGTAGTATGTGTTACCTTATGGGAAAAATACAAACAGGGTCATTCCATGCCAAACCATCCAATGGTGGTTGCATGACCATTTTAGAAAAAAATCATTTTTAGTACAAAGGTTTGTACATGTTTCTAGATATCAAAACCAATGTTCAAAAAAAATATTGTCTTTAGTTCTCCTGGGGCAGCCATTTTCCTAACATGGAGCATGGCTTTTTTTGCTCATTTACCAGTATACAGAAACCTTAATATCTCAAAAACCATTAAAGCTACAGACCTGAAACAAAATTCACTTTGTAGCTAATGAAGTATACTTCCTATGATATTCAGGTATGTTTTGCTTGAAATTGCATCCTAAGTATGAAAATTATGGTGGAAAAATGGGTAACAATAGTTAAAAAATTGCATTTTTAAGCCCGATTTTGTTAATGAAGGGGTTTAGTCTAAGGCTTGATTTTTTTTTCATGTGTAGACCTACCTGCAGGGTGTCTGTAAATAAAATATCAGTGCTTAGAAATGCACCCCTTTTTTACAGCATGGGCTCAAACATTGAATTATGACAGTTTTCGGGGTTAAATATCTCAGATGGGTCCCCTTTAAAAATTCTGAAATTAGGCACATAAGAAGCCCTTCATGAACCTAACTCACAGTAAAAATCTCAACTTTTAGATTCAACTCGTTTTGGTCAATATGAGGTAACGTATGTCACCTAATTTCTGATGTTGCAAAGTAAGGTTAAACTACATTCCATACTTAGAATAATGAAGTCTTTTCTTTTTCTTTTTTAAATTTCGGTTAAATAAAGGCTCAGAAAATATAGTAACATAAGGTTTTAACACTTGACTTACAATAAATTGAAATTACAACGTATGACAATTGAAAATCTGCAAAATTTCATTGCATAAGGTTGATTTATTAGGTACCCATGGCCAGTTGGTGTTTTTAGCTCCAGTTTCCTATTCATTCTCTTTGTTAAATCAGGCAGAATTCTTTGTTCTTTCACTAACTTCCTAACTAAATTATCTGAAACCTTCAGTTCATCTCACATATATCTTTTCTTGACCAAGTGGTAGCGGTCACACTGATGATTCTGACCTTTTCAACATTAGTTTTCTCTAATTTACATTTTTTTTTTGTATAATTTCCATGATATGATTGTACTGGCCACGCAAAGCATTGTCACACTTGCCTTCCATTTCTTCAGTTCTAATACTTTGCGAAAAGAAACTTACCAGTTTCCTTTTAACTCCTTGTATGATGTGAATAGTTTTTCGAGGAAGGGCACGTTATTGTTTTTCTGAAATCAACCTCCTCACTTTTGAAACAGGAGATACATCAAAAACAGTACAGACTTCATGCATTTCCTTTAGTTTTTCTTGTGTTGGCACAAAGACATCATTTCCATTCTGGCATTTAAGTGAGTCATTTTCTCCAGATATGAAAATTTTACTCCAACATGTCAGGCATATTGATTTAACTAGTATAAGGCTTACTTGATACTTTTTTACCTTACCATATGATGCAAATTGATTTTAAAAATTCCCTTACTTAAAGAAAAAGTTAAGTGGAACTTCTGAAGATCACAACATATTTTACCATATAAAAAACTATTTTCAATGGTATTTGCATATTGTCTCTAAGCCATCCACCTGGAGTCTTGACCTAAGAAGTGTTTTATCATTTTCACTGTATTCGTTAAGATTAATTAGGTCTTTGGGAACCTTACCAAAGTGTATTTATGCCAGTCCTCTCCAGTTAAAAATTCTACAGAACACTACATTTCCTGTTACAGATAACAAACATTCACAAGTCACTACTCTCGGCACATTAGGCAAAGGAAGAATGACAGCAGAGATTGTACATGCACAGATCAATTCCAGGCTTGCCTCACATCCTATCAAAACATGTCTCTGAATCTTCTGCTGTGCATGACACACATCTATTTCAACGAATGTCTTTTCTTGGAAGAAAAAAAAGTGGAAAATAAAGGAAACAAAAAAAAAGGTAAAGTGCTCCCCTGTGCATAGCACCATGCCATGAAGGCGTATAAGGGGTGTGGGGGTAACGCCCCACACTTTCTTGATCCGGTCGTGAGTGGGGGTGATGTGATCAGCATCATGCCCCTGACCTCCTTTACCCCCCAGGGTTTCCCCCAGGTACATGTTATTCGACGCTGGGTGGGCGCCGGGGCCACTTCCATCGTTAGAAAAGTTCCCGGATTTGAACCGGCCAGAGATCGAACCCGGGACCTTTAGCATGGTAGTCAGACACGTTACCGACTGAGCCACCGCGGCCACCTAGGAAACAAAAGATAATGTATTCTACCAGCTTTGACACTCCCAAATAAATAGCCTACTTTCAGTGGTGCACCCAAGGAGGGGTTTGTGAGGGTCATAACCCAATACCTTTTGCCTAGTATTCCATACACAATTACGTCAAAGGCAGGATAATGTGGCAAAAACAAGGCCGTATACTAAAAAGTATATGTAACCACCCTCCCCTCCCTTTCGAAATTCCTGGGCATGCCACTGCCTATCTTAAGCTGCATGTATGGGGGAAGCTCAGTTTTGGAGCTGACAGTACCAACTGGTCCTGGGTACCTAATAAATCAAAACCTTTTGCAATGAAATTTCGCAAATTTCAATTGTCATACCTTGTAATTTCAATTTATGGTAAGTCAAGTGTTAAAACCTTATGTTACTATATTTTCTGAGCCTTTATTTAACCGAAATTTAAAAAAGAAAAAGAAAATACTTCATTATTCTAAGTATGGAATGTAGTTTAACCTTACTTTGCAACGTCAGAAATTAGGTGACATACGTTACCTCATATTGACCAAAACGAGTTGAATCTAAAAGTTGAGATTCATGAAGGGCTTCCTATGTGCCAAATTTCAGAATTTTTAAAGGGGACCCATCTGAGATATTTAACCCCGAAAACTGTCAAAATTCAATGAACGGCCATGTTTGAGCCCATGTTGTAAAAAAGGTGTGCATTTCTAAGCACTGATATTTTATTTACAGACACCCTGCAGGTAGGTCTACACATGAAAAAAAAATCAAGCCTTAGACTAAACCCCTTCATTAACAAAATCAGGCTAAAAATGCAACTTTTTAACTATTGTTACCCCATTTTCCACCATAATTTTCGTACTTACGATGCAATTTCAAGCAAAACATATCTGAATATCATAGGAAGTATACTTCATTAGCTACAAAATGAATTTTGTTTTAGGTCTCTAGCTTTAATGGTTTTTGAGATATTAAGGTTTCTGTATACTGCTAAATGAGCAAAAAAAGCCATGAGCCATGTTGGAAAGATGGCTGCCCCAGGAGAACTAGAGACAATAAATTTTTTTTTGAACATTGGTTTTGATATCTAGAAACATGTACAAACCTATGTACTAAAAATGAAATTTTTTTAAAATGGTCATGCAACCATTTTTTTAAAAATTGGTTGACTTGACATGGAATGACCCAACATGAAAGGAAAATGTTGCTCGATTCCCACATTTCGTGTGGGTTATTTTTAGATCCATTGGCACCAACTAGAGGGTGACTTGCTTTTCACTTTAAAAAATGGGACCCTTTTTTAAAATTTTTGGGCCAGGCTAATAATACAGGGTGGAGGAAACTTGTTAGGTCGACATACCAAAATCAGCTACAATTGCACAAGAAACATAATATATTTAGTTTCAACGTAACTTGAATCCTTATATCTAGGGCCCAGGAATTTATGTCCTATGAAACTGTAAAATATGTATGTAATTATTTGACAAAAGTTAAAAAATATGTCACAATAATTCAAAAATATGTCAGAAAAATTCCCAATAAAGCCAAAAATATGCACAAGAGTACTTTCGAATTTCTCATTATATGGGAAGTTAGTATCTTATCCTTCAGTCGACAAAGGGGTGGGTGGGGTATTGAATGAAGTTGGAATTAGTGGGAAAATACTAAAAATATTGTGAGGTTCACTGCAATTATCCTAAGTTTCATTTGATATTATGTAATTTTTACACCTTTCAAAACTAATGCATAATTGGCAGGTCACTACAGCTCTGGTAAATCTAGCCAATCAATACACAAACACAACAGCATACAATTTTTTTGTCATATCAAGTTACACTAAATACGTTTCTGTTCCACAATGCACTTACAATCTTGCCGCAGAAGTTCCTGTTCGTGGCGTTCTATTCACTCGAACTAACAGTGATACGTGCCTGGCTCAAGTGACAAGTGAACTTGAGACACTCGTACTCAATTCTGTATAGAGTAGGGGCTGTAACGTACGAACAAAGTTGTTTACTTCCTGTCTGGTAGTTCTCATGCCCACACAACAATGACAGACAGTGGCGGCGATTGGGTTCCAAAACTGCGGGGTCAAGGTGGCAAAACTTGGGGGGGTGTAAGGTCAGTTTACTTTCCTTATATATGAGCTCAAATCGAAAAGTCCTCGCCCCTATTGTTTTTCAGCGAAAATATTAGTGTCATTGAGAACCGAGATATACATTCCAATGCAATAGTCTTTTCTGGGAATGGCCAGAGTTAACTCTCAGCTGCTCTGCGGCACGGCTGCTGTCAGTTTGCAAAGATGATTGTAGTATGACGTCCACATCATATGAACAGCGAAGTGTTATTAGTTTTCTATGGAGCAAGGGACAAACGCCGATCGAGATCCATAGGGAAATGCAGCCGACATATGGGGACAAGTGTTGCTTTGAGAAGTATGTGGTGGTGGCCGAGAAGACCTTCATGACAATGAGCGGTCGGAGCATCCTCGCTCCTCACTCACAATGGAAAACATTACCAAGGTCAAGGGAATGATGGCTTCACTGAAACATTTGCAGCGTTACGCCGAGGAGGGTGAAAGATTCCTGGATCTCATTGTCACTGGACATGAAACATGGGTATTGCATTTCACTCAGAATCAAAGCAGCATAGCATGGTGTGGAAACATCCACATTTGCATGTCACGAAAAAATTCCGCAGAACACCATCAGTTGAGAAGTTGATGCTCATGGTCTTCTGGGATCGGCGAGGACCACTCCTGCTGGATTTCATGACACGAGGTGACACCATCAACACTGACAGCTATTGTGACACACTCTCACATCTGCGAGCTGTCATCAGGAAAAAGCACCAAGAGATTCTCGATGTGGACAATGTGGTTATCCTCCATGATAACGCCAGGCTTCATGTGGCAAACAGGACCATCAACAGACTTCAGTCATTCGAATGGGAGATTCTGGAGCATGCGTCAGTCAGCAAGTTCAGTCCACTGAAGAAGTTCGTGGTAGGACAGGGGTTCACTTGTGACGACGAAGCAAAGACCACTGTCTGGTGGTGGTTCCACGATCAACCGGCCGAATTCTACACCAGTGACATCTCCAAACTAGTGGTGCAATGGGACAAATGCCTGAACCGCTGTGGTGACTGTAGAAAAATAGTGCAAGGTACATAGAACAATTCCTATATTTTGATTTCCCAGCACGTTATTATTTAGGCTGAAAAAAAAATTGGTGCAAAGATTTTTCGATTTGCCCTTGTACATAAAGTTTAGCATAGTCCGGAGGCAAAAGTAGCAAAACGTGGGGGCAACTGTCCCCACACCCCCCTAATCGCTGCCACTGATGACGAAGAATGTTTTTCCTCAATAATGCTCACATGGCTATCAATTGTCGGCAGGATAAAAAAAAGGGGTGATTATTATTATTCTGTACTAGTTGGTATGAAAAGACGACATCTGCTTTTAAATTCTTTGTCCATAATTTCCTTATCCTGCCATTGATAACAAACTATCCATTGCGCTAAAAGTACGAAGAATCAATTATAAAATAACAGATTATATTTAAGGCAATACAAAATTATGCAGAAATATGCCTAATTACAAGAAAATTAAAGAAATATGTCAAAATATGCTGTATCAAGTTTGTCTATTACAGCTGATTTTCATCACATAAGTAAAAATCTCATCCCAGTATTTGATACGATGACAAATAAAAAAAAAATGTTATAACATAAAGTATTGAGCCATAGTAGCTCAGTCGTTGGGGCATCTGACTACCATGCGAGACACCTGGGTTCAATCCTTGTTGAAGGAGAACCGGGATTTTCCCACCTGCTCAAGTGGCTCTGGCACCCACCCAGCATCCTATAAAGTGGGTACCTGGAGGAAACTCTGGGGGGTAAAGGTGGCCAGGGGTGTGGTGCTGATCACATCACCCTCACCTTAGGCCGTGATCAAGAAAATGTGGGACCCTAACTCCACACCCTCTATACGTCTTCATGGCGTGGTGCAAAGTACAGGGGAGCACTTTACTTTTTTATCGGGACCTACTTATATCATTTGAAATCTAGTGTTTTCATTACAGGGGGCTTTATTGACGATGCTGCTGATCAACCTAGTCCAAAAATAGAGAAACACAGAGAACATAGAAAATGGTTTTGTGTGTGCAGTGTCAAAGTTAAAGAAGGAAATTTCGAAAAATGATAAGACTTAAAATTTTCATCTATCAATTCACCTATAAGAGAAAAACAAGGATTCAGATTAGCATAAAGACAAAAGCTGTTAAAATTAAGCAAACCAATGTGTTTTTCATGCAAAACCTAAGCTTTTCTTGAAATCGCACATAAACACCTTTTCATTATACAGAGTGCTCAAAAAGTCCCCACACTCATACTTTTAAAAACCTACTAAGGCATTCATCTGGATGTGTTGGCAAGTCTGTAGGGATTGATATGACCTTGAAGAGCGAGTTTATGTTATGTTTTGAGCAGTGCTGCTGTTACAGTCCTCGGTGTGAGACGTAGAATCACACTTTGTCAACAATGCCTTTTACACGTGAACAGCAAATCGCTTTCCTGGAAGCATATTTTGAGTTGAAGTCATATGAAAGATGTTTGGAGAAATGGAGAAGTATATTTCCCAATAATCCGGCACCAGGTAAAAGTGCAGTGTATGATCTAGTATGCTGATTTCATAATACGGGCTCTGTGCATGATAGACAACAAAGCATACACGTGAAAAGGGGTTTGCAGTATTACTCATATTTGGTTTACACATTATTTTTGTGTATTTCAAGATATAGTTATCAAATGTATGTATCCATTACATTGACAACTTCAATAAATTTAAGCATAAAATTCTCAAACTTTAAGTGTAGGGGACTTTTCGAACTTTTTCAACATGGTGATTTAAAAGTTGTGGAACCATCCATATAATTTCTACAGATATCACTGTATATAAATGGAACCATATGCAACACTTAGGAGACCAACTACTGGTCGATGCATGTAACACACCCCATTTGCCATCTTGGATTCAATTTAATTATTTCAAATAAGAACAGGGGCATGTAACATATCAGAGCCATGCATAATTTTCTGCCAAATCGAATCATTTTGAAGTTATTCCATGTTAAAAGAAAAAATGCCCCTGTTAACTGTATTATATTCATCAATGTTTGTTCCTTGTAGTGCAGGGGGACAAGATGCCATTGATCCAAGAAGAGTGTAATGCCACCAGCTTACATTGTGGTGGACCGACATGAATCCATATTGGATTCAATAAGATAGGATGCAAGGTGCACCGAAAGTCATGCTGTGATGTGGAATATGACATACACGGATGGTACTTTGCTGGTGCAAGTTATCTTCTAGTTCTGCAAGAGTTGATCCTCACATGCATCTAAAGGAAGCTGGCCGTTTTGCCGACTTCTTCCAGCAGGATGGCATGCCCACCTGAGCACATGCAATAACTTGAAAACAATTCAAGATATCTTAATATGGATTTGATCATTCGATTTGGTAGAAAATAACAATTTAAAAATAATACTCCCTCAACAACAGTAAGAAAATATGATTAAAGAGTAGATGCTCGCAATATTCCATTAGGAAAGATAAGAATGAATGAAAGTGTACCATATCCAATATAAAATCTACTCACTGTTTACACACTGCTCCATGAAACCTTCTGTTCCTTCATAATCTCCATTATCCACGAGAATGTCATGAAGATTGGTTAGAAGTGGATCTTCTAATTGGATCTTTGTCCTCTTTTGTAATGAATCAAAAGCTTCTTTGTAGTTGTGCTGTCGGAAATGTTTTAAACAGAGTCTGATTGCTTCCTTTTCACGATACTACGGGAAATAAAGCCATTATTAAACAGTTGTCAAGGATACTCATGAGTATATAATATCAATAGTATAACTATTATGCAAAATGAATTAACTGTCAACAGAGACCTTGATTTTTCTGTGTTATTTTAAAAAAATGTCAGTGTTATTTTTACTGAAATTTCACGTTTTCATTTTAGCACACTCAGGGTGTCTACCCATTTGTAAAAACACAATTCTCCAGCTTTCCCAGGTATTCCAGACCAAATTATTAGGGCAAAACCTGTAGTTAAACATGTGTGCAGGAAGGTTACTATATTTTAACTAAACACCGCACTTAGAATCCCACTTATTTAGTTTGTTGAATATTCACTTCACATGTTGTAATTAACAACGAGAAGGGAAACAACATATATTGACTGTTGAATAGGGGCATCAGAGGTGAGCATTTATGTAATACCTGCCACGTATTAGTAAACAAAGAATTCTTCTTTCAATAAAAAATCATAACTATTATGGCATAAATAATACATAATTGTAGAAAATATTAGTAATATTCACATATGTATTAATCCTAATATCAACTAAAGACAACCAAAAAATTGCAAAAAGAAAGCAGTAAATAACAATAACTACTTACAGTGGTAGTTTTCTAGTTTAAAATACTTAAACATGTCCCCTATTTCTATAGCATATAATGGGTAATTTCTACTGTAACTGCCAGCAATACTCCACATATCAAACTGTAGTTGTCCTCAACAAATTGGAAATTTCTTGCTTGTGCATTTTCTCAAGAATACTTTTAGTGCACTTCAAAAAAATATTGATTTTCCATAAACACAGTAAATTTCCCTGACATTTCCATGACTTTTCCAGAAAAAAGAAAATTCCATGACTTTTCCAGGACTTCCAGACTTGTAGACACCCTGACACTTTCCTGCCAAATATACCTAAAATTATAGCTTCAAACTCTCTCTCCTAGGGTGGCAAATTTTAGTAACAAAACTTATACATTTGTCTTATCCTCAGAAAAGATAAGTCATTATAACTGTGCGTTAACCAAGGACCTCAATGTTGGGTGCTATTTCTTTCTTTTAAAATTTGTACTTATTTTCAATTTTTGGTATAATTTTTCCAAAATTCTTGTTTCTATTTTAGCACAATTTTCTGACATCAATTGTGCATTTACATTAGTATTTTATTGTAGGTCACATGGCCTATGTCTGTACTTGACAGTTCCATATGTTGGAAATGATTTTTCAGGAAGATGCATTCCATTATTTTTCATGTGACAAATACCAAAGTTATGGCTTTCTTGTGCCTGTGGTTGCGCACTCGATCTCTGCCAGAAACACACTACATTTGGTAATGCCAAAAAGAAGAAGAAGGTGTCCTGTGAGATGGTACATGCTCATTCAATATCTGCCAAAACCTCACCACTTTGCTCTGTAATGAAAAACATTTCTCGCGCAACATGTACCGATGTTACGACAGTAATGTGACAATAGGTGCACACACTACCTACCTCCGTCAAAAATTTACTTGGTAGGTGATGGAAAATATTCCGATAGAAAATGAAAAATGGGGAGAAAAATTCATTTATACGTGGTTTCATGTAGCTGTCAGAATTATGGAAATTGTCCACAGTACACATGTTTAACCTTTTGGTGCCCAAGGCCAGCCGATTTTGAGCAAAATGCAGAGTTTCAAATAAATGAGTGTAGATCAGAGGCTAATAGCCTAGAGAGATGAGTGATATACTGTTGTACGTGGAATGAACCAGAGATTCAGACTTTATAAAATTTAAGCAAATTCGGCATATATGTGGCGGGGGAGGGGACTAACTCTTAAAATTCCAAAATTTTGGAAAAAAAATAATTGGTTCCCCCACCCTCCCCTCAAGAAAAAAGTACATGACAGTGTACACCACTGCACATGGAAATGATCGCTGACATGTAAGGAACACAAACATATTTGCATTATTATCATATGACCAATGTAACTTGAGTTGTACCCTCAAAAGGAATGGTCGGCACGCCACTGATTCAAGCTTCAAAATGCAGCGGTACCTTGAAATGACTTTAGCTCAGAGACTATTTGCCCTGGAGATATGAACGATATACCGTTGTACGCAGAATGAATCACAGATTCAGACGATATATAATTTATGCACATTTGGCGTATATATGGAGGGGGAAAGGGATGAAATCCCCTGAAAATACTTTTTTTTTAAAAAATGGGGTTTCGCCCCCCGCCCCCTCGAAAAAAAGGATATGAAAAGTACAAAATGCACATAGAAATTATCGCTGGCATGTAAGAAACAGAAAAATATTTGCATCATTGTCGTATGACCAATGTAACTTGAGTTGTACACCCAAAAGGAATGGTCTGCACGCCACTGATTCAAGCTTCAAAATGCAGCGGTACCTTGAAATTACTATAGCTCAGAAAATAAATGCTCTAGAGATATGAAAGATATACTGTTCTACGCAGAATGAATCACAGATTCAGACGATATATAATTTATGCACATTCGGCGTACATATGGAGGGGAAAGGGGGGAAATCCCCTCAAAAATACTTTTCTTAAAAAAATGATGTTTCCCCCTGCCCCCCCCCCCCAAATGTCAAAATGCACAAAATGCAAAATTTATGCAAATGTGGCATATATATGGAGGGGAAGGGAGAAAACCCCCAATAATTTTTTTAAAAAATTGTCACTTCACCCAAAAAATGTCCTCGCACTTGGGCACAAAACGACACCTACGCACAACATTCACGGACGAAAAGCTAGAACGCAGTGAAAAATGAGCGCCGATTCTTGCAGCTGCTTGAAATTCTATTTTTAGACAATGCAGGGTAACCCCTGTTGCAACTTGTGCTAAAAAAACAAAGGTTTCCTTCAGCACGCTTCGAAATTCCATATTCACAATGCAGATTCAACAACCAGTCTTGCCCCACCCCCTGCCCCCTGCTTGCGCCCTCACGGAAAACTTTCATTTTGACATCTGATACTGATAAACAAGCTTCCTTCGAATGCAGTTAACAGGAGGGAGTGAAAAGCATTGCTTTAGAACAACAAAGCCGGTCTTTCTTTGTCGGCAAAAATTTGATCTTGAAAAGAGACGCAAAAGAGAAGTTCCCTCAATTTTCATGAAGACAAAAAAAAAAAAAATATGCAAAAAAACATTTCTGTTAAATACATGTGTTAGGAACAATATATATTAAAAAAAATCGAAATTCTAGCCAAAAATAGAAAAGTTATAATGTAAAAACTACGACCTTGACACAGCATCTCGATCGAGACGCTTGGTACCGGTAGGGTTACATTTGGGTATCTCGATTGAGACTCTTGGGTCTCAAAAGGTTAAAAATGGTACATTTAATTTTTTAAGCATAAACAAAAGAATGTTCGATTTTCATAGTATTTTTCATTTTTTAAACATAAAATGGTTGACTTTTGTTAGAATTGCAAATCACATTTTAAGTCAAAATTCACATTATTTCACGATTGCAAATGCATGAAAAATGTGTTCAAAACAAGTCACTCAACATCAGGGTGGATAATATTCATGATTTTTATTTTACAAAAATCAGTTTTGATTATTTTTGTTATTTAAATCATTTTTTATTTTTTAAAAAAAATTGTTTGTATTTTTTTGTACCAAACATTATTTATTATTATATTTATATAGAAAGGCTTTGTCTATTAAACAGCCCTGTAAAGTATTTGAATAGTTTGATTAAAGCAAATAAAAAACTATTTGTAAATATACATTTTTCTGTTTGATACTGTATATATATATGAACTCGCTATGGAAATGTTTATTGAGTGTGTTAATGAAACTATAATAATTTCAGTAACTTTTCTTCCAGTGAAAATAAAAACATTCGGGATGTGCTATATATGTAATTGTAACTTAAAATACTTTTATATTCTCTGCTACTGAATTTTGGCAATTTTTTTAACAATAGTTTGCAGAATATCAGCTGCTATGTTTATTTACAGTTTAATGATAATGGCACTATTTACGTATAACATGATTAGTATTTTGTATATTTTTCTACACAAAATGTTTGCTATTTTTGCTATACAAATTATTGATGTTAAATCAAGAGAAATTTAAATGTGTTTATAGTTAACATGTTACATTTCTTTTCATATGAGCTACAGCCCATCAGAACATACAATATTTTGTTTCCTTTTTTTCCTTCTTAGAGCTTAGTAAACACCATTAAATTATTACAAGAGCAATGTACTTTCACCAAAAATGATTCTGATATCTACAAAATCCTCATGTACATTATTCTATAGATCATTTCTTTAACGTGATTTAAATCATGCACCTTGCTGCACATACATAAACACACTTTTGCAACAATTAAAATTTTTTGGTGTTATTGTATTTGCGAAAAATTAAGATCCCTAACTATCGACCATGTCCCCACAGAATATATAAATGGAAATTGGAACTTATTAATCAGTAAGGTTAAATAAAATAGTTGTAAACAGCACATAGTCTGCTTTAATAATTCAATATTCTTTCATTCATTCTTAAACTTAGAGTTTCTAAATACGTGTATTGTTTGTACATGACAAAACCAATTAGATTCATCTATCATTTCTCTCTCTCTCTCTCTCTCTCTCTCACACACACACACACACGCACACACACAAATACATATATTTCAATATCAATGCATTTTTAACTAAATTAAGTGATTTGCAAGAAAATAAGCAGAATAGTGTTCCAAAATTAGATATTAATTATGATTACATAGGATGAACTTCATTGTTACAGATTGCAAATCAGGAATGTTAATGTTATTAACTGTTTGAGAGAAGTTACACCAAATAAGTATGCATCTCTTTTTCACACTTCATTTAATCCCTATTATTATCACATTCCCACCCATAAATGACTATCGTCAGTTTAAAGTATGCGCTTGTCTTGATTGATTGAGTCTGTTTTAAGTCCACTGTATGCACAGGAAGGCTAATCGAGACTGGACCTACAATTTAAAGTGGGATCCAAACCACTATATGCCTCCCCCAGGTATAAAGGCAATGACGCTACCTGCCATTGGGGAGACCTAAAAGTAGTGTACTTGTATTTGCTGATAAATGACTAAGGTCATCTAGCTGAGGTGTCCATTTTCCCAAGTATTTTGGCATTTTCTACCCCCTTGTTGAATGGCAAACGAAAAGGGGTGCACCATGTGACTTGGAGAGGAGGTTCGATGTGGTACCTGAGAGCATGTCCAGGGCCCCAAATTACCGAGGACTCCAGAGGGGGTCCAACAGGTTCGGATCCTTGGAGGACCAATGGGGGTAATCGGCAGGGGACACCAGCAGGAACCCTCGGAGAGGTCAGGTTCCTATCCACTGGGCTGAAAAAGTCGATGAGAAAGTGCAATTTGCAGACTCCAGGGCGCCATTTTGAAAATCTCAAAAATTTATGATGGCGGTCACATATTTTTTTTAAGGGGGGGTAAGTTTGATTCAGAAAATGCATGGACTGGCTGTTTGAATGACCTCCAGAGCTGGGCATTGTGACGGTTGATATACTTACATAAATATCATCCCGCCACAGTCACTCTCTTCTCTTTATTTACGAGAGTGAGATATGTCATGCACCGAAACAATTCATGGATCATTACGTAATGTATCAAGTTGCGCACTTTTTCGACAGAGGCCGTTCGCTGCCTCGAGTCGTCACTCGCGCATGCGTAATAGACTCGTCGTTTGACCAGCGGTCGGAGCTGAGAACGAACAGTCACGATAGAGATCTCTTACACGCGTTGCCCAGGACAGACCAGGATTACTCGCCAGCCGGAGAGGAGAGACGAACAGGTATATACAGTAGTTCGCGAAACAGGAGCCCGACCTTTTTTTCCCCTTTGTGGCGTATATGGCATGGCATTGTAGCTAACGTTATACGTTTGAGCAGCCCATTTCGTCCTAGTCATCAGGACTTTTTGCCATTACGTAACGGGGAAGGAAGAAGGTCGATATGGGGCTTTTGTCAAATTCATTGTATTAACATGCATACGCGAATTGTGTAGTAACCGATTAATCCTTCTAAATTGTTGAGCCACTTATTTTTTTGAATTGGTTATTACAAAGAAATCAAGTAGTATTAAATCATATTTTTTTGTGTCTCTCTCCACTCCGTAACCGGCTGGAACATTGCGAGTACCCCCTTTATTTGATAACCTGATCAATGACTTGTTTCGGCAACATCTCGAATACTTTTTCCACAATTGTTGAGACGTATTTCATGACAGGGTGTAGGTATTTATATTTAATTGTTTTAATATTTGATGAAGATTTGGGAAGGGATTGAATGCATATATATATATACAAACTAAATTTTGGGGAGAGATCATTGTTATTTATTGTAAGTTGTTTAAATTGGAACTATAAATAAGAAAGGATAAAGTAGGGAATAAGCGAAGGTGAAAGTAGTACTTGGAGGTTCGTTTAATTCCAATTTGTAAACATTTATAGACTCAGGGAATTTTCATTGAACTGTTACATTTTGCATAATTTAAAATATTAAAAATATTGTTCTGATAAAGTCACTGTTACCCTTTTTACAAAAACTAATCTGTCTATGAATAAAAGTTTGTTTAAAATGGAATATTAATTTTGATCAATTCAAAAAATAGATTAAGTGATTATTCTTTTGCAAAAGGACTAGACGTAGCGTAATGTAGTGGATTGGAGAGAATATATCTGGGTTGTTTAAGGGGCGTACGTAATTTTCTTGGGAAGGGGAACTAGACGATTCCCCCCACTTCTCAAGAAGTTTACGTTAACCCAGATTGCATGCACTCGGCGATTTAAGTTGTTTTTGTGTCCTGGAGGAAATCAAAAAACGAATCGATCCACGAAGTTCAGGGTCCTACACTGGGCCGGGCGAATTAACAATTTACAGTAGCCGTTTCTACAACGTTGTACGTTTCAATATTGCCTTTTTGAAAATTTTGGGTATCGGGTAGCCACGGTACGTGCAAAATTGAAGCGTAATTAAATAAATAAATAGTATTCGCCACAAAAAGATGGTAGCAGGCATGGAGAACTTAAATTGCGGAGTGTAATCTTTAGTAATCTTTAGTTTTTTTTTCCTAGCTCCTTTTGACAGACTTATAAAATTAATTGTTATTTGTAGCCTTACTACGTCATGTCTCAGTTTAAGGGCTTTGTTCAATTAGATCCTACAACTACTCCCAAGCGGCCAGATTATGTTAAAATGCCCAAAGTACTTTTTACCCCACCCACCCAAACAGGTGCGGATAAATCAGACATTGAGGACCCCAAAGAATCGGGATTCAAATCATCATTGTCAAATAAAGTAATGTTACGCAATTTGGATGCCGATATCGATGCACTGTCTTTGTGTAACGGAGAAGATAGTAATAATTTATTCTTCTTCGTTTTATCAGTTCAGCTGATTGTCAGCGTAAATATGTACCCAGAATCACTAATTTTGACGAATGTCCTAAGGAAAACGGGGGGAAACCTCTAAATGTTGTGGCGTGAGGCTTTGGCTGCAAACGCATCGTGGTTTGCATTAAAATGTCAAATTTGGAAAACGTTAGTAACTTCTAATATCCTTACCTTACTTATAAATTCTAATGTTTGTAGATTTCAAAAAACTACCGAAACGCTATATTCATTTGCTTCAACTATAGTTGACTGTGCTAATGCGTTAAATATTATATGGGAGGAGTCTGTTTTGATTCAGACCATTTTACAAAATCTACACCCCACCACTCGTGGCTTTTTGTTGTTTAAACCAACACCAACTACCCTTTCTGAATTACTTACATTAGCTCAGGGAATTTCCCCATTGGAGCGGAATTTTACACGCGCTCCTGTAAATGATGAAAGGATGGATTATGAGAATCATAGGTTGATGACGACAACTTCAAATCAGGTCACAGGCAATATACCTACTTCTAGTGTTTCTAGACTTAATAAGCAATGCTATAGATGTTTAAAATGGGGCCATGTTAAGGCTACCTGCCGTGTTAAATTACCGGCAAATGTACGGTCCGGAGGCAAATTTAATCAGAATATTAATAATGATCGTAGACAATCGGAATATAATGTAAACAACTAATAACTTTATGCATTACACGTATAATGTCACCTTCTGGTAGAAATGTACATCTGTATATGTTAATCATATGGTATTCTTCTTCTTCTTTCCTATAATTCTTGTTTTTCCTTCTTTTCTCTTCTTATTAGTAATTTTTGGTTTGTATTTATTTTCATATTATCATTTCGTGGAGAATTGTACCGTGATGACCTACTACACCTATTGAGCATATCGACATCTTCATCGAAGTGCCCTGCTATCAGATTCTGCCTTTTTGCCTGTAGTCATACGTCACAGTCGTCTATCTGGAGATCTTCGCTCATCAACTGCACTAGAAAAAATGGATTTAAATTTTCTTCTACATAGATCGTCACCTCTGCATCTCTTTGACCCCTGATGGATAAGGATCTAGTACGGATACTTGGGATTAGTACCGATTGACTCTGGTGTTCCTCAGGTATGTTTTGCAGATAGTGTTTTACGACGAAGAAGAAATTACGATATGTAATGTGCACTCTGTGACCAAATTTAGGAAAAATATGCCGCATCGTGACCTTAGTGTATTACCTTAAAAGACCTCTAGTGATGATACTTCCATTGATGAACATGTATTGAAGTATGTCTTTTGTTATAAAACGAAATTACCTTGTTCAAGAAGATGGAATGGTTTAAGGATTCCTTGGAACGGGTTTATATACACGTTTTCCCTTATAAACGTATGAACTGTATAGGATGTTCCCGATTACAGGATTAAACATCCCCTTTTCTTATATGGATATTTTCGTCGAGTTTTTTTCTCTTCTTTGTGTACCTTGTGCAGGAAGCATAGGGATTCTTAGAAGATGATTGTATATATACATGAACATTTATTGGGATTTCTGTCACCAGGAACTTGTATTGTGCGAAATCATACACTATATTGGTAAGATGTATTTCAACACTATGGAATTAATGGGATTTTATAAACTTGAAATATATTTGTAGTGCAGAAACTTGGTTAAACAAAAAGCAGGACACCTTCTTTAATATTTTTTTCAGTGATATAATGAAATTGTGTGGTGTTATATAGGTGTTCCTCATTGAAATATATAAGTGGTATATATATGTATGTATAGATATGGGCTCATAATGCCTCTTATTATTACTAGTCTTTCATTATCAGAGTACTATAATATATTTATTTATTGTCATTTATATCTTGGGATACATTCTCCCAATATTTATTCAGATTAACCATATGATATTATTATAATCTTGTCTTATAGACTTTTAGACATATTTATTAAAATGAGTTACTTGCTATATTTGCGGAGTGGATCTCCTCTAATGCATTGTTGATTGCTTACCACAAGGATGTGTATATTTCTGTATTCTTAGTGGCTTATATCTAATCATGATTTGGATCTCAATTATATATATAATTAATTCAATAGTTATGGTTATCAAAATTTCTTTCTGGGGTTTTGTAGTTCATTATGGGAGTAATTAGAGAAAATTTGCAAAAAACCAAACAAAAAAAACAAAAAACAAAAAGAGTATATACACATATATAAAAAATTAATTGCTGCAATTTTAAGAATATGTATTTAGTCATTTTAGGGGTGTAATTTTATGGTTTTCTATTGTTAACTTTATGCCGGTGTGACCTGGATTTTTCGGAGCAGAGGGAGGTTGTGACGGTTGATATACTTACATAAATATCATCCCGCCACAGTCACTCTCTTCTCTTTATTTACGAGAGTGAGATATGTCATGCGCCGAAACAATTCATGGATCATTACGTAATGTATCAAGTTGCGCACTTTTTCGACAGAGGCTGTTCGCTGCCTCGAGTCGTCACTCGCGCATGCGTAATAGACTCGTCGTTTGACCAGCGGTCGGAGCTGAGAACGAACAGTCACGATAGAGATCTCTTACACGCGTTGCCCAGGACAGACCAGGATTACTCGCCAGCCGGAGAGGAGAGACGAACAGGTATATACAGTAGTTCGCGAAACAGGAGCCCGACCTTTTTTTCCCCTTTGTGGCGTATATGGCATGGCATTGTAGCTAACGTTATACGTTTGAGCAGCCCATTTCGTCCTAGTCATCAGGACTTTTTGCCATTACGTAACGGGGAAGGAAGAAGGTCGATATGGGGCTTTTGTCAAATTCATTGTATTAACATGCATACGCGAATTGTGTAGTAACCGATTAATCCTTCTAAATTGTTGAGCCACTTATTTTTTTGAATTGGTTATTACAAAGAAATCAAGTAGTATTAAATCATATTTTTTTGTGTCTCTCTCCACTCCGTAACCGGCTGGAACATTGCGAGTACCCCCTTTATTTGATAACCTGATCAATGACTTGTTTCGGCAACATCTCGAATACTTTTTCCACAATTGTTGAGACGTATTTCATGACAGGGTGTAGGTATTTATATTTAATTGTTTTAATATTTGATGAAGATTTGGGAAGGGATTGAATGCATATATATATATACAAACTAAATTTTGGGGAGAGATCATTGTTATTTATTGTAAGTTGTTTAAATTGGAACTATAAATAAGAAAGGATAAAGTAGGGAATAAGCGAAGGTGAAAGTAGTACTTGGAGGTTCGTTTAATTCCAATTTGTAAACATTTATAGACTCAGGGAATTTTCATTGAACTGTTACATTTTGCATAATTTAAAATATTAAAAATATTGTTCTGATAAAGTCACTGTTACCCTTTTTACAAAAACTAATCTGTCTATGAATAAAAGTTTGTTTAAAATGGAATATTAATTTTGATCAATTCAAAAAATAGATTAAGTGATTATTCTTTTGCAAAAGGACTAGACGTAGCGTAATGTAGTGGATTGGAGAGAATATATCTGGGTTGTTTAAGGGGCGTACGTAATTTTCTTGGGAAGGGGAACTAGACGATTCCCCCCACTTCTCAAGAAGTTTACGTTAACCCAGATTGCATGCACTCGGCGATTTAAGTTGTTTTTGTGTCCTGGAGGAAATCAAAAAACGAATCGATCCACGAAGTTCAGGGTCCTACACTGGGCCGGGCGAATTAACAATTTACAGTAGCCGTTTCTACAACGTTGTACGTTTCAATATTGCCTTTTTGAAAATTTTGGGTATCGGGTAGCCACGGTACGTGCAAAATTGAAGCGTAATTAAATAAATAAATAGTATTCGCCACAGCATGAATGTGTTAAGATATTGCTCTTGGAACTAGAGATAAATAAATTTTGCTCATTATATGAATGGAGCAAGAAATGTATTGGGTTGATGCATAAGTTTGTATCATTTGTGTTTGGTATGGCAACACTGCGGTGTTAGGAGTTTGTTTATTGTTTAACGTTCACTAATTGGAGTGGCATTGTTGTGCTTGTGAACACACATTGAATTTTACAGATTGAAGAGAAACTGTGTAATTCATGGGCTAAAGAACAATAAGTGTCCGGTGGGGGGAAAAAACATTTCCAACATATTTTCCTGTCTGAGTTTAACATAGGGGTAAAGACAGTGGAGGCAGCTTGAAACATTTGTCCCTTGTCCTGTCAGAGGCAGGAAACGATGACGGGAGAATGTCAACAGCGAAAGCAGGGCAAGAAAATGGTTTTGTCATTACAAAGAGGGCATTTTTGACATAAGCGTTTCTCCATGTTCAGGAAGACATCAAGCTTTAATGAAGACAGTTTAAACGCTCTAATCCACAAGAATCCACACCAGTCGACTCGAGAATTAGCAAATGTGATGAACTGTGACCATTCAACCATCATGCGACATTTGCATTCCATGTTTAAGGTTCAGGATACCGCATGCTATAAATGAAAACAACCAAATCAGCGAGTAGGCCAGGAAGACAGCATCAAGTGCTGCGACACTCCACTAATATGACAAAAGCTGCTATCCAGAAGCTTGGTTGGGTAGTTATTCCACATCCTCCTTACTCCCCCAATCTCGCACCCTTGGATTGCTACCTTTTCAGCTCTCAATCCATCAAGTCTTCAAGGACGCTCCTTTGGTGACAAAAATGTTCTTCAAACTTGGTTTGACAATGCTTAACCCCGAATCAGCTGATTTCTTCAGGCATTGAATTGAAACACTGCCCTAGCGTTGGTAGACAGTCATAGGCAATAAAGGAAAATATATTACTGATTAATTTAAGTCTTTTGTTCATCTCAAATTAGTATCAAATAAAAAACTTTTGCCACAGTGAAAAAAAAATGCTACGAACTTATGCATAGACCCAATAGTAGTATTAATTAAAATATGGTAAATAGTAATTATACACCAGAAATGTGAATGTGGATAGGAAAGTGCTGACTCTCAGTACATTATAGTGGAATGTTGAAAATTTTGTAGAGGAAGGAATATTTTATAGAAAGTATGAATGTACAATTTCCATTAAATTTGCCAGTTCATTGTCTGAACAGATATTTGGGTTTGATATACATCATGTACATCAAGTTCCAATACCATTTCACAGCAAATCAAAAGTGTTCTGCCACAAAAAAGTTTTTTTCCCTGCATTTATTACATTTTTGTTTGGAGAGACAATGCTTTCCACAGTGATGGCGAAATTATCATCCAACAGTAAGTAGTGCTTTCTCGTGAGATGTTGCCATTTACACACTTTGGAAAAGACAACACTGGTCATCTTGATTGTTTGAAACAGATAAATTACTTAAAATGGTAACAGAACTTCTTATACTTCCAGTATGTTATTACATTTAAGAAAAAGTAGGGATGGGATAGATTAATCGGTACTCTATCTGTATATAGGCATATCGGTGTATAGGTAAGATTACCGATCATTTTACCTATCTATCTATAAACATCTTATAATTTAGTGCAAAATTCTGATATTTTGTTACATTTTTTGTGGAATCTCCGTGCCTTACTTTTTAAAAAGTAAATGCCCAAATATGGAACTTCATTAGCACTGCAGTCACCTCAGAAAACACATTTGTTAAGGAGGTCAATGAATCATTCAGGTGCTCAAAGACAATTTGGAATTTTATATCGGATAGGTAGAATATCAGTTATCGGTACCTTATCTGTATCAGCCATAAATTTATATCGGTCCATTTATAAGAAAAAGTAATATATTTTGTTGGAAAGAGTGTAGGGTTGTTTTTATTTTCTAGTCTGTTTGTCGAACAAGTGACAAAAAGGGGTGTAAAGAATATAGAGAAGAAAGTGTGCATTAGAAAAAAATGAAATATATGAATACAAATGGATGAGAGAGCAGTCAGTATCAAAATCAACTGAATAGAATTGAATACAAGATTGTATTCCTGTAGGCATGTAACCTCCATCTAACATCTCTAGATTTTACATTTTCCTTCATTTTAAGTGCTCTATCCACAGGCATCTGAAAAATGAATAAACATGTTGTATAGTTATAAATTACGAATACTGTCAGATGAAGCTGTTATAAGACTATTATTTCAAGATGTGTTTTAATAACATATTCATTTTTGGCAGGAACAAGAACTACGGATTTGAATAAAGCCATTGTCTTGTTGCTGTTGGGTTGGCGGTACTGAACTGCAATATGGTTACGAAATGGTTGCAGCCTCATTTGAATGGTGTGAATATTGAACACTTGTGGTTCCAGCAGGATGGTGCTACCTGTCACACCTCCCACGAGAAGATTGCCTTGCTGCACAACAGATTTCTGGGTCAAGTCCTTTTACGCAACGGCAACCAGAACCGGTCGGCGAGATCATGTGACCTGACATCCTACGACTTCTTCCTTTGGGTGTATGTGAAATCGCAAGTTTATGAAAACAATCCCCGATCCCTACAAGAACTCAAGGAGGAAATTATGTCGACCAAATTCAGGACCAAGTCTGTGTAAGAGTCACCAGGAATTTCATCGATTGAGTGATTACATGCAGAGCAAGTTGTGGGGAACATATCACACATATTGTTTTTCATACATAACTGGCAACATTTACTCTTTGTAATGATGTAGAGATAGATATATGCCATTTCATGGAAATAAAATATTTTATTTATGTTATTCAATCTGGCATTCTTGTTGGGACACCCTTTATATTTTTATCTAAAAGAAGCAAATGAATATACATACTAGTATTCATGTTGCAGTAAACTCATAAAAACTTCAGAATGTTGAAAATATTCACAGTAAGAAGACTAAATTCTCTTATTTCATTAGAAGAATATGTTCATATAATGTTAAACAATTGCACAAGCTTACCATATTGAACCAGTTCATGCATGGTTTCACTACATCCCAATCCTCAATACCACACAATTCCACAAACCATATGCTAAAATTAAAACTTGGGCCCCAAGACTGCAATGGCATGATTTTGATGTAACGGCATGGAAAAGGATGTTCTTCTATTTTATGACGAAGTGCGAATGTCTCAGGTATACTGTCATTCTTCAGGCCACTAAAAGAAAAAAAAATGTTACAGAAAACATTCCTCAAATTTGTCCTAGAGCAACTATTTTACACAGACGATCAACAGAATTGTCTAACTTAACCAATATGATCCATGATTTAAAAACAAAAACATTTGTTAGTAATTCTGTTGGGTTTGTTTTTAGTTTTTAGTCTTTATGCACAGAAAGTCTAATCTCGACTGGAACTTCAGTTTAAAGTGGGATCTGAACCATTATGTGACTCCTCTGGATATCTAACCCAGGACTCCTTGCTTACACTATCGCATCAGGGAGTATTTCTGTCAAGAACTGAAATGTTCTAAGGAACAATTTAGATGCAGGAAGGCTAGACAAACTCATGAGAAAACATCTCTTTAAATTATCATAACAGTCAATATGTATAATATGAATATAGGGTGAAGAAGTTATTGCATTGAAGGTAAAGTGCTCTGTTAAGTTTACTTGTCACTCAAACTGCACTACTGTTTGTTTACAGGAAGGTACAGGAACTGAAATTTTAAAATTTCTCCCAGCCATCTTGCTTGCCACCAAAGGTTTGATCTTCAAGTCTTAGCTTGGACATCTCATTGTGAGTGTTTCTTCATCAATTTCATCTGGTCATCGGTCATTTACATCATGAGAATTAGCCAAAAGCAGCAGAAAAGTGCATTAAAAAAAGTGCAAATTACAAATTAAAATGCCAACACATTTCTTTAAAACACCCTCTTAAATATGGTGTTCCTCAGTATGGAGCAGTGGTAAAATACTATGGATTTAGATGCAGTACTGTCATTCAACGAACATTATGACCATAAGTCTGCACCACCTGAAACGATTAGAAAATCATAATCAGAAAAATATCCATTGATATGGAACATATACTGGTGCACGTTAGCGGAGAATTTGGGATGACAGCATGATATCTATGGCTGGTCGCCTACTGCCTCATGCAGGATAGCGCACTATCACATTGATTTGCTAATGGGTTTTCCAGGATAAAGACCAATTAACTTTGACACAAGAGGTTCAATGAGGAAGGCACTGAATAACCGTCATGCAGTCCCAACCCAGAATAAATCCAGGCCATCAAAACAGATGTGCTGGAGAATGTACTCACCAAATTCCAGTTTTGCTTCTAAGGTTATTTGAAGGATTTGCCTCATAAATTTCATTTATTGTCTAAGTATTTCTAAAAATTTCTGTAAATATAGTCTAGTAATACTAAACTTGTGCACTTTCTTTTTAACACATTTTCTTGGTCACCCAATGAACAATTTTTTAGTATGGAAATTTTACACACATGAAACAATATGAAAATTGTATAAAAACAATTGAGTATCTGTTTGGAAATTATGCATTTCTTGAATGGAAGGAATAATTTGTTCCATTTATTAGATAACCATACAAGGGGACAAGGGTCCCGAATCCTCAATGACGTGAACCACGCATTGGATGAAGAACAACATTCGGGGTACAAAGTTTGACAACGATAATGATGTGAAGGATGAGGTCCACAACGGACATCTACAAGAGTGGCATTTTCCAGCTGCTGTTATGATGGCACAAAAGTGTGGACCAATCTGGATGTTATGTGGAAAAGTAAAAATAAGGTCCAAATTATGTATTACCGTAGGTAGAAAAAAAAAATAGTGGTCTCTGACTTTGAGTATCATCACTTGGCTCATTACTTTCAGTACATACCTTGTTTGAGTTGGTGTTTTAAGTCCACTTTATGCGCAGTAAGGCTAATCGGGACTGGACCTACAGTTTAAAGTGGGATCCGAACCACTTGTGCCTCCACCGGGTATCGAACCCGGGACCCCTTGATAACAAGGCAACGATGCTACCACTGCACCATGGGGAGGCCCTAGTACATACCTTGTATATGTTAGTTAGTGAAATCTTGCAACTCAAGAATTCAAAAAAAAAAAATCCTGCAACAGGGGAAAAAAATTAGCAGTAGATGTGGGTGGCTCTCATCACACAGTGAAACAAACCTGCAAAATATTCACAAAATTGTACCATTTTGATGCTATTCAAGAATTTTGAGACCACTTCATGAAATGTGACTAACTTTTAAAGGTTATTTACAAAAAAATAATCACAAAAATTAAATTAGGCAATCGATATGGCATAAATGCAATCACCAGGAAAATTGTATTTCATGTTCTGTCATCTTACTGGTGAAATGAACCTAATTCAGTAGTTTCCTCTACATGGCAGCACTTGCAGTTTACCTACTATCTTACCAGTTGAATGCAAATTATGTGAACTACCGATTTGTTCCACATTCTCGTTCAATTGCATGTGGAATAAGCTAGTGGCAAGTTGAAGTATGTGCACATGATACGTACATGTGCTTTATTCCCAGCCGGTGAAAGATTGGAGAGGAGTAACCCAAGTGGCATGAAAATCAATCCTTGTTGGGTCTTTTGCATTGTCACACACACATATTATACTGTAGATACCAGAGTTCATTAAGGAATCTTTGTAGTAAGTTTAAAAAACTCATATCTTTCCAGGATATAAACCACTCTGTACTTGTGTTTTTTCAGGATGCACATACGATACCTATCCATTCTTGAGTCCTCTTCCTCATATTTGGGATAGCAATTATAAATGTTGTCCTGCATCGTGACTGTGCAGTCCAAGGTGAACGTTTTGGATTCTGGCTATGGGCTTTTATACTGAACACACACGTACACTTGTATTTCTGCTTGCTATAACTGTTAATAGCAGTGAAAATATAGCTATGAATGAAGTAACTTCTATTTAACTTACCTAGACAGGAGCTCAATCATATTTTCATCTTGCAGTCCTCCATATACTTTAAATTTCTTCAAGTTGCAAACATGTGTCTTTTCATACTTCCCAAAAGTAATTGTTTCTACTATGGATGGCCTCTGCAGCTTCAATACAAGGTACTAGAAAACATACATAAACATTTTACAATGTTTACAGTAAATGAATAATCACTAGTTATGAAGGCAGGTAAGTTGACAGAAAACAAAACAGCTACGATTTCTTGATTATGAAATTCCCTGACATTTCCAGGTTTTCCAGTCCAAAAATTAAATTTATCCAGACATGCTTATCATCATGATTGTTGCTTTTGAACCTTGTGTTTTTCAATTAAATATATAATCCGTTAATTATTATGAATATTCACTTTCATAACTTTTTTTTTTAGCAAATTTCATTCTACACACGCAAGAACATGTGAAAATTTGAAGAGTAAAATGTAGAATTACAATCGGCATCAAATGTATTAGGTGCTACAATCATGTGCATTTAGCCTTCAGGCTAAGGTAACAGAAGTACATTATCTCACCATAACAGATCTCCACAATATAAAAACAACAGAAAAAATTCATAGACCATACACAATTTTTCATTTTCTGGCGGATTTATAGTGTCGTACAAAATGCTGTTTTTTGCTCACATTTATAAGTACACATCATCTGGAGAAAATTTTGTTGCAAATAGGAATTCTATAGGAAATACCAACAAGATATATAAAATAATAGATGATAACCTCATCTTTATCACCCTTCCGATAATTATGATCATATTGTCAATGTACTTTAGTTATCAATCAGATATCTGGACTGCAAGTTTGACTTTGATATTCTTTCCAATATCTAGTATTATAAAAGTGAAAATTTATTACAGAAATTCGAAGGAACCATAATTTTGCACAAGACTGAGAATCAAAAGAAAGAAAGAAACAAGTTTCTAAACTGAATCTATTTTGGGAGAACCGAATCCAGCAGTGAAAGTGAACTGCTTGTTCATATTGCAACTTTTTCTCTTGCAGATTACAAAATACACGTAAATTCCAGATGATCTGCAAAATTCCACAAGCCAAATTCCCTGACATTAACCTGTTTTCCAGATGCGTAGCAACCCTGAAAAAACTGAACACAGAGAAATTCATACAAATAAAGCTATCACATGAATGCATTTTTTTCAATACCGAATACTTCCATGGAAGAGGGCATGTTAGAAAACTGAAAGGGTGTAGTTATTGGTGCATTCATGTAATCCATGGCGCAGCAGCTGTTGAGGGCCAGCAGCTACCTACCAACTGCCGGTCTCACTTCCACATGCCTCAGCAGAGGTGGGCAACCAGTTATGGGTTGACGTGAGGCCAGCACAAGGAACTCCCAGCCATTGTTGTAGGTTTTCCATGACTGGGCTATGCTACTCATTCGTAGCCCCTCAATTTCCTCACGATGGTGGGTGGCTACCGATCCCACACACCAGCCGAAATCTCTGGAGAGAAGTTGTGATGCTCCCCCACCTGTTTTATTTTCCACACAGATTTCCTTTCCTTCCTCGATAAAAATTAAAGTTAAACTGGGAAAAATTACCTCAATGTATTTATAAATATGTATAAATTCAATGGGTTTTGAATTAATAAAAGTTGCATTTTTCATGTCTAGAGAGAAAAAAATCATGCAGAATTCACACACTCAATGATTTACGCATAATTCCCAAAATTCAAGGAATTCCCGGTGAGTACCCTGTCAGGAAATCCACACAGACGAGCCAAAGTATATGCAAAGGCAAAACAGATTTGACTAACTCCACCCACTTTCAGGCAGCCACATTATGCATAACATTACTTGAATAGGTTGCAAGACTTATACGCTGTTCCAGTTTCAGCCAAGTTGTCTGGTTGAGGACAAATACATGGAAGCCAGGGTAAAATTAAGAGGCTGGAAAAGAGTTGAACCAAGTCTTCTTTTCCTGTTATTTGGACGTCTCTTTCTTATAGTTACAAAAAAATGACTACACGTTTGTCTAATACCATTTACATGAAACTGTAAAATCCCTACATAATGTTGTGCATTGCCAACATCAGCATTTGCATATTTTACAATGCACTGACCTTTGTTTAGGCTTAAGCTGACTTTAAAGAATTAGAACAACATGTTTTTGCACAGAAAAGTAATACAAAAGTAAACACGATAGAAAAACGTTACTGTAATTTTAATTTACAGAGCATAAAGAGAATCTTGGTGTTTTTCCGACTTGATTTTTCTATAAAATGTCAAATGCAATATGACCACCAAAAACAAAGTGAGGAATGTTCATTATTTTGTGACAGTCCAGTTGGAATCAAGGTTTTAGGGTCTAGTATACGCTCACCACAGCTTCAATGGCAAATGCCACCTATGCGGTATGCTCTGTCCACAATTCAGGATGTCACAATGAAGAACCCATTCCCATTTTTCGATAAGGGCTCATGTGAGCTCCTGAGAAGATGCAGTTGGATGCCTTTGAACCTATCCATCAAGCATGTTCCACATATTCTGAATAGATTGAAGTTGAGCTTCATTGCTGGCCATTCTGTGACTTAATTATGCTCATGCAGGAAGTTCCTTGTGATACGTGGCTTGGCACAGACCTGAATGAGGAGGCCCACAATGAATGCAACAAGCATTTGTCTGAGAATAACATAACCCTCCAACGTCAAAGTTGTCACTGTGTTGGGAAAACGAAATTTGCTGCTATGCACAGTAGGTCACACAGGGAACACGGACAAGTTGCATGGCTCTCAAGTAGAGCTGAGCCGATACCGATTTATCGGTATTGGCCAATACCAGTGGTATTGGTTTTCATGGAGTCTGCAAAAATGCTGCATGACACTTTCAGGGAGTCTCATTATTCTGGAAGTTATGCAAAATTTCAAGTTTCTTTTCATTTTGCATCACTTTTACGTGAAAAAAAAATAATTTTGTGATAACACAACATGTAATTTAATATTCTAATAACAAAAATCTTGGTAAATTGATGCATATAACAAGAGTGAAGAATAGCAACAATGACGCACAGCGGGAAGATGTGAAAGGGATGGCAGGAGAATCTTAACAATATGTTTTGTATAAGTTACCCTTTCTACACCTTGCAGCCGTGATCACTAAAATCTGTTCCAAAAAAAGGTAAACTACTCTGTACACAACCACTGAGTTTATTAGGTCTGTATTGAAAATAACAATTAAATGGCTATAAACATTCTTGGTAATTATGTTTGTTTCTTTGTATGACGTTACTAGAGGCCTATATTATTTTTGTTTTATTTATCCCGATCACACAATGCCTTTCATTGAGGCCCTGTTCGCTACACTCCTCTCACCTGCATTTTCAGTCCAACCTCCAGTCCTCTTCTTGTGTTTACTCACTTCCCTACTCACTAAGTTCAAATAGCTTTTCTGTAAGTTTACAGGAGAATTCACATCGAAGAGAGAGGCGACACGTTCAGCTGGTCATTCAACTATGGTGTGAAACGTTGCTGCTGATTGCTTAGTTCCCAAGAGAAATATGTTGCATGAAGCTTGCTGCTTCGGTCTGAAATCTTCCAAAGGAGTTACTACTGCCACAAGATTTTCTCATGAATGACACCTCTGCAAATTAATTCCGTTGAAAATGATAAATAAGGCAATCAAAGCCAAAAAGGTTACATACCTGTGGTGGATTATTTGTGTCTGAAGACCACCTGGAACATTGGTCATTTGGTTTATCAAACTTGATGTGCCTGGAACAGAGAATTTTATATTTAAAAGAATGTAATTTTTCTTTGGAGAACAAATATAAAATAGTTTCATAATTTTCAATGTGACAATGAGAGATTTTACACATCAATTATCCTGGTTGTATAAATCATAAACAGGATCACAAATAATGTGCAGAGTGCTCATCATGATATATTCAATGGGATGAGTAAGATACTGGTTTACAAATTTAAATAGGTATTAACAATGTTTATCTATTCCCTGAACACAAACATGGTAGCTATCATCAAATAATAGAATAAAAAAAGAGAATGTACAACACAGGCAATGCAACAATCATGTCACTAACATGACAAATCTCATCTTAACTACATGAACTGTGAATTACATGTGCCAAAGATTCCCTATCTGATATATAAGGTTATGACGCCTGGATTACTGTTATGGATATTGGTGCGTCTGGGAGGGAATTCATGAAATTTCTTCGTTTTTTTCAGATGTCACGGGGGAGTGATTATATCTTGTCGAGTTTCAGAACCTTCATTTTTACTATGAGTGCATTCCGAAAGTCTTAACGAAACAAACAAATTCAACGAAAATAACTGGGCTTGTGAACCTGGTGAAACCAGTTATTTTACATTTTACAGACTTATGGGATGCTCTAGGTGAAAGCGCAGGTGCAACGTTTTCCGCATGGCATCCAGAAGAAAGCATGTTCTTCTGGGATAAACTCTACTGCTGATACTGTTACTCATTTTAATCATATTGTAAGAACAGTTGAGGCACACTCATCTTGTGCATGTTGCTTCATATCGCTCTCTGTTAAAATTATAATACAATTTCCGAACTAGTGCAATTTGAAGCAATCATGCACGCACGTTGTCTGCAAGAAGCAGACGATTCTCACCGAACAAACCAGCCTCCTAGGCCATGCACAAAACGCACAGAAAGCAACTTTTGGGACAGCATAACGAAACTCATGAAATGCACAAGAGCATTTATGGGACAGTTAGTGACCATAACTCGTTTAACACATTGAACTTGTGTGACTTTTGGAATGGGCCCTATATCATTATCTTCTATGAAAATTACTATTGGATTAAAAATTATGGATATACGAGTTTGAACTCCAAATAAAAATTAACCAGTACACCTACATAAAAATGAGTTACATCAAAATTTAGCTTATTCAATCCTGCATTAATCTCTGGTAACTAAATTTTAAAAAAATATGCCTTCAATTTTTTTATAAATGTAAGAATAAAAAGAAAGTGCAGGTATCTTGATGTTTTCCAAACAACTGTTCTTGAAATTATGTAAGAAAAAAATGCATGATCAAATTGTGTGAGGGTAGAACAGAAACGTTTCTGAACTGTGGAATTTACAAGCCGTCATTGCAAGTCTGCCAGCGACAGCCTGTGCAGTGTTGACACGTTCAACGCACATTGCTAATCCATTGAACATGAATCTGTATGAAACTGGTTTAGTAATGTGAGTTTACAATGATAATGGCTTTAGGGAAAAAAAAAACAGCAGCAAAGAGCTTCAAATCAAGATCAAGGTTGAATTTGTAGGACTACCCAATACTAAGAAAAAGCTTCTTCACAAAACTGATGACAACTTCTTTATAACCAGTAAAAAAATCTGATGAAGGTTAAGAATTGTTTAAAACATTTGTACCTGCAGCATATTTAATTATCATCACAAATGGCTGCACGCTCATTTAGAAAACAAAATAAACAGGCACTTTATTTTTAATTTTATTTCAGTTTTTGTTTAAAGTCCCACAGTATAAAGCAGGACCTGATCACTATGTGACTCAACCAAGTATTGAACCACAGACCCTTGATTACAAGGTGATGATGCTAACGCTGCACCGTCAGGGAAACCCAGGCACTTCTTGTCCTTTGCAATAAAAAAAATTAAGGAAAAATAGAAAAAAAATTGTTGCCACAGATTAATGCACAATTGAATGATCTAAATTCTGATGTAACTCTTATTCATGTACGTCTACTGGTCAATTTTGAATTGAATCCAATGTCATTCATGGTTATTAATTGGGTCAAGCCATTTCAAATCAATCAATGGTCTGAACCTTGATATCTCAGAAATTGATGATTTTGATACAGTGGTAGTCACCCCAAAATTATCAAAAACTGTAAAATTTCTGACTTTTGGAGGCTCTTTGTGTTTGAGCCATTGACTTCCAAAAAAGCAAAAACCTCTTCAAAATTTGAAATCTTTAAACAGCTATAATTAAAAACAATCTGACCTAGAGAGCTCAAATTCACATCATTCTATTCTGTTTTAATGAGCTTTAGTTTGAAATGCAACATGACTGTAATTGTGTAACTTTTCAATGAAAAAAAAAAACCTCGAAAACACCCCTTCTGATTTTTTTTTTGAAACAAGTGATTCAATTGACTATTTGAGTGGAAAGTTTCATAATGGGACAGCAGTGGGATTCTATGGAAAATAATTTTCTTGTATTACAATGTGCGTGAATTTTTTTAATTTCTATGTTAAAACCACAACTATAAGCTAAGTGGTTCATGTTAAAGTCTTCATATTAATCAATTTTATAATTTTATACCTAATATTTATCACTTTTAATAATAATAATGTAACAGTATACGTTAGAGTGTTGCAGTGAGACAATTTTGCTTGAGTCCCACGTAGACCATAACGTGGTAGTGGATTGTGAAGTCAAAGACAGTAGTGAAATTGAAACTTAAGTGAACATAGTCATCATCTCGATGTTAAAATTTACTTTAGTCTATCATACCAATACACAGTGATACATGAAAATGCAATAATGACTGTGGGCTGAAACTACCAAGGCAGATATATTAAACTTATGTGTCTGCAATAACTGTTACATTGAAATGATATTCCATTGTAGGCCTATACAATCGAGCGTTGCAGCTTGAATGAGTACGAGTGAGTGAAAGTGGTCTCATGCTGTACTCTAGTAAATGAAAAAATATGTTATATAAAAAGCTCAACCTACATATCTATAATATTACAATTTCAGGGAGCTTTGAGAACAAAGCAACACGTGACATATATTGGTACTGTTTCCTCAATAAAGCAAATCTTCCATCTGTTGTTTGTGCATGCATTGTGAATGCTTGCTTATAGTCTGAAGGTGACAGTTTTGCCACTCGTCACTTGGGTCTGAGATCCACCTTACAAGTATTGGAAGAATAAAAGTGATTACTTAAATCATGCCTCACAATACAACAGAGATATGTGGTGTATTCCAGTGAGTTCTACATTAACCGAAAAAGAACATGTCTCAACAGGAATAGCTAGCTGAACTTCTTGATATTTACAGACACTAATCTATAATTCATTGCTCATTCCCCAGTTCCCCCCCACAAATGCATAGATTGTATTGTTGTTTCAATAAAATTTGTGGGGTAAATATTGCAATTTGTTGCAACCTTTGAATGTGTGCAGCAACCTGTGGGTTGAAAGTGAAGGAGTGGGGACGTAAAACATAAATCTTTTGTTGTTATTTCGGTAGCAGTCTCCACCTGAAGCATACGTAATCTCTAAAGCAGCTTATTTTTTACAAATAATAAGCACACATAGTTGTGTAGCAAGTTTGACTGCTCAGGGTGAGTTCACTTCATCTACATGTGATATACATAATATTTCCCCCTCCTGAATGATAAAAGCTCTCTGACCCCCTCCCCCTACATGCTTAAGTCCTTATCATTCATATGCATTATCAGGAGGTATTATGAATTCGTTTAGAACAATTTCTCTGTCCCATATATCTTTGGCAGAGAGCGGACATTTGACCGTTGCCTAGGAAACGGAGTAATAGTGGCAACTGCACAGAAAGTTCTCTCGTCTATTCTGGAGATCCATGTCAAGATTTTGTTCTTCTTCATATATGTTTACATGTACATTAACTAGGTTCCTTCTTCTTTGTATGTTTTTCAGTACTATTATGTAATTTGTAACAATTAGTACTTACAACTGTCAGAGTGTCACATTCTGTATGTACACTTCAAATATTAGTTTAATTTACCAAATTATAAGCACTTCCCTTATCATCTATAGTGGGACCACAAGCAAAGAAACCGCGACTCCTGTTCACCATACTCCCTCGAGGAGGGGAGGGGAAGAGTGGACCATGCTTCCTTATGGCCCGAACTGAACGGAAGAAGGAAAGCTGCACGGGGACTTTTCGTCAAAGGTTTTTCCCCTTGTGGTCGCTCTATAGTGAACCTTGTGAATATCATCCGATATATGGATAAGTCGGACACATTACTCACTTAGAAATGAATCTACTAACAGAGAAGGAGTGTTGCAATTGAAACTAAATACAAAAGCATGATTTTTTTTATTTGTAAGAGCCCTAAACTTGACCTGTCTAACCTAATAATGAAAGCATTTCTCGTTAAGTTGGAATGTAACAACATCACAGATCCGAAGCAGACAACCCCTGCGCTGTACGCACATGACTATCAAGAAGTTCCAATTCTAGAATCCTGCAGCAGTCTGTATTGTAACCAAGACCAGAGTAGACGGCTGCTCACAAAGAATCATATAGGAGTAACAGAAGGTCCGTGGCCGCATTTTACACCCTCGATTTCGAAAGGATTTTTTTTTTTTAAAATGAAGATTGTGTGTTTACAATTGTGAAAAACAAAATTCTGGAGCACGGAAACAAGTATTTACGACTGTACAGCCACTTAACCTTTTCAGTCCCAAGTGTCTCGATCGAGACGCTGTGTCAAGGTCGTAGTTTTTACGTTATAACGTTTCTATTTTTGGCTAGAATTTCGATTTTTTTTATTGTTCCTAACACATGTATTTAACAGAAATGTTTTTTTGCATTTTTTTGTCTTCATGAAAATGGAGGGGAAAGGGTGGAAAAAGTGACTTCTTTTTTGAGTCTCTTTTCAAGGTCAAATTTTTGCCAACAAAGGAAGACGGAAGCTTGTTTATCAGTATCCGATGTCAAAATGAAAGTTTTCCGTGAGGGCGCAAGCAGGGGGAGGGGGAAGACTGGTTGTTGAATCTGTGTTGTGTCCACAAGTTGCGACAGGGGCAGGCACGGTTGGCCCTATAGCGCACAGGATCAGTGAACCCCCAGTAATATACGATAATCACCTCGAGAATAAACAATGTCTTTACATTTTCACATTATTTCGCTAAAAATTCTACACAATAAGTCATGTATTTGTGTCCGTAATATGGCGAACTCTTTTGCTGAGAAGAAGAAACCGCGAATCGGTCGCCCTGATACAGACCTTAAGTTGAACCCCCATAGGACAGCTTGTGCCATTGTGAAAGCTTCGTGCTTCGAGGAGGGTATAGGACAAAATACATGGAACAGGATATTGCAGAACCTATGTCTCCACCCAACGGTCATGCGCAGTTCGTTCTCTCGCAGAAGCCGCGGGACAAGGCTCTGTTCTCGCTGCTTCCTAACTTCCAGTGTTGCTGTGTGGGGTTCAAGTTTGAAGCACACACGTTACATATTCAATCTTCTCTTGTATCATTTTTGCACCAAACTTCTTGGAATAAATGCAAGATTGTGGCAGAGATGGATGAGTGGAAACAAATAAACGCTGGAATTAGATGTGATGAATTAAAATAAAAGAGATACATTACCAAAATAGCTCGTGCATGCATTCAGAGGTTTTTCCTTAAAGGTGGAAACACTTCGGGTTCGCGAAAGAGAAAGAATGGCGCGAAGACGTGACTCGCTGTCGCTCGGTGTCAATCGTCTCAAGTTTGTTACTTTTTGAAGTGCTTGGATACTTGTTGAAAAGTATTAAGTGATGCTGGGAGTGAAGCGAGGGATGGACTTTACCTAGGTTATGTCACATGATGCAGTGTAGGCATTGCTGTCCGTGCAGGTAAGAAATGACATGTTGAAATGCACATAATTAACGTAAACAAACTTCCTTGTCCACTGAAAAAATGCGTGTGCTGGTCGACCAGCCCCAAATTTGAACAAAGCTGTCGCATATCAATGAAAGGGTCTCAGGTTCGATTTCTAGTATGCGCATGCCATTAGTTGCCATTTCCCTTTAATAAATATAGGACCAGTTCTGATTAGTCGGCATGGACGTCCGGAAGGGGAAAAGGGGGCCGCCCCCATGGAAATTGAATGTAAACCAAAAATTATATATTACACGCATATAATTTAATTTCAGTCACAGTAATTTTTGGTAATTATTATAAAAGCGTTGCAGTACCTTCAGACTGAAGGAGTGTTTTTTGCTCCTCCTGGGAAAAAAATATATTGCCCCTACTCGAGGACGTCCATGATATTCCAACAAAACTCAACTTTTTTCATAAAGGCACAATTTTTTGTAGTTTCAGCCCTAAATTTATTCGCACACCCCTCCTATAAAACCTTATACTCCCAGATACAAAAAATTCTGGACAAATCTTTTGAGCCCTCCACCCATCCTTTTGTTAGGCGAAGGAAGTCTATTTTGCGGAAACTGAATATATGTCACATGACTTCAGTGAACCCCCGGGTAAGTAATGCACGAGCCGCACCTGGACAGGGGTTACCCTGCATTGTCTAAAAATAGAATTTCAAGCAGCTGCAAGAATAGGCGCTCATTTTCCACTGCGTTCTAGCTTTTTGTCCGTGAATGTTGTGCGTAGGTGTCGTTTTGTGCCCAAGTGCGAATACAATTTTTGGGTGAAGTGACAATTTTTTAAAATAATTTTTGGGGGTTTTCTCCCTTCATATATACGCCAAATTTGCATAAATTTTGCATTTTGACTTTTTTTCAGGGGCAGGGGGAAACACTATTTTTTTAAGAAAAGTATTTTTGAGGGGATTTCCCCCTTTCCCCCTCAATATGTACGCCGAATGTGCATAAATTATATATCGTCTGAATCTGTGATTCATTCTGCATAGAACGGTATATCTTTCATATCTCTAGGGCATTTAGTTTCTGAGCTATAGTAATTTCAACGTACCGCTGCATTTTGAAGCTTGAATCAGTGGCGTGCAGACCATTCCTTTTGGGTGTACAACTCAAGTTACATTGGTCATACGACAATGATGCAAATATTTTTCTGTTTCTTACATGCCAGCGATAATTTCTATGTGCATTTTGAAATTTTCATACCCTTTTTTTCGAGGAGGCGGGGGCGAAACCCCATTTTTTTAAAAAAAAAAGTATTTTCAGGGGATTTCCCCCTCCATATATACGCCGAATGTGCATAAATTATATATCGTCTGAATCTGTGATTCATTCTGCGTACAACGGTATATCGTTCATATCTCCAGGGCAAATAGTCTCTGAGCTAAAGTCATTTCAAGGTACCGCTGCATTTTGAAGCTTGAATCAGTGGCGTGCCGACCATTCCTTTTGGGGGTACAACTCGTTACATTGGTCATATGATAATAATGCAAATATTTTTGTGTTCCTTACATGTCAGCGATCATTTCCATGTGCATGTCGACACTGTCATGTACTTTTTCCTTGGGGGGAGGGTGGGGGAAGCAAATTTTTTATCTCCGAAATTTTGGAATTTTGTGAGTTAGCCCCCTCCCCCCACATATACGCCGAATTTGCATAAATCATATAGTCTGAATCTCTGGTTCATTCCGCGTACAACGGTATATCACTGATCTCTCTAGGGCAATTAGTCTCCAATCTACACTCATTTAATTGAAACTCTGCATTTTGCTGAAAATCGGCTCGGGACAGAGAGGCTTACTTGTGAAAATGGCCTTGGGACTGAAAAGGTTAAAGTTGAGATGTAGCCGTTTGAAGTTGCAAGGTGGAAGTCTACTTGCGGCCATGTTAGTTTCGTTGCACAGGTACCGATGGATGTATGTATGTAAATGTCGGTTTTTCAAGACTATACTCCAAGAAATGTCATGAAAATTGCTGTCTAAATTTCCCGCTGATTCCAGGCTCCGCCCCTGGGGTAATTAACCTACCGCTTACGTGGCCCCTCCTCTCTCTACAGAGTCCCCGTGGATGGCATGTTAGAAACTGGCCGAGCCACCTGCCCCCAACACAATTTTCCGCACTGACACATGAAGGTTCCAAAAAATGAAGGCTAAAATTTAACCTCGGAAGGTAACTTACCCCTTTTTTTCCGAGGCCAAGCACTGAATTGCAGCTCGAAGTTGAATTTGGAAGTCCAAAAGAGAAGTAAGTCGTATGACAAAAGTATTTTGTCCTTTCCACAGAATACTACCCTCTCCTTCCGTTCCATCATATAAATAAGAAGTCTCAAATTATCCCATCCCACAAGTCATTCAGAAAATACAAACCTCCCCTTTAAGACCTGCAGTTGCCAAAAAGAAATGTGCATGATGTTCCACAAGATAACGTATTTACACACCCTGCCAATACATCACACAATTAACATATCGCAATCGCAAATTATCCCATTGCACAAGTCAATCATAAGATGAAAAAGAAAATTTGCAGACGTGCGCCTGTGACATGAATCCATGATGGACCTAAAAAACCCTATTGACGTTACATACGTAAGGAATGATAATATTAAGAAAACGTAATTTTTTTGGAACACGTAGATCTAAAAAACTACCTTCTACACTATTTTGAAACACCCTTCACCACGGAACTTAGTTCGGAATTGGTCCAGAAGTATCTCAGATTGCTTTGAAATTACGCAATTTCGGCCTCGTAATCAAGAATCTGCAGTTAAAAATTGGTGGTCACTTCCAAAAATTGCAAAATTACGTGCACATATTAACGCTGATTGTCGATACACTATTATGGTAGCCATGTTTGATGATGTGAACAAGTGAAGTTCGCTATTCATTATGGATTTGCATTTGCGAAAGTGGCATCTTGCATAAGGTGGAAAAAATGTTTGCCCCACAAACCATTCACGGTAAGGTAAGGTTAGGTTAGGCAAGCATAGTAAAAATTCAGGGTCGTCATAAACATAGTTTTGAAATGCTAATCATTGCAAAGGTACTACTTTACTATATGTGAGACACCTATCAATGATTTATTTCGCAGTTTTTTACATTCCTAACGTACTATTCTGCATTGCGAAACATTTATTTAGGTGGAATAATGAATTTCTAATGAAAATAATGCCTATTTCTTACATTTACGAGTACTTACTGTTCTTACTTATTTCCATACACAATATGGCGATAGCTTACCCGTTGATCGCACGTTGTGTCAGTGTTTTGTCGATTTGGAGTGTGCATGCAGTGTTTCAAGCTTGTACACCGAAAAATACCTAAAGTTCAATTTTTGACATAAAGAGTAATTATTAAACCATTGAAGTTAGCCCAAAAATTAATGACAGCCCCACGAACCTTCATGGGGACGAGGTATGCCTACTAGGTTAGGTTAGGCCTGTTAGGTTAGGTTCCATTAGCACTCCTTTCGTTCAATTTAGCATATACGGATAACATCGGTTTTTCTCGATTAAAGGAAATACATGGAATTCTTTAAATTTTAACTTTCCACATCCTGCATTCCACTTGTTTCTTTAAGATTCCGAGTTGAATTACAAATTCCACGGCATCTTCCACACCCGGTAACAACTTCACAATGCATCCTCGACACGCCATCTTATAGTGAAAACACAGCGTGGGTTGAAACACTGACTACAGTGCTTACGTATGTAACACACAGAACATTGTAGTCTCGTGCAGAAAGCAAAAGGGGTCAGCAGCAATAGCACGTCGGAAAGAGATTTTCTTAGAAAACCACATGCATTCGCATTAAAATGGATCAAAACTACATTCCCAAACATCAACAACACTACAGAAAATGATTTGCGGGTAACACTTTACTATACTGGAGACGGATTTCTTCAAATTTACAGGAGAAAGTACTTACAGTACACAATACGCTCTCGTATTGTCAGTATATGCTAAATTGAACGAAAGGAGTGCTAATGGAACCTAACCTAACAGGCCTAACCTAACCTAGTAGGCATACCTCGTCCCCGTGATGGTTCGTGGGGCTGTCCGTGGATGGTTTGTGGGAAATAAGGAACAACAGTAAGTACTTGTTAATGTAAGAAATATACATTATTTTCGTTAGAAATTCATTATTTCACCTAAAGAAATGTTCCGTACCGATTTGCGTAAGTACATTCAGGTGTAAATTTGAAGAAATCTGTCTCACGTAAAGTGTTACCATTGCAAAAAAATAGTTGTTTTCTTCATAAATCAAGGGTGTTTACTTCGTTCACGGACCCACGTATTTAGTCTTATTTTGCAATTTCTAGACGCGAGAGCCAAATTTCAACTGCAGATTCGTGATTAGGAGGCCAAAATTAGTGAGTATGCCGAATTTCAAACAAATTGGAGATACTTCCGGTATTGTAAATTCGCTCCTCGGAATTAAACAATGAGTTTTGGTTGGAAGAGCATAATGAATTACGTACAAGGACCTCCAATCTTTATTATTGATATTTTGGCTAGATCAGTGTATTGGCTAAAATGACTCCATATTGATACATACTATGTTCTAAGATATATCATGTTACATAATTACAGCAATAGATATATTTTTGTCTTGTTCACATATAATTAGCTCACATCGTAGTAAACTGGTACATTGGTGCCGGTTATGTGAGATAGCGTTAGTTTAAGAAACAGAAAGAATGCGATGTACATGTTTTTAAACAATAACCTTTCACGACTGCTTAGAATTTCCTGCTGAAAAATAGCAGTATCTCCTCTTAAAGTCAATTTAATCAACTGTAAAGTGAAGTAAGTGCAAATGATATCTGCGTTTTACTCCTTAACATTATTTAAATCACTGCAAAAATACGATTTGCTGTCAACAATTTCTTTAAACCAATATCAAATCTATGCTCTTCTTTTGTTGTCTATTCACTTACTCTGGAATGTACGTAGACGAATAACTCGAACATTTGTGTACATAATAAGTAAGTTTCTTCGTCTGCTCGCGTCGAATAGCCGCCATGTTTTCAGTTCACACGGCTCATCACCAGATAGCGCAACGCTCTGTGTATTTATTTTTCTCAGAATAGACAGTAGACAAGTGAAACACGCTTGCACACCTTCATTTTGGGGTCTCTTTTATTGCACAACATGATTCCAACCTAGTGTTATGACGTCAGACATATCAATATTACGTTATTAAGTTTGTTTCTCTTGGCATGAATACACTGCAAGTGTATTATTAATGCCAATAGAACTAAACCTAACATAACAACTTAGGCATTTAGCCTAACAATGAAAGATTTTCTAGAAGATGTCATAAGGCATAACGCTTTGTGCGATAAGGGAGACCTTTCTTTTTGAAGTCTGTATGGGCGTTATTCACCAGATGTTTATATTTCTGTGCTTCCTTGGCGGTGGCGGGGACTGCACTTCCGGTTTTGAAAATAATAACATTGAATTCAATGGTGTAAAGGCAGTTTCTTGGAAAATATGTAAAACGTTTTAAATCCTTTCATTTTACAGATAATGACACAAACATGAGATGTGCAAGATACCTCGGCAATATATATTTGTTTTTGTTCTCGAGAAACACGCCTTCAAACACCGCTGAAATTCACCTCCTACGTCACGGATTTGAAAACGTCCTCTCCACAGACACGGGTCCTCTGACGTCATTACTTAGAAATTTGTGCAGGCAGGGCTTCTGCTAGTCCCGTAACTTTCATTGCAAACATCTGTGCTCCATTTCTTGGAGATGAATTATGCGCTAGCAGTATAGCAGTATTTACTATAATTCAGCCACTCGGCAGAGGGTTTTCCCATTAGGGTGACAAAGCAAAACATGTAACAGTCAATGGCTGAACACGTGAACAGCCTTGTTCATTGCGAATACATAGGTTGGTTTTGACTGGCAAGAACTTAATGTTATAGGAATGTCTTTTCTGGAATTACAATTATTTTCGTCATAATATTTTCTTTGCAAATTTTAAGACAATTCGTTTAGAACACTGGTTTACACGCCAATTTCTACAATATAAGAGGTGATACGGTATAAAAAGGTACGGGGAGTTTTAAAATTTCCTGCAGTAAATGACAGATTTCTTCAGTTAATATATATATTGCAAATTTTTGTATTTAGCCTACTTTTACGTCGCTTTTCCGTCACTTTGTTTAACCGCAACGATGAGAACGCATGGTTAATTTAATATGTATCTTCTCTAACATCACATTTCTTCCCACTTTTGACTAATCGCTACAATGAAGATGAATGACTACAAGCAGTATTCGATGTCGGAGTGAAGGAGAACACCTCCCCCCCCCACACACACTACCACCACCACCACCAACAACAAGCACAATCTAAGTATCACCCAACTTGCCACGATACGAGACGAACTTTATCTTCTGTCCCATTTCATTTCGAAAACATTCACTTGTCCCATCTCCTTTTATGAGACGAGACGGAAAATGTCTCGTCTCGTGAGCAACACTAATATTAATGCGAGTTGTAACGTGAAGGGTAGTTTTCTTGTTGATACGTTCTATGTACGTAGCTATTTGTTCCACGTAACATGTCTAGTAAACAGGGACGGCGCCAGAAATTTTCGACTGGGTGGGCAGAAGCGCCATATTGTTAGATTAAGGTGGGCAGTATAAATATAAGACCATATATACTACGTATATATGTGTATGTAAGACGTAATGTATCCCCCTCTCTCTTACACTCCCGATTCTCCTCTTACTTCTTTTCCCTTTCCTTATCCTGTTTTCCTCTTTATTATTTTCTAATCTATCCTCCCATCTTGTTCCATTTCCTTTCGCTTTGTCTCTCATGGACACAATTATTTCAAGGAAGGGTGTAGCATGTGCAGCCATACATTCTAACCACATTATTTCATGCATGTTAATACAGTGAAATAAATGCGAATTAGGTTTAAGCTTGTGTTGCAAATACAAGGCACATACTTGATTTTATGTATTCGGCTACAGTGATAGATTGATTTGATTGGCTGATTGATTTGCTTTATTTTACTTCGCTTTTTGTTCCACTTTTGGCTAATTTGCGAAGATGGGGATGAGTGATGACATGATGAAATTGATGAATGGACACTCACTCACAAACATCCAGCCCAGGCCGGGATTCGAACCCAGGACCCCTGGCGTCGTAGTGCGATGTGCTAACAACTCCGCCACGGGAGCCGGAGCGACAGTAATAGAAAGTGCGATGGTAGAGAATCGTGAAGTTTCTCGTAATTGAAGACATGTTCCTGAACATAGTATTTTCATTGTATGAGTTTTTGACTGGAAGAGTTTTCTTACTCCTTTGGGGATCACTTTTCTTAGCGTACAAGGTTTGCACAACTGACAAATCTATCTGAATGTTTGTAGTAGCGGCGATTTGGTGCCAACATTTAAAGGGCAAGGACAATATACTTTTTCTTGGTAGAAAAGGCTTAGCATAAAGAGGCCATAGGGCGGGGGAAAAAGTGGCAAAATGTGGTGGGGGAACTGCATCCCCCACTTCCCGCTCCTCCTAATCGCCGCCACTGCATGTTTGGATTAAAATGAACGTCTTATTAGGAATGTTTTAAAACACACACGGAAAACCAATTCTTTGTTCATTTTCCATGAAGTATTCCTAGGCTAATGAAAGGCTATTTTGACAAAATATCACTCACAAGTAATAAACAAGTAAGATTGAAAAATCTGTTCAGAATTGAAGAGATTATTAGCTAAGTTGCTATTCGTTTTCTGAACTCTCATGTTACTAATGCGGGAGAAGCAACACACGTATGGTTACATTAACATATTTTTTGAGGTAACAAAATGATTTAGGACACAAGGAATTCATCCAAGTTGATCACCGTAACAGTAATAATTCATCTATTTTTTATAGATGACTTGGGTTGTATGGCGTGACCATTTCGAATACACTAGAATGTCAACCTGTGCAGCATACCCTGGAAACTTTATTCTTTCAGGGCAACTAGTCTCTGGAGCCGGGAACTACTGTCAAAGTAATAATTTATGAGGGTATATATTTTGAGTGTCAGAATGTATTTGTTTTCGCCCCTTCGTTACTTTCATCTAATCACAATTGAAATGACTTAAAATAAAAAGTGACTTAAAATAAAACAAATCAACCACGACTTACTCTTTTCCAAAAATGGAGTTTCATTAGCTCGTACCTCTTAGAAAGTTGAGGTGGTAGTTTCAATTGCACAGCGTTTCATTAGTGGATCAAGGCAGCTAATTCCGTGAACAATGACGTTGTTTTCCGAAAGTCTCAATTTGTCTCAGGCAATCACCCTCTTAAAATGGACGCATCTTCTGTGATGATAAAATGACACGTTTGGTGCGAGTTCTTTCTGTATATTTTTCCCCGATGGATAGACGTCATGTGTTGGACTCCCCCCTCTTCTGGTGGAAGCACAATGCACACTGGTTCGGACTACACGTTAAACTGTAGGTTTAGTCCCGATTAGCCCATCTGAGCATAAAAGTGGGCTTAGAAACAAACAAACAAAATCGTGTTCTGGATACTTCGTGACGTAACTTTTTTTTCTTTACTTCAGCTGCATCTACAGATTCTGTCGACATTTTCGGCTGATTCGTGTGGCAAAATTTATGTGTCGAACGAAGATTTCTAAATATGATAAGCCAGTCATTAGCAATTGAATAATTCTGTAGCTTTTTCCATACATAACTGCTTCATTAAAATGTATTCACTTCGGTATTGTAGTGATTATTGTGATTCGTTCTTATTAGTAGAACGAATATAAAGTTGATATTTCGCATACCATATTGATATTTGAAGATGACAGGTATATACAAATTGTAATGAAATATAAAAAAGGACACTTCTGGAATTTCAATGCAGAGCTAATTTAAACTATACTATACTCTCTAGCATACTTAAACCCGAAGGTTTATGGCTGCAGAAACACAAGTCTTCCATCTGTTTCTATCCGGGGCAAGATCAATCCAATCTTTCCTATCCTTACCGATTTCTTTTAGAGCCATCTCAACGTTATCCCTCCATCTTCGTCTTGGCCTTCCTACTGGTCTCTTACCATCAGGTTTCCCAACAGAATCCTGTAAACTATTCTTCCTCTGCCATTCGTGTCACATGGCCTGTCCATCTAAGTCTTCTTGATTAAATTATTTTAATAATAATAATAATAATAATTAAAAAGTCTAAATAATTTATTGTGTTGCTGGAAGTAACGATAAGATGATGTTTTTATTTGTTTATTTGGAGATTATTTTAACCATACCCAGGCTGGGATTTATATACGTATGTGGAGGCCCGGAGTTTACAGCACCAAGACCTCACTCCAATCTCCTCTACACAGTTTCAGTTACAACTTCTTGCCAAGTTACATGGTGTGGTTTGTTATTATATTTTTACCACATCCGAAGTACCTATTTTTTTTTATTTTTTTTTTCATAATGTGGTACTTTTCAAAGCAGTCTTTCCCAGTGAAGGCCCGGAGCTGCAGTCCTCAAGTTTACCCTAAATTCTGATCTAATCTTGATCATACCCTGCATAATTTTGAGCCTCCTAAGCCTACTAGCTGCTTTTAATCATGGAAGTATTCATTTGATCACAGTTTTTGTTTCAATAGCTCTAGTAATTGCTTTCACTTTCTAATGAGAAAATTGGCTTTATATGGGATGATAATATGTGAACATTTCTAGCATAGATAACATTCACAAGCAAAATGTACATGTTATGAACACCAGAATACACTTATTTATTGAATCATTCCTATATCCCCAAGTATATGTACTTATTGAATTCGATTGGGTGGGCAATCGGGTGGGCACAGGAATTTTTGGGTGGGCGCTTGCCCACCCGTGCCCACCCTTGTCGCCGTCCCTGCTAGTAAACGTACAATTTCAAGCTTTATCAAAAACTGTTAGGAAGAAGGCCAACGTTCACGAATAAATTTTACAGTTCGTTGTTGGTGACAGTGCGGCAGAAGCGATTTTAACGAAGGCGAAGTTGCTGTGGAAAGTTAAAAATTGTGTTTTCAAAGGCAAGGATAATTTCATTTTATATTTCAGAACATAGTTTAATAAGACTACAACGTGTATCTGAATGCTTACACTGTATGCCCACTTTCTTGGAGTAGAAGACTTAATGCACATCATCATGGAAGTCCAGGGGGAGGGCAAGGGGGGCATAGACTCCCTGGAAAATGAATGCCAATCAAACGTTATATACTCGTATTTCACACATATAATTTCATTTCAGTGAGTAATTTATGTTAATCAGTGGCGGCGATTAGGGGTGCAGTTGCCCCCCGCTTTTTGCTAAGTGTATTTTTGCCTCCGCACTATCTTAAACCTTTTCTACCAAAGTAAAGCAAACTGTTCTGCCCCTCCCCCAGTTTTGGCACCTTGCTCCCCCAGTTTTGAAAGTTTGCATGCGTATTTTTAATGTTTTCCTTACTTTCAGCATCGCACCCCCTCAGCACTCCTAGATGATTAATCCTGGCGCCGCCGCTAGCCAAGGGGGGCGGCTTGTAAACAATGTTATTTCTTTGTGTAATCTCGTATGTCATCATGTACATAAAATGTCAGTGTTTCAATATGTTTATCAACCAATAAAGCAACGCTGTGGTACATTCTTTGAAATTTCTGTTGCATTTTTTGGTGTGAAAGAACAAAATATATCACTACGTCATTTTGGATACATATTACAAACCAAAACCGTTACTACTCTGCGATCGGGAGGTCCAAAACGAGCAATTTTTTTGTTTTCATGTTCATGTACCACTGGCATATGGGGGTCATTCCTGAGTAAGCAAAAAATAATGGATTATCGCATGTACAGTGGGATCCATGAGTATTACCGTGCAAATTGCCCATTACCATGTTCGTGCACTTTATTTGATCCTGCCCATCACCATATTCGTGCGCTTTATTTGATCCAATAAGAGCTTCAAGAATTATAAGAAAACTCAAAACAAGCCGTTGACAACTTCTGCATCAGCATACATAAAAATACATAGGATGTAAGAGAAAAATTAATGACAATAGTCGTGAACAATTTGCAAGGTAATACTCATGGATCCAACTGTACAATATGAACTTCCGGTTTGACCGAATTCCCAATGTAAAAAAAGTGGGATACAGCAGTGGCGATTTCTCTGGGTGTGTAAGTCGTGTGTCAACGGCCAAAGGAAAATGAAATAAAGAAGAAAGTATCTGTACTTTTATAAATTACGATTTTGAGCGTTTTTCTTTAATTGTCAGTTTCGAGCGTCCGGTAGTTTACGAACGCGGCGCAGCGCGCAGTGGTTGTCAGGCAGGCAGATCGGTCCCAGACTGCCAGGACGTTGGAGAGGAAATACAACGTCTTACCACTGCCGAATCATAGGATGACTGCGCATGCGCATCCTACCACCCACCACCATGGTTAGCTTATCAAGGCGTTGTATTTGTTTCCAACGGTTTGGCTTTCATTCACCCCGCGTTCCGCGCTGTTTTGCTCGTGATTGTTGTGCATTATTTTTTAAACGTGTCGTGTGAAGTGATGTGATTATTTTAAGATGGAGAATAGTGAAAGTGTTGTGCAAAACTATTTAAATGATTCCTTTTCTTCGCTTTCGTATTCAGAGAAGAAACAAGTGATTGACAATGGTCGACCATGTCCGAATCTCACGATGTCAACATATGTTAAAGGAAAAAGTTGTGCTTGAAAAGGTTTTGAGAGACATTTTCGAAAAGAACTCTATGAAATTTCAGACTGGCTTTGCGGGTGTGATGTGGTGAATAAATTTTACTGTTGAACATGTTTATTATTCTTAGGGGAGTGCGGGATCCCGAAAAGTCGGCACCGGGATCGGGAAAAAAATTCCTGTCCCGATCCCGACTTCGGGAAATGACTTCCCGACTTTTTCGGGATCCAGAGCAGTCGGGAAATACCGAATGGTCATTGTAAAAAGTTGTTAATTCTCGATGTTTTCGGCATTGCAAATGTCTGGACTTATCGGAAATTCTTAGTTTTTGTATCAGAAATGCAAAAACAATCACTTAAGGTGAAAATGACGTGTAGAATTCCATTTTTCAAGAGGTTCGGAAAATTTCGAACATTTCCCGTCCCGAATGTCGGGATTTAAAAAATACCCCGTCCCGACTTTCGACTAAAAAAGGTGTTTGGAATTATCAAGGGTATGCGGATTTGAATCATCTCAATACTGCAGTGAAGAAACACAGTGAGTCTGAATTGCATCTTTCTAGTTTCTTTAAATTTAGTAGTTTTGTTGCCACCCCTACTAGAATTGACGGTCTTTTGGATACTCAACGAAAATCTGAAACAGAGCTACACAATGAAAAAGTAAAAAAGAACAGGGAAATATTAAAGAGGTTGATTAACGCCGTCTACTATTTAACAAAGCAAGAACTGCCATTCCGAGGCCATGAGGAAAATGCAGCATCTCTAAATAAGGGCAATTACATGGAATTCCTTATTGCAAGTGTCGAGTTTGATCCCTCATTAAAAGAACATTTATTAAATTCTACAGTTTTTCGCGGTACTTCGGCAGGCATTCAAAATTATTTAATAAATTCAGTTTCGATGTTCTGAGAGATGAAATCTACAATGAAATTCAAAACACAGACTTTGTGGCTATCATTGTCGATGAAACATCAGACATTAGCAATAAATCTCAGGTGTCAACAGTGTTACCTTTTTTTTCGGACTCACAGAAAAAAGTCATTGAAAGATTTCTTGGGTTTCATGACATGAGCGCCGATAAAACTGCAGGAGCTCTTTTTAGTCACGTGACTGAAATAATGGATAAATATAAGTGTGGGGATAAATTAATTGCTCAGACATACAATGGATCTTCTGTAATTAGTGGTCAGTTGAATTATCTCCATCGAGAAAGAATTACTTTATAAGCTGAGAGAAGGGGATAAATCCAAATTTTATGAGGCGGTGATCAGCGCATTTCTCTTTAAAGGAAGAAGAATATAGCTGGAATTCAAGTAACTGTAAGTAACGAGCAGTTGATTTTTCAAAATTTACTTTTTGGAAGGATAAATGAAGGGTAAGGGGAAAAACCGGGAATGTGCATTTTAGCGATTTTTCAATGAACGGGTCATTCTTATGTCCAGGGTGTTTTTTGTAGGGGTGATGGGAGTTCCACGAACCCCTCTGGTTGCAAACTGCTGCTTTAAAAATTAATTGTATGGCGAAGTATTAAACATTAATTTTCTCGTTTAAACAGTCCTTGCTTGTCCTTACCCTTCAAAAATATTAATATTTTAAATGAAGTATTTACTTCATTTTAAATAATTTATGTAATTTAATGTTTTACTAAATATTTCTAAATTTACACCAAAAATGTTCGTAGAAAATGAGTAATATTAGGTCACAGAAATGAGAGGAGGAGGGGTTAACATTCCTTCTTTGACAACGCCTTAAGTTCAGGGTCAGGAGACGCCACTGGGATCCAGATTACCTTCGAGCTTATTATGTTACAAAAGATCGCATACAGACTGGATCGCTTGACATTTGAAAGCGATAGAGAAAAACAAAAATATCTGGAAAAAATGGGAAGTTCCCGGACGCTTTTCATGCAGATATAAGGGACAATACTAATATTTGCCATGACAATGTTGATATTTTACCAATGGTTTCGTATTAAGACATCTGCAGGTTGAACAAAAGCTTACATAAATTATAAACATTGAAATACTTCAATTTTACAACAGGGGTGTTATTCCTGAGTAAACAAAAAATGATCGATTAGACAATTCGATTATTGATGGCGGGGAAAGAACTTCCGGTTTGGCGAATTTTCTAATGTAAACAAGTGGAATACAGATCGTCACCGAGCTTATTTTCTTATAAAAGATCGGAAACAAAATGGATCACTTGAAATTTTTGAATGATGCAGAGTAACAAAGGTACCTAGAAAAGATTGGCAATCTCCCGGATCGTTTTGATGCAGATATAAGGGACAATACTAACATTTTCCAAGGCAATGTTGATCCTACCATCAGTTTCGTTTTGGAAAAGACTTCTCCAGGTTGAAATGAAGCTTACATTAATTATAAACATTGAAATACTTCGATCACAGCAGTAAAAGAAATAATAATAATTACTACGATTAAAATTTTTGTTATACACTAATAATACCTAATTGAATACATTTTATTCGAATTTATTTATTATTGTTTTTGTTTATTATTATCATGCTGAAATGATGAAATGGATGAAAATGGACATTCACAAACAACCATACCCGACCGGGATTCGAACCCGGGACCCTTGGCGTCGCAGCGCGATGTGCTAACCACTTTTTTTTTTGTTTAACAAAATTTTATTTTATCAGCATATATACAAAATATGTCTGTTTTCTTACATGAATTCTGTTAAAGTATTGTATAGAATTTTTAACATAGTAAGTATTATAGTAAGAGTCCCATTTTGGCTATCTGATACAATATTTTTGGCGTAAACATGCATTTGTACCTGTAATATAAATATACATTTCTTCATATATTTAATACCTGTTTACACTTTCACACCACAAGTACAAAATTATTGTTTTCTAAACAACACTGAGGTAGTTTCCAAAATACTCATACATTTTTGGATATTGTAACATTTTCCATCTAGTTCTTTTTAAATACTGTGTGAACAAAATGCTATTGCTCTCATACTTTTTACAAAATACATAATATATTGTATTAGCTATTAACCAAATTACTGCATTGTTTTTCTTTTCTGGAAAATATTTGAAATCTGGTCTTGTACACATCGACGGTTGAAAGTATTGGGGTGATGTTCGACATATTTGTCCTAGATATGTCGTTAGGCATTTCCAAATTTCCTGTACTCCATTACATGTTACTATTCTATGCTCAGTGGTGTCTATCTCTCCACACATGTGGCATTTATTAGTTGTTTGTCTCTTGATATTATGTAAGCGTTCATTAGTTGGTATAATATCATGTATTACATTGTACCAAACACTATACACTGATGTATCCAAAAATTTCTTATTTAAATTTTTCCAAATATTTTGCCATCTGTTATTGGGAAAATGTTTTTCAATGCGGTGAGTCGGTATCTGCAACTGTTTGTGAAACAGTGTATATAAGTATTGAGAGAGTTTTACATCTTCACCTTTTGGCGGAAGCACCACATAACTGAATTCTTGCATCAAACTTCGTAGATATATCGGTCCGTTTTGCAATCTGCGTAGATCTGGCGGATTTTGGGGTGGAAATTCCTCCGTCCATAACTGTATCCATAATGATGTAATGGAATCTTCGATGCCATAGAGCGTATAGGATCTTGCCAGGAATAGGGATTTGCATTTGATCTCAATATTTGTGAGCTCCAATCCTCCTTTTAGTTTCATTTGCCATAGATTGGATAGTGGTATTCGAAAAAAATGGCCATACCACATAAACCAACCAATTGCTGAATTCATTATTCTGAGGTATTTTTGATTGATTGGGATCACTTGGGCCGTATAGTTTAATTTACTAAACATATATGTTTGCAAAAACCACACTCGTTGTATCATGTTCAACTGTCTGCTTCGCATTTTATAACATTGTATGCGAATGTCTCTCGCTATCTTTTGCCAATTGGATTCTAACATTTGTTCCTCGTCCCTGTGAAAAATTATTCCTAATATTTTAATTTCCTGTACATATGGGATCCCTATATCTGGATATTTTTGATCCCATGTGCCAAAGGGTAACGCCTTTGATTTTTCCATATTTAGTTTGGCCCCACTAGCACGGCAGTATATATGTATCGCTGCCATCATTTTTTCCATTTGCTCGTTTGTGGTGATACAAGCGGATAAATCATCTGCAAAAGCAAACACTTGGTTTTCCTTAAAGGCGTGTATCGCGTCGGGAGTAGTTTTCCTGATATATTGCAGCAAAGGATCCAGGGTTAAAGCAAACAAGAGCATACTTAGTGGACATCCTTGCCGAATTGATCTTGTTATATTTATTGGGGACGACAGGAATCCATTGACCATTATCCGAGATGTTGCCTGTTGATAGAAACCTTTCAAAATATTAATAAATTTATCACTGAATCTATATGCCTTTAGCACCTCAAACAGGTAGTCATGCGACACTAAATCAAACGCTTTTTTGAAATCAAAAGCAAGCACACATGCATCAAGTTTCTGCACCAGATAATAGGATATCAGATCGCGAATCCCTCCAACTGCACTGAATATGTTATGCTTTTTGCCAATGCATGTTTGTTTCTCGCTGAGTATCCGTGGTAAAATTAACTTTAACCTATTTGCTAAGATCTTTGCCATTATTTTATAGTCACAATTTAGTAATGTTATTGGTCTGTAGTCGTCTACTTGTTTTGCATGTGTTTTTTTCGGTATCAATATGATGATGCCTTCATTTTGTAAAACTTTTCCATTTTTAAAGGCATCTTGTATGATTTTGATTAGTTCATATTTTATAATCTCAAAAAACTGCAAATAAAACTTGTAACCAATACCATCTATTCCTGGTGCTCCTTTAAGATTGCATGTTTGTAACGCTTCATATACTTCTTCTATTGTTACTTCAGTATCTAAAAGTTGTCTATCCTCTTCTTGCAAACCATTAGTTAAAGAATTCAGTATTGTCTCTCTTGCTTCTGATTCCCCCTCCCCGGTTTGATAAAGCTCCCCATAATAGTCATAAAATGTTTGCATGATTCCTGGCTGACTCGCATGCGATTCTCCACCTGAATCCACAAGATTGTTTATCATGAGTGTTTTTTGTTGTTTTTGCATCTGTACATAGTGATACATCGAAGTTCTTTCATCTTGAATTAAATTCTTGGAATTTGTTCTTATTGTTATGCCTTCCATTTGTTGCCTCTGCAGTGTTAAGATTTTGGCTTTATACTGCTGTATGGCTTGGTAATTTTTGGTGACATCTCTCCCTTGACATGCCTCGTATAAACACTGGTAATAAAAGTTGATCAATCCGTTTCTGTCTTTTGCATTTTCTTTTCCATACCAGCAGAAAAATGTTTTTAATTTTGGTTTTACATATCGAACCCACCAGTCATTATGATTACTGTAATACTTTTGTTGTTTACACCAGTCGGCCCATTTTTGTGCAAATATTTCATTGATATGTGGAAGCTCTAATAACTGTATATTTAGCTTCCAATATGAAGGACCCCTGACTAGTTTTGTTTCTTCCAGGTTAATTGCCATTTTTACTGCCATATGATCAGTAAAGGGCGCTGGCAATGCTTCTATGGATGTTATATTTTTTATTTGATCTGTATTTGTATATAACCTATCGATTCTCGATCCAGATTTATTATTAAAATATGTAAATATTATATCCTGTCTCTTCTGTAACCAAATATCTTTCAAATGCAATTCTTCAATTAATGTTGCAAGGGCTGGACTCTTTTGATAAGCTCCTAAACAATCGGTGGGATTTAATACCTGATTAAAATCACCCCCAAATATTATTTTAGATTCATTTAACGGTAGCAAATATAAAATGTCCTGATTATAAAATTGTTCACGTAACTGTCTATTTTGATTGCCTGATGGGGCATAAATATTCACAAAAGTATAGTTCTTACTTTGAAAGCTAATGCCTCTCCCATCTACTAACTTTTTTACATTAGTAATGGTTAGGCCGTTTCTAACAAGTGTTGCTGTCCCACGGCCATTGATACCAGTATTAACTATCGCTTCGTAACCATATATTGATGGAAAGTCACACATACAAACTTCCTGCAAAAACAATACGTCTATGGAGTGTACCCGTACAAATTCTTCTAACATTTTACATTTTACAGGCGAAAAGATTCCATTAATATTAATAGTACATATTCTAGTGGTATATACCATTAATAAATGAATAATATAGCACATAGTTAATAGTACTTTCCGATCGTCCCTCATAACGTTGAAAAAAGAAATGCAAACAACAAATGAAATATCAAATTAAATTTCCCTTTTTAGGGTTTACTTCTTCTGTTCATTACTCTATTCATACCTCCTACCTCTCTCACTGATCTCCTCTTCGCTACTGTGTTCTCGCTACCTTTCGAAGTATTTTTCGTCCGTTTTTTTGCACCCACCTGCTGAGATTTTTTCCACTTTGACACTGAAGTGACACTTTCGTCACTTTCTTCTTCTGTATTCAATTCACTTTCCAGCTCACAGTCTTTTGATGGTCCCTTGTCCTCCTCTTTTGGGACGTTGTCCTTTGCAGCTGGGATGGGAGGAAGATCAACTGAGTTTCCTTCGTCCTGCATCTGGTCATCCTGCATTTCTTCACTTCCTTTTTCCTCTTGTTTGTCTAGGTGGGAAGTTCCCGGTTGTTTTGTGTCCATCGGTAATATTTTCTGGTTGTGTTCTTCCTTTGTGGTCTCCGTATTTACCGGTGGGAACATTTCCATCGGGCGGGTGTCACTTGGCACATTCTTTATCCCCTTATCTTTCATTTGTTCTTTTATCACATTTTGTAGACCTTCCGACCTGTTTTGATTATTATCTGGTTGGAACTGATTTTTCACGTTCGAGGAACTCCCCCTTTCCACTACTATATCACTATAATTTCTCTCTCGGTTTTTATTCACACGAAGCGTTGTTATCTGACGACTATCACATTGCCAGCTATCGTGTCCTTCTTTTCCACACACCCTGCACGTTCTCGGCTGTCCGTCGTATATCACATGGCATTGATGAGATTTTACTGTAATGAACGACGGAATCGGTTTTTTCAGTTCCATTTTCACTATTCTCACCCCGTTGTAAACTTAATATTTAAAGTTTTCAGACCACGTTTCTTTGTCTATACATTCCACCTTCCCAAATTCCGTCATTTTTTCTTTCACGCAGTCATCATCTAGTTCTAGTGGTAAGTTGAACACTCTTACCGCTTTTCTTTCCCTCCCCGCATCACTCAAAAGCACTTTTACAGTTTCACCATTATCATAACAAAAGTTTGTTTCCGGACCACATTTCTCTAATATTCGCGTCATTATAACTTCTCTGATACATTTTACGAAAACACATCGAAAATGCGTAGGTATTTGTATTCCCAAGATCTCATCTACGTGGAGTTGAAATTGTCCATGAATAAAGTCATGAATTTCTCGCGCCGACGGCCTCGGTGCCTCGAACGGAAAACGTATCTGGATGGTATTTTGTCTGATAATATTCATCTTTTTACTATTCTAAAGTACTTTTCCAATTCTACTTACTCGCCAGCCAACTGCACCAAACGCCACAAGCAACACACACACGGCACTCCCGCTCGTTGTTTCCTGAAGGCAACTTTTCACTGACCTTCACGGAGCAACTAGTTTCCGCGTCCGCTCTCTCTGAAGGCTTCCACGGAACCACCACTCGGCCACAGGGTCGGGCCCGATTAGCCTTACTGTGCATAAAGTGGACTTAAAACACCAACTCAAACCAAACCAAACTTTAACTCCGTTCAGATATCAAGTGGGAGAGGTCTATGATGCGCTCCTTCAAATAATTGGCGTCAATAAAACTGTCCAAATGGTCGCACATGAGGCTCAGTGTATTGCAAAAAAGTTGTGTGGCTTTACATTCCTTTGCTCACTAGTAATCTGTTATTACTTTTTACCCCACGTTATGTAATGAGCAAGTGTCCTCAAAGCATTAATCTAATTAATCTACGATGTGCTAGATGCTGTTAGATGATTTCTTGCAAACATATAAGCGCTTTAAAAAAAGCAGGAGTGATGAAAATTTTCAAAGTTTCTTAGACGCTACTTGGCAGCCTGGCAGGGTCTCCCTCCCTCCACTCGTGGAGGCGTCGGGGGCGGCGACCTGATTGTCCCGGGTGATGAGAAAGAATGGCATCGAATTTAGATATAAATGATCCAAAGATAGGCAACACTGTACAGAGCCGAAATCGAAAGAAGTAGTAGTTTCAGTATAATGAAACTGTTGAAGATCCACAAAAACGGTACAAAGTTGATTTTTATTACCAGGTCCTAGACGATTATTTTAGCTCTAAGAGAAAGATTTGAGCAGCTTAAACATCATAGTGAATTTTTCAATTTCTTTTATGATCTTTTGCCTGAAAAGTGTAGGAAACTTGACAGAATGTTAACACATGAAGGCTACTGAATTTAAAGATGAACTAAAAGTGATTTGGGCTATAATAAAACAATTACACCCAATGAGATCTTAAATTGATAGAGGGTCATGATTTAGCACCTAATGTGAGTGTAGAACTTCGAATTTATTAACTTTGTCGGTAACCGTGGCAAGTGGCAACGAGTTTTTTTTTGGGAAATTAAGGCTAATAAAAATAGCCTACTATCTTCAGTCAATCATATCTGAAACACGCTTGTTTCCATTTTATGCAAGATAGCATTATACGTAAAATAATGTCACGTGCAAAGGTAAATTTCCCTGTGCATATAGCACCATGTTATGAAGGCACATTTAGGGGATGTGGGGGTAGTGCCACACACATTCTCGATCTAGGCCATTTTGGAGGTGATGTGATCAGCACCACTCTCCTCCCGCCTTTACCTCCCAGGTTTGCCCCCAGGTACCTATTGATTTGAGACTGGTGCCGCTTTATGCAGAGAACAACGCAGGAAAGAATTCAAACCTTAGATCACCCACGCGGGAGATCCGGGAATATTACATGTAATTATTTTAAAAATTATATCAATATCATCATAATATTGATATAAAAGCCATTTGGCAAGAAAAATTTAGCTTTCTTATTACTTCTATAAAAAGAAATTACATTCATTTTTCTTTATGACAATTAGAAATTAAACTTTGTTATCTTCCTACATGTGGTTTATCTTCTTAATTTCAAATAAAATTTTAAATTCTGTAAAAAAGATCAAGAAATTAACTCATTTCCACCACAGTAAAACATTCAGAAACAATAAAGAAAAATGTTAGAAAATACTCATAAGTCCAGAGCCATCTATTGTTCACCATTGCAATCCATATCCCAACATATAGCAATTTTTTTTTAAAACCTATTATATTTCAAATTATTCAATAATAAGTTATCATCAGACAATATTGTAAAAAAATTATTCAAATTTGTTAATATAAAACTTTGGAGAAATTATGTCAATTTGTATTCAATTCTGGAAAGAAAAAATATCAATAAAGAATGAGGTAAAAAAATGATCATGAGCACTACTAAAAGAATGATGGTTGAAGCTGAAATCAAAAAATTGTAAGTATCTTATTTCTTTATCCCAGGTTGTGTTTTACCGAAGCAAAGTGACGTGTATTCTTTGTGTATTACGCCTAGAGTGCTTAAAAAACGTCATAAGATTATGAGACTTAGAAGGGATAAATGACATAAGATAAATTGCATGTGCAAGACTTATACTGAACAAAGAACTAGGCAGGTGAGTTCAGTGCAAGTGTATAAAAGGAAAATCAGCACAAAATGGAGAAGAAACTAGATAAAATAATGGAATTGATAATGGACACAAAAATTAGTCTTGAAAAAAGCTCGGACAGAAAGTTTGAGGAATTGAAAAGTGAAATGAAACAAATGGGTAAGGATTTGGCACAGTACAGAGTAGAGTGTAGTCAGAGGAGTGAAAAGTCAGATAAGAAGATAGATACACAAAACAGGGAAACCACCTGTTTAAAGCTAAATGTTGACATGATGGAGAAGAAAAATGAGGAGAGTATAAGAATGATCCAGCACAACACTGCCTCAATCAGTGAAATTCGAAAGGAGTTAGCAGACACCAAAGAGGTGGTGAGAAAGATTTTAAATAAAAGTGAAAATGGAACCAACTCAATGTTGATGCAAGAATTAGGAAGTGTTAAGAATAGATTAGGAGAATTAGAAGAAAAACAAGTGAGATGCATGCTAGACATAGGTACTTCAAGAAATCTATTGGATGACTCACCATTCTTGATTCCTACTTCTGCACTTATTGGTCAGTTAGACACAGAAACAGTTAGCCAATCAAAAATCCAAATTGAGCAAAAAGAACACAGCAATGCAACAGACATGGAAGAGGTATGTAAATTCCTGTGCCCAGAAAATGATGCATGTCCACCTTCTAGTGTAGTTATTGCCACGAACAGTTTTGATTTGGAAAAAGAAAGTAAGAACAATGTGGAACAAAGCATCAAGTGTATAGTTAATGCCTTAAGTGAAATTAGAGAGTCTCTTAAGGAGAGTAGTAAAATCAATGCAAGCTTGCTTGAATTTATGGAAGTAAACGTACATCATCAGAACAGTTTGCATAAGAACAATTCTACGTACTTTTCTCAAAATCAAACACATGATGTAAAGCAACTTAACATTGCCAGCTCCAAGATATCCAGTAGCAGTAACGACTCCTCAGTTAGTCACAAACAAGAGAAAATGGTGAAGAAGGTAAAAAGTAGAAAGAAGAAAAAGCGAAAAAAGAAATCTAGAAGGGAAGCTGGATGTAGAAGTTCCGACAGTGAGAAGGCGTATTTGATAGAAGATAAAGACTTACCAATGCTTAGTGAAGATGTCAGAAGACACACAAAGTGGAAAACTTTTAAGATAAAACATGTTACAGACAGTACGGAAGATGAAGGAATTGGTTCTGCAAGTTTCGAGCAAACAGGAAATAAAGACGACGAGAGACAAAAGAAAAAAGTGAAAATGAAGAACCATGGTGATCATAAAGGCAACAATACAGACAATCTTGGATCCGAAAACACATACACGAAATTCTTAGTATTGCCTTAATGTCAATAGTGTGCTTTGTGAAATTAACAAGATGTATATGTATTGTAATTCTTTCAAAAGTGATTTATAGTGAAACATGTTGTTGTCTTGTTCTTTCATAAGTCTTTTTTTAAAAAAAAAGTTAAGTGCAAGGTAATATGTTAGAAGCTTATGTATATTAACTTAACTATTTTTGTTTTCTCATAAGTGTACTATGAATTATGTTTTAATAATAAGTTGAGTGGTAGGTAGTACTTTTAAAATATTAGAGATGATAAGTGTGTATGCATGTTCATGTATATCTCTATATGTGCATACATCTAGGTATGTTGATGTAATGAAAACTGCTTTGCTGGCAAAACCTAAATCAAGTATTTAGAGAATTGAAAAGTATCAGTTTTTAAATATCACTATTTAGTACAGTCAGCTGAAAATAAATACATTATTTTTATATTCTTCATGTCTGAAAATAACATTATTATTCATGGTGCTAGTCCAGCATTTGTATTCCGGTGTCTTTGCATTTATGTTTAATTCTTGAACTCCAAATAATAACACATGAGTAAATATTTGTGTCAGTATGTAAGAACATGTATTTAAAATAGTAAACAAATAACCCACGGACACATACTTCAATAAGATGCATTCATGTGATACAGTGTACTAAATATTTATTCACATGCTATTGCAAGGTGTTACATATTGTTTTCAGAGATCTGAATTTATGTTTGTACAACAGCAAAGTAAGATATTATTTCTGCATGTTTATCTATTATTGTGAGACATGCATGCTCATTTTGAAGCAATCTATATGTTTTAGCCTTCCGTTGAATTATCTGCAGACAATGATTCGGTACTATAATATGTTATAAAAGTGTTTTCTTTAGAATTACATGTAATGTTGATTAGATTACAGAGAGTAAATATGGTGAAGTGCAATGTACTTTGTGATACATTTGCAGCCAGCTGTATACTTTTATGCTATAATCGATTGCAAAGTTCTTGATAACAAGACACTAGGAGAAAACTTACCTGAAATTGTATTGGCATTGTAAAAACAAACATTTGTAAAGATCAATTTGGTGTCCACATCTCTGTTAAAGACAAATATTGCAAAGGCATTATAGTAATTAGGGTAATGTTTGACTTCTAGATAGTGAGTTATATTTTCACCATTCCATTACTTCGTTCAGTGTCTCAGTCACATGTAAGGTATTTAGTAGTCTGTCTCATGTGATTTACTGTACTTTGAATGTTCAATCTTGAAATTGAGTGGTCAATTAGGTCTAATATTTCACTTGTGGTTCATGCTTAATTAGTACAACATAGATACAAACATATAAATAAAATTTGATTTTATAAAGTTGTTGTGGCAGTATTGTAGATACACGGCATTTGGCGTAACGATATTTATGGTATAAAATAATAATAAAAAGAAATGGTATTTCTTATTTAGATGGTAATTTGTCTGGTTCATTGAAATAATCACTTTAATCAATGCAATCCCATTTTAGCTTAAGTATACTGACTGTTTAATTTTTCTAATTATTCAGACATAAGTGCATGGTAAAATATATATATATTTAATAGTAAAAAAAATAGTAAAGTACAAGGTATGCAATATTTTCTTAGTAATGTAAATTTGGTAATATTTTGTAACTTGATATACACATAGACGCGTAAGCTCTGTAGAGTGATATATTAAATGTGATGAAAATGTATATGTGATAACCTTAGATTTCTCAAGGTAATATTATAAAATCATACGATATTTATTTTCCAGTATAATGTAAGTTGTACCTAGCTCATCGGAGATAGATTTTCCTTAAATGTTTTGTTCTTTGTGAATAGTTAAGGTATGCAACCTTAATTTTTGAATATTCAATCTTGGTATGCAATGAGCATAAACACTGATGGTATGTGAATAGTCGGAATAACCAGTTAACAAATTTTGTGCTTTCACTCATAGTTAATACTCAGCATAATATATGCAAGAGCAAATAACCAAAATTTTAAATTTGCAAGATTAATAAGGTGGTATTGTGCCGATATGGCATTCCACACACTTACATGTAAAAGAATATGCCCAGTGTTTAATTAGTTACTGCTGAAGGTAAAATATGTATGCTCCTTCAATATGCTTCTTTTGTCCATGTTCAGGTATAATTGGCATTTGAAGGACATGTGGTGTACACACGCTCAGTTGAAAATATATTTCATACACAATATTCATTCCTTAAACTTATTTTATTCATGTTGACAATGTGAGGTCAGCAAAAATAAATATATTTATATATATATGCATCTTGCTCACAAATGAAGAGTTTGTACTATTTCTTGTATTGCATTAAGATTGGAAGTAGCAAAGTGCTTCCTGCTGAATTTCTTTAAAATTTCTTGTGGAACTTACTACTATTTTGTAACATGATTGGATTGTTGCATGTTGTCATTGCGAATTAGTCATTCACTCAGGTATTATACCATATTTACTATTCTTGGTTTTATAGCATTACGCTATTAAGCTAGCATATTTTAAAAAAAAAATATGGGTTCATTTCATAATTTCACATCAGAATCTTTATCACTTGATTTCTATTATGTACAAATATCATTTTGCCTTTGTATGTTTCCATATAAACATAGTAAAACTAAAAAATCATTGTGAAATAAATTTATTTAAAGTAAGAATCACGAACCTTCCGACCTTCTGTAAACAACCGTCTCACTTCGAGTAACGTATCACTCCGCGCCAGCTGTTTGTGAATGGTGCGGCCATCATATGCTGCTCACTCGCAACCTTTAATTTTACGTAACATGGAAAAACGTATTCTTATTTTAACTGATAATCTACACATTGAAGTATAATAAATTTTCTACAAGTGATTAAATACGTGTTCTTGTTCAAGAATGAACATATTTTTCTACGCCAAAAATTCAATTTATCTGACTCTGGTTTAACAGATCCCCCTTCCCCCCCCTCTCTCAGTATGACTGCGCCAAAGTTATACAAGAGAGAGAGAGAGAGAGAGAGAGATTCGTTTCAGTAATTCAAGCCTTTTGGTTTTATTTCCACCAAATTATTGCCCAACATTGTTGACATGTGGAGTATTGTTTTCTCCTTTGTGCAACAAATATACCGCCAGTTTTAACAGAAGCTGAACAAAGATAAGCCGGCGAATAAAAAGAGATTGTTTATCTTTCTCTCGGTTTCTCGTGCACTAGAAAACAAGAAGACGATAATAAGCACACTATTTACGCTCGTCTCATGCAAGTAATGTATTTTCTTACCTTGATTCAGCAGTTCCTTTTTGAACTTGAGGCATTTTCGGCGCTCGACACAGACGACAGAGTACGGTCTGTCAAATTTGCTTCCCAAAAAGGAACTCAACGTGGCACAAGAGGCGATATAACGTCGACTTTTAAAATTGGGGAGATCGTCATCAATCATCACTATCAACATCTTCTCCACAGTGGACAGGATTGAAAGAATACGAAAGCACCTCGCGTTGTATTGCATTTATCTCAAAATCGGTGTACTTGTTTATACGAGCAACAACGTGTTTTTTTTTTCGCGGGACTCACAACTTGACCGGTCGTTTTACTTTCTTTCACCACACCGAAAATACAAAGACACAGACACACAATTACACTTGGACACCAACTTCACTGCTTGCTTAGGATAGCACCGACACAACGTCACATAAACGTTAAGAACAACCTGCTTCTTGCCACTTTTCAAACGGCTGTATTTCCGAAAGACTACTCTGAAAACACGGGAGACCTTCCTGCACGCATGGAAGTCGCCATGTTCGAAACTGGCGCTATTTTCTTGCTGTTCACGTGATCGATTGTAATTTATACAATAATCACGTATTATTATTATAAACAGAAACCTTTAATGAAAATATATTTTAAAATGTATAATCCAATGTAATTTACACGTTTTTCTTCCATTAGCGTACTTTCATAGAACGGACTACATGATGCGGAAGAAATCCGTTATTAGGCTGTTGCCAACCACAATACTTCTCACTAAGTACAGAAACGGAAGTGGTATGTCGATTGTCGGCATATGATAGCATATTTTCACATTGTCAGTGACGATCCTCCGGGGATGGGGAAGGGGGTGGGATGCGGGAGTCGATCTATAATCCAGAGGTGTTCACCATCTGGATGGTGAAAAAATTACTTTTGCAGGTGAAGGAGGGCAGGCCGTAGGGTGAGGGAGGTTGATTTAAAATGAACACCTCACAACAAGAGAGAAGAAAAATGTGACAATATTTAAAAATTCACCCCCAAATATGCATTTTATTTTATATGTAGCGTACAATAAAATGTGACTGCCTCAAAATATTTCTGTATTCTACAGTCTTCTTTCCCCATTTTTATGCATCTCTAAGTTGCCGTTTTAGTTTTCCTTGGTGTCTTTGCTGCATAATTATTAATTTAGTCAATCAAATCATATGTATTAGCTTACTTTCATTATCTATAATAATAAATCATAACACTTTCCAACATCAAATAAATTTAATGAAGAAACCCCGGTTTCAAAACGTAATTTATCTCATGTGTCACATTCTTCTAGCAATGTTTTTTTAGTAAAATATGAGAGAAAATTAATCCTTTGGTACGGAACCGTCTTACTCCTGGGGGATAAGATGTACATTTTGTATTTGATTTTTTTAATTTAGCGTTGCTTTTCTTCCACTTTTGGCTAATCCCGACGATGAGAATGAGTGATCGTCAGATGAAATTGATGAAGGGATACTCACAAATAACACCCATGACGGGGTGAGCCAGGGAACTTCGGTGATGAGTCTGAAAGTCGGCCACCAGGCAAGATGTACATTTTTTAAATTTTTTTAAACATACATTCAATAACTTTCAACAGGTCATCACTCAGTGATACACTGCATATTCCGCATCTATTGACAAATGGAATGTTTTTACACCTTATAGGCTATGTGGATTATTTTTTCTTTCATAAGTTTGCAACACTGTTAGGGTACACGTGCTTTTGTTTACAGAAGGTCTGAAGTTCTATGATTCTCACTTTAGGTAAATGTTTCAAAACAAAACAGAAAAGTTCAGGATATTCAAAAAACAAATTGTAATTATATCATTTGTACAAGAAAAATTTCATACTTATGTACATTTTAAAATTTCATGTAAAATGTCTTGGTTGAGTTGTGCAGTGGATGGTTTGGGACATTCAGGTTCGTGTAGTTCAAACCCTTGTTGAGCGCCATATATCAATATCATCATAATATTGATATAAAAGCCTTTTGGCAAGAAAAATTTAGCTTTCTTATTACTTCTATAAAAAGAAATTACATTCATTTTTCTTTATGACAATTAGAAATTAAACTTTGTTATCTTCCTACATGTGGTTTATCTTCTTAATTTCAAATAAAATTTTAAATTCTGTAAAAAAGATCAAGAAATTAACTCATTTCCACCACAGTAAAACACTCAGAAACAATAAAGAAAAATGTTAGAAAATACTCATAAGTCCAGAGCCATCTATTGTTCACCATTGCAATCCATATCCCAACATATAGCAATTTTTTTTTAAAACCTATTATATTTCAAATTATTCAATAATAAGTTATCATCAGACAATATTGTAAAAAAACTATTCAAATTTGTTAATATAAAACTTTGGAGAAATTATGTCAATTTGTATTCAATTCTGGAAAGAAAAAATATCAATAAAGAATGAGGTAAAAAAATGATCATGAGCACTACTAAAAGAATGATGGTTGAAGCTGAAATCAAAAAAATGTAAGTATCTTATTTCTTTATCCCAGGTTGTGTTTTACCGAAGCAAAGTGACGTGTATTCTTTGTGTATTACGCCTAGAGTGCTTAAAAAACGTCATAAAATCCAATGAAATATATCACAGGCCTACAACGGTAAACATATGAAGTCAAGCCTTCATCTCTTTCCTAATACTTGTTACATTTAAGATACGTTTAAGAGAGAGAGTTTTCATACAATATAATAATAATATTATATTAGTGTCGCATTTTTTAAAGTTTACCTGTGTTCGAGCGAGATATCCTTTTGTGCTTAATAGTATTGAAATAGCGTAACAAGTCTCATTATTTATTTTATAGTTTGATGTTTTAATCAGGAATATATTGATTTTCAATTTCCCGTTGCTGCGTAATGAGGAAAGGGGGGGGGGGGGTTAAAGTGAGCGGCATCTGCCACCACAGTCGAGGGCGGCGAAATGACTAGCGCCGGCCCTGGAGAGCGCTTATCAACAACCAAAAGGAAAATTCGTTATAATATTATAAATAGTTCCAACTTTTAAATGTAATCAACACATGTGCGTTAGACAATTATAATTTTCGAAACACGTAAAATATTTTCATTTGATTTGATGAAGTGCCGACTGCAGAGCCTACTCCCTCGTGTTTGTGTCCAAAATTTTCGCTTTACTGTCTAAATCCACTGATCTTTCAATATAGGGTCTGTCTGAAAACGATGCATAGATACCTGAGAACAATGGACATTTTCACTCAATTTTTTTTACAACAATTTTAAAACTACACCCTGGAAAAATTACCCCTGCAAGTTCTCGCGTTTCTCTGCGTACAGTTTAAGGCAAAAACGAGACTTCCAAAGTTGCGAGGCTAGCGTTGCGCTGAAAACATGCCCCACCATGTTAATACGTCACGACTTAGAGAGAGCTCGTTTGTCGTCTGCTTCGAGCGTCCAGTTTACTGCGGGTAGCCCACGGTGAGCGAACATGTGCAGCAGTTTTACAAATCTGTACAGATTTAAATAATGGAAGAAGGAACGATAGTGGAAAGGAAAGCTATGCTTTGTAATGATCATTCTTCCATGAAATATCCCTGCTGATCACGAGCAAGATAAATGAAAGGGTTCTGCTGCGTGCGTCTTCTCAGGTCACGCGGAAAATATTGCTTGTAAAATTAGTTGCTGACCAAACTTTCAAAAATGTATATATTTTAAACTTATATTTATCGAAATTTACCGTAACCTATGTAGTGCAAAATAAGAATTTTCACATTCTTCACTTTATTTATAAAGCCTATTTTCAATAAAGCAATTTCAGTTTGTGTTTCATTTCTGTTGCGCAAGTTACGATCAAATATTTTTGGGCAATTAGGAGAAAATACACTGAGAAGATTACATCAGTTGCACAGTACATACTAATACTTAATTTATGTATAATTATTACAAGGAAATAATGTGTATAACCAAGGGCGTATTTAAGAAGGAGTTCAACGGGTCCACCCCCCTTTGGTTCAGTAAAATTACCAGAGTTACCTGTACTATCCGCTTGTTCATAAAAATGTCTTCGGACTTATTTTATTATCTTAAATTAGAGACGTAGGACGGGATACGGATGGAAAGGAAATTACGTAATTCCACACACCAGATGGGACTGCTAATGTCTGCAATTTCCTGATAGTTTTGGAATTACTGCGATAAGAAACTGCACTGAGACTGTCAAATCAGTTATTTTTCTCCCCTCGAGTCATCTTGAAGATATTTGGTTTTTAAAATCGCAGTGACACAAGATGAACAGAAAAGTATCAATACTAGCGTGACTTCTTGACTACATACACACCGTAGCGTTCCAACATGAACGCGGGGATCTTAAATAGGGATGTAACTTGCCCCTCCCGATTAGTACCATTGATGGTAGAGACAGCCCTGAACTGGCAGGTACAAATATCTAACTTATCATTAAAATAAACTCATAATTCGGTTTAGACTGAAGTGAGCAATGCGAATGGCAGATAAGGGTGTAGACTAGCTTACCCTGTTCGGTTTAGAAATAAGACCAGTAGCTCCTGCTTCTCCGATGATTCCAGATTAAAAGACCTCGTGTCGCTCTCATACGCACCTATTTAAACCCTCGCTTGGCCTCTCGTCACCTCTTGCCAAAGGCCAGTGTTCTTACCATTTCCTGTGAAAGGCTTACCCTACACATTTCTGAGCAGGAGCTGACAAGGTCTGCCATGGTCAATATTTCTTAATCGAACGGGTATGCTACGACACCCCGTCTTGCGAGACAATTTCTAAAATTGAAATTGTAATCATTAAAAGTTTAAATTGAACCTTCTGCCATTCACCAAAATTTAAAATGTTTTTTTTTATTACATGAAAAAAGATTACGCTACGACACAACTTTGTCGGGTTCAGAACCCCCTGCTCCCTAACATGCTTCCGGCCAGCAGTGTCCTGGATTTTCACTTACGAAATAAAGAAACCCTAATCATACCAAAAGTTGATCCACCCCCCTACGTGAACTATATATATATGCCATGTGTATAACAATATCCCATACTGAAATGGTACGATATATTTTGAATTTTGTACTGCGAAAAAACCGCCTCATCTCGTTATCCCGAACGCATTAATTGGTTGGTTCACAACTTCACCACTAAGGATCCTATCGAGACGAGACATGGCAGCCTTGGTCTCGTTCTCGTCGAGAGTTGTAAATGTCTCATTGAGAGTCTCGTCTCAATTTATAAACATCCGTCTCGAGTTGGGAGGGCAATTCTCGTTCTCGTCTCAAGTCTCGAAAAATATAGAATTAACAACGTATGCAAAGGTTTATCATTATAAATACAAAAAAAAAACCTTTCTTAATATTTTTTTTGACTCCTCGTTTCAACGGTACGAGCCTCGAAAACTGAATATTATCCTGCTTATATATGCAAACCAAACAGCAGATTCAGAATTACCAGGAATGAACTGGTGTTGTAGTTATTATACACAAAATTCATGATTTATCTGAGGAAGTCGCATGTTCCAGGTTTGACTCTCGACCTGGGCATGATGTTTCCTTGTGAGTGACATTTCATTGAACTGGAAATTGTTACATGGGAGGATGTTTGCTCGAGACTTTGGGGACAGCTAGGGGGATGCTTCTATTCTTAAATAATTTCCCGAGCACGACTTGGTGATACCTTGAAAGCAGCTGAAATTTTGGCTTCAGTGTGAGGAATCAGAAGCATGCGGAAGAATAAACCGTTTATCAACAATGCAAAAAAAAAAAAAAAACATAACTCACATTAAACTATAGGCAATTATCGAAAACCACTTGAAGAAACAAAAGAAGAAAAATTCATAACAACAATGCTGACGACAGTAAAAAAAGGTCCGCTGATCTTTTTAGAGGCTTCCATCAGTACAGGAAAGTATGTACTCGTACGTAAATCGGCATCTCTTTCAGTGCTTGCTTGTCGCATACAATAATAACGGTCATACTTCAGTACCTAACAGTCTGTGCTCAATATGACGACATGACATAATATGACACTCTAAAAGATAGTGTTTTTAGTTGAATGTAGGGGATGCGGAAGAAAATTAAGGCATGCGCAAGCACCCATTCGCGCCGCCCCTGCCCGTGGCGGAGTGCCACGGTCCCCGGGTTCGAATCCCAGCCTCGTCATGAGTGTTTCTAGGGAGTGCTCCAATTTCATAATAGCATCACTCATCCTCATCTTCGCGATTAGCCTAAAGGGGGCGAAAAGAGAGGAAAATATACCTACCAAATTAATTAATCAACAAACAAATTGTCACAAGAAGACTGTATTACACATCCCAGTCTCAGCAAATGATACAGCCTTATCATCCTTAGAAGGTACCACACGCTTTAAAATAACAAATGTTACATTTGCGCATGTTTATCACGATATCTTCCTTTGTAGGCCATAATGATTCTACCTTACATAGTGTTCGTTCTATCTTATAAGCAAGATTTTAGACTAAAGTTTGAACTAAGTTCATTATTGCAATAGCGTAACAGGTCTCATTGTTTATTTCATATTTTACTTAGTTACTTAGGAACATATCAATTTTCACTTTCCCGTTGCTGCGTAATGTCGAAGGGGAGCACCATCTACTGCGACCGCCATAGACGGCAAAATGACTAGCGTTGTACCAGTGCTTTTTCTGTGACAATTTGTTCGTGTGGCTGAATGTTCTCTGCGATTAGCAAAATCAGGGGCGCGTCAAGTATGTGAGCGAGCTCGCTGAGCAAGATTTTCGCTCGTTGAGCAGACAGGTCATTTACTTGACGCTGTGTGCTCCTGCTCATTGATCAAAGTATCAGTGCCTTTGAATAATCTGTGATAAATGTGGCTGTGTCGAGTGGACGAGATTTCAGTGTTTGAAAAGCTGTTTATTTTAGGCGAATGAAGTTGATGTGGGCACCTCCTTGGCGGAGTGGTTAGCAGAGCGAGCTACAATGCCAGGGGTCCCTGATTTGAATCCCGGTTCGGACATGGATGTTTGTGTTTATCCCAATCAGATAACAGAGTATAGAAAAAAATTGATATATTATGTGAAAATTGAGAAAAAGGGGGCATACTACAGCTTAGGGATATTACTTTTATATATAAAAAATAGTGAGAACGTCGTCGCCTTTAATCAAGGGTTCGATAACCCGTTGGAGGCACATGGCACAGTGGTTGGAATCTAACTTTAAACTGTAGGTCCAGCCCAGATTAGCCTTTCTGTGCATGAAGTGGACTTAAATCAACAATTCAAACACTTACGTTAGTTCAAATGCACCAACTGAATGATTGATTTGCTTTATTTTACTTAGCTTTTGTGCCATTTGTGGCTAATCTGAGAAGATGGAGATGAGTGATGATATGATTAAAGTGGTGAATGGACACTCACAAACATCCATGCACAGGCCGGGATTCGAACCCGGGACCCTTGGCGTTGTAGCGCCACGGGTGCCGCCTACCAACTGAATGAAAACTAACGTTGTAGTAGTTTTTTTAAAGAATGCAGGAGTTGGGCGAACAGAGTTTTCGTTATACAATATTTGAAAACATATGTCTAGTTTGCAAGCGTGTATGCAGTTAAAGTTTGAGTTTAAGAATTTAATTGAGTTTAAGGCGTAAATTTTGTTTTGATTCTACCTACCTTTGCTTTGCAAGTAATTTGGAGTATGACCATGGGCGTATACATAGTTCACGTTCAGAACTTTTGGTCTGATTAGGTTACTATATTTCATAAGTGAAAATCCGGGGCACTGCTGACCGGAAGCTTATTGGGGAGCGGGGGGTGCTGGACCCGACAAAGTTGTGTGTATGTACATATCCATTATCATATTCTTTACACTTCTTAAAAAAAATCCACTTCGAAGTACAGTACATAAACGGGCCGGCAGAACATCGGATAAGCGAAAATGTCGGATAATAGGGAGGTGTTAAGAAAAAGCCTATTAAACCTCAAACTAATGTTATAATTTTACACATTACGAACCTAATAGAGTAATCATGTTTTACAACAATACAGAAAAAAATAACTGGTAAAATGAACTTACAGTTACAGAATTGTCTGAAGTTAAACACAGTACGTACGTACAGTACTTCAAAACTTTAGTCCTGTGATGATTGAAATAATTTTTTGATCGTAGTCTGCTTTCCTGACGATTGCCGTTTCTTCGCTGCCAAGTCTCGCCACTTTGCAGCATCATTACGTCGATTCCTGTAGCTTCTTCTTCTTGCTCAATGTATTTAATTGCAGTTTCTAGAGCCTTAACGCTATCGTTATGTGAAATTTTGCGAGGCTCAACAGTTGGTACTTGATCTGGATCTTCAATTTCGTTGTCTTCGCAATTGACAAGAGCGACAATTTCTTCATCAGTTATTTTATACTGATCATCATCATCCTTCATCCAACTTTCGATATCTTGCAAAGATGCATTCTCACATCCAGGGATAAGTTGCACTAAAGGTAGAATGGTTCCTTCGGTTTTTAGTTCTTTTATATAGTTTTTCACCACAAACAGTTAACTGACGGATACCGTAGAGTTTTTTCCATCGGTCGAGCCAACCGACACTTGCTGTGAATTGAATTCATTACGCTCACGCTCGCAACTTGCAGTTCTTGTTGCCGAATTGATGATTTTTTTTCCGGTGGTATGTCGGATAATACGGAAGGTCGGATGAGCGAGACTCTACTGTATATCATTAATCTTGCAATTTATTTTCGGTGCCAAAATGAACTAAGCTGCTATCTCACAATGTAAAAACTTTATTTGAGATCTGCGGACTGAACAGTGCGGACACCCAAACACTGACTGTTTACAGTAAGCAGCTTACTATGCAATGGAAGATATTTTCATCTGAAATTGAGTGCTGTTAGCAGACGGCGGCGCTATCGTGAAGTCAATATCTTTGCTGCATCTTCTTGTAACTCGATATCTTTTGTCGAGGAGGAGCGGTTCAATGTACAGTTAGATTGTTTAGGAAAATGAGCATTTTAATATTACACATTTACATATAAGTAAAGTTGAGAATAGTGTAGTATAAATAAAGTTAAGGTTTTAATCATTTCTTGTTTTCTAGCAGATTCCAGGATATTTGTGCATCCCGAAGAAACTATTCGGGACTCAAGGACAAATTATATATCTTTCAGGGATTGACGCATAACAGGCCTAGGCATGATCAGGCTATCCAAATCCAATCTATCAACCAGGCCGTCCAAAATTTTGACACAATGAATTAGAGATAACCATTTCACATTTTTGGAATAAGTTGTTGCAATTTTACAATGTGATGACAGTGTTCACAGAAACATGAGTTCAATTCTGCTACAAAATGGTCGAAAAATGGACAACTAAGGTTTACCTTGTAATTTTCTTTTGTGCTCACAGCTGGTGCAATTGTATTGTTTCCTCAGATTTGACGGCTGAGTGTTCTAGGTTTTTCATTTCTTCATCATAGTCTATAAGCAGTTTCTCTGCTTTGGAATAAATTTCATTGAAGTTCTCAGAACTCTCTCGTTTTTATTTTTTTATTATATATATATATATTAATATTGACATCTTCACAGTACTGAACAGTCCACCGTTTCAGGTGCCCAACGTAATCTTGTACTGCATGAAAACAATTTGGTTAGAACAAGTGGAGATATTTCAAACTCCGCACAGGTTACACAGTGAAGAAACTCAAGAACTTGCTGAAATATTTCTCTTCTACTAGTAAATTGTCGTCTGTAAAGTTTCTACAATTTGTGAATTCAATTTCACGTCACGCTACTTAGTATTAATACTTTTCTCTTCATCTTGTATAAAACAACTTGAGAATGTTGCGGTGTTTCCTTGGTTTTCTTAAACTGCGTTTTTAAAAACCAAATTCCTTTAACAAGACTCGAGGGATAAAAATTATAACTGATTTGACAGTCCCTTTGCAGTTTTTTATAACAGAAATTCCGAAAGTATCAGGAAATTGCAGACATTTGGTCTGCAGTTCCATCTGGTGTGCGGATTTACGTAATTTCCTTCCCATCTATATCCCGTTCTATATGTCTCTAATTTAGGAGAAGAATAAAATAAATGCGAAGAAATTTTTATGAAAAAACGGACAGAACAGGTAACCTGGTAATTTAACTGAATCAAAAGGGGGGGTTGGACACATTGAACCCCTCCCCTTAAATACGCCCATGGGTATGACACATTACATTCTTACATTCATAGATACACACACACGCACGAATATATGTAGGGTAGCCCAAAGTAAACGCAAGATTTAATTGAAGAAAAATAATTTTATTTATTCATTAGTTGGCAAAGTAATTACATAAACTGAAAGGGTAAACATTGGCATTAAATGTGAAGTAAGTTCTCTAACAAATGCCCTCCATGACGCATTTGACATTGTAGTGTCACTAGCAGTGACCGAAGTATTCTAGTTCAAATTCCTCATATAAAAATTCCTCTTAAAAGTAGATTCTAAACTACCAAACATATTCAAGTGAGTTCTGACTGTACAGTTCCCGACCTATAATCTCTGCTTAGATCAACTACATAAAGGAACGGATATATATATATATATATGGCATGCTAACTGTAGTGAGTGTAATAACATTGTAAACAAGTACGTGACAATTTTTGACATTGTGATTAAAACCTTAATTATATTACATCTTGGCAAATAATGCAGAAAGCATATACGTAAACACGCATACCATGGAACGCTTCACCTACAATTTTCCATATTTTAAATTACACTGTGAAATGTATTATCATTTCTTTTCTCGGTTCATGCACCTTTTGGTATTTTTTCGTTCGCGCTAACCGGAGGTGGTATCTTTCTCTCCACGTAGGGGGGGGGGGCAAGAGGGGGACAGTTCCTGCCCTAATACTCTCGCTCAGAAACTTACTTAGAGGAATCTAATCACCATTATTAAAAAAAATTATGCTCCAAAAAATTAAGTATTGTCAAGCTGACGAAAGTTCCAAGCAACTACGGAAGAAATTTATTATTTTCTATGTAATTGAAGTATCCAACTTGGTTCTCAAGCAAATTTCTTGTTATTAACACTCCTACACACTTTATTTGTTAGTTGTGTTACCTCTATGTGTTTTCTAGAATATATTCCCCATATATTGGAAAGCAGTAGCGGCAATTGGCTGCCAAAACGGAGGAAAAGGATGGGAGGGGGGGGGGGAGGGAAATGACAGTTTAATTTTTCTTGGTAGGCAAGGCTTTGCATTTAGAGGCCATAGTGGGAAGGCAAAAAGTGAGGGAGAGGGCAACCGACTCCTACACGACCCCCTAATGGTTGTCACTGTTGGGAATGAATAAATTGTGTGTAGTTGTTTTGAATCTGCTGTACGAAACAGTGTTTATGTGCAAATTAATCTCTGAACCACAGAGAGAGAAATAAGGTAAGTGTTCCATGAACGTTAGCGCCAAGGAAGTTTGAAGTCTCTCTAATACAGCGATTTTCGCCAGGTCTGGATACACTCTATATACGCACTTGTTTCTAACCATCAATACAATAAATGGAAGTTTTCTTTCTCCGATTGAACTTTCATCAAGGCTTTCCATCCCTAATCAGAGGGTCTGCAATCGCCCATGATCTTATAGATTTTCGATTTTGCATTAAAAAGAAAACAAAATCGAGGAATGATGATTCAATTCCAGTGTTCCTGTATTGTTACATATTAGTGAATGACTATGTACTTGCATCGACTGAATTAACTTAAATCTCGTAATCCAAGTTTGTACATACTCGAGACACTTACTTTCATACCCGAAAGAAAATCGAACTATTCAAAAAACATAGACACTCACAATTACAATACCAGACAAAAAAATATAACTTCCACATTCCAAAAGTTCGGCTAACTGCATACCAAACAGGACCTTTTTATACAGGCATTCAGTTACGTTACCAAATAGTTACAAAATTTTTGAAAGAACCACGGTCTTTAAAAGTAAGGTGAAAAAAAATTGCTATTGGAATATACATAATATTCAGTTAAAGAATTTCAGGAATTAAATAACTTTATAAGATACATTTAGATTGTATTGCACTTTTACAACACTAGTCCGCTTAAAAATATAATTTGTCATCGTATGATTTTACATTGTATTATTCAATTGTTATTATATTATAAAAACATACTGTCAAATTGATGTATAGATATATATTATGTGTAATGTCAACATGTATTTTATAATGTACATGCACCGATGGCCCTCAGGGATACTTTCGGTGTGAAAAGAACTCAATGAAATCAATAAACTCCTAGTAGAATCTTGCTGCTGTTGTTGTACCTTTGGATTTCTCTGGAAGTCTAGGTGTAGAGTATGTTGCACTGTTTGACACACGAGTTCTGGCGTACCAAGGGAGAGCCGAGGGGACTACAGCTCCTTCCGAAAATTTTAGAATATCGACCTTTTCCAATGACAACAGTACATACCTCGGAAAAATTATAGTGGTAAAGGCACACCCTACACCTCAAAATGACCCGCGATTATCATATTTGTCTTTGAACACGTTTTAAAATTGTAATAAATATATTTTATAGTTTATTCCTCCACGACTACACGGCAGCATTCAATATTCACGTTTACATTTTAACAGGAGTATAGCACAGGAGTGGACAGGAATATAGCACCAACTGAAGAAAAGTGGTGATCTTGATCAATGTTGCAATCGATGGCCTAAATTCACTACTTTGTAGGAAACACTCTAAGCACTATCAAAATTAGCTATTCCCACGAAGGTACATACATATGTGTTCCTGGAAGTAGTGCAGTGAACTATGACTGGCATCTCTGATGGAGTAGAGGTAACGCAGACACTTGGGTAGTGGGTTCGATTCGTTCCGCAGTGGTTCAGATCCTATTTTAAACCGTAGGCCTAAAGTCCACCCAGCCAAAGAATGAACTGGAGGAAACTCAGACTTTCCGCCTCCCGGTTGCTACACGCCTGATTTTTGTCCATTGTCCAGTCGTACACGACACCTCCTCCTTTCAACATGCCCCTTTCGCTCGCATTTCAGGGAGAGGCAGGGAATCAGAGACCCATTCGCTTCCTGAGCTGCGGCAACCATTAGGCTTCGCCGTGCTTGGCCTTGTTGTGGGTGCCACCTGTTTCGAAAACGACCCGAAACAAAAAAATTGGCAACTCACAATACGACCAGAATTTCCCCTCATTACGGCAACTGGACCAAACCGATTGGTTCAGCTGTTCATGTGACCCTCCCTCGCTTTCGACAGAAAATACAAAAATAGAATTTCCAAGTACATTCTTTAGCCTGAACCACTATAGTCTCCAATAGCTAATCTGAACGTATCATGAACTTATAACAAACTCTTTTTGGTGATCAATTACGCTTTACATGTTTTTCTATTTCTAACAACCTGGTGATCTGAACCAAGAACTGACTCGACTCTTCCATTAGTTTCATTAAAAATGCAATCAACAACCCTTACATTGTTTGCAGACAGTTATTGCCAGGTCGATAACCACGCAGGGACCGGGGGGCTAAGCTCCCCTGGAGATGCCTTCAGCCCACATGACATTAGGTAAAACTATTTTGTATAATTTGTTTACAGTGAAGAGTGAAAATGTAGACATCACGTACTATTTTGTTCACAACTTGATGAAGGATAAATTCACAGAACATGAACAGCAGCTATTACATTCGTTCAACTTGTTTATGAGCCAAAGTCTAAGTAGCGGCAAGTATTTAGAAGATTTTCTAGACCTTGAAAGTTCTATCAAATGGGGAGATTCTATATCTCTACCTTCGCTGCCTCTGTTGCGGCCTCCCGTTTAGACAGAAATCGGTGACTTTCACGTCATCATCTACATTCCTTCCAAATCTGCGTCAAAGGTCAATAGTTACCAAGTTTTGGCAACAAAGGGGAGTTTTATTGCTTCCGCCGGGGATGGAATCTACGGTGGGCACTATAATTGAATATTGTGCATTTTCTCTTGATTGATCAAAATTATAATGGAGTGTGTTGTAAGGGATTATGTCAGTAGCAGTCAATTAACACTTCAAGAGATATTTTAGAAGAAAAACTAGTGTGTATGATATTTCTAAATTCCGTATTTTATATTAACTTAATGATCCACCCCAACACATAATTTACCCTCACTTAGTACTGTTAAAACTTTGAAAAGGGGAGTTGGTTTAAAAAGCCCCCCTACCCTGGATAACCCTTGAACCCAACCCCCGGAGATCAATTCTAGCTACGGGCATATGCTGACCGAGGATACTTCAGTTCATATGCAAAAATCATACATGAAATTAATGAACCTCCAATCAAAATAAAAAAAGCTGTCTGCAAATGGGTGGTGGAAAGTGTTGTATTCCTTTCAGAGTTGCAAGTCTTCTTGAATCCTCTGTGTTTTTTGGTATTTCTCATAGTATCTTTCTCCCATTTATAAATAAGCCCACTTTCCTGTAACATTCTGATAATCATATTGAATCGAGGAAGGAAAGGGGACCCTTTGGTAACAGCAAACCCAGCCAATTGAACTCCAAGGTCTTCTTTCACAAAATGGAAAAGAGAACTGCAATGCGAATGTGCAAATGATTTAGTTATATCATACGCCAGGGTATGTTTCTGTCCTATGAGAGCCATGCCATCATTATGCAACAATTCTCTTAACTTGGATGTATAATTTAATATAGGATCATAATTCTTGTGTATCTTGTAAAGCACTGGGTGTGTTTTATCGTCGAACAAGATCTTGTAAACCCTTTCACCAGACACTTGAAGTCCTTGTTCTGCAACTTCTGTCAGGGTGTCTATGTCTGCGTAATGTCTAGGAATAGTCAGCAAACCGACAATTACCCCTTGATACAGAGCTATTACGACCATTGTGCAATACATCCACGACATCATGACAACCCTCTGCGATGTTGACTTTGGTTCGTACAAAGATGTTTGCATAAGAACAGAGAACATGACTAGGAATGCCGTGGTAAAGTTATACTTGCCTTCAAACCTTGGTGAACAGTTTGATAAATGTTTGTAAATGAAAGACACTACAATCAAACTTAAAATGAGTGCCACCCACAGCTGTAATTTAAAACCATAGACTAATGACAGCCATTGTGGAATCAGCTGAGCCTTGTGCACCAAAATAACTAGTGGATGCACCGTGATGGCTACTGGATAATCTACAACGTTTCCCCTCGAAGCTACAAAACCAATCATTGTATAAGCCATATCAGTTCTTTCGTAGACAAGATCACCTACAATGCCTGTCCAAGTTCCATTTGCTAATTTCGTACCATAATTTCCATCTTCGTAGACAATGGACGATTCTATTGTGATATTCATTTTTTCACTGAAGGCTCTAAATATGTTTTCATAGTAACCTTCTCTCACACAAGCACCAAATGCTTTCATTTTGCAGTAAAAAGGCAATTTATCGGTGTATATAGCAGATCCCTTGAGTTTGTAGGCATGGAATGTTGCTGGTGTTGCTCTGGCTAAAACTTCAGAGCATAATTCGCAGACAGTTTCAATATCTGAGAAGCTAAGGATTTCTTTCCGCAATTCATGGAGGAAAGGTTCATATCTTGATATTGTAAATTGTATCCCTTTCTCAGAATTAATTTCATTTTCAGCCGTAAATGTTCTTTGAATGACAACAATATTCAAGAATTTCGGGTATGAAAATAATTTTATGAATTCTGTCACATCTTCCGTGTTGTCCGAAGTAATTACGTAGACAACTATAAAACTTATCCTTCCAATAGCGAGAAATGTGTTCAACCATTTCGTGATATAGTACGTCAATGCTTGTGTGTCTTTCACGAAAAGGAGAATTAGACCGTTATGTAATTTATGGTGCATGCTAAGAGTAGTACTTGATGTTGCCACCAACACAGGTGGGTAATACGCTACTCGCAAAATGGTTTTCAGTGAAAAAGAGAAGTCCTCACTGGTTTCCTCGATTACAGTAATAAATTCTGCCCATGGAAAGTATCTGGCGCACATGATTCCAAGTTGTGTTTCCACTTCATCCATTTTCCATAAAACGTTCAGACGATGCGAATTGAGGGTCGCATTCACTGCGTAGACAAATAAAACACTAAAGTGAAAGCTCTTCTGGTTATACATCATCATGTTACAATTGTATAGATCCCAGTTGTCAGAGAACCTGCAAGAAGAGAAAATTGTGTTATAATTTGTTACCTGATTTATTGAGTTCGACCATAGAATTACACTTCCTTTCATATAACAGACATGTCTTAAACATGCAAGAGAATATAACATTGACGTTCAATCATATATTTTGAGCCCGCCCCCCGTGGCACATTGCGCTACGACGCCAGGGGTCCCGGGTTCGAATCCCAGCCTGGGCATGAATGTTTGTGAGTGTTCTTTCATCAATTTCATCATGTCATCACTCATCCCCATCTTCGCAAATTAGCCAAAAGTGGCACAAAAAGCGAAGTAAAATGCAGCAAACCAACCAACCAACCTTGCTTAGCGCCAGCTCTTATTGTTAAGTACAATTGGTGTTTTAAGTCCACTTTATGCACAGTAAGGACCTTCAGTTCAAAGTGAGTTCCGATCCACTATGTACCTCCACCGAGTATGAAACCGGGACCCCTTGATTACAAGGCGACGAAGCTACCACTTCGCCATCAAAGAGGCCAAACTCTGATTGTCTGGACAATAGAGGTCTGAACACAGGGTGACATTTCCAAGTCTCACTTTTCACACAAGAGGCAAACGACAAGAGGATGTTTTTATTCAGATAGTTCTTAACAAGGAAACAAACATTCCCTGGAATGTAACGTCGAATTCACTGAAAACCAATTTATACGATCACATACCCGAGACATTACCTGCGTAGCATAATGTGAATGGAAACCCCATATTTGTCTCTTTTCATCACCCTTGACTTCAACGGTTGTATTGCTATTATTATTAAATTGCAGCCGGGATTCAGCTGTTCCGCTGAACATTGCACCTCGAAAGCAGAAGTGTAAATATAATATTTGAAGCTAATCATTTTCAACACATACTTTACAGCTCATTTCTCAGTGCAATATCAGTGATTTTTAGGTAAATAATTGTAGTTACTGAGTAATTCTGTTTGTTTCTCATAATAACATCTACAATCTGGGCACATCTTGTGGGGCTCTATTTTTCATATTTTAACATATAAAACATTGCTGCTTCTAAAAAACACAGTCATAACAACATAATCTCAACTACCCGTCCATACACCTATGTCTAAAGTTCCAGCCTTAAAAACTTAACGTACCCTACATCAGACGCAATGCACCACTCCTACTTTTTGCCAATGTATAAAGCTTTCAATAAGCTTATATCGTTGCCAGAATGCCATAATCGGTAGTCTCTATGGGTCTTAAGAAATGTCCGTGACCAGTGTTGTTAAAGGTCCAGAAATTTAAAATAAATTTAATTCCGGTCCAGGAGAAAATCAGCAAACGTTCTGAACCGTAAATAACTTTTTTTCGGATGAATTTCAACCTTTTTTACGGGTCAATTTAAATCCGGTCCAAGTTCCGAATTGAAATGAAACAATACGCAACTTGGACAGAATTTAAATTCTGGAAGAAAAAAGGTTCCTGTCCTGTTGCGGAACCCAATAGAACCCATTACAATTTATGAGTTCCTGGACATTTAGCAACCCTGCTGTTAACATTCACATAAGATATCGCCCAGATAGAATGTTCTACATAAAACATGCGTTACTGAGTCATAAATTCGATCTAAATGAACACTAGTAGACAATTTTTATAGTACCTAGGTAGTCCCTACAGGAGTGATAACCAGTTGAAATTAGTTCACAGTAGCTACCCTAAGAACAACTTCTGGTAGTACTTTGTTCTATCTCCAAATTGTAAAGAAATACAGATATTTTGGCTATGGGCTATTTCGGATGTAATTGTTTCATTTTCGCTTTCGTCTGTCTACATAGAACCAATATTGATACACTGAGTGTGTTTTTGTTTCATCTACAGAATTTAGAAGCAACCCCGAGAATGCAAACTTCAACAGCCAATGAAACCTTATGACAATTTCCTCAACCAACTACAAGCACCATCCAAGTGAAAAGATAAACAGCTTGCATTCCAACCTCAGTACTTTGTGGGAGCTGCTTAGCAATAGAAATGGTCTTAGGTTCTTACTTTTGTTGTCAACAGTCAAAAAAATTGAATAATAATGGAATCAAAATGGTTAATTGATTTCCCAAAACATGCAATATTTACTTCAATTTGCTACCAAATGACAAATGTATAATGAAATTGTTTAATTATCATCTCACTTCTAAAATGCAATGTTCTATCTGGTACGTAGATAGAACACTGGAACTCTAAAATCGAAGCTAGTATTGCGTGCAATTGTTCTATCTGAAATTTCAACAATGCGTTACAGGATAAATACCTAACCAATCAACTAAATCCTTTTATTGGGGCTTCAATACAATGATACAAACTTTCAGCGCAACAGTGAAAAAGAAGAAAATTGGATATAGAACATTTACATTCTCGGTGGACGACTTGTTTATATGATTGTAACTAATAAAACACACATTACCAGCACCGGAAACTGATAATTTTGTTAGTGTGGTTTTTAGGCTGAACACTTTGTGTAATACTGGAGATGCTATATTGTACTACACTACATCCCCCCAAAGAGTCATTGGTAACATTGTTTAAACAGGTATTTGGATAGAACATTTTACGGGAAAATAACAAATTCTTATCCTAGAGTCGTTAACTAAATATGTAAAACAAAATAATTTATTCAGAAGTGGCCGTAGTTAAGCTTCTAGTGCAATTTACGAACTTTTAATGGGAGATAACTTTCTCAAATGAATTGTAGAATTATGGAAGCATGAATAAATATTGTTGTCTCAAACTTTTGATTGCTGTCATGCATTACATACAGTAACGACGAATAGCCGACCTCCGTGGAGGGGTGGTTAACCCAGCCCCCACGAACCCACCAGGTGTCCGGGTTCGAATCCCGGCCTGGGTATGGGTGTTCTTCGTGAGTGTCTTTTCATCAATTTCATCATATCGTCACTCAGCCGTAATTGCCAAAAAGCGAAGTTACATAAACCAACTCCGCCATCCGCCACCTTAGGAACTCGCTTCTGGATCACGTTTTTAAACAAAAAAGGCATCGCTACTTTGATACAAAAAATATTTTTACAATATAACTTCATGATCAAAAAGACAATGAAACGAGCTTTCCAAATATGTATAAAATATTAAGATTCGTTAATTTCAAGGATGCACAAACACACTTTTCAATGTTACCTGAAAATAACAACAACTAATGTGCTCTTTCCCCAATAAAATAACTTACATAAAATGGCTACTGGCAGCCAGAGACAGTTGGTTTTCTGCATGATGCACCTGAGGGGGACTGGGTATATTAATGTAGTGCCATTTGTTAGTATGTGATAAATACTAATATGATTTTCGTAAAGTGCGCCACCTTGGAAACACAGGCTACCTTACTACCTATCTGACTAAATGAATGTTTGTCACACATTACCAATTTGATAATTCTTTTATGGTGATATGCGTTATATAAATTTATAAACTTGCAGAAAATAGCAGACAAAAAGCATAACAGAAATAGTTAGTATTAGTTACCTAAGTGCAGTTCTGAAGTGTAATGATTTGCTTGACCTTACGACAACATTTCTTGTAATGAAAAAATAGCAGATTCAGACGAAAGTTCCGTGAGCGCTAACATTCACCTGCGACAGTTCTATCGAAATGTTGTTGATCTTTAGTGGATAAAAATGCACTTTTGATAGTACGTGGAAAAGGGTGTGGTTGGGGACACCCTGCCGCTTATTCAAGTGTGCACCATGGTAATTGGCCCTTTAATGGAACAAGAACATGCAACTCTCTTAGCAATCAAAACTTGATAGCTTGCGAAGTACAGAAGCATTCATTCCTGAACCTATTGGAAAATTACAGTCAACACCAAACGCACACTTAAAAGTAAACGCAATAGTGAACGAAGAAAAAAAAAATAGTTGAAATGCCGGAAGCAAATGCGTCCTGGTTTTTACAAATATTATTAACATACTTATCGACTCTCTGAAATGAATAATTCATTTTGTGATCGTTTATTCGCCCGTGGTCTATATATGAGAGCAACGGCGGCGCCAGGATTTATCATCTAGGGGTGCTGAGGGGGTGCGGAATGAAATTTAGGGGTTGCGATGTTGAAAATAAAAAAAATCATGAAACACGCATGTAACCTTTAGCCAATATATCAAAAACAAATCGACTTTTAGAATGAATCTATGATACGAGTAATATGCCAATGTAACTAAAGATTTGATTTAACTAGATTTTTATTATCTAGCGTCCCTTTTCTTTCACTTTTAGCTAATTGAAACTGTCAGAATGAGTTATGATATGATTAAATTGATGAACGGACTCTCACAGAGAACACGAAATGTACCATATTTTTTCGAGCCAATACTTTTAATTTTTAATAAAAGCACAAAGCAGTAATTCTCCTACAACATCCTTCAAATTGCTCGTCCATCTTTACAGAATGCCTGCTCAGCGCAATGTCTTATGGGAACAAAAGTCTATCGACAAGTACTGTAACAAGTATCGTGTGAGGCGAAAACTAGCAAATGGGTAGCCAGTCCAGCGCCAACTAGGGAATTCCTACTGGAAATCCAGTCCCGTGTGATTCGGCATCCCGAAACCGGATCCTTTGGTAACTAGGTCGCCAGTATACCACTCAACACGCTTGACCACAGAGACGTTTACGTATGACTAATAAAAAGCACAGAGAAATGTTTCACGCTAGGTTGATGGAATCCAGAAGGACGGACTTATAATAGTAGGCTAATTATTAGAGAATACTTTTCACATCAAGGTTTAAGTTTAATATCTAAATATAATATATCATACCATAGATATGTATTTTATTGGGGTTAATTTTGACTTTAGAAGTCATCATCATCATCCTTCGCTGTTTCCTGCCTCTGGCTGGGTCGGCATAGAAGTAAAGCCTCTACATTTATTCCTGGCTGCCACCATTCCTCTCTTTCCACGGTGTTCCAATCCTGTCCTCTTCTCGTAGCACTCTCCACTATCTGCTCTCTCCACCGACATCTTGGTCTCCCCCTTGGCCTTATTCCCACTCCTTGTGCATGGTAAGCTCTTACTGGTAGTCTATCTGCATTCATCCTCTTCATGTGTCCAAACCACCTCATCTGTGCCTGATCTATCCTGCCCTGAAGCTTCATCACACTCACTGTCTGTCGAATCTTCTCATTCCTTATCCTATCCCTTCTAGTTGTCCCTAATATACTCCTTAAAAATTTCATCTCCACTGCCTGCATCTTTCTTTTGTCTCTCTCTGTCATTTTCCAATTCTCTGCTCCATACGTAATTATTGGTACATAGCATGTGTTATATATTACCTTCTTGCATTTCATAGGTACATTCCTGTTCCATATTAATCTTCGAACACTTTGATATAGTCCACCACCCACTTGTCCTCTTCTGTTTAAATCCTCATCTATTCTTTCACTTCTGTCAATTATGCTTCCTAGACATTTGAAGCTCTCCACTACCCTCAACTCTTCCGTGTCCATCTTTATTCTTGGATAATTTCGGGCTATGTTTCTTGTTGTTATTAGCACCTCGCTCTTTTCTGCACTGAATTTCATTCCTGCTCTTCTGATTTCCTCATTCCAACTATCAAGCTTTCTCTGTACTTCTTCTTCCCTGTTCCCCCATACTACTATGTCATCAGCAAAAACAGGGCCTTCGTCTCTTCCTCTCCTATCTTCTTCCCCACCTCTTCGTTAATTGCATCCATTGTAATTATAAAGAGCAGTGAGGAAAGATCATTTCCCTGTTTTAGTCCATTACTTATACTGAACCACTCCGTTCTTCCCACTGGTATCTTCACACAGCTCTGGTTGGCCTTGTATGTGCTCTGCACTCTACACACTATCTCTTCCTCGATTCCTTTCTCTCTTAGAGCCTTCCAAATCTTTGTTCTGTCCACGCTATCGTATGCCTTTTCTATATCGAGGAATGCCATAATCAAATTATGTCCATACTCGAAGTGATTTTACTGCATTTGCCTTATGTTCAATATCAGGTCTACTTTAGAAGAAGTATAGTTTCTTAAATCTTTTCTCCAATTATTCTAAAACTCATGAAATGTTTTTGTGTGGTAAAGAGAGCTTTGCTGCTAATCTGCATTCAGAGGAACGGGGCCTGCTTCTGCTAATCTGAAGAACTTAAGAACATAATGAGGATCTATGTACTAGAAAAAAAAAGATGAATGGAGCAATCATTTAGCCAGCGCTAGCTTTAGTCATAGTATAAGTCTTCATTCAGGACTAGGCCACAGCCATTAGTACACATTACTTGGTCACCACCCCCTACTTTTAGCAAACGCTGTACTCCCTACCAACCCTGACAATATATTCCTCTCAAACGCACAGAGACTCGAACAGCTGACCTCCATACGAAAGACAGCGCATGACAACCTTCGCAAATGATTCCAAGAACAAAAGCGATATGCGGACCGACACACACGCCAGGTTGAATACTTACCAGGACAGCATGTCTGGTTATTGGATTCCACCCAAACCCCGGGGGTCTCAAAGGCGTTTCCTTCTTCATATAAGTATAAGGGAACTATCAGACGCAAAATAGATGGGGACTCTTACGAAGTCACATCCATTGCTGGACGTGGGAAACCAAAAACAGGCACGATCACCGTATCCCGTTTAAAACCTCACTATGATGCCGATAACTGAACACCCCAGACGAAATCCCTACCGCACTGTCTCCCCCACTTTTTACACCTCCACTGAAATTTGATTTATTATTCACATATTCCCGTTCCGCGTCACTACGTCACGCACAACTTCAACTCGCTTCCACTGCACGCTTGAGAGATAACTTTTCTCTCCGCAGAATTTCCCCTTTCTCTCTCCCCTTCTCCTCGCCTGACGAACTCATCCATAAGAAAGTTACAATATAATAATAATGTAACACTAATGAAAATTCCCCCCTCCCCATGAATATTTGTAGATTACTAGCTTGTTTTTAAATATTAATTTTATTGTTTATCATGTTGCTTAAGTCAATAAAAATGGATGAACACGCCTCACAAGTCAGAATTAATCAATAAGTTTTGATTTAACTCACTGCGTATCCAGCGAAATTGGTACTTACCTTTCTTTTCATTCGCCGGTACATTTTACGCTTCAATTAGAAAAAAAGAGAGAAAGCAAGTAAGAAATGAAGCCAGGAAGTAAATAAGCTGAATTGGCAATCCTTGCCGTGCTAAGTCCATAAGTAACTGTTACAAGATGAACTGTTTACATTTATAACTGCCAGCACTGAAAACAGACAACTTCTGAGGTGATAAACAATTTCGAGGAACTTGTTCTTACTAACATTATGTAATTGAACTCTTACCTACACTTTATGTAACGTAAAGGAACGTTCACTCATCAGAATTATCCCCGTGTTTTTTTCTCTTCCACCAGTCCACGTTGTTCTTTTCAACTCTTACAATTTTACTGCTATTATTTACATTACATTAGCTTACATATCGTTAGGGTGAATCAGGAGCGCGTTACAACTCCTGTACAATTACACTTTAACCATTTTACATACCTGTTATCTTACACAAAATACTAGGATGAAATGCCTAGTACACACACACTAGATTTTTTTAATGATTTCCCCACTTTTTTCCAGACAAGGCTCTGAGATGTCTCTAACATATTATACGAACCTAACCCTGATTGCAATTGCTGCAATTCTAATTTTTTCATTCATTCTCTACTTAATAATCAACTCATGTTGCTGTAGTTCAACCCCAGCTAAGCCTACAGCCACCAAAATTTCAATCAAACCGACAATTAGTTCCCCCTTTGAATTACAGTCTATTTCTTGTACCCCCAAGCCATCTTCTCATAAGCTCTTGCTTCCCGTCCCCTGTCAGCCGCATCGAGAAGCCCAACATTGCCTGATTAGCCCCACCTGTCGACCCATAACGTCCCGTCACATCGCTCTGAGGGAAACTTTTCTGTATATTACGTCAGTCACAATCATCTGTTATAACTGAGTTATTAACTCCCCCACGCTCTCTCTACTCTGCCTGCGTACTCAGCCATCAGGAAGCAGTTTTTCCCGTCGTCGAGATGTGACCTACGTTGTGACGTCCGGGTGAATCCTTGGTCGTGACAGATGTGTCACCGCTCTCTCGTGGCCTCCAGTTGCTGCTTCGATGCCGAACTTCTCCCAGTGCAGAGACACGACTCACAGTCTCGTATGCTTCATGTGATTTGGATATCTTTTGGACTTTCTTTTGCAAAGCCATTTTTACGTTTGTCCATTTTGAAGGTGTTTTCTTCTTTTAGTCGCACCTATGGACCTTGGCCTATCCCTGGGACTTTTTTATTAGTACTTACGATTACTAATGCAAGTACGCAAATCTATTTTTGAATGACACTCGAACTCTTACTTCTTTACATTCGATGCATGGATTCTGAATTTTGGTTTTGGTGAAGATTTTTTTTATGTCACTTTGAGAGGTGACGGATGTGTTGGTTTTTACGGGCTGCTTCAAAATGATGTGAACGATTTCAAATCCTTATATATTTTTTATTTTTCGTCCAAATTGCTTTAAATTTTACACTCAATTCCTAAAGCAGTCCAAGTTTTTTTGATAAAATTTTGAACAAATGTTCTATGTGAGCCCCCTTTGTAACCCTGCATACATCAATTCGGTAATCCAATTCCTCCCAGACCCGTTTCAACATGTCTGCATCAACAGTTTGCACTGCAGCAGTAATGCGCTCTTTCAGTTTATTGACATCTGCGGGTAGAGGAGGTGTGTACACAATGTCCTTTAGATGTCCCCACAGAAAAAAAATCACAGGGGGTTAAATTCGGGGATCTTGGTGGCCAACATAGTAACTGTTGATCATTTTGAGTAGATCGCCCAATCCAGCGGTCTGGCAGTCTGTTATTAAGGTAATTTGTTGTAAGCATGTGTAGGAATATTTGTCCAGTCACAGTTTCTTCGTGAAAGAAGTACGGACCGTACACTTTGGTAGATGAAAGGGCGCAAAACACATTAGTCTTCGGTGAATCACTCACAACTTCAACGATTTGACGAGGATTTTCAGTCCCCCAGATGCGAACATTTTGCTTGTTCACTCTTCCTGTCACATGGAACGTAGCCTCATCACTGAAACAAAGTTTGTCAATAAAATCATCATCACCATTGCATAACTCTAGAAGTGACTCATAAACATTTTTGTGGGACGTGTGATCATTAGGTGTTAAATGTTGTAACAACTGCACTCGATAGGGATACATCTTTATTCGCCTACGCACTACGCGCCAAACAGTTGCTCGAGACATTGTTATACCTGCCGCAAAATTAGTTTGGTATTGAGAGCTGAAGGAAGACGCGTCACGGTGTTGCCATATCATGCGGTACGGTACGCAGTGCAGCCGTCTGACGCTGTGTCGAGGAAAACGTGTTATGAAAAGGAACAATGATGAAATGTGTTATTGTTTTTCGAGGAAAACGGAATAACAATGATGACAACAATGATGAATGTGTTATTGTTTTCTCTCTTCATTTCCATCTCCCTTACAACATGAACGAATTAACGAAACAAGCATTGTTTACAGGTTACCTTTTCAATCCATTCTGTATATACACTTTCAATAATCATTTCTTTCCGAAGTCCCTGTTAAAGTCTGCCCATCTTTCAATTATACCGCAACTGAGTTGGTGGGGCGTCTGACTTTCACGTGTGAGACCCGCGGTGGTTTGTGGAACTTTTTCAAATATCCCGAGCGGCTCCGGGGTTGACTCAGCCCAAGTGAGTACCTGGGGCAAACCTGCGGTAAAGGCGGTTGGTGAACCACATCACCTCCATAATATGGCCTAGGTCGAGGTCGAGAATGTGTGGAGCTTTACCTCCACATCCCCATATGCCTACATACTTCACTTTATTTTGCGTCCATTATTTTTTTTTGTATGAGAATCCCAGATATTTTATGACTGTCCTTAAAGATGTTTCCCCACCTTGAAAAAATGCCGAATCTTTCAACGAAACTCGCAGTTTCCCAACAGTGGGATAATCTTTCCTCCTATAATAAGAGTAAATATGGCGACGAATAGCATCTTGCTGAAAGGTATCTAAATTTGTCACGCGTTTATTGCTATTCCTCTTCTTTCCTGGGGTTTCCAATTTTGAAGCCTCGCATTTATTTATTTATTTCTACCACATTATATTTTTCTTTCCCTATAGTAACAATAGTGTTCTTAGACACGCCGAAAGCAGCAGCAGTCCTGTCCAGAACTTTATTTACAGAAATGATTGGAGCCCCATTGTTTTTCTCTTGCTCAAATTATTTGCGCTCAGAACAAACCATCTCCCGCGTTTGTCCTTTGAGAAGAATTTCTTTTTCTTTTAGTGCATGGCCTCTTTGGTACATTGTCATCTCGAGTATTGCCTCCTGTGCTTGACATTCTTCACACAAGCTCACGACACACTCAAGAACACAGAAAATTATGTACAAAAAATAACAACTAAAACAACACGCTATATATAACAAAGAATACTCTAAATTCAATAAACACTAAACAACGGACCGGTTAAAATATCACAGCAACGCAACAAACAAACAACACATCCTATCCCAACAACATGAAATCTGATCGCAGGAAGAATCGCCAGATAAGCGGCAACACCGAGATAAACGTTGTCTGTTGCTAGGTAACCAGGGCTTGGGTGAAGCACTGGGAAGATTTTGATTGGCTCGCATGCCAGCAACCCACCCTCCCGCAGTGCCGTAGACCCGATTTCAACACGTGCTTCCCAAGCGTCAATACCAAACTAATTTTGCGGCAGGTATAGCTCTTGACTCACTTTCCTTGTAGACTTTTGGGGGCTGCATTGAAAACTAGCTCGAACTCTTTCGACATCTGCCTCAGACGTGGACGGTCTACAGAAACGATTTTCCTTTGCAAATGCATCCCTTTGTCTTGAATTTATCATACGACTTACGTATGGAGATTTTGGATGGTCGTTCTTTACGAAATTTCGTACGAAACTCATGCTCAACACTAACAACAGACCGATAAACGTGAAACTGTAGGACGCAAAAAGCTTTCTCTGCACCACAGGCAGCCATTTTGGAACGTATCACCCTGCCACCTAGTGGAGAAATTTGGAACTACTACGACCATTGCAAACAAAACTTGAGGATATGGTTGAAAGTATTTACATAGAACTTTAATTGTTGCTAAAGTTTTATCGCTCCAGGAACGGTTTCTTATCGTTCAAACCATTTTGAAGCACGCTATATTCTGGGACTTTTCCCCTTATTTTTTGGTAATAAAGTTAGAGAAGAGGCTCCTTTAATGCTCTTTTTACACTGTTCATTAACCTGTCGTCTCCATCGACTGCCTCTAAGTTATCCCAGGAATGCGCTGCATTTCCTAATGTCTCCGTGTTGAGTCTATACGGAGGTGACGAAAGTACACCTCGCCGATAGAGGACTGGAGGAGTAATAACCTCCAGTCCAGCAGGAGTATAAAACATGAGGTCCGGAAGGACATCGCTCTCAGTCAACTTATAAATCCGATCACTACACGTAGTACGTGATAACAGGAGGAGCGCATGTCAGAGTCTAAGTACGGACTCTGGCAAGTTATGGATACAACTTACATATTCGTCTCGGACAGGACTCTTCAAGAACACTCAGTTATAACTCATCTTTTCCTTTATTGACCGGGGCGCTCCCTTTTGCAGTAGTTATGAACCGTAAACTTCTTGCTTTATAATTTGCTACATCCCGGTGACTCTTGATCCGCGATATTTATTTGAGTCACACTTCAGTACATATATGTACTGTGTATACATCCATACATTTCTGTTGATATTGTGAGTGTGCAGGTTCTTCCGTACACTTTCTAATGGTGATATCGTAGTGATGTTAGTTAATTAATTACTGAAACGTTAACATAAATATAACTAGCCAACATTCACAACTACTTTTGTTATGTAGCGTACAGTGGGGTGCAACATGCTACGAATTAGTAAGATATAAAATGAAAAGGCAAGTACCATAAGTTGGGAAATATATTCTCGTATATTCACATAATAGAGAGAAAAAAAAATATATATATACTATAGGGACAAACTTCAGGAGATGATTCCTGACAGGAAAAGGAACAACAAAGTTCATATCAACGTATGTCCGGAAATGGACGGTGAGTCTGCAATAAAGCAATTAGTACCGGTACACATTATATGGCATGACTTTCATCCATGTTACAAAGGTGTTCAAAGTGGTCTCAATGGGATGCAATGTAAGCGTCCACACGTCGCATCATGGATTGCCTCGCTCGTTCGAATGTTCCAGCCTGTACCCGAATAGCGTCACAGGCTGTTCAAGGGTCTGCACATCAGGAACTGGTTCAGCATACACAACACTTTTCAGATGACCACACAAGTAAAAATCAAGAGGATTAAGTCCGGCGATCGAGCGGGCAATGCCACAGGGCCTCCTCTTCCGATCCATCTTCCGGGGAAGATGTTGTTGAGGTGTTGAACAATAATGCGAAACTGGGCTGGAGGTGCATCATGCATCAGCCACATTACCTGTCGTATTGATAAAAGCACATTGTGAAGCAAGAGAGGCAGAGTGTTCTGCAGGAATTCCAGATACGTCTGTCCGTTATGGCATTGTGTAAGAACAAATGGTCCAAGTAGGTGGTCGCCAATAATCCCTGCCCAAATATTGATGGTGAACCGTTGCTGATGAGACGATTCAACCATTCCCCGAGGATTGGCTGTAGTCCACAGATAATGATTGTGTAGGTTGACGATGCCATCTCTACCAAAGGTCGATTCATCGGTGAAGAGGACTGACGACAGAAATCCCAATCCGGTGGTGGCCTGTTGCAAAAAACAGCGAAAAAACCTTTCCCTTGGAGGAAAATCCGCTGGTGATAATCCCTGCACACGTTGCAGGTGATAGGGGTAGTAGCGGTGTTCATGCAGGATACACAAGACTGTCGCTTGGCCTACACCATGCTGACGGGCCACTTGCCTGGAGCTTGTACTGGGGTTGTTCTCAATATCGTGTAGCACATGTTCCTCCAGATCTGGTGTACGCACATGCCGCGGCCGCCCTCCATGTTCGCCTGTATGAAAGGCCCCAGTGGTGCTGTCTGTCCGGGTACGTGGCTTGATAAACCCGTTCGCCCTCTCGACAGTTTCCTACTGATTGACCGTATACGAAGACCATCTCGGCTTGTTCCTGGTATGAATTACTAACCATGGTGCTTCACACAATCTGCAACACACAAAAACAGACTGTGAGTGTTGTTATGAGAGGATGATGTCGTTCTTCAGTGCCATCTACCTTGGCAAATATGCGCTTCCGGACAGATGTTGATATGACCTTTTGTTATGTGCTTTGCTGTCGTGAAGTTTGGGTTACTTTAAGAGAGCTTTTCTGTATAGGCAGAAGGACAAAAACTTCTCCTTTGTTTTATGTAGACTCTTATTTCAAAACATGACGTATGATGTGTCAAGAGGAATAATGGACCTTTCTAAGCCAAAATTAACTTAAAAATCACCACCGATAAATTTAAAATTTGGCTGACTAATTTTTGATCAGTTGAGGCCCTAGACCCTGGTTTCTTTTGATGCTAGAAACCAAAGGTCTTTCGTTAGGATAAGAACAAACTTATGAACTACTAAAGTTATCGAAGACAGCGGAAGTATGACGTTGATCACACCCCCTCCTCTGTCGTGCTACATGCACAACCTCTATGTGCGTTCATAACAAAATGCAATGGACAGGGGTCAATTTTACTTAATTTACAAATAATATTCAATTTGAGTTGCATGGATTAAGAGTATAATATCACAAGAGCCCAATGCATCAGAAAAGAATTTAGTGAATGCATTAGATTTTGTTCACACTAATTATAATATCTCAAAATGAAGTTATAAGTACAGGTTGTAAGTACTAAGCTTCACCAAACACAAAAAGCATGTCTCGTCGGATATAGGTCGCGATCCGTACTTTGGGCAACCCTGTTAATATGGAAATGGCTCTAATAAATACATTCATGCTAGTGGGAAAACTGAAACTATTATATACTTTTGAATAACAAGGTAAAGTTCCTCGTGTCATGAAGGCACATTTAGGGGATGTGGGGTTAGGGCCCCCCCACATTCTCGAAATAGGTCATTTTGTAGGGGATGTGATCAACACCACGCTCCGACGTGAGGACAAGGACGTGAAAATTCCGACATTAGATCACCCTAACGGGACTGGAACCCGGGTCTCCCGCGTGACGGCCAACTCACATTTTTTTTTATTTGTCAATTGACACGTTTTGGGTTCTGTGTGTAGTATCCGCCGTTTTTACATTTTTTAATCAATTTTTACACTTATCAATTTTCCCTATATATTTTCTGTATTCTCACTGGAACAAACACAAATATCCTTGTCCGAACCGGGATTCGAACTCGGGACCTCTGGCTTCATAGCGCGCTGACCACTCCGCCACGGAGGCCGACACCCTACTAGACCACGGCGTCTCATTTTGAATAATGTAGTGTAATATTGCAAAATTTATGGAGAAGGTTTTATAAATGACTCTTTCAAGCATATTGCTTCACACATATTTTCTCCCAGTACTCTCCATTGTATAAGATGTAATAATGCCAACAGCTACATGGAACGCCCCCCCATCGAGTTACGTTTTACTTGCTTAATTGAACATTAGAAATATTGCGTTGTGAAAAATAAGAATGAAAAGTTATGAAATTTCAAACAATTTTCTTGAAATGGAACAGGTCATTATGTGACATTTGCTGTTTCCATAACATATAATCATGACCACTGCATTACTTCAGAGGTTAATTAAAAAAAATAATAATAATGTACGACAGAAAACATTTATCATTTCAACGCTTATTATAAACATTTCTGATACTTTTAACCAATCCTTGATATTCTACAAGTTAGCATTTGTCAGGTTAGTAACACTTGTATCTTCTGAAGCAATGTTAATATAATAAAAGAAGTAACACATAAATTGTGCGAATAGTGAAAACTACAAATTTCATACAATTACATGGCGTATAGTCAGCACTTTCAAACTCACTAGATCTAGTTCGCTGCACTTTTCACTCTCTCTGCACTGACGCTTCTAGTTGGTTACATGGTGCAGCACCGACTCGTCAACTTAGTTGATTTGGTGTCTGCACCGTTTGCACTACGTTCTGGAGCGGTGTATGGTCACGTGTTACGTGATAACTAATCCAATGAACGTTTAAAGCAGCAGACAGTCGTTTGTTGAATCTTCTGAACTTGAACACCGCTATTCGTCTACTTATTTGAACGTCATTCCCTTGCACCAGCCTGATACCGGAACACACCTGCACTACAGCATGTGCCAAAAAGTGCAGCAAAGTTGACGGGGCTACTGTGATCTCAGAAACTGGACATAAGACACTGCACCCAGAGTCAACCTTGCACGTCACCTACAAACTTCCTTCGCAGAACAAACATAAATCATGTATCTAACAGCAAAGACCCGTATTTGTAATTTTATGAAAAGTTCAACGGGAGTAACTATATTGTGCGACGTCCGTTCGGTTCTCCTCGTTCGCCGTAGAAAAGGCCAAAATGTCTCCAGTTGTGGTTGTTCATCCTCAGCGATCTGCCACTTGCCTTTAAAGGCCACAACCACCTTTTCTCGTGAGCTTCTTCCATTGCGCATTGCAACTGTGGGCTATACTCTGCCCGTCTATCTCTGGAGCAAGGTCGCGCATAGCGACAGAGCAGGAGGGGGAAATCGAGTGGACAGAGCAAAGCAGTACATCCAACGGCAAATGAAACAGTAGGCGAATTGTCCATCACCATTTTCATTCGGTCAGTATTACACAATGTAATGATAATGAATTGAATAAAGACGTCAGAGAACAATGCCTGCTTCGAACCAACATAGTTTCATTTTTTAAAACAACACATGATGTAGAATAAAAAAGTAATGAAAATATCGGTGGACAATTCGCGTACCACTATCTTTGCCGTTGACTGTACAAGCTGCTGGGAAGGCTGGTAAGTACAGTCCGCTTCCCTCTCTCTATACAATCCCATTCCCTCTCACGTGTTCATTGGTGGATCCGTCTCGCATCACTACTTGCGCTTAGTTGGCTCCAGAGAAAGCCGGGACTGATGTCGTGCTGTTCTATCATAATAGGTTTTCTCTCGTACTGAAACTCGTATCGCATGATGTACAGTTAGAACTATTAGATTTTGGAAAGTGAAATACGTAGATATTCTTTTGTTCATTTGATAGTGGTTATGTAATGTCAGTTCTTACCTCCTTAGCCCCGTTTGGTTCGTTGAACTTTTTGACACTAGGTTTATCCCGGTGTCAGGCTGGTTGAAAGGAAATATTCAACAAAGTAAACGGATAGCGGTGCTCAAGTTCAGAATATTCAACAAATGCGTGTCTGCTTCTTTAAATGTTCACTTGATTAGTTAGCACGCACCACGTGACCATACACCACATATTACACCCCTCCAGAACGTAGTGCAAACGGTGCGGACAACAAATACACTACTTGACACCAGATCAGCTCGGTGTTGCACCGGATGATCAACTAGACGCTTCAGTGCAAAGAGAGTCAAAAAGTGCAGCAAACTGGACGGGGCTATTCTGTCCATGGCGATCAATGACTGTTAGGTGGAAAAGAGAGAAATGAAAATGAAATACAGATGCGCTCTGGCAGATACTAGAACCTGGATCATGTGGTTATGAGGGACACTTATTGGTGTGCAGACTACGATGTGCTGAAAGGTTCCAAATCACTCTAAGATTTACTTCTTACGGTTCTATGGTAAATTGCAGACGTCACACCTGTTTCAATATATTCCAACACTATGAGGAGCATTTCTGGGGATCATATCAGCATTGAATGTTTGGATTTAATTGTTGTTTTAAGTCCACTTTATGCACTGAAAGGCTAATCGGGACTGGACCGATAGTTTAAAGTATGTCATGTGCCTCCATCGGGTATCGAACTCGGGACTCCTTGATTACGAGGCGACAACGTTACCACTATGCCATCGGGGAGGATTCCATTCATGCCAGCAATCATAGTGGTGATTTTAATCCAACATATGCAGCTAAGTATGTTGTTCAGTGAGTTATACAATTGGAGCCAAGATGGCCACATAAGACTTGCAAGATTCTGACTCTAATGCCTAATGTAAAGTGAGTTAGTAGTCTGTGAGAGTGCTGAGAAGCGACGTTGCAGCTGTCTGTAAATAATGTATAAGCAACAAAATACATTGTAATATGTTTACTTGAATGTTTCCATTATGTGCAGTTGTCTGCAGCATTACAACCATTCCTGAGAAGGGTACAGACTGCGTTCCGAAACTAGAAGAGGTGCTTCTGTTGCTAAGCGGGCGTGAACGTACTTAAAAGTGATATTTTAGAAATCACCCATTGAAAAATCCGGTTAAAGGGCTGATGAACGAAATGGAAATGGCATCGTGACTCTGAGACAAATCTATCAGCATAGGAAGTATAGGGTGACCATAATATTTTGGCCCTAAAACGGGAGAACGCCCTCTCTCCCATGAAAAATCGTTTAAGCCTAATTACAGAATTGACGAGATCGGGTGTAAAACATGGCAAGTGACATTTTGGTCATTTCTGTGTGCATTAAGAAAAAAGATTATTGGGAGCTATACTGTAGATAAATTGTTTTCGTGTTATGTTTACCAATTTCAGAAAACTTCACCGAGTCCAATGCAAATTGCATAATCCTACCATTTCACTCCGGAAAGATCTAGCGATTTTGAAACCGGAGAACAAAACGAACATTCCTGTCAGGAAAGGGTACTTGGCAAGTCAATTTAGTTTGGTGAAATGTTAAAAATGTTTTTAAACACTAAATATTGTACCTCCCAGGATGGCGTTTTCGGTGGGCTCTCCAAAAATGTTAAATGAGAAATGTAATAGGGTGACACCTTGGTAAATAGGGAGCTCGATTGTGAGCATGTCTTACTGGAAATATAAGTATCTGAACTCAATATGACCTAGTACACAATGCTGTTCATATGCTGTTTCTAAGTAGTTGCATGGTGAATGACGTTACTATCTCGTTCAGACTGTCCGAATGACGTGATTCAAGCTGTTGACGTCCATTAATAGTGTAGTAACTTGTGGTCAAAGAGGCGAAATAGCTGGACCTCGTGATTGTGTTCCGCGTGATCTAATATTGCATAGTCAAATTATTAGTTCCTATATTTTCCGAGTGACGTGAATTTATATCTCTAGTCAGTATTATGGTAGATCATCATTTGTATGTACTGTACAATACTCTATCTAGTTCAGATTTCAGTCTAAAGCCCTGTTTATAACAGCTGAGACTTTGATGCGTAATCAATAGTCTGCTGGTAACACGTCACTTCCTTCTTCATTCGTTTGTTGATTGATTGATTGGCTTGGTTTATTTAACTTCGCTTTTCTGCTACTTTTGGCTAATGCAAAGATGAGGTTGAGTGATAATATGATGCAATTTATGAAGGGACACTCACAAATAACACCCATGCCTAGGTGGGATTCCAACCGGAAATCTGTATGGAATCATAGCGCACTATGCTAAGCACTCCGCCACAGGGGTCAGCTTTATTGCTTTGTAAACATATTATTTCTTTAAAACATTAAAATACTGACCAAGGCAAAATTTTTTATAGTATAAAAAATATGTACACTAAAAACGTAACATTTACACACTCTAACAGGGTCTTCTTAAGACGAAACTTCACAATAAATTCATGAAAGATACAAAACATCATCTTATATATATACACTCCCAGACAGGGTCCATACACACAACAACAGGAAGGTACCAGTCCTTATCTTAGAACATTTCCTGTCAGGAATTCCTGAGTGTGGAATCTCCAGACATGTAATTGACACTATCTGACAGGTGATTGACAGGTACCTGATAAGAGCCTGGCCGTATCAATTTCTCACTAATGGACCTGGACAGAATCCTTATCTCCTGGACTCCTTCCCACCTCTCTTCTTTCTTCGCTATTCTTCCTTCATCTTTCCTCCTTCCTTTCTCTCATCCTTTCTACAGTCCCTTCCATTTTATGTTGATTTTCAGCCCCCCCCATTCCAGTTCATTATTTCTTCTTCTCCTTTTATCTCTATTTCCTTGACCTCTTTCCACTTCCTCACTATTCCTCTCTTCTCCCTCCCTATCCTTCTAGCCTTATCCCATTCTATTTCGTGTCCCGTTTCTTTTGTGTGTTTGAATAAAGCATTTTCTCCTTCTTTAATCTTACGTCATCCTTATGTTGCTTCAACCTGTTTCAGTCTCTTTTTTGTTTAAGGGGAAACAAGTGTCATTGTGTAAAGTCACTGTATCAATATATTTATAGCTATTGAAGTAACATTGTGGTACTTTCTATAAAATTCTTTTTGCATTTTTTTGTGAGAATGAACAAAATATAACACTAGGCAATTTTGGGTACTCGTACCCAATGTGCCATAAACGTTACTTTTTAAAAATATCTTCACTGCACCCATGTCATTGAGGCTGGCTCCAAATTGCAGAGAATGTCCAGAAATGTTACCTCTTTTGAATCTTGCCACTAGGTTTACCTTCCTGACTTTGTACACAATTAGAAACAATCGCAAACCATTGGTAGGCCATATTGTGTTTACTCACCTTATGTTTTAGTGTGGGTCGATGTGAGCTGATCGAATAAACAATCCTACTCTTCCATTGTTGTTAAAAGATCGACTTTTCATTAATTATATAATTTTCATTCTGCAGGTGCATCTGGGATATAATAGTGATTCCGCCATGTATTGGTTTCAGAAGTACAGCAAAGAAACTTCTTTTCACGGATACGCCATTGCATTCGATGGGAGGCGCAGAGCGTTAGAAAGGTATCTCTGAATCTATTACAAGAATCAAATGAAAACCTTGAAAATCCAATAAAAATTGAAGGGCAGACTGTACACAGGTCAAATTTACATGAGGAATCAACTGTTATTTACAAAATGGCCTCAAGGCTGCAAAACTAATCAAGTGAGTGTCAAAATGCCAATTTAATTTTACAGAGGGCACCTCCTCTTCACACTTGCATAAGTGAAGAGGAGTGGTTTATTGCCCTCTGTCAGCCTAAAACGTACAGAAATTTCTCGGCAAATGAAAATTCCATATATCTGTGCATGCTTACCACGCCAGCAAGTTTACTGATGGAGGAGAAGGTTCGACAATGGCCTCAGTTCGCAGGCAGATTGGTGGAAAGGCCTTAGCAATGGCTCATAAGTGACTGCATATCGACTCCAAAAACTTATTCTTCTTAAGGTATCCAGGCACTAACTCAAAGTTCAAAATATATGTAGATCAGCAATAGGTCCTGTGCTAAAATGCAGCAGACATGTGCAATATTATTTACAGAAATCTACTAGATAAGAGACAATAACAAATTAAGGATTTCATTTGACTCCCCCTTGTATTATCTCGTGTATATTACAAATTTAGATACTGAAATTCTGAAATATATGTCTTTAAAAACGAAGACGATATATGCTTTTTCGATTTAGTCGGTTTTAAAATAATTAATTACAATCACATTTCCTAATTGTGTTTCCCATCTCGCTACGACGCCAGGGGTTTTTCGATTTAGTCGGTTTTAAAATAATTAATTACAATCACATTTTCTAATTGTGTTTTGCCATCGCGCTACGACGCCAGGGGTTACGGGTTCGAATCCCGACCTAGGCATGGAAGTTAGTGAGTGTCCATTCATGAATTTCATCATATCATCACTCATCGCCATTTTCGCAATTTGCCAAAAGTGGCACAAAAGCAACGTAAAATAAAGCAAGTCAATCAAATCTAATTGTGTCTCATGCCATGATACTCTGCAAGAATTTTCCAATGGCGGGTGCGAAGAAAGGAATAAACATAGTTCAGCTGATAAACTAGATGATTTTAAGAATGACATGATAGAGTAAGTAAAAGGAGTTCGTCTTTATTCATGTTCTAGCCTTACAGACATACGTGTGCCATTATTATGGGAAAAATAAGTTTACACCTACATTGAGTGCGGAAAATGACATCTTGCAAATGGCGCTTATTTTGGTGCGCCCATGAACAGAGGCGCAACCACGAATATTTGTCTGGGGCAAGTTACAGGATATACGTGCCAATGATAATAAAAATAACAATAACAACAATAATAATAATAATAATAATAATAGTAGCAGTAGTAGTAGTAGTAGTAATAGTAGTAATAATATAAGTAGTATCAAAGACGTTATTATTCTCTAATTACGCAAAAGGGGGTTGAAGTCGGTGCTAAAGCATTTGTGTTGGAACAAACGATTTGGAATATTTTTTTTTAGCACGTTCAATTTCATATTAGTAGCTAATAATGGAGAAACAAGCACCCAAACTATATTTTTGAAAGTCAGAAAATGCATAACGAACGTAATTCATTTTGTACATAATTATTAGTATAACTTTCATGTACAGCATAGGTTTTACACATGTGCGACATGAAGCGACGTAAATCGTGTCTGTGTGCGCTGATTTCCCTCCAAACAATTGTTCATTCATTTAAGACCAAACTGTTTGGCAGAAACAATCTGAAGTGTAGTTTGTCTTACTTCCCTCTCAGGCAACTTACAATGCGTTACAGAAGAGAATGAAATTGCGAGAGAAGCGAGCAAGGCAATTTTTAGATCTAAATTTTTACAAACTGAAAACAACATTGATTTAATAGGATACAAATAATTTCATGCTCCATGCTCTTTTACAATTATTTTTATTGCATGTAGATAAATCCTCCAAATCGACCAAACTTTGCTAAATTTTGAGCAGGGTGTCGTTTATATTGGATGAGTAAGATCTTTTTTTAAAATTTCTGTGGTTATCGTTAATAATTTGCTGTAGGAGCCCATGTCCATATGTAAATAATTATGTCAATCGTCATGTTTCTGCCATAATTCACGGAGCAAATTGACATGTAAGAATTTACCCCTTTTAAGTATCCACTCTCGAGACGATGTTCATTTTTTAAATCTCACCGCACACGCTGGAATTATACTTGTCAGAAATGCTTCATCGATGGTGTTTTTGGAACGACTGAAGAATAGACTGAGAGAAAGCATCTGTCAAACTTACCTTATCATGCAAGGTTGGCGATTAACATTACGTGTAGACCAGACCTTGAAACAAGTGTCTCACGATCCCATTTGCCTTTACCGCCGGAACACCAAATTTCAACCTAACGTTAACTCAGATAAGGGGGAGAATGATTCCACATACATTTTACAGATTCTTCTGGACTTGCATCCTGGTGTCCTTCATCAGCGCATCTACACAGCTTGTTTATTCGTCGTGGACAAACTTTCAGGACAACCCAACTATAATCACCATGAAGCAGGTAGCAATGCACCATGTTACCCCAATCTCAGCTTTACTCTATTGCCCAGAAAACATCACGTCGCCATCCAAGATATCAGCATTTGTTTCGCGGTATGTACGAGTATAAAGATATGTCTTATTCTATAGTAACACCTCTATTTAATTTTGTCTTCCACAAGATTCACTTCCAAAAATTTCCATCGATATTTCTGTTCATGGGTGTGTGGGGTGGAAGTGGCAAGTGATTACAGGTTTCAAAAATACTAACATTTTACATAAATTTTATGATAATTTTCAATATATTTACCATACTTTTATGAAATAGCTTTAAAAGTAATGTAATGTTTGTTTATGTAATGTGTTTGCTATCACGTGCGTTTGTGAAAGAAGAGTGGTTTGCACGTATATTGGATGATTTTCTAAGCATTTTTGACGTCCAATCAATTAATATAATTGTAATACATAGAAGTTACAGTAACGCAAGCAGTGAGAATATAAAGCAAATCTGTGCCCCCTTCTCAGATTCGTTCCCAAACAATATTCAATAAAGGAACATAGCGTTACCCCCACACTCCCTATACGCCTTCATGGCGTGGTGCTAAGCACAGGGGAACACTTTACTTTTACATAACGTGGACCGAGTATTATTCCATGTCGAGAACACGAAGCATTACGTCTGACAATCTTCATCTATTATTTCTCTTTGGCCTCTCCGATAGCGCAGATATAGCGTCGTCGCCTTGTAATCAAGAGGTCCCGGGTTCAATACCCGGTGTAGGCACATAGTTGTTCAGATCCCACTCTGAACTGTAGGTCCAGTCCTAATTAGCCTTACTGCGCATCACGAGAACTTAAAACACCAACCCAACCCAATCAATCAATCAATCGTACGTATTTCTCTTTGGCTTCACTGCTCAATTTACTGACAAGGGAGGTTATCTAAGTGTCCCCCTCCGATTTCCATGAAACTTGGCAGGTGTATAGAGGGACCCAAAGGAAGAAATATGTGTTTCTTTGTTTCGGCTAATAAATAGTTTTAGGGGGCAAACTCCCCCCCTCAAATGTCAAGATGAAGACAAATTGCAGTGGGGATCTGCCCCCTGTGTCCCCCTCCGCTTTCCATGAAACTTAGCATGTATATAGAGGGGCCAAAGGAAGAAATACATGTTTTTTTGTTTCGGCTAAAAACGGTTTTAGGGGGCAACCACCCCCAAATGTCAAGATGAGAACAAATTGAAGTGGGGATCTGACCCCTGTGTCTCCCTCAGGTTTCCATGAAACGTGGCAGGTGTATAGAGGGCCCAAAGGAAGAAATACGTGTTTTTTTTTGTTTCGGCTAAAAAACTGGCAGATATACAAGTGGAGCATTTGAGATATGGTGTGCATATCACTGGCAAACACAGGTATCACCGACGTGACGAAGAAGGGTAAATATGCCACGCGAGAGCATACAATGTGACAAAATGCGTTACATAACACACGATACATGCTTGACACAAATCATGTACAACGTACCTACCACGACGTATCACCGATGGGCAGTCTGTCAGGAGATACCTCACAATCAGAGGAGATAAGAGTAAGGAAACGCGAAATCGTGCCAGGAGGCCAGTTAAACACAATTATCAGGTGTGCTGTAGTGGGATGGTATGCACGATAAGACATCATGAATCCAAATTCCGTATGTGTGACCACGTATATATAGGCTCACAGAAGAAAATAAGGACAACCGTTCTGTATGGAGGTACCATGTTGAATGTAGTGAATGTGGTCACACTTTTAATACAAGGCATTTAATGCCAGTAACCCATCTCCTTTAACAGCAGAGGAGGCATATGTCGCAGACATTGTGAAGGACGTCATTGAAAGATGTACATAAGATCCTGCATACATCGTTGAATTTGCTACTTCCTTGGACTTTGACCAGCAAGACGATACGTATGCACACGCTCTGGAAGATACAGATGATGACACGACCACCGACCACACGTCTCCGACCACCGTGCAAAATCAGTATAAGAAGGTTACCTGAACACGGCAACTACGAAGATGGGAAGAGCAGGTACGTGCAGGAGGAACACGAAAAGAAAAGCTGTGTCAGGTTTCCAAATACGTTTTAGACAACTTTAGTGATGCCGTGCAAGCACAGGTTCCAATTCATGATATTGATATTCGGAGATGGGCTCTGCAAGCTAAAGCTGAATTGAACGTTCCTCGGTTTACAGCGTCACGGTTTGGGCTTTGGAAATTCAAGAAAACACATCACATCGTGTCCCGGAAGGTCACCAAATTCGTTACACGCACAGCTGCTGGCAAGAGGGAACATGTTCAGAACGAACGTGACGGCTTTGTGGATACTGTAAATGCGTTTAACTCTGATCAATGTGTTTTAATTTAGAAATACACAGTGGTCGCACCCTAGCTATTAAGGGAACGAAGAAAGTGGAAACTATTGTGCAATCTGTTACATCCACAACACACAGCTACACCATTCAACCAATTATTTCGGCCGCGGGAGAGGTGTTGTCTCCTCTCTTTCTTGTTCTGAAGGAACCTGGAGGTACCTTTGGACCCTATGTCAACCGAACACTGTTCCGTCACGTATTTCTTCCTTTGGGCCCCTGTATACACCTGCCAAGTTTCATGGAAATCGGAGGGGGACACAGGGGTCAGATCCCCACTGCAATTTGTCTTCATCTTGACATTTGAGGGGGGAGTTTGCCCACTACAACCATTTTTTAGCCGAAACAAAAAACACGTTTTTCTTCCTTTGGGCCCCTCTATACACGTGCCAAGTTTCATGGAAATCGGAGGGGGACACTTAGATAACCTCCCTTGTGAGATGGAAACTCGTGATTTATATATAACCCGCATAACTGCAGTGTTGTTTGGGTTGTCTGCACACAAGGCGCTTGGTGTCAGACATCGACAGCTTGCTTCAGTGCTTTTTCAATAAGGTCCTTAAAACCCTGACTGTACAGTCTTAGAAAAAAATACCTGGGCCACGGGACGTAGAATTTCGTAACGTCTTAAGCCTGTTGTTTATGCAACCCAAATAACAAAACATTCGCTTAAGTTTGCCTGGTGATTCTGAGTTCTCGGGAAGGATTGAGCTTTGATAGCATGAGTCACATGACTCGTGCCCCAGCCAAAACAAACAGCTGGGTGCTACGATGCCTCCAGAAGAAAATTTCAGGAACTGGTTTCTTGACGAAGCTACTCGTAAGGAAATACTATTCTTTCAAGTGATATTAGAGTCATTGTCAAGAAGGTTCGCTGAAATGATGGTTCTCATCACAGACCACATGCCACACGTTAATTGTTTAAGTCCAGTTCATGCACTGGACCTACAGATTAAAATGGGATCCGAACCAAATCCTCTCTATTTGGTATTGAATTCGGAAGGCTTTCATTACATGGCGAAGACGTTACCACTACGACATCAGAGAGGCAATGGAACCCCTTGAAAAATAGATAAGCGAAAATTGCTACGTGACAAACCATATTTGCCCGTAAATTTTAAAAATAAGACAATATTTTGTACTGACAGTTTCGAACCGTGGGAGAGGCATATATTTTTTTGTACCATCGTCCATTTCACGAGTTTATAATTCTTCCTCACCGACACGAGTAACGCGAGTGGTAGAAGAAAAGCGAAGTAAAATAACTGAAATAGAAATATAAGGAAAAAGCGAAATAAATTTTATTCATAATATTCTGCAGTCACTTGAGTTGTATTCACGGGATGCTATCTTTAAAGAAAGCCGTGGTCTCTTCCTTGTCTTTTTCTCTTCCTTTGTGCTCTTGCTTCCCCCGTCACGATTGGTCTAAAACTAATTAATGCGACGTTAATTAAACAATCCAAACAAAGAAACAATGCACAATCAACTGCACAAAACAACATTCCAAATGTTTTCGAATCGGAAAACAATTGAGATGCTGTAAAATGACTTAAGATGCAGTAATAAAGTGGGAATTCGGTACCGTATAGAATTAAATCGGTAGAGATGTTCGATTTGATTGGATGTTTGTTATTTAGATTTGCTATTCTTTCACTTTTGGCAAATAGCGACGATGAAGATGAGTGATGCTGTGATGAAATTGATGAAGGGACACTTACCAAGGACACCCACGCCCAAGTCGAGATTCTAACCAGGGACCCATGGTATCGTAGCGCGCTGTGCTAACCACTCCTCCATGGAGTGGACATTATAGCATATTTTGTGTTCTCAATTGGGATCAATCAATGGAATGAATAGGCATATTATATGATTAATAAATTCATATCATAATACCACGTCATATTATTCGGCACGAAGTAACATCAGAGACATTCAATCTTGCATTTTTGCCTTTCAACTAATTCTTTGAATTCAGGTTAATCACAACAATAAGATAAATTATGAAGCAAATGATAGTTATTACGAATTACCTGACAGAAACAACATTAAGCAGGCTCGGTGGTCAAGCTCATTAAGTGATTGACATTCGATATCGTCGCCAAAGTTCCCGGGTTTGAGTACCGCCCTTGTCGGGGGTGTTTGACTATTTCGTCATCAATTTCATGTAATGGTCACTCGTCCTTATCGTCGCGATCATCGAACAGGGAATAAAAATTATAAAAATAAATACGATGGAAGAGTACTTACTTCATCTCTCACGAAATCTCCTACAAAACCGGAATATATAAAATACATGTATATTCATTCACATACATTTTCGATTTCTATATTTAACTAATCGAGACCGAGAACGGGAGAGCAATTTTTAATTCGACAAACCGAGAGACGGAGAAACTGTCAAGTCTCGTTTCTTCTTGGCACCTCCGTAATCGAGTTGTTCTGTTTGTCATTGGCTTTGTATTGGCAATTATTGTCATTATTCTTTCCCTGCAGGTAAACCATAACGATGAATTATGATGAAATGAAGCAGATAAAAGGGCAAGAACAAGAAAGTCATGCCTGTTCGGGACTCCAACCCAGAACCTTACGTAACGAGATTTGAAATTCTGGAGAAGGCGTCCGTGTTTCGCTTGGTTTTCTCTTTCCTCTACTTCCCTTATATTATCATACATGTATAATAAAAATGGATCTGATACGATATGTTGCGATTCATAATTGTGCTGGTTAGATGCTACAGATGTGAACTCCAACCTGCAGTATATTATTCCCTTTTGTTTCGTATCTGGTTGAACATGAAATTTTCTTACACTGTGACAATTTCTTTCTTAGTTTTGGTTTGGTGCACAGATATGCTAATCTGGACTCGACCTTCAGTTTAAAGTGGGATACTAACCACTATGTGCATCCACCGTGTATCAAACCCGGGATCCACTGATTACAAGGCGACGACGTTATCACTACGCCATCGAGGAGGCCCCATGACAAAATGTTATTCACTCGATCTCTACCATAATTTATTTCAGCATTTACATTTTCGATTTCTTCTTCTTTTTTCCTTTTGTTAACTACTCTTATACAAATTTTTTTTTGCGTCTTCGAATTTCTTCTTGTTTCAGGAAAAAATAATACATGCAGGCTGTATAAAAATCCCATGTTCAAATAGATAAAACGTTCACTCTCGAGAACTAATTTACATGTTTATCACTAAAGTAACCATTAGGAAGGAAACTATTGAAATGGTAACTGATATAACTGCAGATGAAACAATACTTACAACCACTAACGAAATATCTATTCTTGTGTAGCCTCACAGACAAGTATATGGTGAGTCATTCACTCTTGCTGACTACGGGCGAAGGTCACTGAACTAAAGGGTGGTGGCAAGCAAGCAGGCTTCTGCTCTACCAAAGACGAGGTCACGTGTTCCAGTTATCAATGGCGTACGAAATAAGGAGGAACACAGCTATCTGACGTATGATTTGGTCCCGTCATTGCACGTAGAACACTTTATCGTCGTGGCCTTGAAGTTCCCTCAGGGCACTCCTACGTAAAGGCTTCTCAGCTAGAAGGATATCTTCCCCATTGAGTGGAGGAAAAGTGGGTGCGTATAGAGGTCCTTCAACTTTCGTATTCTTTTTCATTTCAGAACCCGTGCTGTATCGTCGACTTAATCCAATCTATCCGATGTAGGTTTTAGGTTCTGTTTCTGTTCGGTTATTTCACGTTGTCTTCCTGCTTATGTTATTCGCGACGAAGCTTCTGGATTCGATAATCTGGACAATAACGGGATTGTGTTGGTTGCTTGATTTGGTGTCTTAAGTCCACTTTATGTCCTGTTAGGCTAATCGTGAATGGACCTACAGTTTAAAGGCGGATCCGAACCACTATGTTCCTCCACCGAGTATCGAACCCGGGATCCCTTAATTACAAGGCGCCCACGATCACACTCCGCCATCGGGGATTGTGTTCGCAACGAATGAATCAAATTTGAGTGATATGATATGCAACCATTGGAAGACTATTGAAAGAAAAGCAATGGGAACCTGCCAGTTTTTCTACTGCAGACAGGAAACCATAAACATGGAAGAGAAGCTTATATTCTATGAAACCTGACGCTATGTGCTCGAATACTGGCTAAATATAATCCATAGAGGCATAGCAACGTTAAACAACCTCTTATATGATACATATAGGTTTAAAAAGGTCGAAATACAAAGATTGTGTGCGCCTCACTGATGGCGTAGTGGTAAGGCCTTGTAATCAAGGGGTCTCGGGTACGATACCAGGTGATCGCACATAGTGGTTCGGATCCCACTTTAAACTGTATGCATTTCAGATTAGTCTATCTGTGCCGGTGACTCAGTCGGTAACGCGTCTGACTACCATGCTATAGGCCCCGGGTTCGATCCCCGGCCGGTTCAAGCCCGGGAACTTTTCTAACGTTGGAAGCGACCCCGGCGCCCACCCAGCGTCGAATGACATGGCTACCTGGGGGAAACCCTGGGGGTAAAGGCGGTCAGGGGCGTGATGCTGATCACATCACCCACACTCACGAACGAATCAAGAAAGTGTGGGGCGGCGTGATGCTGATCACATCACCCCCACTCACGAACGAATCAAGAAAGTGTGGGGCGTTACCCCCACACCCCCTATACGATTTCATGGCGTAGCGCTAAGCACAGGTGAGAACTTTACCTTTTTTTTTTTTTTGCATAAAGTGGACTTACAACAAAATTTAAACTTGCGATAAAGATTATGATAAGGTATTAAAGAATTGGGTCTAACACATTTTTTTATTGTTTACCAATGACATTGTTAACTAATATTCTTAATTTCAGTTTCAAGATAAAATCGGCTACGAAATAAAAGGAGTGGGTTCATATTTCTGTTACGAAATTCCACTTTCGTAGTAGACCTGTGCCACACTAAGATGTGACATAATAAACAAATCTGAGACACTTTCAAAGTATTAAATTGCTATCTACGTATTTGGGAACAATCTTTCAATATAATACTTTTTTTGGACGCGTCAAATCATAGTATTTATTTCCTGTTTTAGCAGCTTTAAGAAACCTGATTTGGGGGGGGGGTTACAAATGCCCTTTCTGCTCCCGTCAAGTTACGCCTATGACAAACAGGAATTCAAAGTAAAAGACTGTCCCGACTAAATAGGGAGACACTTCTGATAGATTTACAATTGGGAAAATCATAATTAAGCGTGTAGTTGAAAACAACCTATTTTCATATATTGCATGCAGCTCTACTTTTTCTGCAATGTGGATCAAGAACTGGGGACGTGGAGAAGCACAATACTCCACGTAACCAATAGTCACGTGACCCTCTTTGCTTTCCTGTCATGTTGACCTTCGCGTGGAACACATTTCTCGGTGTTAAGACAGGCAAAATCACCCGATCATCGAAGGGTGCAATATGTGTTGCCTACCCTCCTGCAGTACTTGCTCCTATTAAAGCCTTATGGGGAAGAACTTTTTTCCATGACTGTACGTACGTACGTACCTTGGAACAAATTGCTATATGCTTGCACCTCAAGAATGATAGTACCAATAACTGGAGTTCATATTGTGAAATAACAATAAAATGAGTGGAAAATACGAAAAGTACACTGTGAAGGAACTCTCTTCGTTCAGCCATTATATGAAATATATCCACTGTTGACTTATTATTAGAGCTCATATTTCAGTAGAGCACGATAGTAATCCAAACCACTATTGACGGGAACGTTTTCCGATAAGTCGTATATATATATATATATATATATATATATATATATATATATTAATGTTTCTAAAATCTGTTATGAATATGTAAAGTGGGTTTGCCCAGACCTCCAAAAACCTATTTTTGAATTTTTATTGAAAGGAAATAACAAGATAAGATTCTAAGATATGTATTTTTCTTTCGTTTCATCACATCCATATATAATGCACTAGATTTAGAATTTCCTTCCGAGTGTAATGCGTTGAGTGAAATAACTTATGATTTCTTGTTAAGTGAACCAGAATACTTACAAAAGGACATTCTCGCTATAAAACCAGAGAAATTTGGACCAATAATTGGTAAAAATGATGATAATCTATGCATCACAATAGTGATCCACTTGATCATTGACGGGAATTCTTTCACGCGACTATTAAAGTGTTAAACGTTCAGGACATAACAGTGCTTGTTTTCAGAGATATTAGGGATAACTTTAATGAACACAATTTTGTTCTGTTCTTCTATTAATGTCTCTCTAACCATGAACTACCGTCGTGCTAAATTACAGAGCTCTCCTATTTTTTCTGTTGTTTAAAAGCTTCAAAATGTACATTACAGACATTTCCCAGGGGTAAATGTAACCCGCAAAGATTTCCTGGAGGAGTATGTCTACAGGATAGCCAATGCAAACAAAAGCAACATAGGAGACTTAGAGAAGTTCCAAGGGGATAAATCGTTGGATGTTTTCAATATGAGCAAGATAAGGAGACAAGTGAAAATAGACAAATCATTTAAACGTAAAGGAAAGGTAAATGCATATTTATTTAGAGGATGCTTTGCATGAATTCTGCTATTTTTGTTTTTAATCTATTGTATTCTAGTTTGTGGATATAAATATAAATAAAAATTAATACAAACTAGAAAATTTTCCTTATAAGGGTTATTTATTTTAAATATTATTACCTATCAAAATTTAATATATTCATTTACTGATATACTCTGCCGTTAGTCTCAATTACTCGTATTTATCTTGTATGGATTTCAAACTCAAATATGTTCGAAATTGCATTTCTCAGTAGTAATATATCTCTAGAACAGTTATAGCTAGAGATATCCTTATGGCTTACCTTACGTATCCGCATGAAAGTAAGGTATTTTTTTTCACGGAGAGAGGCATATTTATTTCCAAAATAACGTATCTCCCGAAAAGAAGTTAACGTTAAAGTTATAACGTTCCTGCATTTCAATAACTGAAATTACTGTGTCAATTAATTGAATGTCAATTAATAATTTAGGTTGACATTAATTTTTCAATATTCCCCTCTTGGACGTCTATGCCTTTCCATGAGCTTGTTTCTTCGTTTAGTGGAGAATTGGGTAGTAAGAGTGTTACTACGGGTGAACTTCGTTCGCTATGTAAAGTCATAAGGAGATTATTAATATTAGCTAATGTAGATCGTTTTGTCTAACCTAGAGAGATAGAAACGAAACGTAAAATAACAAAGAGTAAGGCTTCCAGATGTTTCGGTTTTCCGGGAGAATTCCGGTTTTTAATAAATGCATTTACTGACTTATTTATGCTCTCGATATTAGGATTCATTTCCCATTTATCATTTTTTGCTGGATACGATTCGAAGTTGGTAGATCTGCTCTATTGTTTGGAAATAATGTATTTCTTTCGATAGTGTGACTGTTCGCTGCAGTTACTCAGAGTTATTGAGACTGTAGGAATTCCTCGATAGTGTTCCTGGACATAATACCAGCGTAGAAAAGGAATTTTATCTCATGAACCTTAAGTCAAGAAGACTTAGGTGGGCAGGCCGTGTGGTACGAATGGGAGAGGAAAGAGGAGTTTACAGTATTCTTGTTGGGAATATACCTGTAGGAAGGCCAAGACGGAGATGGAGAGATAACGTTAAGATGGGCCTAAAGGAAATCGGTAGGGATGAAATGATAGATTGATCTAGCCTAGGATAGGGACAGGTGGAAGGCTTGTGTTGCTGCAGTCGTAAACATTCGGGTTTAAGAAGGCTAGAGAGTTAGTTCGTTAGAATGTTCACTGAGAAGACGAACTAAATCGTTTTCCCAGTGAACTTTATTCCCCACAAAATTGAACATATGTTTGTTTATATATGCAACGTCGAATGCCATAACACGTGACCTTGAAGTAAAAATTTCAATGTTTTCATAAAAATATATTTTTTTATAAAATTAATGCACCCTTAGCTTCAAAACAATCCCAAGATGAAGGTTGTACCATAATTGAAAGCAAAGCAAAGAATTGTTTTATTTTACTTGTAAGCACTTACATTTTTTACATTTATTGTAAGGCTGGCAACCCTCCTGTATGAATTCCGTGTATCACTGAGGGCTAAAATTTTACATATGTAAGTTGCTTCATGTCTTCTACCATTATACTAAATTTCATGAAAATCTGAAATGCTCGGGTTGAAAAGTTCATTTTTTGGTGATGATTTGGCATGGAATAACCCAAATGAATGTTCATAAAATTTGTTTAATGAAGAGTTATTAATAGAAGCAGTGAAACAGCCAATAATTTTTTTGAGCCTTTTAGAACATACTTTAAGCTTCAATTTGAAAGAAAAATTGGCATGATAACCTGCAGTGCCTTTTAGTGATAATTCAATTTGAATAACGTCATACGTTGACACAGAAAAATCAACATTATTTACAATATTTTTTCTGACTCTGAGTGCAAAGGAATATTGGTGACAATATATATATGAAATTTAGGAGAAAAAAATGAAAGTGATATGTCGATTTGACTCCGAGGTATTACGTTTTCTGTTAAGCACTGCAGGCCACCACCATGGCCTTGGCAATGACCGATCCATGCAAAATTCTGATAATTAGCCTCCTGTTTCTCAGTAACTATGAGGTGTAGAGAAGAAAAAAATTGCTGTGCTTGTACCTTGTTGGCATTAACAAATACACCAAGTTTTATTAAAATCTGAATCGGTGGGTTGCATGGCCTGGCGATTTGACGTGGTATCAGTCATATGTTTTTTCACCAAAATAGCAAATATCAGCAAGTTCCGTGAGGCAATTTCGTGAAATAACTACTCCGGATTTTAGTCTACCTCTTACGTTTCACGAACTCGTTATTTATTGGCCAACATTTGAAATGCATGCAAATTTCTTCGTCAAATAGTTTTTTTAATACGGAATATTTTAGTTAAACATGTGTTGAAGTAACGTATTAGTATTTCATTATATATTTATTATCGAAACCTGTTTTTCCATCACAATTAGGATAATTGCTACAATGTAGATGAATGATGATTGACTGAACACATAAAAGAAAGAACACAAACACATGCTTGTTCTTGGCTCTGAGAGAGTATATAGAGTAGACATTGTGTTGTCGGGAAGAAGGTGAAGTTATTCCTTACAGAGGCCAATGTTAACACGAATGTCGTACAGAAAATATATAAACAATAGTAAAACGTTGGATATGTCTCTCAGTGATTCATATGAATGAGGATTCTACCGTAAGCATTGGTAATATCTAGTAAAACACATGTAAGTTTTATGAAGGTGGTCGAACGCCAGAAAAGCCACTTACTATACTAAAATATTAAAGTTAAAAGCTGATTACGAGCAATAAACAGTACGTTAGTTTAACATGGAAAATGTTTTAAAACATTCAAATGCTTTATCTGAAATATAATGGCATGATTTTTTTTCAATCAGTGATGATGATTATTACAAATCAAAAATAACTAACATAGAGAGCCCAATCAATTATTATAAATATACTAATATTATTAAATATACATATTTATGATAATGTACATTTTCCAATCATCATTCGTGACGAAAACGGCTCAGATTGCATCCAGTTTGAATTTGTTTGAAAACAAGTAGTTTTAGAAAACTCGGAGAACAAAGTTTGTCAGAATATCCCACCGAACTTTTTTGATCGTCCACTTCTTTTCACAAAGGCAACTTACAAATTTGACAAGGATACAAGGTTTTTCATTAAAATATATTTGTCATGAAAATCGGAAATTATTGTTACAAAGCATTTATATTATTGTTTACATAACATTCCTGTGTGTGTATTTTTTAAATATACGTTATGTTTTCCACTTTGGTTAATCGTGACGATGAGCATACGTGATAATTACATAAAGTGGTTGAATGGGACTCGAACCTGTGACCTTGGGAGGCGATATAGTTAGGCTCTTGGCTTTCTTGGCCACACACTATCTCGCACCATATATTTCGAAATGAATTAAAATGTTCGTTTTCAAGTGTTCTTTAATATATTTGGCAGCCTTAAGAATGTTACAAGTGATATTTTCCATTCTTTATACAGCCGCGGTGGTCTAGTCAGTGTCGACCTCCGTGGCGGAGTGGTTAGCACATTGCTCTACACTGCCAGGGGTCCTGGGTTCGAATCGAGATTCGGACATGGATGTTTGTGATTGTTCCAATGAGAATACAGAGAAATACGAGAAAATTGATAAATGAAAAAATTAAGAAAAAATGGAAAAGTGAGGATACCACCATTTAGGGGTAGTTCCTTTCCTTTTCTTAAGAAAAAAAATAGTTGGTAGGGCGTCTCACTACCACGCGGGAGAACCGGGTTGGATTCTTGGGGTGGGTGATCCAAGGTCCGGCCTTGTCGCAGCATAAAGCGGTTCTGGGACTCACCCAGATTCAAATCAATGCGTACCTGTGGGTAATCCTCGCGGGTAAAGGCAGAGATCGAGATTGTGTGGGACACTACCCCCACATCCTCTACATGTTCATTCATGGCACGGTGCTATATGCACAGGGAACCTTTTTCCTATTCAAAAATAAGACATCTTCATCAGAGAAGCTGGCCTTACCAGCCTCATTCACCAGCAGAACGCGTCCAGCTGAGGTCATTGTCCTGGATTTGCACGGCCACGCCCATCTTTTATCCGAGGGAGGCCGGAGTCTTCAATTTGGCAACCCTGCAAAATGTGACATCAGGCGGCCGATGTCACTCGGAAGGAACATTAAAGAATGAACGTAAAAAAGTATTTATACAGGATGTTTCCGGGATGATGATACAAACTTTCAGGGATGATTGAGAAGGGCAAATGTATCAATTTGAGATAACGAACCCTGGTCCGCAAACGACTTAGTCGAAAGTTATTAGCGAAAATCGGTGTACGAAGATGTATTACTTTTATTACCTGCACAAGTTTCACAAGCTGCTACATTCACAACAGTTGTTCAAAGTGGCGTCCCCCAGCTTCGCTGCAGGCATGACATCGTCGCACAAAGTTCTGGCGTACCCGTTGGAACAACCCCGGGGTAGTTCGAACAATGTCACAGGCAGCGAGAATTCTTGCCAGGAGATTATCTTCAGCCTCGCAGGTTATTCCAACGGGTACGCCAGAACTTTGTGCGACGATGTCATGCCTGTAGCGAAACTTGGGAACGCCACTTTGAACAACTGTTGTGAATGTAGCAGCTTCTGAAACTTGTGCAGGTAATAAAAGTAAGACATCTTCGTACACCGATTTTCGCTTATAACTTTCGACTAAGTCGTTTCCGGACCAGTGTTCCTTATCTCAAATTGATACATTTGCCCTTCTCAACCATCCTTGAAAGTTTGTATCATCAGCCCGGAAACACCCTGTATTATGTAACCAATTCATCCTGTAATTACTTCATTCGCTCAAATTATATTCGCTAGTGTATTCAACGTTATTTTTCATAAGTAAAGCAATATGTTATAAATTTGTTAAAATACACATTAGATTTCCTGAGCCACATACCAGCATTTTACGGAGCATTTCGTAGCCTACTTTTCTCATGTGGTGAAGCATCAAATATATTAAATATCCAATATTGATGTCATTAAGATTTTAAATTATCATTTGCAAAATAAATCAACGACGTCCAAGAGCTATAACCGTGACATAGAAGCAGACTAATTTAAAACATGTTTACGCAAGAAGCAAATTCCACTCTCAGAAGTTGTGTGCATGAGGCACACACGCTAAGCTCTTACTTGTATTAAGTGCAAGGGTAAACTACAACACTAAAAAAAATCAGGAAACAATACAAACTCAATCACACCTGTAAGAGCCTAAAACCACAGACTGTGATAAAAGTGAACAGTCCTAACCTAACAAAGAGAGTAGAACCCAAAAGCACTAATTCCCTCACTGTAACATATCTCCGCAAGAGAAAAACAACGGAAATGTAACACCTTCTAATTTCTAAACCATGCAAAATTATCCACTTTCTCGCAGGGAGTTGTCACCAGCACTCGGAATTATTTTAGCCTTGTATATATGGGCTATATGCACACAAAACCAATTTTTGTACATCACTTAAATATTAAGGTGTTAAAGAGAATTGAATGTCATTCCGAAATGGTAAATAAAATAAGGGCAATGTGTGAAATGTACAGTTGGCCTTGTATTTTTCGCTTATTTCCAGTTATTCAACAGCAAATTTATATTTATATTGTTAATGCATGCTTTTCACTTTCACTTACATCGTAATGTCAATCTTCTCTCCAGATTTGGAAAAACAAAAACATTTTACGCAGATTACCTTGTTTTATACAAGAGCAACATGAGTTTTACTATTCGCGCTATACTACGTTGCTTTATTTTTAAGCCGGCGGAACATCGTTGCCGATTTTCATGATTCCGGCCTGGAATAAAGCTGGCACCCATCCATGACATGCTAATTTCTAGCAACTACACAGGTTTAATTTTCGAGTCAACTAATGCAAATTTTGTAATTAGCGTTTTATTGAGAAAAATAAAACCATCATATGGATTATCTCTTGTCACTTTACTATATATATGAGATTTCATTTTTGATTTGATATATGCAATATTGCTTTAATTGTAGGTTACACCGTTTGTGTTCGTGAGAATTGAGGACAGAAGAAAGGAAGAGATGAAATACGTGAGAACGGAATATGGCCTTTGTTACGCTTATAATTCTGTCTTAGGGTCGTACGAAGGGTAAGTAGTCCAGATACACATATACAATCAAGTAATATTATTCCGTTGTCCCAACTTGAAATTATAGCTATTGTCCAGTCTTACGTCTGGGAAAGGGAAGTGGGAGCGGGGAAGCGACCAATCCAGAGCGATAAGTCACACAGCACCCTGCACAACGAGGTTCGCGCGCAGCTCCTTCCGCGAATTCGTAACTCTCGGCGCCACCGTAGTTGTCTGGTTGGTCTGCGGCGTATTCTCCGTTTCCTACTTCCCTTGCCATCATGTAGGGCGCCCACCCTAAGACTAGACCAAGCGCTATAGTAAGGAAACGGGATCGAACACACGGTACGTTATGTTTACGAAAGTTTATGATATCTGAACAATCACCTAATTTCATGTGAATTATGGAGCAGACACCTTTATAAATTACTACGGTACAAACTAAGAAGTGTGTTTTCTTGAAAAGTTTTTTATTTTATTTTCGTGGAGAGCTCAATAGAATATATAACTGAAATATTTGTATAAAAGTGCCCTAATATGCGATAAGGACGGTAGGTAAATAATATTGCAAGGTGAAGAGAAAATCAAATAATAAATTACAGAATATAGCAAGAAAAATGTATTGTAGATACGATGTATGAAGGTTATATATGTACAGGGAAACTTCAAGCGTGTAACGCAGACCTCCGTGGCTGAGCGGTTATCACAGGGCGTTACGTTGCCACGGGTTTGAATCCCTGCCTGGCATGGATGTTTTTGTGTCTCTTCATCAATTTCATAATCGCAGCGATTAGCCATATGTAGCAGAAAAGCTACACTAAATAATGAAAATAAAATGAAGAGAGCAGAACATATTGTGTTTTTATTGTATGCTTTTGGGGTGTAAGGGGAGCTCCTTCCACGTAGTGCACCCAATAGTCAACCTCACTTCCACGTAATACACCCTGGACTGCAGACTAACGAGGCTCTGGCGACTACCCCATGGCCAGTATAATTCTGTGTTGTCTTGTGTTTTGTCCTTATTTGTGCTGAGAGCCCTTTTTAGCCTCAGCTTTTAACCAAGGTAAGGAAATTTTAGTTTTCAGACACGCTTTTATTTTTGTTATGATAAGGGGCTGGACCCCGTATAGTGTGACGGGTGCAAAATAGCCTCAGTGCTGACACACCCAAGGAATTTTAATTCAATTCAAAATTTAAATATTGTATGTTTTTGGTGTGATTGAGTTCATTGTACTCGGCCCCTCAGAAATTGACACTTTACCACAATTCAGAAGAAAAAATCAAGCAAAAGAAGCAAGGAATTCTCGCTCTGATACAGGGCCTCACATCTTCCTTTGCTTTTAGAAAACAAACAACAGGAAAGAGATACACTCCGAACCTCCTCGATGGCGTAGTACTAACGTCGTCGCCTTCTAATCAATGGGTCCCGGGTTCGCTACCTGGTGGAGGCATATGGCACAGAGGTTTGGATCCCACTTTAAACTGTAGTTCCAGTCCCGATTAGCTTATCTGTGCATAAAGTGGACGTAAAATAACAATTCAATGATTCACAAATGGAACTTCATAGAGCCCATAATTAAGAGAAACCTAAAGTAGACATTTCACACTTTACATTGTGCATTTAAATACTAAACTCGTGAGTTAGAAATGCAGGCGAAAATGATACTGAAATAAATTCCCAACTAGCTGACATCCGTGGCGCAATGTACATCACTGCGCGCTACGACGCCAGGGTCCCGGGTTCGAATCTCGGCCTGGCATATGAGTTTCCCTTTATTAATTTCATCACATCATCACTCATTCTCAGCTTTGCCAAAAGTGGCAGAAGACCGAAGTAAAATAAACCAAATCAACCAATCAAGAACTCCCCCCTCCCAACTAGGGAATCCAATTTTTCACACAAGAAACACTACAGCTTCACCTGTCGCCTCACACAGCGTTGACGTATGAAGTATTATTTACACATACTGGCACTCAAGTGCGACGCTTGCTTGATGAGAAACAGTGGTATCTGATATTGGGATACTATCCAATAATTGAGTTCGTTACTGTACATTAGGCTTTGCAAAGAAAAAGTTCTTTATTTACAGTTCTATAACTAGTTTGAAATTTAAGACATAGAAATTAGGGAAACTAAAATTTAAACAAATTTCTAAAATTTCTGAGTACAAACCGTCACACCACAATACACAACGTCACTGTGATTCAATAATGCTCATATTTCTATAAGATTTTACGAAGTAACTTAAATTTTCCTTTAACGCAATACAATGTTTTTATTTATTTATTTATTTATTTATACAAATAAATTCGAACATTACATATGAATACCTTCAATTCGGGAAATAGTGAAAAGTTGCTTAGTGCGGTGGTGTGAGAATGTGGCAAAAATATAAAATATCTTCAGTTTGTCGAGTAGCGGCTGGTGTCACATTGTGTTGTTGTAACAGTAGTTGAACTTGAATATTTTTAAGTGTTTTGGATATGCTCCTCTCATAATGGAAACTAGAGAAGATTATTCATTTGCAAATATTAACGACATAAGTCAGTATATTTATTAACGTTTTTCACGTTGACGTCACCACACGTGTTCTGCTGGTAACAGAAGTTCACTCAGCCGGCTCAATGATCTCTTTCTTCGATCATTTGTTACTTAGCATCACTCATCTCCCACTTTTGGCTAATGGCAATGATGAAGATGAGTGATGATTATGAAATTGTTGAGAGATACTCACAAACAACACCTATGTCCACGCCGGGATTCGAACCTGGAAACTTCATTGGCGAGACCGAATGTTCACCAGTTAATGCGCTTGGTCACAAATTCCTGAATGATCATGAAAGAATATAGCATATTGCAGCGAACTTATTTCAATCCCTGCGCTGATCTCTCAACTAGTTTTTCACCGATAGCATCTGCCATAACGTTTGTGCATCATTTATGTAGGAATGTGCACAAACCAATTTCGTTTGTGCTCAATGGAAATCCGAGATATTAACATCAAATATTAGGATCATTCTCGTACCTCTTGGAAAAGAGACAAAAGTAGTGTCAAACGTTTATGCATCTAACAATTTAATTTGTGTATCTTAAAATATACTGCTAGAAATGTAAAGTTCTCCACCTTGAATGCACCTGTCACTAAAATCCCACAAATCTTCTAAACAGCTGAAGAAGAAAGGAACTTGGGAACACAATGTTATGTAACACAATACATTACCGTGTAATATTTCTTTTCTTCAACGACGTTTCGAATTAGTTGTGTTAGCTGTGAATTTTGTCTTGCCTAATTATTATCATACTACTAATATATTCAATACTCTCACACTGGTAAATTTTCAATGCAAAATGTAATTGACGACAATTATCACAAAAAGTACCTACATAACGAAGCTACTTATATTTTAATTGCTCATGTATTTATCTTTCTTAACATTTTAAATGTTTATATATTAATCCTCTATTGATTCTGAAAGGAATATTTTCTCATTTATTCTCCAGAGTACGCCAAAGGAATGTAACGAATCGATCCACTATTCTTCATACACATTCATCAGATAGATTACGAAGATCCTATTATTTATTAAATTATGCTCGACTCAGTGCAAAGGTTATTATATTTTTCTACTATCTATCAAACGTGTATCATCATATAATATATAAAATGTATAATACATTATAAGGAATTACATGACAAGTTTTCAAGGGTAAAAGTTTTAACATACTTTTAAAATAGTAGTTTCTAGAATTTAATTCCAAATCTTGTTCCATCGATTTTTTTTAGGAAGTATTATCAAGTTATTAAGATCTGTCCATTCTAAGAACTTCAGTTCGCTCTAGAAATGTGGGAAAAGTAGCAGTCATATGTTTACTGCACTGCGCACTGCTACATCTGCCCGCAGAATCGAGGTACTCCTTTTCGGTACGGTAAACATTGCTGTTTCCCAGCAGGAAAAGAAAATAAATACTTTAAAAAATTTAAATAAAAATAAAAATGGAAAGACAAAGTAATTACTTTCACAAGTAAAGTCCCAAAACTACAAATACATTTTATCCCACCTATTAAATATTTCTTTCCAGTTAATCTAATTTATTTTACTTAAATTCAAAAATCCAATATATATCACTTATACTATATGCAACCAATGATAGTAATTTGTATTACAGGATACTCTAAATTCCAATTATGATGTTTTAAATGGAACACCAAGTTCCAATTTCTCATTTTCTAATACCCCAATAAATAAACCTAAAAAATAAAACAATTTATAGAATTGAAACAAATCTAAGCAAATATACTTTTCTCATAATCTGTAATTCCAATTTACAATCAGAATAAAGATTAAAATAATAATGGATAGTATAAAACTGAAAACTGAGTGTGCAACCGACCTGTTCTGGATCCCAGAATAGGTCGGGAACAAAATTATACTTTGTAACATATTGTATTTACTTACATGTAAGCCAAAATAAAGTTTGTTAATAGATAAATAGGGGACCCGAAACTCAGAGAAAACTGACGCCCTGGTTTCTATATAAAGGCATACGGGTAAGAAGCGCATATCCCTGAAAATATGCGGGCGGAGGCGGGGTCGACAGGGGCTTCCCCCCTTTATTTGCTTTTTTACTTCTTTTCAGATTATAACTATATTTGTGTGTGCCATGGAACAGTTTTAGTATACCATTAATAATTTTTTTAAAGTCACCTACAGTGACCTTTACAGAAGGAACAATATGAACCTCTTTTCAAGTGAGTGCAACCTGGACTGGATTTTGCGGACTAACGAGGCTCTGGCGTCTGGACTCGCAGTCAGTATCATAGGTGTAACTGGAAGTTTACCTTCGTGAGCTGGTAGATGAAATGTCAATATGAATACGTTGCATATAATAATGAAGATATTTCTTAGGGAACTGCATGCTATTGACATTGTGCATAAATAACGCAAGCACCCCACGAGAGAATTAAAGATTACTCTTCTAAGAGAAGATAAAATGTTTGAAGAATATAGGACTCGAGTTCAAAGAGGTATAACTTTGAAGTATATTGAACCGGTCTTGATAGATACTTCTTCGTAAGTAAGCAGTTAATTAAAGTATTGTTAAAAATTAGCAAAATGAGACTCGAAATTCGCCAGAAAGGTTAGTTACAATGAGTGAAGATGAAGGTGATATATTTTATCAAGTTATCGAAGAGATGGAACAATATACCAGAAGATAAAGAATGTATCTATGTTGGTGGACTACTGATGGACATTGGATGGATCCATGGGCAAAGGTTGACAAAGACAACTACTGAGCCTGTAAATTTAAACTTCTAATTTATTGTTTAAAACTTGAAGTTAACGTATGCAGTTAAAGTTTACATACTCCCTTTTCTCTTGTGTTCGAAAATGGTTTAACCTACGCAAATCTGGCAGAAATTGAAAAGCATACGAAGTGTATCGAAAAACTCAAATGTATTACAGGTACAGAATCTTTGAATTGAACATATTTATATAAGCAAAAATTCAAAATTGATATTTGTATCAAGTGTTTCAAATGTTTTCTTCTTCACATTTGTGCACTTACATTATTAAACTGCAATATAAGACATATTCTCGAAACGAATATCTTTTGAACTTTGAAGAAACATGATGTGTTATAGCTATATACAATTTATATCTGTTAATCAGTTAATCGTTTCTGCTACTTTTGGCAAATCGGGACGATGAGAATGAGTGGTGATGAGATGAAACTGGCGAGAGGACACTCACAAAGAACGGCCATGGCTAGGCCGGAACTGCAACCCAGGTCTCAGGAACTTCAGTGACGAGATCAATGTACGACCTCACTTAGTTGTACGGTGTGTAAGTCACGACCGGTAACTGTATCGAATTTTCAAGTTTTAAGCAGACATCCATACAACAATGAAATGCATGCGTTGGCTGATGTGATATTGTATTTGAAAGAAATCGAATGAAGCATTTAACAATGGTAGAAATAAAAACGATAAGGTGCTAGTGATAATTTCAAGGAAAGACGTCAATATTGTGACAACAATAACTGATGTCAGTTTATAAGTTTTATGCTGAAATTTATTCAGCATCTAGGCACGGTAACCTTTGATGTGACCTATTTGGTAATACCTTTGAGTGAAATCGGTCAACAGTGTTTGAAATGAGCGAAACAGAATACCAGATTTGCTTAAGTTGCTGGTGATCCAAATTTTGACGATATTTTCAAATTTTTGTCTACACCATATTTTCGAAGATTAAGAAACAACACTCGCATCGGGGTACCGATTAAATTTTAGTTTTTTTTAAAAAAAATATGTAAAACTCTCTTTGTATAGTGAAATGTGTTCGTGGCCAATAGCAAAAATATTCCGGCTTAACATTTGCAGGATGTTTATATCCTTGTAGCTGAAAATGTTAAATACGTGATGTATTTTTCCGATGATCGGTTGAGCCACATCGATTAACGCATTTCAGGATGGTAGGCAAGAAATGCATTTTTGAGAACATGCAAATTATGCTGATATTTCCGAATATTTTCTCTGGTGAAGAGTTAAGAAGTCAAGATGCAAAACATGCGAGTTTTAAGAAGTGGCAGTTAAATGTACAGTCACGGACACTTCTGGGTTGTAACGACCCTATTGAAGAAGCACTGAAGCAAGCCATCCATGTCTGACCACCAAGTGCCTTGTGACTAGACAACCCCATCAGCATTGCAATTCTGCGGCTTGTATACCAGTCACGGGTACACATCTCTGTAAATTGAGTAGTGATGCCAAAGAGAAATACGAGATGAAGATTGTCGATCGTAATTCTCGTGTTCTCGACATGGAATAATACTCGGTCCACGTTACGTTCCATTATTTAATGTTGTTTGGGAACGAACCTGACGGACTGGGTTTATATTTTCACTCCTTGCATTACAGTAAATTCCATATTTTACAATTATATTAATGCTTTGAACGAAAATAATGCCCAGAAAAACATCGAACACACGTTCACACCATTCTTCTCACACACATGCACGTGAAAACAAACACACAAAGCTAAGTTTTAACTTCCAAGTGAATGTCCAAATAACAGTAAATGGAGAAGCACGATGTGCGAAACATGGGATTTTTAACAGAAAGAATGCGTTTATTTGTGACATACGTGGTTTCTATTAATAGACAATGGAACAATTATGAGAGAAATTAACAAGCATATTCGTCTTCAGGTGTTGAAGAAGGGAACAGACTGACTGGAAAAAAAAATGGTGCTATTGATGGAGTGTTGGTTAGCGTACAGAGCTTTCATCAATGAGGTCTTGGTTCGATCCCCACCAACGACAATTTTTTATATTCTTTTCTACTAGTGAAGAAGTATGTAATATTGTTTTCTAGGCATTTTGACGAAAGGATACACATCAAATTTGTTCGTTTAATCTGTATTTTCATTCTTCTAATAAGTTCTCTATCGCAAGGGGATATAGAGATTCTCTAGCTATGGGATGAATATCTTCTCAATGGTTACGTAGCTACGACTCTCCAGTCCCTTCCACCCACTTGTCTTATTTATTTACTTCATTTCATATCTAACGAAAACACACATATATATGTTTGAACAAGAAACACAACTCGCGTCGAAGGTTCCAGACTCGAGTTCTGGCTCTTTTTTTTTTTTGCGAGGGTGATTATTCTTGTGTGTCTGTTTATCATCTTTGTCAAAAAAATATTCCTCATTATTGCCGTGATTAACCTAGGGAGAGACCAAAGCGATTGAAATAACAAAAGTACAGAAAATGCAAGTCACATCTGCCTAGGCATGTTATACCTTGGGAATTAGCAATCTGAAAATTAACTTGCGTTTCAGTCGACTACTTGAAAAAGAGTTTCATGTTGTCTCGTTTGGAGTGTTTGTTATCGTGTTGGACTAGCATGCGGGCAACCCGAGTTCGAGCCCAGCGGAAGGAAAGTTCTTTTTTTTGTCTAATTTCATCCAACCTTATTTATAAAACTGAGGTTTCTGCAAAACCTTTTGAATTGCATGCCACTTCGTATGTTGGTAATCTGAAAGCAGCAAAGATGAAAATTTGATGTTCCGAAGCGACGATGTATTTGTGTATGTGTTGAAAAAACGCAGTTATTTATTAGCGAAAAACATGCAGACACGTGATCATTGAGAACGCTTCCTAGTTGTCAGTGCTAATATGGCAGTAGCTACAGTCTGTCAACACACACCAACTTTCACGTTTCCCGTAAAATGATTACCTTTCCACGTATCAAAATCATGAGTGCTGTCTAAAGCAATACTTTGATACTTGCGTTTGCATGTTCGAATCTAAAGTAATACGAAACTTTTTTTCCCCAATAAATGACATTGAAACAATTAATAACTGTTTGCAATGTGATATTGATATCATATATGGAAAGAATAAAAATGGAAAATTTCGCTTAAAACAACTTATAAATAGGGAGCGGAAGTTGAAGTTTCATCTTTTTTCTGACATCTCAGACACGATGCCCATTAAATATACTAGTAGTGTAATTGATGATATTATTAGCGCACTTATAGCGTAGAAAAGAAGAGCTCATATGATTAAACAGCCCGATTTGCCCACACTTAAAATTATGCCAAGATGCCCTTATTCCCCATTTCTTCAAGTGTGATATGCTCTTAATCCTAGGAATTTTGAATCCTAGTGTAGAAAATAAGAACCCTCAATAGACAGATTTGCCCACACTTAAAACTATGTCAAGAGGGGGCATATAGCCCAATCGGCCATGTGTGTACATATTTAAATCTAAAGAATTTTGAGCCCTAGTGTAGAAATGAAGAACTCCCCTCAGACAGATTTGCCCATGTGTGTAAAAGCTACATCTCTCAGTTTGTTGTCCATAAACTTGTCAAAAATATGCCCCCCTTGATATTGTTTTGACTATACTTAAAACTAGGTCAAAAATGCTTATATTCTCATCCTCTACAACTTACAGATCAATACAATAGGGCAAGGGCAGGGAAGCAAATTGGTTTCATGTTTTTTCTAATCTTTGATCAGTTTCATGTCCCGGCCAGCAATAAATTATGCACGCCTGGGAGATTTTATATGCTTGCATGCATGAGATAAAATCTACACTGTGCCCTTTCAGGAAAAATTCCCCATACATGCCATCATGTCATTGACTCCAAGGGAAATTCTTAGTAAAAAGAACATTGGCCTCTTGCATGTTGTCATATATGCCTGAATTGGATTCAGGTTTTGCCTTCTTCTGATAATATATACCCGAGTGAGACTTACAGAATATTCATTGCACAGTTCATAGTCCAACTTTGAATGGTATTTAGCTGATATAGAGCTCATAACTCCTGGGTTCTGATGCTCAATAGAATATGGACATAGTCCCATGGCTTATTGCCTTGTAAACAAGAGCTCTGGGTTTGAGTCCTGGTAAAATGTGAGGCCTCCCCTGATTGCAAAGTGTTAATATTGTTGCCTTGTAAACAAGAGCTCTGGGTTTGAGGCCTGATAAAATGTGAAGCCTCTCCTGATGGCAAAGTGTTAATATTGTTGCCTTGTAAACAAGAGCTCTGGGTTTGAGTCCTGGTAAAATGTGTAAGATTGAAATACATGTGGCAAAATAATATCTCCATAAGTGAGATTTTGAGAATATTCACTTCTAGTTGATATACAACTGATAGCTCCCAGATCTGAAACCTGGTAAAGTGTGTTGTACAACAGCATAAAAGAGCAAAACTATTTTATATTGGGGATCACCAGAGCCTAGTTACTGCTGTTGTCTGGGTATAAAAGCACCAGCTCAGCCACTAACTGCTGTTATAATTGTTTTGGCATATTGTCCATAGTTCTGTTTTCTTGGACCAATTAATTTTATATAAACAAACAACAAAAATGCCAAATCAAAAATATTGCAATCAGTGTAATAAAAATATATCTAGTTCTAATTGGTCTAGGCATCGCCATATTTGTGACCCTAAGAAATGCAGAAAGGCTACAAAAATGTGTCCAAGATGCCATAAAATATTAAGCAAGGCTTATTACAAATGGCATAAGTGTATTTGTTATGAACAGTCATCAACATTGCCCCCACAACCATCTACATCTGGTCTGAAAAGAAAGCATGAAGCACCTGTTAATGCTGGACCGGCAAAGCAGCCACGCTATGCACCACCTATCCATAGCAGTTTTAATGGCCAACTTAGGGATCACCGGTTTGTATCAGAGCCAAAATGTGACATTAAGAATTTTTTGAACAGTATAAATTCTGATGTGCAGGCAATTCTAAATGCACAAAATGGCTCTTATAAGCTGTCCCTCAAATTGTTTACACAATATAAGAAGCCAAATGGCACAAAATTTACACAGCCCCACATAACAGAAACTGTACCGGTATATTCAAATGCAAATTCAGACAAAATAATAAGCAGTTTGATAGATCAATTGAATATTAAACACTCTGAATTTGCTGGAAAAGAATGTGGATGGAGCCTATGCGGATCTCCACACAAGCTCTATGTTAATATTTCTGAATTCAGCCCATTACAAGGATCTACATATTTGCCATTACCTGCCAATATTAAAAACAAAAGAGCCGTGGTTAATATAAAAAATAATGATGAGAAATGTTTTCTGTGGTGTATTTTAGCTGCTTTGTATCCAATTTCAAAGGATCCTCAGCGAATAACTTTTTATAAACAACATGAAAATGATTTTGATGAGGCAATGGAGGGTTTAGAATATCCAATGTCTGTTCAGAATATTGATAAATTTGAAAAAAAAGGCCAGGAATATCAATGGTAAACAATTATCTATTAATGTATTTATTTGTTCTACTGCCCGTGGCAATTGCTTGATAGCACCTCTCAGAATCAGTACATTTGATGATGATTCTGCTGTTCCGATTGATCTGCTCTTAATTGAAGGGGATGATACACACCATTACACTCTGATACACAGTCTTGAAGCTTTAGTAAGAAAACAACTAGACAAATTTAATAGAATATTCAAGTTGTGTAGAAGATGTTGAACTGTATTTGATGGTCAAAAAATGGTGAATGGGGTTCGGGAAGAGAATGCAGAAATTGCTAAAAACAAGTTAATTGAGCATCTGAAATACTGTGACAACCATAAACCTGTTCATATGGTGATGCCTAATCCAAGTGAAAATGCCAAATTCAAAAAAATTTGAATCCTTGTTGGAACACCCAGCATATATAGTCTGTGATTTTGAATCAAATCTCAAACCTCTTGCATTCTCTAGCCCAGATCCTGAGGAATCTTCAAGTACATCATACCAGTTACATGAACCTTCTAGTTTTTATTATGTTGTTGTACAGGATGGTGTTGTTAGTAAAGAAAATTTATACATGGGAGCAGATGCCATCAAAGAATTTGCACATAGAATAGAAAATGAGTGCCATAACATAGCATCTAATATCTTATTAAAATCAAAACCTATGTTGCCTTTAACAGAGGATCAGATTGAAGATTTCAATAATGCAGAAAAATGCCCGGTATGTGATTGTGAATTTTCAGATACAAATATCAAGGTGAAACACCATTCTCATACAGATGGTAAATTCTTAATGGCCCTGTGTAATAGCTGTAATATTAAGATCCAGAGACCAAAATTTGTCCCCATATTTTGCCATGGTGCATCCAATTATGATTTTCATCATTTGATCAGGTACGAGGGGTTTGACAAGCAGAATTTAAATATTTTAGCTGAAAATAATGAGAAATATATTGCCATTAGCAAAATAATTAAAGTTAATGGTGTTCCTATTCACTTAAGATTTCTTGATTCATACAGAATTCTGACTGCTAGCCTGGCTACACTGGCCACTCAATTATCTGATGATCAATTCAAAATCACATGTGCTTTGTTTCCAAATCAGGAGCTGAAATTAATTAGGCGGAAGGGTGTATATCCATATGATTATGTTACAGATTTTTCTAAATTTGATGAGTGTTCTCTGCCACCACAACAAGAGTTTTACAGCAAAATCAGAGGATCTGGAATCACTGATGATGATTATCACCATGCCCAGTTGATGTGGAACAATTTAAAATGCCAGACATTTGGTGATTATCACAAGGCATATTTAAAACTTGATGTGACCCTCTTAGCTGATATACGTCAGGCATTTAGAAAATCTTCCATGCAAAATTATAAGCTGGATCCAATGTATTTTTACAGTGCTCCGGGCCTAGCATGGTCTGCAATGTTTTTAAACACTAAAATGCAATTGGATCTGATCCAGGATCAAGATATGTATCTGTTTATGGAACAATGTACAAGAGGAGGCATGGTGCAATGTTGTCAGAGATATGGCAGAGCAAATAACAAATATATTCCTGATTATAATCCAGCACTGCCATCAAATTATATACTGTATGTAGATGCCAATAGCCTCTATGGTTATGCTATGATGAAAAAACTGCCATATGCAGGGCTTGAGTGGGTTGAAGATTTCAATATTGAAGATCTTAAGGATTTTGATGACAGTAACTATGGCCTGTTCTTAGAGGTTGATCTGACAATTCCTGATGATTTACACAACACATTTTCTGATCTGCCCCCAATTCCTGAGGTTGAGTGCTCATCTGGCTCTAAACAGAAGAAATTGATGATGACTCTAGAGCCCAAACAGGATTATGTCATATATTACAAAAACCTCCAGTTTCTGATGCATCATGGTGTTCAAGTCACCAAAATTGGCAAAGTTTTGAGGTTCAGGCACTCAAGATGGTTGAAACCATATATTGATTCAAACACAGAGCTTCGAACATCTGCAATGAGCCAATTTGATAAGACCTTGTTTAAATTGATGGTCAATTCTGTGTATGGCAAAACAATAGAAAATGTCAGAAAATATACTGATGTTAAAATAATTACTGACCCCAGCCGGAGCAAAAAATTGATTGCAAAGCCCAACTTCAATTACAGAAGAATTTATGATGAGAATATGGCACTTTTCAACATGAAAAAAACAAAGATTAAGTTTGATAAGCCTATTTATGTAGGGGCTGTGATATTGGAATTGGCCAAATTACACATGTTAAAATTGTATTATGATGTGTTGAAGCCTTTTTATAAGGATCGTGTAAAACTGATGTACATGGACACAGATAGTTTTGTTCTTGATATTCAAACAGAAGATGTTTATCAAGATATAGCACAGCCTGAATTGTTTAAATATTTTGATACCACTGAACATTCAAAAATTAAACCCCACAACAAAAAGGTGCCTGGCAAGTTAAAAGATGGGACACTTGGTGATGTTATTGTGGCATTTGCTGGGTTAAGGGCCAAGATGTACAGTTTTGAAACATGTAGTGGCGCTGTTGCCAAAAAGGCCAAGGGCATTGGCAGAGTGACTGTAGACAAAGAGCTTGAATTTGAAGATTACAAAAATTGCCTCAAATTACGTAGCACAATCAGAACATCAGAATCCAGAATTCAGAGTGTGGATCACTTGTTGACTACAAATGTTGTAAGAAAAGTGGCTCTGGACCCACATGATGATAAGAGATGCATTTTGTCATGTGGCATACATACTTTACCATGGGGTCATTGTGATTTGAAAAGTGGCAAACAATGCCCAATTACAGAGCATGATTTGAAATAAATAAACATGCCTATGAACTTATTTGGGTTCAAAAAACAGGCTATTATGGACCTGCCAACACCACAACCCTCTTCTGATATAATATCTAAACTAAGTGCTTTGTTAATTATTCATCTGAACAGCATACTTACAGATGTTGATGATGAAACAGGTAAAACATTGTACATATTTAACAATAATTTAAATCATTACCAATTACCTGTAGGTGGTCAATTGCAATTTATTACAACCCCTGAGGGTAATGTCAAGATCTCAGTAGGGAGAAATATTTATAGAATTAAGCACTCAAACATGATTTCTGGCACTGTATATACTGTTTCTGCTGGTGACTGCTTATATATTGAGGTCCCGGGATCATATGACAAGCTTATACCTTTTTTTATAGAATTAAGAATCAGATATTCAATAATAAATAACCACTAAAACAAAATGCCTAATGATATATTTGGCCATACAAGGCATGCAGATCACAGTGATGAGATTCTGATGCTTGATGTCAGAGTCAAGAAATTAAGAAGTGATTTACAAGTTTTACAAACCACACTCAATGCCAGTCTTCAACTAGAAATTACAAATTTACAATCACAATGCATGGACCCTCTTCTTAAAATTGACTCAGAACTCAAATTATTGCTTCAGAAATAAACTGATTTGGCCACATTGGATAATTTTCAAAGTTTAGAAGAGGCTGTAGCAGCTCTTCAAGCCAAATTTAAGACCCAGGCCACCAACTCTGAGCAATTGAAACAGCAATTGGAAGAGCAGATAAATAATGTCCAGACACAGCTCCAAACAATTGTCAAAAGCATAAAATCACAAGAAGATTTTGATCTAGTGATTTCCACTCTAAAGGAACAGATTCAATCACTCCAGATTCCTAATCTGGACCCTCTGAACAATGCCATAGCCGAGGTTAAAGAAAAAATTGAGACACTTGAAAATTTTATGAACAACTTGCCATCTTCTGATGCTTTGAGTGCAATAACTCGGAGTGTTGCCAACATTAAGCTGCAACTTGAAACATATGAAGATTTTGGAAAAATTCAAAGTACCATAACCCATCTTGAGGGTACAATAGCAGCAGTGCAAAGTGATTTGACAAATGTACAAGAATCTCTAGAATCTCGCCTTCCTGATATTGTAGACACACTTGTCAGTGTCCAGCAACAGATCACAAAGCTTGAAAACCTCAACACTGAATCTGAGCTATCTCATTTTCATCACTTGATCGATGATATCCAAACAAAGCTTGAAATTTTACAACAATCAACACCCACTCAGGCAGATATAGCCCTGCTCCAAAATGCTATGCAAAATGTGGCTGATGCTTCTGAATTAAATAATGTGAAATTGGCACTTGAATCTTTGCAAAATACTGTAACAAATCTGCCTACATCACAGGAACTTAAAAATATTAAGAGAGCAGTGAATCGCATATTGAAATCAGAAGATATCAAGAATATCCAGACAGAGATCAAACAACTTACTCAGACAGTGGCCACTCTACCAACTAATCAACATATTAATGAACTGCATGCCCTGTTTGAGGATATCAGAAGACAGGTCCATGATCTTACTGCTCAAAATTCAAAATTGGCAGTTATGGAAAATTTGCAACAAATTGTAGCTAATATCAAGCAACAGCTAGGGACCATGGAATCCAATCAAGCAAATGCTCTGTCTGTTTTTGCCACCCAGCTTCAAGAGATTGTGCAACAATACAAGAAACTTGTTGTGGACATAAAAATCAAGCCAGGCCATGATGATGTTGTTAGGACTATTAATGAGCACCTTGAATCTGTAACAAGCAGATTGCTTACAGCAGAAAAAGAAATAACAGGCATAATCGAGAATCCTAAACATACAATAATTCTTGAATTGTACAGCATCCCCAACAAAGAATATGATTCACCATTTACACCAGGTGGCAAAATATATATGCTGTCCCCTGCACAATTTTATTACCAGTTTTTTGTTGGGGGCACACTGAGACCAATCAAGATCAAATATTGGCTTCAACCACAGGCACACCACTACCCCACCTTATCAATAACAAATGCTGACAACAAACCAAAAATCACCAGTGTAGAGTTAGAGGATTTTACAGATCCCAATACATTAGAAACATCTTATGCTGAAGATGATGGCTCTCTGGAATTTCATATACAAATAGGAGACAAACTGTATTTAGAAAATCCTGTAGTATCAGCTGCTGAACACCCCATAGTTGCAATATTCTTGTTTACATACTATGTCTAGACAAATTATTGTTGATGAATTACACAGACAAGCCAGACATAATTATAAGAGACTGCCAGTAGTTACAAAAGGCATAGATGATTTATGGCAGAGCGACTTGATTGAGATGGCAAGTGGACAGCTGAAAAACTTAGACAAAATCAACAAGGGCTACAAGTATCTACTTACTGTAATAGACACATTTTCAAAATTTGCCTGGGCTGTGCTACTCAAATCCAAGACTGGAAAATGTGTTACAGAAGCCTTCAGGACAATCATCAAACAGAGTGGAAGATCACCGCGCTATTTGCAAACAGATAATGGCAAAGAATTTTATAATTCTGTGTTCCAACAATTTATTAAAAGCCAGTCAATACAACATTATTCGAGTTACAGTGATCTCAAGGCCTCAATTGTAGAGAGATTCAACAAAACTCTAAAAAATCTTATGTATAAACAATTTACACTTCAAGGTAATTATAAATGGCTTAATATTCTTCCAGAACTTCTACATAAATATAACAACTCGGTCCATTCCACAATCAACATGAAACCCTCTGACGTAACTTCATCTGATGAGCAAAAATTGATCAGAACTGTTTATTATCCTAGATACCAGCCAACAACAAGAAAAGCCAAATACAAGGTGGGTGATCAAGTAAGAATCAGCAAATATAAACACTTATTCAAAAGATTCTTTACAAGAAACTGGAGCACTGAATTATTTACAGTGGTTCAAATTAAACCTGTAACCCTTAACACATATATAATAAAAGACCACCGAGGAGAAATTCTCAAAGGCCGGTTCTATGAAGAAGAACTCAACAAAACTAAACAGCCTGACACATATCTCATAGAAAAAATCATCCGCAGAAAAGGCAACAAGTTATTTGTCAAATGGCTAGGACTTCCAGAACACAGCTGGATCGATGCAGACAAAGTGATAATATGGGATGTTATAAAAAGGCTGCCAGAACCTGAACAGCAGATTAAGAGAAATGGCAACTTGCTGCCTGATAATATTAGATGTCTTATTGCTGGGCCATCAGCTTGTGGTAAAACTACACTAATGATTGATAATTTTTTATTGGCCCCCAACTGGTTAGACTGGAAAAACAGGCACTTGTATGTTTTCTCTAAGAGCTTGGAACAATTAAAATATCAGCAGCTGATGAAGCTATATGATGGATTGGATATTGCCACTTTTGAACCAGATGTTAAGCCACTCCATGAATGTCTCGATAATTCTGTTGTTGTGTTTGATGACATTATACTGGATAATCAAAACAAGGTTAGAAATTTCTTTACACAGGGCCGACACAAAAACATTGATTGCTTCTACCTGGCACAGACTTTTTCTAAAATACCGAAGGAGCTGATCCGAGACAACAGCAATTTTATATGTGTGTTTAATCAAGATCATACCAACCTCAAACACATACATGATGAATATGTAGGTGGGGACTTGAGCTACAATGATTTTTCCAAGTTTTGCAGTAGGTGCTGGAACCAGGACAGTTATGGGTTTGTCACAATTGATATGACAACAAAACCCAATAGTGGTAAATATAGAAATAAAATTAGCAATTTTCTATACATTGAAACATATATAAATAACCATGAAAAGGCCAATCATTGATGATCTTAAATTAAGAGATTATCTTGTAAAAAGATTTAAGGGATGGAAATCACAGAACAGAGGAATTTATGAACAACACAAACAAACAGAACAGCCTATTATTGATGCTATTAGTGAATTAGGTAAAAATATCAAAACTGTTACAGAGCAAAATCAAAATTTGATCACAGAGCTTGTACCTGTAGCTGCTAGGAACATATTAGATTATCCAATCACCCCACTTTCCAGTATTCATACACCTAGTCCTGTTGCTCCTCGAAGTATTGAAGCTAGTCAGGATCCTATTGAATTGGGTCTTCTTGCTCAAAAATATTTAAGCACACCTAAAGACAACAAAGATGAGGTCTTTGGCTTATATGCTGACACATGGGAGATGATCTCATTGTATATTCAGAATCTCATCTTGGAGAAAGAGGTGGTTTTGTTAAATATCCCGGCACACCTGGGTTGTAGGAACTGATGACTAGGAAGAGACCTGGCAGCTATACAGATCAACATTATGAGCACTACAAAGAAATATTAATAAAATCAGATGCTCTATACCAGAACAATGATCCCACACAAAAAGAGTCAAGTCTAGCAGTGGAGCAAAATACAACAATTTAATCAAGCCCATATGGTCACAAATTAAGACAGGCAGTGGAATCAAACAATACAACACCCTGCCTAAAGAATTTGTCTGGGTTGATGATGTCAGGAAACTTGTAGATAGGTTATTGGTGATAGCTGGGGAGGAAAATGCTGGCAACCACAATTTTTACAATGAAAAGGTTGGAATTATGGACATGATAAGCACCAAATTGTCTAATTTTATAGTGAATGACACTAAGGGAATTGGATATCTTATAAAAATTATTAATACTCTACCACCTAAATTTTGGAATATTTCTGAGGGTCGGGGGTTGGTTAATGACATTATAAACAAGCTGCCATTTGAACTACATATTCCAGGCTATCAGTATTGTGGTCCCGGTACAAAATTGGACCATAGATTAAACAGAGGTGATCCTGGTGTTAATCCCCTAGATGCTGCTTGTAGAGACCATGACATAGCATACAACACACATTCTGATCTTGACAAGAGACATGTTGCAGACAAGAAATTAGAAGAGGCTGCATTTGGTAGATTTGTAAGCAAAGATGCTTCTTTGAGTGATAGAATAGCAGCATTGGGAACCACCATAGCTATGAACACCAAACAAAAACTGGGGTGGGGGTTGTGAATATATATATAATAAACCTAGGATGAAGGCCAAGGGTGTTATGTATCAAATACCTTATGCAGGTCTTAAATCTCTTAAAACTATTGATAGTCTTTTAACCAAAAAGCAGCGCAAGAAAAAAAATTCTTGTATTGCCAAGGGCCATGGTATGAAATTGTTGCTTAGTACCCCCCAATTAAAAAAACTACAACAATCTAGAAAAAAATCACATGTGGGGGGTTTCATATTTACTATCCCGGCCATCTTAGCAGCACTTGGGGCTGTTGGGAGCTTGGCTGGGGGATCAGCTGCCATAGCAAAAACAGTAATAGATGCCAAGAAAAATAGGGCAGAATTAGATGAATTGAAGCGCCATAACCTGGCCATGGAGAAACAAGGCAAAGGTGTTAAGAGAGCCATGAATAAGTTTAAAAAAAACAAGAGCCGCTTACAAACCAAGATATTGAAGCTTTAATCAAGCCACTGGGCATCAAAAATTTTAGAGGTGTGTACATGTCTGATTCTTTACCAGAACAACCACTCAACAAAGAGTGTGGCATTGTTAATTTGGATAAGTACAAAAATCAGGGCACTCACTGGATCTGTTATCTTAAATATTTAAAAAATGAGGCATTTGTGTTTGATTCATTTGGAGGTGTTCCACCTGAAAATTAAGTAAAATATCTAAAATCAACTAATCTTTATTACAATAATGCCCGTGTTCAAAACTTCAAAGATGTTAATTGTGGACATTTGTGTTTATCTGTTCTTAGATATATGTCTCAAATAAATAAACCATCAATTGAAAATTTTCAAAAGGCCCTGTGGTATTTAAAACATCATGGGGGTATTCCATCTCACCAGCCAAAATTCAATATTGAAACTCAAATTACATGATGATATAGTGTATCCCAAAACAATAGCTCTCAGAGCATTTTATGGCATGTACTTGATCCCTAATATTACACACCACAACAACAAAATTGCAGTAGGGGATCAAAAAATTGTCATCACTCCAGGGCAGTATAATCTGTCCACTCTAAATGCTCAATTACCCAGAGGTATAGTATTAACTCAAAATTCTGTCACTCACAGAGTAGAGATTGTATCTGCTACAGAAACAGTGGATCTGGGTACTATAGGAGAGCTGTTAGGCTTTGAGAACAACACAAAACTTGAACCGGCCATCAAACACACTGCTATTAATATACCTAAATTCTTAGCCATAGAGACTCTGAATATTCACTGTAATGTGGCCGAGGGTATGATCACCAAATCAAATGGCATAGGCACTCACAAACAAACTGGCATCATTGCAACATTCAAACCTAATTCTGAATTTATGGAGCCCATCATCTACACTCCATCACCAACATTATATTTTCCTGTGTGCCATAATAGAATAGATAACATTGAGTTGATGGTCACTAATGAAAAAGAAGAATTAGTTGATTTTGCTGGAGCCACAACAACTGCTATCATAGAGATTAATATTTAAATAAAAATACATACAAAAGAAAATGGAAAATATTGAGAGTTATGAGCTACAATCATTCCCCCCAAACAGGAGGACCTTTGCAAATTTAAATCAACCCAACACAGAGATTGAGGTTGATCTTGATGTAGGGGATGGCTTTATACACCCCCACAGAGCAGATCTATACATCAAATTTGATGTTGTAAAGCTCGATGGTACAGATTATCCGGCAAATTCAAATATAAGATTGGTAGATAATTTTGTGCCACATCTGTTCTCTGAAATTGAGATCAGAAAGCATGGTGTTGTTATAAACAGAGTGGATTATCCCGGCATTACCTCCACAGCTTTGGCCACACTAAAATTATCCAAAACCGAGGCTTCTTACTACAAAATAGGTGGATTTGAGGCTGGTGATAAAATTATATCTAAGAGCCACACAGTGCTGTTCCCTATGCGCCTGTTGCCAGGATTCTTCTCAGATTACAGAGATATTATGTGGAAGGGTGGTTTAAGAATCACATTTAGAAGAGCTGCCAATGATAATAATGCTTTGATGAGGTACAGTACATTAAACTCTACAGGGGAAGCTCTGCCTAATACCCTACCTGATGAGGGCAAGTGCCTTATTCAGACTATGGAGCTAGAATCCCGGTTGTTGAATATGAAGCCAGTTATGCTCTTAAATACAAAGCAGATATAATAAAAATCCACAGATTCCTTTACAATTTTATACATATCAATGTGTACAGAAGCCTGCCACTGGTACTTATTATGAGTTTGATGCTACAAATTCATTCTCCAGTATACAATATGACATGCCGGATTTTGTGGTGGTATTGTTTCAAAATGGAAGACACAATAATCAGGAAAAAAATTCAAGTAAATTTGATAACTGCAACATCAAGAACATATATCTTAAAAATGGCAGAAATGAGGTATTTCCTAGAGAAAATTATAATTTAGACATGTTCAAGGATGATTTTCTTAAATTATATGAAGCATTTACAGCATCCAAAAGGGTCACTACTGGCAATACTGACATGTATTACACACCAGATGAATTCAAAGCACAGAGACCCATGTTTGTCATCAACACTTCAAAAAGAAAACAAGTTGTGGTTAATGACAGGACAAACATTAAAATTATCTGTGAATTCCACGATACACTCCCTGATGACACCATATGTAGTGTTATTCTCATAGGTGAAAAATCATATGTTTATGATGTAAGAAATGAGAGAGTCACAGAACAATTCTAGAAGATTTTTGCACAATGCATTGTCTTAGTACTAGATATGCAAGTTGAGGCTGGTGTCCAATTAAAATATTGAGCATATTCCAGGTAACATATTAACATAACAGCAACAAGTATTTAAGCATATATTACATTATATTATTGTGTAAGCAAAAGCTCTTATGAGCATTTTTGACCTAGTTTTAAGTGTAGTCAAAACAATATCAAGGGGGGCATATTTTTGACAAGTTTATGGACAACAAACTGAGAGATTCAGCCTTTGCACACATATGCAAATCTGTCTGAGGGGAGTTCTTCATTTCTACACTAGAATTCAGGATTCTTGGGATTTAAATATGTACACACATGGCTGATTGGGGTATATGCCCCCCTTGATATTGTTTTAAGTGTAGGCAAATCTGTCTATTGAGGGTTCTTGTTTCTACACTAGGATTCAAGATTCTTGGGATTAAGAGCATATCACACTTGAAGAAATGGGGAATAAGTGCATCTTGGCATAGTTTTAAGTGTAGGCAAATCGGGCTGTTTAATCAAATGACCTCTTCTTTTCTAGGCTATAAGTGCGCTAATAATATCATCAATTACACTACTTATACTCAATATTACACTTCATCTAGAACCCAAAAAATTAATTTTTTTGCATTTGTTGCAATTTGTCAGGTTTTAGGTCATTTTCTCCGATTTTCGGCATTTCCCGTCATTTTTTGCAATATTCGGTAGGTATATTGTTTCATAATATTTTGCCACTTCTTTAATTTTGGTAATATTCTTCAATCTTTTCACCAAAGTGAATATATGCCAATATATATCTTGCAGGATTGCAATTTACGAGCAAAAGAAAACTGAACTGGTGACAGTCTTTGTTGTGTCTGGGGAAACCACCAGGTGCCCGTCTGGGGCAAACGCAGATTTAGGATCAGATAAGGAGAGGCTGGAAATACCATAGCTAGACCCTGTTTGCACTGAAAATCCTCGTTGCATATTTTAATTGAATGTGCATGTGCTATCATTTGGTGCCCTCTTTTTTAAAGCAAGATTGCATTTTGTTTAATTTCATTTTCATTTCAATTCTTAAACTGAAACTAACAAATTTAATGGTCATTTTTTGCATTTTATGTCATTTTTTTTTCATTTTTAGGATATTCTATAGGCCATATACCTATATTTTTTAGGTCATCAACTTCTGATCCCTACTTATAAATATATTAAATTACGTGGATACCTGATGTGAAACGTACGATGCACGATCAGAGGGCCTGAATGTTGCATTGAAAACTGCAGGGAACAATGACTGACTTATGAACAGTGAAAAGTTTTTCCATGCTCCAATGGGATTTTATTTATAACTATAAATAAACAAGGGAGAAAGACACAGGTTCGTATGATGAACTAAATTGTAATCTAAAAATAAACATAACCCACAGCGCTACTGCCCTTGAACAGCCTTGGCTTACCTACCGACTGCTGGTCTCCCTCCCACACTGTTCCTCCGTCACCAGTTATAGCGTGGAGATCTCAGACCAGTATTGGGGTGACGGGTGATCAGCCCGACGAACCCCAGCCGTCGTTGTAAGTCTTCTTGACCGGGTTACGCTCACTCACTCGGAGCTCCCCAATTTCCTCACGATGGTGGGTTGCCAGCGGTCCTATACGTAGGCCGAATAAATTCCGACCAGAGCCGGATTCGATCCTACGCCGTCCCGCAGCGAACGATCGCAAGACGAGTGAACATATAATACTATTCACAAGAAATTATCGTAATCGTTTGGAAAACAAAATTCAAAAATTTGCACAGAAAATATAATAAGAATGTTCGCAATAAATAAATTGAAATATATAGTCGTTCGAGTTAAGAAAAAAATTGGAGGCAATCAAATGGGAATCGAACTCAGTATCTCCTGCGTGTCAAACTAACACGCTACCACCCCACCACCTTGTATTCTGTCAGTTGGACAATCTAATCGTCTTATGAGTAACGCTTGCTAAGTTTCTAATCTTTGAAGCGCTTGTAATTGTTGCTGTGTGTCACGGAGTTATGTTTACTGCAACATTTGACCACACAATCGAAACATACGTAAATTGTATACACAGAAAACATGGGTTTTCTGCACATAATTACGGAGCATGCGCTCTGTCAAGGACTAGAAGGAACCTCGCAAAAGTTACTGAAGCTTCTCTGCGGTGCTAACAGTTGGCCCCGGAATCACGTGGTATCCTGCTTATCAGTCGACATGATCTTGTGCCTGCAGAACCAGCACACTGAAGAGAACGATGGTATTTTACGTGATTTGTAAGCTGGAAGAAAACATGCCACGCGTTACAACAGACAGACAAACCACACTAGGCATACAGACAGAGTATAATGTAAGAAAAAAGGAAATTATTTCTCCGTCTCCTCACACTGACAATTTTTTGCCTTTTTTTTGGAGTTATTTGACCACAGAAACGGAATTATATTATTGAAGTCGTATCTCGTGTAATGGCTTGGTTCAGTATGCTGATCAGGTTTTCTGACAAAAGCAGGACGAGCTACCCAAGAACAGTAATTGTCTATCTTTTATATCTGCTTCCTTCATCATCCGGTATAAGGCAGACAAGCACATACCACAAATATGTAAGAGAACTATTGCTAATTTGGTAACTTGTCTTGCAATTGAATTTCTGTCATGAACAGCTGCAAAGAAACAAAGGCTTTCCTTTTTAAAGATTACACTGAATAATTGTTATTTGATTAGGAAACTAAAATGACTTCAGTATTCCCATGCAATACACAAGAGATTCTAAACACACACTAAAATATACTACTGTTCGTTTCAACTAGTGTTGTCCACGGGACGAGACGGGACAGGCTTTTAAAAATTCGAAACGAGACGAGATTGACCATGTGTCATGAGACAAACGAATATTTTCGAGACGAGACAGCATTTCCACGAGACTTGCACGAGAGGAGACAGGCCAAAGTCTCGTCTCGTGGGCAACACTAGTTTCAACGTATTATTTCAACAATCAAGACACAACATAAAGGGCATGCTCAAGAAAAATTATGTTTCTTTGATTATCAATTGCATTACGTGGTTAGCCCGACCCTGTGGCCGAGTGGTTAGCACATCGCGCTGCGACGCCAAGGGTCCCGGGTTCGAATCCCGGTCGGGCTTGGTTGTTTGTGAATGTCCATCATCAATTTCATCATTTCATCACTCATCCCCATCTTCGCAAATTAGCCAAGAGGCACAAAACGCGAAGTAAAATAAACTAAATCAATCAATCAATCATTACGTGGTTATTATCAGGTTTGGATTTGCCGATTATCCAAATATCATTAACTTTGAAAATAGTCTTTCAGTTACTGTAATGTGCCTGAAATTGAATGCCCTATTTTTAACCGTGAACGTATTTGTTTCTTCAATTAAAACTTTTAGTTTACAATTTAGTTCATCATACCAACCTGTGTCTTTCTCCCTTGTTTATTTATAGTTATAAATAAAATCCCATTGGAGCATGGAAAAACTTTTCACTGTTCATAAGTCAGTCATTGTTCTTTGCAGTTTTCAATGCAACATTCAGGCCCTCTGATCGTGCATCGTACGTTTCACATCAGGTATCCACATAATTTAATATATTTATAAGTAGGGAGCAGAAGTTGATGACCTAAAAAATATAGGTATATGGCCTATAGAATATCCTAAAAAATGGAAAAAAATGACATAAAATGCAAAAAATGACCATTAAATTTGTTAGTTTCAGTTTAAAAATTGAAATGAAAATGAAATTAAACAAAATGCAATCTTGCTTTAAAAAAGAGGGCACCAAATGATAGAACATGCACATTCAATTAAAATATGCAACGAGGATTTTCAGTGCAAACAGGGTCTAGCTATGGTATTTCCAGCCTCTCCTTATCTGATCTTAAATCTGCGTTTGCCCAAGACGGGCACCTGGTGGTTTCCCCAGACACAACAAAGACTGTCACCAGTTCAGTTTTCTTTTGCTCGTAAATTGCAATCCTGCAAGATATATATAGGCATATATTCACTTTGGTGAAAAGATTGAAGAATATTACCAAAATTAAAGAAGTGACAAAATATGATGAAACAATATACCGAATATTGCAAAAAATGACGGAAAATGCCGAAAATCGGAGAAAATGACCTAAAACCTGACAAATGGCAACAAATGCAAAAAATTACTTTTCTTGGTTCTAGATGAAGTGTAATATTGAGTATATTTAATGGGCATCGTGTCTGAGATGTCAGAAAAAAGATGAAACTTAATCAACTTCCGCTCCCTATTTATAAGTTGTTTAAAGCTAAATTCTTAGGGCCTCCCCAATGGCGCAGTGGTAGCGTCGTCGCCTTGTAATCAAGGGGTCCCGGGTTCGATACCCGGTGGAGGCACAAGTGGTTCGAATCCCACTTTATACTGTAGGTCCAGTCCCAATTAGCCTTACTGTGCATAAAGTGGACTTAAAACAACAAATGAATCAAGCGAAATTCTCCACTTTTATTCTTTCCATATATGATATCAATATCACATTGCAAACAGTTATTAATTGTTTCAATGTCATTTGTTGGGGAAAACTTTTTCGTATTACTTTAAATTCGAAAATGCAAACGCAAGTATCAAAGTATTGCTTTAGACAGCACTCATGATTTTGATACGTGGAAAGGTAATCATTTTACGGGAAACGTGAAAGTTGGTGTGTGTTGACAGACTGTAGCTACTGCCATATTAGCACTGACAATTAGGAAGCTTTCTCAGTGATCACGTGTCTGCATGTTTTTCGCTAATAAATAACTGCGTTTTTTCAACACATACACAAATACATCGTCGCTTCGAACATCAAATTTTCATCTTTGCTGCTTTCAGAGTACTAACATACGAAGTGGCATGCAATTCAAAAGGTTTTGCAGAAACCTCAGTTTTATAAATAAGGTTGGATGAAATTAGACAAAGAAAAGAACTTTCCTTCCGCTGGGCTCGAACTCGGGTTGCCCGCATGCTAGTCCGACACGATAACAAACACTCCAAACGAGACAACATGAAACTCTTTTTCAAGTAGTCGACTGAAACGCAAGTTAATTTTCAGATTGCTAATTCCCAAGGTATAACATGCCTAGGCAGATGTGACTTGCATTTTCTGTACTTTTGTTATTTCAATCGCTTTGGTCTCTCCCTAGGTTAATCACGGCAATAATGAGGAATATTTTTTTGACAAAGATGATAAACAGACACACAAGAATAAACACCCTCGCAAAAAAAAGAGCCAGAACTCGAGTCTGGAACCTTCGACGCGAGTTGTGTTTCTTGTTCAAACATATATATGTGTGTTTTCGTTAGATATGAAATGAAGTAAATAAATAAGACAAGTGGGTGGAAGGGACTGGAGAGTCGTAGCTACGTAACCATTGAGAAGATATCCATCCCATAACTAGAGAATCTCTATATCCCCTTGCGATAGAGAACTTATTAGAAGAATGAAAATACAGATTAAACGAACAAATTTAATGTGTATCCTTTCGTCAAAATGCCTAGAAAACAATATTACATACTTCTTCACTAGTAGAAAAGAATATAAAAAATTGTCCTTGGTGGGGATCGAACCAAGACCTCATTGATGAAAGCTCTGTACGCTAACCAACACTCCATCAATAGCACCATTTTTTTTCCAGTCAGTCTGTTCCCTTCTTCAACACCTGAAGACGAATATGCTTGCTAATTTCTCTCATAATTGTTCCATTGTCTATTAATAGAAACCACGTATGTCACAAATAAACGCATTCTTTCTGTTAAAAATCCCATGTTTCGCACATCGTGCTTCTCCATTTACTGTTATTTGGACATTCACTTGGAAGTTAAAACTTAGCTTTGTGTGTTTGTTTTCACGTGCATGTGTGTGAGAAGAATGGTGTGAACGTGTGTTCGATGTTTTTCTGGGCATTATTTTCGTTCAAAGCATTAATATAATTGTAAAATATGGAATTTACTGTAATGCAAGGAGTGAAAATATAAACCCAGTCCGTCAGGTTCGTTCCCAAACAACATTAAATAATGGAACGTAACGTGGACCGAGTATTATTCCATGTCGAGAACACTAGACATTACGATCGACAATCTTCATCTCGTATTTCTCTTTGGCATCACTACTCAATTTACAGAGATGTGTACCCGTGACTGGTATACAAGCCGCAGAATTGCAATGCTGATGGGGTTGTCTAGTCACAAGGCACTTGGTGGTCAGACATGGATGGCTTGCTTCAGTGCTTCTTCAATAGGGTCGTTACAACCCAGAAGTGTCCGTGACTGGAATATATAATTGAGGAAGGGGTGGAGGTGTGGCTAATTGGAAGCCAATTGATGACACTGTGTCTGAGATTACTATCGTAAATTCAGACTTGTGGAACTACCTTAAATAAACGAATACAAACGCTACTATAGAAATACTACAGATTTTAAAATTACTTTCCAAAGTTAAAGTTACAATTTATCAGACAAAACAGTATGATACTTGTTATTATATGAAATATATTCTTTTTATATAAAATTATGTAAAGTGTGGAACCACAATAATATATACTGGTTGTCCCAGTTAAAAGTAGCCTGGCTCAAAGAGGCAAATGACGGCTATATTGCACCAGTAAAGTGGAATAATCTATTGTCACGTGAACCGTGTAGGTACTAAAGATCATCAGTACACACACTTCATTTATTTTCATGATCCTTGGCATGTAACTCTTGATCGGAGTAAAATGATTGATTGATTAAATTACTTTATTTTACTTCCCTTTCTGTGACACCTTTTGGGTAATTTACGAAGATGGGGATGAGCAATGTTACGATGAAATTGATGAATGGACCCACACAAACATCCATGCCCAGGCCAGGATTCGCACCCAAGATTCCTGACGTCGTAGCGAGATGTGCCAACCACTCTGCCACGGGGGTTGCCTTGGAGTGAAATGGAATAGTCCATTGTAACGTGAACCGTGGTAGGCACTCATGGTCATCAGTTCAAACACAATTTCTTTTCATGATCCTTAGCATGTAACTCATGATCGGAGCCGGGTTACTTTTAACTGGGACACCCTGTATGTAGAAAGCCATTTATGTAGCGATACTTCTCTGTGTGTGTGTTTTCTCACCTCATTAACACTTCATGAGAGCCGCATTGTGCAGTTAAAGACACCATAATCATAATCTTTATTCATCCTTTGAACCATTTTTTCATGGGTATGGATTTCGTCCAGATACATGAAAATATAAGGTATGGTATACAAGCAATTACAGTATAACAACAAAGGATTTTTACATGCTGCACATATGTGATAAAAATATAAAAAATAAATTGCACATTACATTCACAATATTATAAACAATGATAAGCATATATACCTGTATAATAATAATTAGAGTTACATTGTTCCTTCTATGGCATTAATACATTTCTTTGTCTAATTGATATTTGTACCCAATCTAATTTATAGTTCATTAATGTCATACAGAACTCTGTCTGTGAGGTACTTTTTGATTAGCTGCAATTTTTTCTTTACGGGAGTGATATTTTTTAGCCAAGGGGGAAGGTTGTTGTGGAATCTCATACCTGCAGAATGTGGTGATCTGTCTGTCAGAGTCTGTTAGTCTGGATATAGAAGTTTTGCCTTTGTCTTGTATTATGTCCATGAATCTTTTCATTTCTTAATTGTGCCTTGTCATTACGTACATAGAAAGGCAATTTTGCATGTGGATCTGGGTGGTATTTTGCATATAAATCTAACAGCCATTTTCTGTAGTGTGAACACTCTTTTTGTATGTACGTGAGCTGTCCCTCCCCAAGCTGTAATACAGTATTCTAAGTGAGAATAAGTAAGACCATAATAAAGATTCATATTGATTTCCTTAATATTATATTGTGAAAGGATTTTCAATAGGTAAAGATTTTTTGTGAGTTTATCACAGATATAGCTCAATATTACATACCCAATTTAATTTATCATCGATGATCAATCCTAGGAATTTTACATGGTTAGCATACTCTATTTCATTTTCATCTAAGTAAACCGTTAAGTTATCAAAGTTCTTATTGCCAGGGTTAAAAATCATGAAATTTGTTTTTTGATGGTTTACATTTAGGCTATTAGTGTTCAAGTACTGGGTTATTTGATTAATTTAGATGTAAGTCTGAACTTCTAATTGTTCTTTTGTTTTTGCCCTACATATTAAGTTCGTGTTATCTGCATAGGTGATAGTCATGTTGTTCATCGGTATGCCATCGATGTAAAGGATGAATAATAATGGACCAAGTATAGATCATTGAGGGATCTTTGACGATTTGTAGCTGGAGTAGAAGGTTTTGATAGATGAATTATATACGTGCTCAATTTGAGTGCATTGTATTCGATCAGAGACAAATGATTTAATTAAGTTAAATGTGCCACCTCGGATATCTAAACTATACAGTTTATGCATAAGTGTGTTGTGGTTGAGAGAGTCAAAGGCTTTGGACAGATCTAGAAATACTGTGCTTGGAATTTCATTGTTCTCCAAGGTTTCAGTAATTATTTTTATAAACTGTACAGTTGCAGAATTCGTTTAAGGGGTCTGTTTTAGGCCCCTTTTGTATATCGGTTTTATGACGCTCTTTTTTTTTAGATCTTTGGTAATATACTATTTTTTAAAGATGAATTTATAGCAAATCGTAGAGACAGGAGTAGACAGTGTGTACATTTTTTTATTAGATGGTTAAACCAACCATCAATATCACATGATTTCTTGTTATTTAGGGAATTAATAGTTTTCTCAAGGTCATAAATACTTCCTCTAGCATGATAGAGTTTTGAATGGCATTAGTGTATTGGCCCGAATTTTCACTGTATTTTGTTTGCAATGTGGTGCTTGGGTTATTATTCACAAGAGTGTTATTGAATATTGTTGCTATAGCTTCTGGGTCTTTTACCTCAGTTCCATTTGTAGCTAGTGAGATATTTTCTTTGACTTTATTGTTAATTTTACCTCGTTGCTTGTTTAGTATATCCCACATGATTTTAGACTATTGCTATTACTTTTTATTTGTTGTGATAAATGGTAAACTTTCTCAGATTTGATTAATTTTTCGTACACTTTTTTCTTACTTTTATACATGTCATTATAAATTTTCTCTTTGGTAGCTATGAATTTGTCATGGATAGTCTATAGTTCAATTTTTTTCTGCAGCATATTGTTTGTGACCCAATCTTTATTTATTTTATTTAAATATATATTTCTTTTTAATAGGACATGCAACATTTAGATAATACATGAGTGTGTTTATTAAATTTTCCCAATTTTTTTCCGTAGTATCTGATTGGTACACTTCTGTCCATTCTTCTCTTTTTAGAAGATAAGATAATTATCTGATATTATTTCCTTTAATATTTCTGCATTCTATTGCATATCTTTTTGTTACATTATGGTTTGTGAGCAGGTTTACTTGCATTAGTTGTGCTGTGTGGTCGGATATTAAATTGTGGATCACCTCTGCTTTCATCATGTCAGAAGGCATGTTAGTGCTAATGTGATCTATACGAGTTTCAGTATTGCGTGTTATCGAGGTGGGTTCTTTTACAATTGGATTAAGCCCATGAGATTTACAGATCTATATACTCTTGCTAACAATTATGGAGGCAATAATGCAATTAAAATTTTGAACTTTCTCTGTTTCGAACCATGATTGTATTTAACGGCCTATATTTTAAATGACCTTATCCATAACGGTCATTCGATCTATTATTACTTCCTGATTTCAGTATAGATCTATAAGTGCAGTTATTTTGTTTAGTGTTCGGTACTTGGTGTCGTTTTTGTTCCTGTGTTAATAAAGGATGACTACTCGCAAGAACGGGAGATTTTTAATAGTGTCCTGGCAACCCTGGAGGTTGGTACCGCTGAATGGCATATGTATTCAACGCTGCTCACAACATCTTGCCACTTACAGGGATTTTATCTAAGTGACCCCCTCCGATTTCCATGAAACTGAGCAGGTGTATAGAGGGGCCAAAAGGAAGAAATAAGTGTTTTTTGTTTCGGCTAAAAAAACGGTTTTAGGAGGCAAACTCCCCCCCTCAAATGTCAAGATGAGGACAAATTGAAGTGGGGATCTGACCCCCTGTGTCCCAATCCGATTTCCATGAAACTTGGCAAGTGTATAGAGGGGCCCAAAGGAAGAAATACATGTTTTTTTTTTGTTTCGGCTAAAAAATGGGTTTTAGGAGGCAAACTCCTCCCTCAAATGTCAAGATGAAGACAAATTGAAGTGGGGATCTGACCCCCTGTGTCCCCCTCCGATTTCCATGAAACTTGGCAGGTGTGTAGAGGGACCCAAAGGAAGAAATACCTGTTTTTTTTTGTTTCGGCTAAAAAATGGGTTTTAGGAGGCAAACTCCTCCCTCAAATGTCAAGATGAAGACAAATTGAAGTGGGGATCTGACCCCCTGTGTCCCCCTCCGATTTCCATGAAACTTGACAGGTGTGTAGAGGGGCCCAAAGGAAGAAATACCTGTTTTTTTTTGTTTCGGCTAAAAAATGGGTTTTTGGAGGCAAACTCCTCCATCAAATGTCAAGATGAAGACAAATTGAAGTGGGGATCTGACCCCCTGTGTCCCCCTCCGATTTCCATGAAACTTGCCAGGTGTGTAGAGGGGCCCAAAGGAAGAAATACCTGTTTTTTTTGTTTCGGCTAAAAAATGGGTTTTAGGAGGCAAACTCCTCCCTCAAATGTCAAGATGAAGACAAATTGAAGTGGGGATCTGACCCCCTGTGTCCCCCTCCGATTTCCATGAAACTTGCCAGGTGTGTAGAGGGGCCCAAAGGAAGAAATACCTGTTTTTTTGTTTCGGCTAAAAAATTGTTTTAGGGGGTAAAATCCCCTGAAATGTCAAGGTGAGGACAGATTGAAGTGGGGATCTGACTCCAAAACCACGTAAATCTGGCATAGGAAGAACAGGATCATATAATTATAATTGGAACAAACACAGCACAGAACTGTAGGATTGTCGGTACCAAACGCAGTGCAATTGTAGAGAGATGCCGAATTCATTGACACCGTTGTTCCCAGATAGGCACGGGACCAAAGCAGGGTAACAGGGCATCAAAATAGCCGCACACGGAACCATAACCCCATCAAGCATGACCTAGATATCATATAGGTGATATCCATATCCAAGGACACAAGAGGATAGTTCCATAGATGAATACACAGCATGTATAAAACATTTATTACCACCAGAAAGTAACACGAAACAACGTTATGGTAACCGATCTGCCAACACAAAGTAAAGACAAGCACCCATCCATCATCACATTGAAAACTCCTCCTATTGTTGCTTCCACGGTGTCAATGTACAGTGGGATCCTTGAGTATTACCGCGCAAATTGTCCATCACCATGTTCATGCACTTTATTTGGCCCCATAAGAGCTTCAAGAATTAAAAGAAAACTCAAAACAAGCTGTTGACATCTTCTGTACCAGCGTAGATAAGAATCCATCGCTTAAAACACATAGGATGTAAGAGAAAAATTAATGAAATTAGTCATGGACAATTTGCAGGGTAATACTCATGGATCCCACTGTACATACTCGTCACCGTAATGGTACTCCTCAAAAAAATGATTTAAACATAATATTCGATTACACCATGCACATCTGATTACTGCCACTGCATCACATACATCACATATTGGATTACTGTCACCACCAAAACAGAATGCCACCGGATTCTCAAATGGAGGTGGTCTTTTGGGAAAATACCCACTCTTATACCATGCGTATTGGAAGACGTGTCGAAACCTGGGTGAGGACAACTGGTTATGTGTGAGTGATTGTAGTTTGATAATGTTATTGCGTAGGTGGAGATTTATGTTACTGTGTAGTAACAGGACAAGATCGGAAAACCGTCGCACGAAATTTTTTCTAATCCTAAATCCATACACATCTAATGGTTGGAGAGTGCCAGTCAATACTTTAGGTATTGTCAACAGAGTAATGTTTTTGTCCCGTGGTGTCACCTCTCGCATAACAATATCACTATGTCCACTACACGAATCCAACACCGAAATCACCTGTGTTTGGGAAGTACACCTCCTTGAGCCAGGTCTTAAAGTGATTTGTTGTCAATTTCCCCGATGTAGAGGCTTCAATAAACACATTTGCTGGACGGAACAGTGTTCGGTTGACCCTCGAGGTTCCTTCAGAACAAGAAAGAGAGGAGACAACACCTCTCCCGCGGCCGAAATAATTGGTTGAATGATGTAGATGTGTGTTGTGGATGTAACAGATTGCACAATAGTTTCCACTTTCTTCGTTCCCTTAATAGCTAGGGTGCGACCACTGTGTATTTCTAAATTAAAACTACTTGATCAGAGTTAAACACATTTACGACAGAGTACTGTGCAATACATGATTTAACAGTATCCACAAAGCCGTCACGTTCGTTCTGAACATGTTCCCTCTTGCCAGCAGCTGTGCGTGTAACGAATTTGGTGACCTTCCGGGACACGATGTGATGTGTTTTCTTGAATTTCCAAAGCCCAAACCGTGACGCTGTAAACCGAGGAACGTTCAATTCAGCTTTAGCTTGCAGAGCCCATCTCCGAATATCAATATCATGAATTGGAACCTGTGCTTGCACGGCATTATTAAAGTTGTCTAAAACGTATTTGGAAACCTGACACAGCTTTTCTTTTCGTGTTCCTCCTGCACGTACCTGCTCTTCCATCTTCGTAGTTGCCGTGTTCAGGTTCTGATTTTGCACGGTGGTCGGAGACAAAATTCGCTTCTGTCCACTTCTCCAAAAGTCAACTGCTCTTCGTTTATATCCAATGGATACAGTATGTGGTGAACAATGGTCGGTATAGTCTTCTTCCGTGTCATCATCTGTATCTTCCAGAGCGTGTGCATACGTATCGTCTTGCTGGTCAAAGTCCATGGAAGTAGCAAATTCAACAATGTATGCAGGATATTCGGTACATCTTTCAATGACGTCCTTCACAATGTCTGCGACATATGCCTCCTCTGCTGTTAAAGGAGATGGGTTACTGGCATTAAATGCCTTGTATTAAAAGTGTGACCACATTCACTACATTCAACATGGTACCTCCATACAGAACGGTTGTCCTTATTTTCTTCTGTGAGCCTATATATACGTGGTCACACATACGGAATTTGGATTCATGATGTCTTATCGTGCATACCATCCCACTACAGCACACCTGATAATTGTGTTTAACTGGCATCCTGGCACGATTTCGCGTTTCCTTACTCTTATCTCCTCTGCTTGTGAGGTATCTCCTGACAGACTGCCCATCGGTGATACGTCGTGGTAGGTACGTTGCACATGATTTGTGTCAAGCATGTATCGTGTGTTATGTAACGCATTTTGTCACATTGTATGCTCTCGCGTGGCATATTTGCCTTTCTTCGTCACGTCGGTGATACCTGTGTTTGCCAGTGATATGCACACCATATCTCAAATGCTCCACTTGTATATCTGCCAGTTTTTTAGCCGAAACAAAAAAAAACACGTATTTCTTCCTTTGGGCCCTCTATACACCTGCCACCTTACATGGAAACCTGAGGGGGACACAGGGGTCAGATCCCCACTTCAATCTATCCTCATCTTGACATTTGAGAGGGATTTACCCCTAAAACTGTTTTTTAGCCAAAACAACAAACAAAAACACGTATTTCTTCCTTTGGACCGCTCCATACACCTGCCAAGTTTCATGGAAATCGGAGTGTGACACATGGGTCGGTTCCCCACTTCAATTTATCCTCATCTTGACATTTGAGGGAGTCTTTGCCCCCTAAAACAATTTTTTAGCCGAAACAAAAAAAAACATGTATTTCTTCCTTTGGGCCCCTCTATACACCTGCTAAGTTTCATGGAAATCGGAGGGGGGACTCAGGGGTCAGATCCGCACTTCAATGTGTCTTCATCCTGACATTTGAGGGTGGAGTTTACCCCCTAAAACAGTTTTTTAGCCGAAACAAAAAAACAAGTATTTCCTCCTTTGGGCACCTCTATACACCTGCCAAGTTTCATAGAAATCGAAGGGGAACGCTTAGAGAACCTCCCTTGTTAGTAGTCAAAGAGCAGTGGAGTGGTGTGCAGCGTGCTTTGTGGTCAAAGCATATTACAAGAACGGTGACATTGCATGGTCCCCGAGATCACCTGACATCACAGCATGCGACTTCTTCTGTGGAGCGAGGTTTACAGTACTCGATCTGCTACGACGGAACGTAAGGCAAGAATACGAGAGGGCGTTGCCAGGATTCTTGCTGCAACGTTACGTCACGTCTTGCACAATGTCTCTCACAGACTGCAGGAATATCTCCGCGGAGAAGGTGGTCTGGCGGATGTTATCTTCAAGAAATAACTTAACGGTATGAAACTTAACTCTATATTAATCACTGGCTTCACTAGATGTTTCAAAGATATGTGTTCTCTTCTATTAATCTCCTTTTCAAAATTTCCCTTTCTTTTGAGTCAAACTGTATAAACGCATCGTTTAGAATGTACATGCATGCTATCCCATAATGCCAGCCAGCATGGCATACAGTATGTAACATTGTTATTCGTACACATAGAATTTCCGAGGGAAAAATGTTATATCTACTAGTAAATATAATCATTTTCATATGTACCTGGAAATTAATGTTAATGAAGGTTTCACCAACAAACGTCAATAAAAATGTATGTTCAAAGTGTATAAACAGAGCATATAATTTGTGTGAAAACAGAAAAACACGCTGTTTCATGCAACATTGTTATTCGTACAGACAAGAGTTTCAATTTTCCTTGCATACAGCGCCACCGTTATTCGGACGATTTCGTGCAGTTTGCAACTTCGTAACTAGTTCGAACATTCAGGAGCACCGTCAAGCGGAATGCTGGCGTAGGTATTGTTGTAGGCCCATCGTCTATCTATCAGCGTGTTCGAAATGGGCAAGGTGAAGGAACTTAGTTCCGATCTGAATAATGTTATTATAAATTTGGCCCTTAGAGGTTATTCGTTAAGAAAAATTGGACAAACAGTCAATACATTACACTCCACAGTTCAATACATAATAAACAAATTTAGAGAGGAAGGTTCAACACAGAATGTGCCGAGTAAACCAAAAGAGAGACGGTTGAACAAACGTGATGAACGCTTTATTTTAAAAAGAGTGCGAGAAAACCCCCGACTAAGTGTTCCTCAGTTACGACCGTTAGTAGAAAATGTTTTTGGCAAGATGATGTCAGATCAAACTGTCCGACGTGCCTTGTGGAAGCATGGATATCATGGCAGAATACCACGAAGGAGGCCGTAAGTAAATAAGGTGAATCGCAGGAATAGACTTTCATTCGCGAAAGAGCACATCCACAAGGACCAGGAATTTTGGGATAGTGTCATATGGTCAGACGCGTCCAAGATTAATATATACGGGTCAGATGGGATAAATAGGGTCTGGAGAAAATCAAATAAAGACAATGATCACATTAACACAGTTCCAACAGTTAAAAACGGTGGTGCGTCATTAATGATTTGGGGCTGTATGTCGTCCAAAGGTATTGGTACCATCCAGTTTATTGATTGTATCATGGATGCATATGTCTATTTGGACATATTGAAGAACAATGTAAAGCAGAGTGCCCAAAAAATGGACATGCCGCCTATCTACAGATTCTAACAAGACAATGACAGTAGCTAAGCATAAGGCGCGAGTTAACATGAATTGGCTAATATGGAATGTGCCCTACTACTAGAAACACCAGCTCAAAGTCCAGACTTAAATCCCATTGAACATTTATGGGCAATTTTGAAGAGGCGAGTCCATAAAGCAGGCGTCAAGTTCTAACAGGAGTTGAAAACTACTGTACAAGACGAGTGGAATAAAATAAGCTCTGAAACATGTCGGAAACTGGTTACTTCTACGGAGAACAGGTGTCAAGCAGTAATTAAAGCCAAAGGATACACATCAAAGTATTAGAACTATCAGTCAATTTGCTCTGGACATACTTTTTTCTTTTATATTATTAAGTATACGAATAGAAAAGTTTTACAAAAATGGCATTTTTCTCTTTCAGTTTCATTTAATTTATTATTGTTATTGGTTATACAGAATTTGGGTAAGATTTTATGTTCCAAATGATATTAGTTATTGAATTCTAAAGAAACAATTTCAAAAGAGTGTATGTCCTTTCACATATTAAAGCATTTTCTTTGAAAATCAGCGTGTACGAATAAGAATGTTACATACTGTAAATACTAACCTCTAAGGTAAATTTCAGGAATTCTTCGTTTCTCCTTACGGATACCCAATACATCATACTCAGGGACGTGAAAGCAATGGATATACCACTGTATTCTACACCATAGAGTTTATGGAGACCAAAAGTTCTCCGGACGTAAGAAGATTAAGCCCCAGTCAAAGAAAATGTCTGTTCAGAGACGAAAAATCAAGTAAGGTTGGCAAGATGTACACAACAAGTGCATGCTTACTTGAATGTAAACTAAACGTATACTTACAGAAATGTGGGTGTTATCCACACTTCTACGATGTGGAAGGTTAGTAAACATTTGCAAATTTATATCTTCACATTGCATTTGCATAAATTTCATAAATAATGTAAGATTGCAAAATTGCGCGCGCGTGTGTGTGTGTGTGGGGGGGGGGGGGTGCGTGCGTGCGTGCGTGTGTGTGTGTGTATATATATATATATATATATATATATATAATATATATATATATATATATATTTATGTAAGTATGTATGTATGTATAGACAGACGTAAGTATACACAGGGTGGCGCAAAAGTCAGTTTACCCATACACAAATTCAAGTTTATACACAAAATTCAAGTTACATACAAAATACAAGTAGAGACACAAAACTCCAGTTTCAGAGGTTTTGTTCAAAGTGTCCTCCATTGTTTGCAATACATTGTGTGCAACGATCAACAACAGAATTGCAAATACGATGCAGTAATCTTTTATCATTGTTGATTACATGAAACGCATTGATAATTGAGTCTTTCAGTGCATCCAAATCTACCGGTGATGATGAATATACCATATGCGAAAGAATTCTCCACAAAGCAAAATAGCATGGCGTCAAATAACAAAAACGCCCAGGCAAATCATTGGTACCACGGCGTCCTATCCACTCTTCAAATGTGTCATCTAAAAAAAATTGAACATCACGTCCATAATGTGGAGGAGCTCCATCTTGCTGGAATACAAAACAGTGATCTGAATAAGTGAGGTTGTTTTTAAGTTCAACTAACACAACATCTTGCAGCATCTCCAGATAAGATTCCGCAGTAACATGTGCATCAAAGAAATAATGTACCATTACACCAAACGAAGAAATGCCCTCCCCCCCCAAACAATCACTCCAGGCATATTCAGCTCCTTTTCCATAATTGCATGTGGATTTGTATCAGATCAGTAGACACAATTATGACGCTTCACAAGGCCGTTAATTTTGAACTGCGCCTCATCTGTTCATAACACAGACTTCCAGAAATGTGGATCTTCTTAATTACGGATTAAAAACAAATCTCCATTCTTCTATCGAAATCATCCTCATGTAGTGCATGAACCAAGCGTGGACGATATGATTTGAATTTAATGTCAAGTAAAATTCTCTGAACACTCCGACGGCTTATTTGCAATTGCTGTTCTGATTGTCTTGTGAACTTTTGGGGACTTTTTACAAATTCATGGGCGACTAACTGTCTGTTTTCTTCGGTACAAACATTTGTAGGTCGACCAGACCTTATTGCATCTGCAACACTTCCCGTTTGTTAAAATTTTTTGTTCAGTTGCCACACTTGTTGCCGTGTTGGTGAAGGTGCATCAGGAAACTTGACACGAAAACCTGCCAGCACTTCGGTTATATCATGTTTCCACCACAATTGAAGCATGCACACACGCTGTTTTACTGTGTACCTATGTGCCATTCAACACGTCATGGACCAGAACTTACTTGAAAACAACAAACAACCACACTACAACAAGCCAGAGACTCAACTGTCGACAAAAGAATAACGAGTGCACTGTAGCCAGTGTCACACAATCTTACCAACCGCATACCTAGAAAAATATTACTTAGCACAAGAAGCACGTACACTATCTTAATACTATTATCAATGTGCCTTTTGGGTAAACTGACTTTTGCGCCACCCTGTACAGTGGCGGAAACTCCATATACACAGGGATAGCGAGCGCTACCCCTGTCTAGGGGTGGGTGGTCAGGTGGGTATGGAACATTTTGGTCAACATAGTGACTTTCGAAAGAAAATATAAAGTGCCGTTACATGATCGATTGATTTGGTGTTTAAGTCCAATTTATGCACAGTAAGGCTAATCGGGACTGAACTTACAGTTTAAAGTGGGATCCGAACCACTATGTGCTACCACCGGGTATCGAACCCGGGACCCCTTGCTTACAAGGCGACGACGCTACCACTGCTCTATCGGCGAGGCCCTTGCCGTAGTATGAGAAAAATTAGCTAATATTTCATTAAACTGCAGTTAATTTACTTTAAATACTACTCGCTATTATTATCTATGATCATATTGTTGAATAGTACAAATGAAAAAATTGACGATTAAGCTTGTTGTGTAAAAATTCTAAAAATACATAAATGACAAGCCCGTACCGTCTGACAAAATTTTGTTTACGCAGACGAAATCAGCTGTATCTCATTCGGTGTCCACGACTACTAAGAATTTAGAAATTTTTTAAAACTATTTGTCACACTTAAATGCTTATTTTCGTCATCTGCAACTTTATCATTTAGAATATTCTACTTGGAACCGTAGATACGGAGGGGAAGGAGGCATTTCCCCGGGCACCGAGGCAAAAGGGACGTCAAACAAGAGAATGTTGTAAAAGAGAGTAAATGTTGTGGAGAACAGTAAAATATAGGGGTTGCATTCAAAGTGTTATTACCAGTTTGCAAATTAAACATCTAAACATTTTGCTCACTTCACTCGCAACGGGTTACTTCCATTAATGATATAGTCAGACAAAGTTTATACTTATTACCTAATAAGAGTTATTCTACATGCTAGTTACCGAATAATGTCTAGTAGTAGATTCATCATTCGAGTTAGCAGAACATTTCACATTAGTTTGACATTTATCAAAGCCCTATTCGTATGAAAAATTTAAGTTGAATCGAAGATGGCCATCCAAGACGGGGTGTGTAACGATGCAGTAGTTGGTCTCCTAGATGTTCTTATTCCCATTTATGTCCAGTAACATCTGTAGAAATTTTATGTGTGGTTCCACATTTCTTAACCATCATGTATTTGTAGGAGATAAATCATTTTTACACCCTTCTTGAAACACTTTAGTATTAAATTCTCTAGGTGTTGTAAGAATTGTATAATCAAGTGAAAATCATTGAGTAGCATATCAACTACATTACGCCAATTTGTTTAAGTTCACAGTAGTTCGGATCCCACTTTAAACTGTAGGTCCAGCTCAGATTAGCCTTAGTATGCATAAATCCAAATCCAAATTCACAGTGGTTAGTATTATGCTTGCTTAAGCTACCCCTTGCATGTACAGATAAAATAAGTTGCCGCCTTCTAATCACGGGGTTGCGGGTTCCAACCCTTGTAGAGTCTGATGTGCACAGTCGCTTAGATCTGAATTTAAACCCTTTGCAGAGATATAACATAATGTGTCGAAAACGTTTGAGCACTCATGTTTAACATACGATGCAGAAGCATAGCTTCGATCACGTAACCGATGCAGTAAAGTGTATTCTTTTCGGCGCAACCAACACTTCATCTGTTGTCCGACCGTGTGGTTTCACAGGGAATAAATTAAATATACCCGTGTTGAAAACGTTCGGAACTTTACGAATAACCCAATAGTTAATAGTCATAGACAGAGCGTCGTTTAAGTTACGTCCAGAGACCAAAGAAATGTGCAGAGGACATCAAAACAAACAACTTTCCTCCGTACCACTTTTGTAGTTCGTGCGGCGTTTCGGCACTAGATACGTTCAAAGAGCCCGTTTTGCCCCTGTATGCTGGCAACCCAACTCAATATTTGATCGCATCTGTGACGCATTTTCCTGTCGTGAAACGGTGCATGGCAGTGTTGCAAGGAACATGAATATTTTGTGGAAGAAGTAGTTGTGAATTTCAGTATTGCAATTCCTCCATGGAAAGTAAAAGCTTTTCAAGTAGATATCTTAAATCGAATTTCAACTTAATGACACAAACGGTCTCGATAAGTTACCGTTTTCTGAATACTCTTTGCACGTGTAAAATCCATCCAGTCCTACTGTTTTTTTTGTTTGTACACCACTTGAAACTACACGATTAACGATAGATCTACTAATAAATATAAAATTTGCAATAATATAGCGTGTCTAAATAATTAAGAAATATTAATATAGTTAAAATACAGAACATTCCAGAACCAGTATTTTTACGTTCGTAACATTTATATATTATTATTACATATTATAATTTTATTTCAGATGGTTATAAAGAATGTGACCTTGAAGGTATATTATGCGTTCACAAACATGGTAAGTTATTTTTGTACTAAAATAAAAATTTCATTTTTGCTGTCAAAAAAATAAATTAAACTATTTCGATATATAACACTTAAGTTTAAAATTAGAAGCCCAGTAGTGGATCCTTAAGATACAATAAAGAATAGTCATGAATTTAAACATGTCTTTTTAAAAAAAATATATATCAAAGTAACACTCAAGTATAGAAAAAACAGAAGAGGGGCAAAAATATAAAATATATTTACATGTAATCAATAGTTTCTGCTTTGCTCCTTACATTTAATAATCTTAATGGAACTAATGGAATTAACTAAACCATTCTTTGAAGATTGCCAAATGTTTGAAAAACATTGTTTCTTTATTTTTCCTTTATTACAGTGAAGACTCAGTGTTTTGTGTATTACCATAACTGTAGAGTTCATAATTTTTGTGTGACACTAATAAGAATTTTTCAATGACAGAGAGAATTATAAATTTATTATAACACAGTGGAGATGCAAACCGTTGAGAGTTCATTATTTTAAAACAATTTAAACAATCTTATAAGAAGATAACGGTTAAAATTAGGAGTATTGTTGAGAAATTCAACACTTCAATAATTATAAAACTAGACATAACACAATATAACATAATTACCTTATCTTTTGTAAGTGAATCTGAAATATTGAAAATACAAACAACGTTCAAACATGATTTGTTATGCACATCTATTCAAGGAATAAGATCATGACATCCAGCACGTCCACATCTCGTCGCAAAAGAACGCGGTTAAAAATATGGAAACAGCAATGAACAAATTAGTAATAACAACATACAAACAAGACAAAAATCAAGTTGAATATTATATTGTTGCTGTACAGTAACAATATACATCGTTTAGCACGACACAAATGAAAAGTCTCAGCATAGGTAAACTGCGGTTCACTTCATTCCTGGTGCAGGACAAATTTCAATCTCATTTTTCTTTCTTAAATGAAAGAAACACCCGATAAGACTTCCTCATTCGAAAGAGGAATGATGGTAGTTAAAAATGTCCAAAAATGAGAGAAATCGATTTGGGGTGTTCAAACTTGAAATTTGAACATTTGAACGAAGTATTCGAATTCGACGAAGTTTCAACTGTTGATCATCTCGTGATATTCTACTGTCCTTCCTTTTAGAACGAGCTCAAGAACGCTTATGTATGTTCATTCGCTCCCGAGATATACGCAATTGAAAATTGATGTTTGTGAAAAATGATTTTTTGATAAACACTCATATATTACACAATAATCATATTTCAGCAAAATCCTTCCACAGGTGTCGGTTTTGTAGCAATACACAGCTGTGTACCAAATATCATGAAAATCTGTGTCTGATTTTACATAGAATAACTATATATATATATATATATATATATATATATATATATATATATATATATATATATATAATATATATATATATTATATATATACACACACACGTGCACACACATACGTATATGCAAGAGATTTTTATTAACGTATTATGGTATATTATTTTATTTAATTTAACAAAAAAATCAAGAATCAGGTCAAAACATTCTGAATTTTTTAAACGGATGTCGCACACTTTTGAATCATGAGCAACTTGTGCATTAAACCAAGTAAAATTAATGTAATTATAGATAGAAGTGCTTAATACAATTGCTTCTTTTTCAGATGAGAGATTTAAAAATTTAAGCTGGAAGAATTGCAATTGTTTCAGTGATTGTGAGCGATTAGACTACGTTGTGAATTATTATATAGCGACGTATTATATTGAGTAAGTACCACAAATGTTATTAAAATAATTAATTCTTTGGACGATACTATTATTTCAACTTATTAATTATTTTTATTATTATCACCTCTTTATCCTATTTATTTGATGTTCAGTTTCATATATTTATTCGCACCCCCCCCCTCTCTCTCTCTCACACACACACACACAAGGAACAATCAAATGAAAACCTTAATTTGTTATTTGTTTTTGGTCTTTTATCAAGTAGATTTCTACATGTAAAGTTGCACAGGATTGCTGCATTTTAGCATAGACCCATTGCTGATCCACATTGTTCAAATTTGAGCTAGTTAGAACCCATGTGCAGTCACTTATCACATCAGCCATCGCGAAGCTCTCTCCACCCTTCTGCGTGCAGACTAAGGCTATTATCGAACTTCCTCCTGTACATGTAAACTTGCAGGCGCGTTAAGCATGTATAAAGACATTGAATTATCATTTTTCGTAGAATCTTTCAGGCTTTCAGAGGGCAAGAAACCACTGCTCTTCGCTGGCGCATGTGTATGCAGGAGGCGCCATCTTTAAAATGACACAAATGGTGTTGTAAAGCTCACTTGAAAATATTGCAGCCTTGAGTTCGGTTTGTAAATTACCGTCGATATCTCATTTGAGCTGTTTACAGTCTGTCGTGCAATTTTTTTTGGAGTTTTAAAAGTTTCCATTTGACTGTCCCTCGTATATTACAGAAACATGGTGTGTGCATTTCTAATTTCACTCTTACCATTATTTTATAGGAACAAGTTCTATCGGATTCCCATCAACCATCAATCCCATTCTAGTATGGAAATGGAGAGAAATGTTGTCTTTGGAGACATACAATTACTAGGTACGTAGGCATCATGTAAACAACATTAGTAATGTTAAACGGCGATGAAAGAATCCACGTCCTTGAAGGGAAACGAGAATTGCAGAAAAAAATTGCACCGCTTTATCTCAAAGGTTTTTAATCACATGCTAATGATTTGGACTATCTGTTTGTGCTCCATGGCATGGTTCTTGAAGGTCCAGAAACACATAAATTCTAATGGGTTCTATTGGGTTCCGTGACAGGACCGGAACTTCTTTTCTCGCACAATTTAAATTCGGTCCATGTTTGCGTATTGTTTCATTGACAAAGGTTTTCTGAACCGTATTTAAAATGATCTGAAATTTAAAAAAAAAAAAGGTTCATGAACCGAATTGAAATACTTTACAGATAAACATGTTCTTTAGGGTCCAGAACCCACTTACGCTTGCTGATCTTCCCTTCTGGACCGATATTGAATTTATTGAAAATTCCTGGACCTTTTGCAATCGTGATCCATGCCTTTTACAAGTCTTCGATCTAGTTTTGTTTTAGTTTAAAAGTAATTTATTGTTTATTGTTAAAAATGAATATTGTGATTTGCAAAGAAAATTAAGCGTAGCGTCTTTCTGCATCCTTCGAATTTCCGTACATTACCGAGAGAGTATTTCATGGCGCTTCCGATTGAATGATTGGTTTGGTTTATTTTATTTCGTTTTTCCGCTACTTTTGGCTAATCGCGAAGATGAGGATGAGTGATGATATGATGAAGGTATACTGATAAAAACCCATGCCCAAGCCGGGATTCGAACACGGAACCCTTGGCGTCCTACCGCGCTGTGCTAACCACTCTGCATCGGAGGCCGGCTATATTGCTTCTGAATCTATCTGAGTTTAAGTGAATTTTTGTAAGACATATAAACATTATCTATCTTGCAAGTATGAAATCCGTATAGTTTGTGGCAAGTATTTATATATGTATAAATAAATTATATTCCACATATATTTAATTTTATATTGTGTTTCTTTGGGTGAAAAAAGTTAATGGAAATTTTGCTGGAAGGTACTGCGAAATTAGTAATTTATTTTATCTTCATTTGCTGCATTTTTTTCATTTTTCCAATTGCTTATGATCATTCTCGTTGTAAAATGTAATCTAATTACCAGATTCATTGATTGATTGAGTTGATGTTTTAAGTCCACTTTATGCACAGTAAGGCTAATCGGGACTGGACCTACAGTTTAAAGTGGGATCCGAACCACCATGTGCCTCTTCCGGGTATCGGACCCTGGCCCCCCTTAATTACAAGGCGACGGCTTAATTACGAGATACGAAAAGTATAAGCATTATGGTTTTATCAAGATGAGAGCGTTTTATTGTGTTATAACCCCTTAGTGATGCGTCACTACTACGCATAATGGTTGCTACAAGTGAATGTCGTGCCAAAATTTATTTATTCCACGTAGTACACCCAATTGTCAACCTCACGTCCACGTAGTACCGTATCAATCCATAGGATTATTCTTGATTGTATTTAAACTTTCTCTAGAAGCTTCAACTCACCAAGGTTCGTTCACTTGTTTACACCAGCTGTCCACTCCTCTCAGGTATTTGAATTATGCACAGTCGAGTGTTAAGCAGACTTCTGGTGTCTGGACCTACGGCCATCATCCTCTGTAGGATTGTTTGTGTGTGTGTGTGTGTGTGTGTTGTCCTGTGATTTGTGCACATGTGTGCTGAGTGCTCCTTTACGGTCCTTTTAACCCAAGTAAGAATATTTTAGACCTTCCGAGGACATTCTGGTTATGCTATATTAGTTATATTTTTGTTATGGTAAGGGGCTGGACCCCGTACAATCTGACGGGTGCACAATGGCATTTGATATTTTTTGGGTGGCAGAATGCCAATCTCTGATTTTTGGAACAATATGGATTGAATGCGACATTTACTGTAATAGATTTAAAAATATCTACTTCATGGGCAAGGTGAAGTTTGGTGGCATATAATCTTAGCGACGCAAGTATTGCAGAATTTTGTCTGCACGAAACAGGCAAATACACCAAAGTACTGACCATGGAATCGTTTAGAAATCGCGAATTATAAATTTGTCTGCCATTTTACTTCTGAGAGTAAATGATTTGGTAGCTGTAAACACTACTTCGACCATGTAATCGAATAAGACATTTCGCCCAATGTCAGTGCATGGGGCAGGGAAAAGTGGAACAGTGTAGCAAGGTGCAACTACAAATCTGTTCTGAAGTGACATCAGTGACATTTGACGGAAAAATTGATCCCTGTATTGAGTAAACTTGAATTAAAAACTTAAGTTGTTTAAAATATAGGTTATTTAATGTAGAGGAAGCTGTATGAATATCATTCTTCCCATTTTCATGTTGTTATCAATAAAAGTTAGAGTTGCGAGACTTTCCATGTTATAACTGTTTCAATATTTTCTTAAATATAGGTTGTTCCAACAAGAACGCCGGATTTGAATTGCGCCATTGCCTTGTTGTTGTTGGGTTGGCGGCACTGTTCTTATACATTTAAGTACTGGTATCTTTCATTGTTGTCTTGTTGTTGCTGGGTTGGCGGCACTGTTCTTATAAATTTAAGTAATGGTGTCTTTTATGTTTAGTAAATGGTTGTGGCCTTATTTGAATGGTGTGGATATTTAAAACTTGTGGTTCCAGCACGATGACGTTACCTGCCTCACCTCACACGCGGCGGGTCTCCCTTTTTGGTCAACACTAGAGAAACCTTGCGTTCTGACGTTACCGGGGAATACTTTTATTGTTAGACTAAATGCCTAAGTTGGTGGGTTAGTTTAGCTAGGTTTAGTGCTCCAGCATAAATAATAAATTCTGAATGTGTTTATGCTAATATAACCAAACCTAACAGACATAGCTTAGCCACTTAGGCATTCCTCGTCTGGCGTCAGAACGCAAAGTTGCTTTAGTGTTGTGTGATAAGGGAGAACCCCCACGAGACTTGTCCTTTCGCGGAACGACGACTAAAACTGGCCAGCAAGGTCACGTGACCTGACACCCTGTGACTTCTTCCTTTGAGAATCCCCCATACCTTACCAAAACTCAAGGAGAAAATTCCACGTGTTATCGGCCAAATCGAGGGGCTAGTCTGTGTAAGAGTCATCAGTAAGGGCATCGATAGAGTGACTACATGCAGAGCAAGTCGTGGACATATATGACAGAATTGTTTTTCATACTGAACTCTCGACATGTACCTTTTGTAATGAAGTAGAAGTACATAGCGTTCGAAAAGTTCCCGCACTCATACTTTTAAAAAAAGCTACCGAAGCATTAATCTGGATTAGTTAGCAAGCCTGTCAGTAGAGATTGAAATGATCTTGAAAAAAAGATTTTGTTATGTTCAGAGCAGTGCCGCTGTTGCACAGCGAATCGCTTTGTTGGATGCATATTTTGAGTGATGAAAGTGGTGCGGAACGTTGCGTTTACAAATAATATTACGTAAATTTTCAGCACTTATTAATGTGAACTGGAACTCCGCTATAAAAACGCGCGAGATGTGGTTTGCAGTCTTGTCAGTGTGTTATCACCTCAGAGATCGCAGTATTACTCACATTTAGTTTACAAATTATTATTTGGGTATTTCAAGATGTAGTTAAGAAATGTATGTATTCATTACGTTGAAATGTTGAATAAATTATAGGCATAAAATTCTCACACTTTTCATGCCATTTCATGAAAATAAAATCATTATTTCCAGTTAGTTAATCTGGCTTTCTTGTTTGGAAACATTTTATTTCATACTCACATAATTCACATATGATGACAAAATGATAGTACTATGATTTATTTCAATTACATATGGTCGTGTGTTTACTTTTACATTGCAGCTTCCTTGGGCTCCACTGTTGCTCTGTTTACGGGAGGGAGCTTATTGTCATTGGCTGAAATAATTTATTTCATAATTCTCGCTGCTTACAAAAAATATATGGCCCTATCGGATCATCAAAAGAGACAGTCGTCAAAACGTAGGCTAAACGTCGCAAAAATGATAGTGCCCTTCGAATGCAGAAATAAAGATTTTAAGGAGTCGCCATTTCGTGGCAGACAAATCCAAGGACATGAATTATATACAGGGAGACAAGGGTAATGTTATATGATGTTTGAATATTATTAACACGAGGGATATTTTTAAAGTAAGATCCATTTTGCCAAAAAACTGCACAGTCGAGTTTTTAGTGAAACTTTATTTTGTATCAGACTCTACATGCCTTGATCTTTTTTTCCAGTTTCCGTGGCTATTTAACACTGCAGTGGTTGTGCGGTTCACAATAGTGATATACTCGTATATCTTCAAGTGCTGCTGCAGTTTGGCAACACTCTTGATATTGGTTCCCAGTCTACCTTCCTGAAACAGTACAGGAACTCTGTTCGTGCAGCCGTTATTCGAAATTCATTCAAGGTTGTCTTCTTGCTATTAGAGCTCATATTTCAGTAGAGCACAATAATGATCCACGTGACCACTGACGGTAGTGTTTCTGGATACGTACTATTTCTATGTACGTATATAAGTAGGTGTTTCAAAAATCTGTTATAAATTAAAGCATTGGGTGTGTCCAGACAACCACAATCACAACCTGTTTGTGCTTCTTAAGGAAAGAAAATAACAAAAGTAAGGTATGTATTTTTGTTTGGTTTCATCATATCCAAATGTATTGCACTAGATTTAGAAATTCCTCACTACTGTAATGTGTTGAGTGGAAAAACACATAATTATTTGTTAAGTGAATCGGAATGCTTCATAAAGCCCATTCTCGCTACAAAAGTAGCTAAAGTTGGACCAATAATAGGTAAAAACGATAATTTTCTATCGATTGCAATAGTGATTCGCACGACCACTGCAGCATTTGTCATAACTAGAATGAGCTTTTGTAGACCTTCCTCATACAAGTCATCCGCTTACGAGGTAAGCCATTCCTTAACTCCCATTTTCACTTCTTTGTCGTTGCCAAAACGTTTACCGTCGAGGAACTTCATGGAGATTGTGAATAGTCTGTTTTCATAGAATTTGGTGTCTACCGCAAGCACCAAATCGTCGCTGTTACAGCTGGCCGACCTGAGCGCTCCTCATCATACATATTCTTCTGCCAGTCCTTGAACATTCTCACCCATTTCTGCACTTTGCTAACACTCATTGCATTGGGGCCGTACACTTTACAAATCTGGCTGAATTTCTTCTCCAGTCATGTTTCAGGAGAGAAGCCAGCCAGCGGGCCAGCGGGCCGGTTGATCGTCTTAGACATTGCCACACAACACGAAGTGCACACATTAACAACGTGCCTCCAAATGGTGTTTGCATTTGCTTCTTTGTAAGACATGCCGGGAATCCATGTGCATGCGCGGTACTGCGCGGGACATAACATGTTAATGGCAAACGGACTCACTTAAAAAAAATACACCTCGTATTATAATTGATATTTTATTTTGTTTTCAGCAGTGGTTTAAGATTATATTGTTCATAATGCTAATACTGATAAATGAAAATAACAAACAGACGTTCAAAATATGTGTTAGTTAAATGATATTAACAGTAAAATGATACCAATTTCTGTGTGTCTCTGAAGATATAGACCACCGAATACCTTGCCTATTGTTATTAGTTATAGCAGTAGTAGCAGCATACCTATTATCGCCATGTATTATTATTGTAAGCACTGATTTACATGCTTCCTGTTCTATGATTGAAAGATTACAGGTACTGAACGTTGAATCGAAACACACAACAGTTTCAACACTTAGTTGTTCCAAAAAAATCTTAAACAATTATGGAACGAAGGCTTTCCATAGCCACAGCCAAAATATATTGTTTTCGCTACAGATAAACTAAATGAATTTTTGTCTTCGACGATTTGACAGAAACAATCTTAATGATACGCGTACTTTAAGTAAACATAAGAAAATTGTTGAAAAGGTGGATTCAGAGGATACTTGTCACAAGTTTGATGGAGAAAGAGACAAACATTTTCTACATTATTGTGAACAAATATTCTAGTTCATATTTGAACTACAGTTGTCCCAAACTTTAGCAGCATAAACTTTAACGTTTATATTCACGATCACTGGCGTAGCAAAATATCTCAAGATCCTTGGCGAGATTAGAATGTGTTCTATAAATTTCAAATCTCAATGTGAATCGATTAAAAATCTTCAGGGTACGTTAGAAAAAAAATATAATTAGATTTAATAATAATAATAACTGATTAATATGATATTAAGTAATTTTACTCACCCTAAAGATGTTCTTTTTCTCTTTTTTCTGAAGCTGAATTCGCTTACATCTGAATATCCAGAGCTATAAGAGTACAGTGCTGTCAAACATGACCCAAAAATTACATTTAAATGAGGAATTATTGTTCATGTAGATTTTTAATTATTTTATTTTAATGTATTCTACTACTTATTTTAATATTAACAACGGCACAATCACTTCCTAATGAAGTGAAGTGTTTGAAAATTTTCAAGTCACTTCTTTCTAAGCACTGAGATAATATACACTGGTGAACATAAAGTCCCAGCCCATTTTGCAGAAATAATGTATTAATGAATGTGATATTACAACATTAGTATACAGCATATCAGTGCTGTTCAACGTGATGTCCATCAATTTCAAAACACGTTTCCCAACGAGTCAGTGTTGCTCGAAACACTGTGTCCAACAGGTGATGAGTTCGCATGCGTGCCTTATGCGTTGTTTGAGGACTGCCACATTTGCAACCTTACTCTTGTAGACCTGTTCCTTGATAAAACCCCATGCAAAAAATCCAATGGAGTAAGGTCGGGGGACCGCGATGGCCAAACACGTGTGGATCCTCTTCCTATCCATCTGTCTGGAAACATATTGTTGAGGTATTCCCGCACAGTCAAGGCGAAGTGCGGTGGTGCGCCGTCTTGTTGGAAGATCACGGAATCAAGAATCCCATCATCCTGTAGCTGTGGCTGGAGGAACAGTTGCAATATTTCGAGATAGGTGTCTGCTGTGATGGTGTTTTCTGCAAACATGAATGGCCCATAGAGTTTTTGTTTCGTGAAACCAAGCCATACGTTCACCTTGGGTGTATTCCGTTCCCATTCGATAGTAGCATTCGGGTGTTCAGAAGCCCAGATACGACAGTTATGACGCTTCACAGTTCCACAGGTGTGGAATGTCGCCTCATCACTGAAAATGATGTTCTCCATTAATCCATCCTGTGCTGCAGCCGCGCAGAGTTCGTAGCACACGTCTTTCCGTACAGCGTAATCCTCCGGTTCCAGTTTGTGGACAACCTGGACGTGGTACGCTTTCTTTTTTAAGGTGTAGTACAACACTTTCCACACCGATGATTGAGGTATCACCAGTTCTCGACTGAGGCGACGAGTTGATGCAGTGGGACTACGCTCAATGGCTTCACGGATACGTGCTACTGCATCACCCGACATCGATGGTCGACCTGTACGTTCCTCATCGAGTACAGATCCGGTGTTGGAGCCTCTCGACCACATTTTCTACGAAACGTCTCTCTGACCTCCTCGAATGTCTGACCACGCAAACGTGCCGTTACAATCACAATTCGTTCTTCTGTTGTTAGCATCTCCTCGGAGTATCATTTACCTGAAATATAAAAACCATGCATTAATTATTTCTGCAAAATGGGCTGGGACTTTATGTTCACCCTGTATAACTTATTCACGTTATATATCCAGGGTGGACCACAGGAAATAGTACAATAACAAGCTGGAATCCTGCACATAGCAATGTGTGGTGGCGCCACCTGTCGTGTCCAAGCATAACACAAAGGTCTGCCATTTATTTCGCCATGTAGCATTGATAGACCTCGGATTCTAAGTTCTAAAAAGTGTGCTTTAGGTTCCTGAAATTTAAACTCTATAATTCCTAAAATAGACTTAAAAATCCTAAAATATGTTCAAATATCTTAAATTAGGCTCTAAAAATCTTGAAGTATTTTCCAAAAACAAAATGGCTCAAAATTCCTGAAAAAAATGATTAAACGCACGGCCATGAAAATAGGCGGCTGGCCGGAATTGCGCTGGTGCCACGTATAGGCGAAACAAAGCGAGAGCGGAACCAAAGTCGTTGGTTCCCGCGCACTGTGTGGCAACGTTAAAAGTCTCATAAATCATATCCAGCAGTAGGATAATTTACATAGGTAATTAATCTGCTGTCTTTCCTGGCACCCCTCGTCCATTTTTTCACGATGCACATTCACCATTTTAATTACATCAAGTCTTCCTAGATAGCTCGATGGGGAGGGGGGCAAGTGCCCCTCCTTCCTGGCCCCCTCTGCGGGCGTTCTTGATTACAGTTCTGGCGCTGTCCCATTAGAATCGCTCTGAATAAGCAGTGTCTCAGTAACCCATGATAGAGGAAATAAGAGACTGAACATGTCTGGTTTATATACGTTTGGAGAGGACACTTTGAGTCGATAGAGAGGATGCAGTGTCGCGAATGCTCCTTTACGTACTAAATTTACGTGTAGTGCCCAGGTAAGTCGATGATTGAGCTAATTCTCAAGCGTTTAACTGCAGTGGAAGTAAGCAAGTGAGTATCATTGACTATGAACTTAGAGATAATTAATTTTCCTATTTAACTGTGACTTGCTGAGAGAGTGAGGAGTTTTGTTGCGTTAACGTCCAAGTAGTGGTATTGTACCACTAGTAAAGTTTTTTTTACAAATCGTCGTTCATACAATCGATTGCATGATAATATTTCTTGTGAAAGGAAGAAAAAATTTAATTGAAAATTATTAGCATTATTACCAGTTAACCATAAGGTTGGAATTAGTGAAGTTGAATGTCATAATCAATGGTTTGGAAAACATTGGTTAGTGTTTAAGAATATAAAATTGATATCGTTGATATCTTATCTATATACGTATCATGTCAACGTATTATTTACGCACTTGTACACTAACATATGAAACAGTATATAATCTTTTGTAGCATAATAAATCAGACAAGGAAGATATTCATCAATTTTATGAAGAAACTCCATCATTTCAAAGATTTAATTGTAAATAGTAGAGCATTCCCTATCGTGAAAGAAGCAGTGGAGAACTTTTGCAAAAATACAAAGATTCACGGGATGAAGTACGTGATACAACAGCGTTCAGGATACATTGAGAAGTAAGTATGAGTGTTCATGTATAAATATATAGAATATCCCAATTTCTTATATACATGCATTCCACAGTTATATTTGTATATTTATATGTAATGTTATTGTTAATTGAAATGTACTCTTAATAGTCATTAATGGTCAATCACAAACTAGTAAACTCTACTGTAACGGAGAATATGGAATAACATTTTAATAACAATTTCTCTTGAAACATAGTGTTAAAATTAGTATAATATGTAAAATAACACTTTACAACGAATAACATCCAATTAATATTACATGCTAATATGTCAACATATAAAAAAAAATTGACAATAATAGATACATAGTCATTCAGATACAGGTGGTGAAACGTGATAAGACACAGAAACCTTCCACAGGAAGCTGACCTACCCTTGACCTGAACTACAGCCTGTATCCGGAATGTGGTGGGAAAATGCAGGCCACACACAAAGTTCAAGGTACACATCCATTCCTCGTGCAAAGTGTTCTCTATTTCAGAAAGTATGACTGGAGGTTGAAACCAAGCACACGTCCCCCACCCAAGAAAAAAATACTCCACAAATGTCCAATTATGTTAAGATCAGGCAACTAAGGAGGCCATATGAGATGTTCTACCTTCATCTCCGAGGTCATCAAACCATGCTTTGAGGCACCAAGGAGTGTGAATGGGAAATTGTTGTCTTGGAACACAGATCTTTCACAAGGAAACACTGTCTGGATCATAGGATGGAGATGTTTTTGCAGAATTATGCGATATTCCTCTACTGTAATCCTTCCTTGGAGGACTACAAGTGGTCCAAGAACACACAAATATTTTGCAACCAACACAGAACCCCACTATGCTTAACAATAGGTAAAAAGCACTCAACATGAAAGGATTCTGCAAACGCTCTTTACACCCCAAAACGGCAAGTGATCTGGAATAATATGAATGCATATTCGTCACATCAGATGTCCTGTGTCCACTGCTGTTGTGTCAAGCCTCTGCGCTCTAGACAACATTTTCGACGCTACACAGAATTATGCTGTGTCAACAACGGTTTTCGAATAGCCGTTCTGCCATGAAGTTCCCGAAATGCAGTTCCCGTTCGATAGTTTTAGTTGATGAAAGGTTCCGGTCAGGGAAATTCATCTCGGAGGTTATCTGCGACAACATTACCTTGTGATTTTGGACCACTATGCACTTCAACACCAGTCTCTGTCGGTGATCTTGTCATCTGGTAACCCTAAAGTCGTTGCCGTATATTAGTTTTGAAATTCTTTGGAATACAGTCTGAGTAATGCACAGGATAAGCAATACAGAAGTATTATGTACACTGAAAGAAAAGCAGCATCCTGTTGCCGCAGACAAACGATCTGTGTGATTGACGCAAATCAACTCCCGAGCACTTCCAAAAGGACACTAGACCGCAGTGGAAGACTTCCTGCTACCCCTAAAATCTGCAAATAAACCGGACATTCCTTCTACCCCTGCACTTCGTCGACCCTTGTTGATCTCGTGAGTTGACTGCTGTAGGTGTCCCATTTTTAATGCAGGTGACAGCACAGTGGTGCAAGGGCGAACGCACAAATTAAGGTTACTTTTTCACTCTTTCGTAAATACAAAGTAAGAAGTAATTTTGGGCTTCATAATACATCCATGAATCACTATTGGACAATGGAAAATATGACGTCTGGGGCTAATTTCATAACTTACCACATCTACAGTAGATCATTCATATTTGAATATTTCATATGAAACTATGGCGATATAATGGCTTTTTTGCACTTGCATGCATAAAATATAAATTAATAAAAATAAATGTCTATCATTATTTTGCTGTCTACTTATGCGCAAGAGAAAAGAAAACATTATTCTATTAATAATACTATAACGTTTGAATTCGATTAAAATCAATTGTACATTATGCATATTCATATGTTATATCCACATTTCAGAATGGTATGGGGAGTGACATTGACCCTGTTCATCAGTGCAACAATCACAATAATGATAAGAGCTTTGAATATCTATTACAACGATTCCGTTGGATATGTTGTGGAAGAAAACATGAATAATTTTAATGTTTCTCTACCAGCATTACATTTGTGTCAGGAAATTGGCTTTGTGTATGTAACTTTATATATTTCCTTCAAAACTATCAATAGTTTGTGGTAATATTATGTGATGTGATGGTTTATAAGAGAGGAGAAGCTATATACATTTTCAGTTGGCAAGCATGTATTGTATAAACTTCTCATTAAAAATGCACGCTGACTGCCATAATAGAGAAAAATTCCCTGGGGCCACAATATTTTATTACAATAATATTTTATGGGCATGAGTCATATGCAACGCACGTGAAGCTTGAATAAATTATTACTATACACGCCACGTGAGTTACATTTGGCTCACAGCATATTTATAGTATTTTCAAGCATTATTATTTTTTTCTGAGCATTGTTATTGTTTTTTCTCAGCATTATTATTATTTTTTTCTGAGCATTTGGTCATGACATGTTAGACATGACCCTGTCGTATATTATTGTCTCGATATCGTTCTAGGGCTGCCCAGCAATAATTCAACGCCAAACATGCAAAACGTTAAATCTGTTCATGACTGAAAATGTTTTTTTCTTTACTTGTCAGTTTTAAGTGAACTTTAAAGGCAAAAATATAAAAGATGTTAATGTACATCTATTCATTCAAGCTTTTTATGTTGTTTGTATATAACTATTGTAACAATAACAGCATTACTAAATAAGATTTTCTCACACCATCTACAACATATTGTCCACGGGGCCACTCTTGACGTAACATATGTTACAGAACGGTAGCGTGAGTTGGCGGATCACCACGAGGCTCCCATTGTAAAGAAACGTGTGAGTTAAATACGCTTCCCGAAGCCATGGGCGTAGAACTAGCGTGAGTTAAATATAACTCATATGACAGTTAACGTGTTAACAGTGGATAGTATTCCATGATAACTGTATAATAATTTATATTACCATATTTGCACCAATTCACCAGCATTGTTCCATTATCTTAAATTTCATGACTTTCAATATTAACTCATTGAAGATTCAGCTCCAATATACACTTCTGTCTGCTGGGTAAATGAATTCATAAATTTTTAGGTTAGGGCGAAGGTAGTGAATTAAATGAAAACCTTAATAGATATGCCATGATATCTTGGAGTTTTCTGCGAAGCAATTGTGCCTTTGGTCCATATTGTTGTTTGTGGAGATTTTAATATTGATATATCTAAAGACACAGCAGAAAAAAATAGTTTTCTGGATGTAATGAACTCTTTTGGTCTGTTTCATACAATTACAACTCCAACTAGAATCACCAACAAAACAAAAAGTACAATAGACAATATTTTTACCAATATAAACGTTAATAAATATTCAGTAGAAACTTGCATAGGATTTTCTGACCATGATTCTCAGCTTATTAAGGTAAACGTAATAGAAGACAAGCGGAATCATAAACCACGCGTAAAATTCAGAGTTATTAGACCTACAAACAATGATGAGAACATTTCTAAATTCAGAAACGCGCTTAAATCAGAAACATGGGATTTTATAAACAATATGGCTGTAAACGTAAACGCGAAATTCGAAAAATTTCTTGATACTGTAAGATACCATTTTAATAAATGTTTTCCCATAAAAAAAGCACGAGTTCACAACAAAACCAATTGCCTATGGATAACCAAGGAAATTAAAAATCTTAGCAAATTAAAACGATCATTGCATAAACAGAGTAAATATGCAAACAGCCCTACCCTTAAAGATCATTACAAGCAGTTCAACAAAAATTACAAGAAATCATTAAAACATTGCAAATAGTTGTATGTTGATAAAAAGTTGAATAATTCAGAAAACAAAACTGCAGAACTATGGAAAATAGTTAATCATATAACAGGTAAAAAAACGACCTCGAATCAAGATATCATATTAGAAGCAGGTAATGTAATAGAGACAGATCCTCAAAAAATAGCTAATACTTTTAATAATTATTTTGTTAATGTAGCACTTAACCTGCAACGTAACATCAGCGTAACGGACACATACAAAGAAAAGTTAAATAACGTGAAAAGATCTTTCACGCATTCTTTTTATATGACCCCTACTACAGACGAAGAAATTTCCAACATAATTCGAAATATGAAAAACAAAAAGTCAACAGGGCTAGATTCAATGCCGATTAACGTGATCAAAGAGGTTTGCACGTACATTAACGAGCCTTTAGCTAAATTAATTAACGAGTGTATGGAAAATGGTAGCTTTCCAGATTGTCTAAAAATATCAAAAGTAATACCCTTATATAAGAAAGGAAATAAAACAAAAATTGAAAACTATAGACCAATTTCCTTATTGTCAATTTTTTCAAAAATTTTCGAAAAATTAATTTATAATAGGATAATAAAGTATGCAGAAGATAAAAGGATACTCATAAAGCAACAAAATGGGTTTGTGAAATCGAAAACAACAAAAAATGCCATTTTTGATGTAATTGATAATATTCTTTCCGCCATAAACAAAACGTATTCTGTTGTTGGAATTTTTTGTGATTTATCAAAAGCGTTTGACTGTGTGAATCATCACATACTACTAGAGAAATTAAAATACTACGGAATCCGCGGTCTATCAAATAAATTAATAGAATCCTATTTATCGAATAGAAAACAGAGCGTTGCAATAAATAGCTTATCCAATAATGGGACGCAAATAACATATTACTCCGAATTGAAAGATGTGGTTATTGGAATCCCCCAAGGATCGATACTAGGACCCCTATTGTTTTTATTGTTCATAAATGATCTTCCAGCAAATGTTGAAACTGCCCAAGTTACTCTTTTTGCTGATGATACTACGGCTTTAGTAGATTCTGTTAACGATGTAACTTTAATTCAAAAAACGGAAGAAGCTCTTACTGAACTACAAAGCTGGTTTTCAGCAAACAAACTTTCTATGAACAACGAAAAAACTAATATAATAAAATTTGGTGTATCTAGAGCCAAAAACTCTTCTATTAAGCAAGATAATTTCACAGTAGGGCATGCCGTTATAACAGCTACTAACAATACAAAATTTCTTGGAATATTTATAGACGAGTGTCTAAACTGGAAAGTTCACATAGATCATTTATGCAAGAGGCTAAACACCGTATGTTACCAATTAAGAACCTTAAAAAATAGTTTCAATACAGTATGTATGCTAAATATCTATTTCTCAAACTTCGAAAGTATTTTGAGGTATGGTATCCAATTTTGGGGGAACTCGGCTCAATCGCAGAGGATTTTTAAAATTCAAAAAAGAGCATTGCGTATTTTGGCAAATGCACACAAAACTGATACATGTAAACCTCTTTTCAAAAAATTCCATATATTAACACTTCCAAGTTTGTACATACTTGAAACACTTACTTTCATACACGAAACACAATCGAACTATCCAAAGAACATAGACACTCACAATTACAATACCAGACAAAAAGATAACTTCCACATTCCCAAAGTGCGGCTAACTGCATACCAAACGGGACCTTTTTACTCAGGCATCCAGTTATACAATATATTACCAAAAAGTTACAAAAATTTTGAAAGATCCACAATCTTTAAAAGTAAAGTGAAAAAATTGTTATTGGAATACACATTATATTCAGTTCAAGAATTTCAAGAATTAAATAACTTTATAAAATAAATGTAGATTGTATACACTAGATAATATGTACTTTTACAGCACTAGTTCACTTCAAAAATAATTTGTCAGTCTATGTTTTACTATTATATTATGTTATATTATAAACAAATCTGCCAAATTGATGTATATATGTATATGTATATATTATGTGCGATGTCAACATGTTGTATTTTGTAATGTACATGCACCAATGCCCCTCAGGGGTACTTTCGGTGTGAAAATTGCTCAATAAACTCAATAAACTCAATAAACTCAATAAACTCCACTTCACGAACTTCTTTAACTGCTTCTGACAAAGGAATGTCCGTTGCTTCTAGTTTCTTGATCGTATTACATAGGAAACTCAAATTTCTTAATGTAGAGTCACTCAACATACCTTGAAGAATTTCAATTGAAGAAGCATCATCTTTATTCAGTCCATTAACAACAGATGAAAATTCTTCAAAATTTTCTGCATAGTATGCAACAGCATTAAGCCATGTTCCCCACCACGTAACTACAGGTGTGGGTGGCAACGGTGTTTGGGGATTTTCCTTTTTGAAGATTTCAATTCTTGTTGGCGATTTCACAAACACCTTTTTTCCATTCGAAACCAATTTATCTACATTAGGATATACATTTCTGATTCCTTCACATACCCTATGCAATCCATGAACATACACGTAACATGAGTCATTTTAGGATAACTGACTGCAAGACTGTGATGCCAATAACCAGTGTTCGAGAATTTTTCATAAAGCATCTTTCCAGCTAAGATAATTTTGCATACCCTTGTCCCACCTGCTTGAACAGTACTATGCTTGGGCTGCCTACCCCCTCTCCTCCTGGTTGCGCCCCAGGTACCCATTTATTTGTGGCTGGGTGAAACCCAGAACTGCTTTATGTAGTGACACAGGCCCAAAGAATCCAATCTTAGATCACCCACCCTGGGAATCAAACCAGGGTCTTCCACGTGGTAGTAATCCAGTTTCATCAAGAAATGTGTGCCAATTCAAATTGGATCAGTACATCTAGTGATACATGAATAGCAATGTTTTATTACTTATTATATGCATTCACAATTTAAAACAAAACTATATTTTCTTTCCAGCAGTGAACTGAAACTTGCGTAGTAGTTGTGCTGTCTAATTTGTTTGTGTTTGTCTTGTGTAGTAGTTGTGGTGTGCAGTTTGTTTATGTTTATATTGTGTAGTAGTTGTGGTGTGTTTGTGTTTATATTGTGTTATAGTTGTGATGTGTCTGTGTGTGTCTTGTGTAGTAGTTGTGCTGTCTAATGTGTTTGTGTTCATCTTGTGTAGTAATTGTGCTGTCTAATGTGTTTGTGTTTGTGTTCTGTAGTAGTTCCTCCATTCATATTGGGGGTTAGGCGTAGAGCTGACAACTCTGCACTGTAAAAAAAAATGTCAAGAAACAGCAATATAAGGCCATGGATGTTCCCAAGGTAAAATATTCAGGAGGTAAAATAGTCCCTCGTTCGGATCTCCGGGTGGGGACTACTTTGGGAGGTCCCTGGACTAAGGATAAGATCTACATTAGGAATAAGGATATTAAATTAGGCACCTGGAATGTTCTGAGCCTTTACCGGCCTGGGGCATTTCAGTGTACAGTTAATGAGATAGTTAAGTATAAATTAGATGTAGTAGCTGTCCAGGAAGTTAGGTGGCCAGGAGAAGGGAATTGTAAAACTAAAAATTATACTTTTTTATATGGTGGTACTGAAAATCATAATTATGGAACAGGCTTTTTCATAAATAATAGAATTATCTCGGCTCTTAAAACAGTAGAATTTATTAATGATAGGATATCATATGCAGTTTTACAGGGTAGGTGGTGTAAAATTATTTTAATAAACATACATGCACCAACGGAAAATAAAGATGATAATACTAAAGATGATTTTTGTACAGAGTTAGAACAGGTCTTTGATAAATTTTCTCAGTATGATATGAAAATTCTGTTAGGTGACTGTAATGCACAGATTGGCAAAGAAGAGACATTTAAACCCACGATTGGTAAAGAAAGTCTTCATGAATTAAGTAATGATAATGGTATAAGATTGATTACTTTTGCAACCTCAAAGAATTTAATTGTGAAAAGTACCACTTTTAAACATAAAGATATCCATAAATATACCTGGTCTTCTCCAGATGGTAAAACTCATAATCAGATAGATCATATTCTCATTGATAAGAGAAGGCATACTAGTATAATTGACGTTCGTACACATAGAGGTGCTGACTGTGCTAGTGACCATTATTTAGTAATTGCTAAATTAAGAGAAAGACTCTCAGTGATAAATCATAAGCAACAAAATCTAAAAGTTCTAAAATTTGATACAGGAAAGTTTACTGATGAAAGAATTAAGAAAGATTACCAAATTAAACTGTCAAATAGATTTGATGTTTTGCAAGATTTAAATGATGATGAAAATATAAATGAAACAGACGTAAATAAGAATTGGGGGCACATACGTAATGCAATAGAATCAGAAGCTAAAGAAAGTATAGGATACCATAAACCGAGAAAAAGTAAGCCATGGTTTGATAATGAATGTGATAATGTAATAGAAATAACAAATCAGGCTAGACTTAGGTGGTTAAATAACTCTGATGATACAAATCTAAACAATTATAATAGAATAAAGCGAGATGTTAACCGCACGTTAGAAGTAAAAAAGGAGATTACTTGAAAAGCAAAATTAACGAAATTGAAACAAACAGCAAAAATAAAAATATCAGAGATTTATATAAAGGTGTAAATGAGTTTAGAAAGGGGTGGCAACCTAAAGTAAACTTGATAAAAGATAAAGACGATGATTTTCTAGCTGACCCAAGCGATATTCTAAATAGATGGAAGAACTACTTTAATGACCTTTTAAATGTTCATGTAGGAGATAAATCAGAAGTAAATGAAGTACACACAGCAGAACCTTTAGTTCCAGAACCTAACTTAACTGAAGTGAAAGATGCTATTAAAAGACTAAAGAATAACAAAGCACCTGGCATAGATTTAATACCAGCTGAGTTAATTAAATATGGTGGAAATTCATTAATATGTCAAATTCATAAATTAATTTGTTTAATATGGAATAAAGAAGAAATCCCTCAACAGTGCAAAGAATCCATAATTGTTCCTGTGTTTAAAAAAGGTGATAAAATGAACTGCAATAATTACCGTGGAATTTCTCTACTCTCAACAACTTATAAAATATTATCTAACATTCTTTTAACAAGACTAACCCCATATGCTAATGAAATTATAGGTGATTATCAATGTGGATTTAAACGTAACAGATCAACTACAGATCAAATTTTTCACATGAGACAGACACTTGAAAAAAAGTGGGAATATAATCAAAATGTCCATCAACTATTCATTGATTTCAAAAAAGCATATGATTCGGTCAAAAGAGATAAATTATATAATATATTAGTAGAGTTTGGAATACCTAAGAAGCTTGTTAGTATGATAAAATTATGCACCAGTGAAACAGAAAGTAAAATTCGTGTGGGTAATAATATGTCTGACAAATTTACAATTCATAATGGGTTAAAACAAGGAGATGCATTATCTCCATTGCTCTTTAATTTTGCCTTAGAATATGCTGTTAGGAAGGTAAAAGAAACTAAAGAAGGACTAAAATTAAATGGTGTGACTCAGTTGTTAGCATATGCAGATGATGTAGACTTACTGGGGGATGATGTGAATACAATTAAGAATAATGCTAAAATATTTTTCAAAACTGCTAAAGAGATAGGTTTGGAAGTTAACAAAGAGAAAACTAAATATATGCTTACAGGCCGAAACCAAGTGTTAGGTAATAATCAAAATCTAATTATTGATAACAACTCGTTTGAATCAGTTTCCAAATTCAAATACTTAGGAGTAATATTAACAAATGAAAATTATATTAAAGAGGAAATAAAAAGTAGGCTTAATTCAGGAAATGCATGTTACTTCTCTCTTCATAAACTTTTGTCTTCTCGTTTAATATCTAAGAAACTAAAAGTTAAAATAAAGAAAACAGTAATTTTGCCTGTAGTATTATATGGATGTGAAACTTGGTCCCTTACATTGAAAGAGGAACATAAATTGAGAGTATTTGAAAATAAGATCCTTAGAAAAATCTTTGGACCGAAAAGGGATGAGGAGACAGGCGAGTGGAGAAGGTTACATAATTTAGAACTACATAATTTGTATTCATGTCCAGATATTATTAGAATAATTAAATCAAGAAGACTTAGGTGGGCAGGCCATGTGGCACGAATGGGAGAGGAAAGAGTAGTTTACAGGATTCTTGTTGGGAAACCTGATGGTAAGAGACCTGTAGGAAGGCCAAGACGAAGATGGAGGGACAACGTTGAGATGGACCTAAGGGAAATCGGTAGGGATGGAAAAGAGTATATAGAACTTGCTCAAGATAGGGAAAGATGGAAGGCCTGTGTTGCTGCAACCATGAACCTTCGGGTTTAAGAAGGCTAGGGAGTTAGTTTAGTTAGTTAATAGAAATAGGCTATATGTAACTGTACTTTCAATGAAACACGGAAGATTTAGATTTAAAATTTGGTACTTTAACACCGTTTGATCACTAAATTTTGATCCGGTGTTATTAGAAGAGGATATTCAATATTATCTATACTTGAGTCTTATTATTTAAATGTTTTCTAGGACAAAAGATTGCAGCCTTTGTGTGAGAAACTGCTCAATGGATGGACACCCAATGAAGTGCTCAAAGATATTCAAGACCACTTATTTCTTCGAGCATCATTGTTGTTCTTTCAACTCTCTCCAGTCCATGTAAGGATATTTATAATATTAACATGCAATCCTTGTAATTATCAAGTTGTTGCTATAAATTACAATTCGCACTGTAGAAGAAATCTTCTTACATGAAGTGGCAGGCAATGACATTCTGTAAGTGGAACAAGAAACTGCAAAAATTGAAGTAGAGTTTAGAAAAAAATGTCTCCGGGAATCAGCAGCATATTCCAAACTTTTGTACAGCATGCTACGTCCCGTAGTGATGCACTCCACAAGTACACTTACCTTGTAAGCTCAACAGAACTTGATATGAACATCTCCGGGTTCGTGCTGAGAAACTATGTTCCTTTCCCTTTGATTCACTGGTAAAGTTCCGTGACGGCTTCGTGGATGTTCTCCTATTCCTGCTCTGAACTAAGTATAAAGGCTTTTAAATAAAGAAGACCGGTCTATTCTAATCTGGCTTTATTAGAATACTCGCGTACTTTCGACGTGACATTTGGCCACGTCTTGTACGCTTGCATGCATGACATTCGGCCACGTTGTGGGCGCAATCATCTTATAGATGGGGTTCTTCATAGATCTTAATGACAAGTAGTTGCATGTTTTGCATCAACGAATTGAATAGCGACTAAATTGAAAATGCAATATTTACGTATTTTGTCATTCTCACATTTTTGAACGTAATTGGATAATAACTGTTTTCCATAATTCCTGTCAAATCCCTACCTTGCCTCTGTAATAAATTATTCTGAGGCTCGTATTTAGAAATTCGAAAAGACTAGCATAATTACCTTACAGTAGTTTTCCGCCTGAAAATAAACTTTCTTTTAAGTTCCCTAGCAACGTCCGTTTCCATGGACAACAACATGCACGGCAAGCTCTAAAGAATTGTGTGTTATTATACCCCTAAACATTTAGTTAAAACAAGCACTATGCAGATATTTTCGCATTGAGTATATAACAATATATACGTAATTGTATCTGGAGTGAATCTTCTTCTTTTGTAGATGTCACTCTTGTTTCAGACACCTTTTCAAAACCAGGAATTCATTCATCTGTGTGTTACTTATCTGTGAGAAATATAATGTAGCTAGACAATTAAGAATTGAAGGAAACAATGTGTGCAAAAGAAATGCCCGTGGCAACGGTTGCTAAGGACGTGAGAAAAGGGCATTTTCACCCTTAAGGAAGGCCCGATTGAGAGATTTTTTAATTTTCTCGGCCTTTTGGGACGATTCCATGGGGGGTTTGTAATCGGGCATTTTTCGCCTCCGGGGCTTCCTTCATGGAGAACATTTATGTCAGTGAGTCAGTCAGTGGTGGGATTGGGGCTTTATATATATTGGACCCCCTAAACATTTAGTTAAAACAAGCACGATGTAGATATTTACGCATTGAGTATAACAATATATACGTAATTGTATCTGGGCTGAAACTCCTTATTATGTAGATGTCACCCTTGTTTCAGGCACCTTGTCAAAGTCATGAGTTCATTCATCTGTGTGCTATTGATCTGTGAGAAATATAATGTAGCTAAAGTGTAAATCACCAACCTTGAGACCCTCTGTAAACAAGCGGTCTTACCGATTCGATGTATCACTCCGCGTCAGCTGATTCATGACCGCAATCATCTGCTGTTACACTCATAGTTCGCCGCACCTATTCATTTTATATAAGAGCCTCTGAATGTGAGAACCCGCTCTCAAAACACCAGACGAATATGCAGCCGCATACATTGTTACTCTCCCGGTCATTCTCTCTTTCATAACCCTTAAAACTGCAGACACTGACACACCACTGCGCTGAGATACGAACTTAACCACTTCATTTACTGGTTTCTCAGGATACCACTGACAGAACGTTACATAAATATTGAGTAGAATCTGTTTCTCACCCTTTTTCAAAGGCTGTCCTTGCTGGTGTTTTGAAAACGAGCTCGGAGAACACGGAGACTTTCCCGCACCCATAGAACTTGGCATGTTATTTTTCTAAGGATAAGTCAGGCAATATTACTAAGTTGCACTACTTCCTTTCTGTTCAAATGATTATTTTTAGAAAATAACCAATGTTATAAATTATCATTATGTACACAAATCTCTAAGCTCATTGAAAGTTACAATGCATATTACTACAAAATGTTCACACTTATCTTGCCTTGCAATGTCACCAAGTTATTTTACAAAGTGCACTATATTTGGCGGAACAAAAATCGTTATTAGGATGCTTGTCAAAGTTTCCAACCGCAATAAATTTACGAACTTTTTGTCTTGTTTTGATCATCATCATCAATATATTTATTGGACTTACAGCAATGCATATGGCTGTTTATGCCCATTATATAATTTATTTACATAAGATACAATTTACATAAAATCTACAAACAAATTTCAAATACACTCCTATGTATATCATCCTTAGAAATATAAATTACCATGTTATATCATTTTGTCTAAAGAAATGCAAGGAAAATATATTCAATTCACATGCAAGAAAGAAGCCAAATTTATGGGAAATGATTACTGGTGCAAAGAGTTAACCATAAAGGTGAAGCAATAAGTAAAAAAGAAAGAGCATTGGGTTTAGAGTGAGACGTCATTTGCGGCAGCGTATCGCATACTACAAATTGGCCATTGTTTTACCTTACGTAATGTATCCTGTAACAACGCTGGATTTTCGTGTGGATTATTTTACTTCTATGAGTTTGCAATGCTTTCTGCATGCAGGTGGTTTTGTTTACAGAAGGTCTCAGGGTTTGTGATTTGAACTTTAGACAATTAAGAATTGAAGGAAACAATGTGTGCTGCAAAAAATTTCCGTGGCAACGGTTGCTAAGGACGTGAGAAAAGGGCATTTTCACCCTAAAGGAGGGCCGATTGAGCGATTTTTGAATTTTCTCGGCCTTTTGGGACAATTTCATGGGAGGTCGTAATCGGGCATTTTTTTGCCTCCGGTGCTTCCTTCATGAAGAACATTTATGTCAGTGAGTGGTGGGATTGGGGCTATATATATAATGGACTCATGTACTTTCGACGTGGCCTTTGGCCACGTCTTGTACGCTCGCATGCTTGACCTTCGGCCACGTTGTGAATGCAAGCACGATGTAGATATTTACGCATTGAGTATAACAATCTATACGTAATTGTATCTGGGCTGAAACTCCTTATTATGTAGATGTCACCCTTGTTTCAGGCACCTCTTCAAAGTCATGAGTTCATTCATCTGTGTGCTATTGATCTGTGAGAAATATAATGTAGCTAGACAATTAAGAATTGAAGGAAACAATGTGTGCAAAAGAAATGCCCGTGGCAACGGTTGCTAAGGACGTGAAAAAAGGGCATTTTCATCCTTAAGGAAGGGCCGATTGAGCGATTTTTTAATTTTCTCGGCCTTTTGGGACAATTTCATCGGGGGTCGTAATCGGACATTTTTCGCCTCCGGGGCTTCCTTCATGGAGAACATTTATGTCAGTGAGTCAGTGGGATTGGGGCTATATATATATTGGACTCGCGCACTTTCGACGTGGCCCTTGGCCACGTCTTGTACGCTCGCATGCGTGACCTTCGGCCACGTTGTGGGCGCAATCATGTTATTGATGGGGTTCCACAATGATCTTAATGACTTTGAAAATGTCTGTATGTTGTATTGGATGATGGAGAACATGTGTATATGTTCGCTAATTTCAAAAGTTTATAAAGTAACTTTGTGTGTGTATGGGCTCTAATAAGGTACAAATATTGAAAATATTATTGTCTATTTTCTTAATAATGAACTGAGTAAGTAATAACCGTTTCAAGATAAGTAGTTGGATGTTTTGCATAAACGAATTGAATAGCGACTAAATTGAAAATGCAATATTTACGTATTTTGTAATTTTCACATTTTTGAACGTAATTGGATAATAACTGTTTTCCGTCATTCCCCTAAAATTCCTACCTTGCCTCTGCAATATATTCTGACGCTTGTATTTTGAAATACGAAAAGTCTAGCATAATTCACTTACAGTAGTTTTCTGGGTGAAATAAACTTAGTTTAAGTTCTCTAGCAACGTCCGTTTCCATGGTGAACAACAAGCACCGCAAACTATCTAAATAATTGTATGTTATTATACCACTAAACATTTAACTCATACAACCACAACGTAGATATTTTCGCATTGAGTTCATCAATATATACGTAATTGTATCTGGGCTGAAACTCCTTATTATGTAGATGTCACCCTTGTTTCGGGCACCTTTTCAAAGCCATGAGTTCATTCATCTGTGTGCTATTGATCTGTGAGAAATATAATGTAGCTAGACAATTAAGAATTGAAGGAAACAATGTGTGCAAAAGAACTGCCCGTGGCAACGGTTGCTAAGGACGTGAGAAAAGTGCATTTTCACCCTTAAGGAAGGGCCGATTGAGAGATTTTTGAATTTTCTCGGCCTTTTGGGGCGATTTCATGGGGGGTCGTAATCGGGCGTTTTTCGCCTCCGGGGCTTCCTTCATGGAGAACATTTATGTCAGTGAGTCAGTCAGTGGTGGGATTGGGGCTTTATATATATTGGACCCCCTAAACATTTAGTTAAAACAAGCACGATGTAGATATTTACGCATTGAGTATAACAATATATACGTAATTGTATCTGGGCTGAAACTCCTTATTATGTAGATGTCACCCTTGTTTCAGGCACCTTTTCAAAGTCATGAGTTCATTCATCTGTGTGCTATTGATCTGTGAGAAATATAATGTAGCTAGACAATTAAGAATTGAAGGAAACAATGTGTGCAAAAGAAATGCCCGTGGCAACGGTTGCTAAGGACGTGAGAAAAGTGCATTTTCACCCTTAAGGAAAGGCCGATTGAGAGATTTTTTAATTTTCTCGGCCTTTTGGGACGATTTCATGGGGGGTCGTAATCGGGCGTTTTTCGCCTCCGGGGCTTCCTTCATGGAGAACATTTATGTCAGTGAGTGAGTGGTGGGATTGGGGCTATATATATATTGGATTAAACACAATAGTATACTACGTAATACAACATAAACACAGACAATTCCGACCGTTATCCGTGCGAGATACGTACACGAAATCGTCCGCGATGCGAAGCAGCTTCTGCTTCGCGAGATCTCATCGAACAACTGTTAGGCGTTCTCTGGGAGACGGTTACACCTTCTTATTGCTACAGTGGTACCAGACACAACTACTTTTATATTACCAGAAATTGGATATATTTGAACAGTAAAATATTAGAAGTATACAGTCATCTGGCACAGTGAATTTTTATATGCCGTGGAAACAATGCAAGCAGGAACGCGTGATCTTCTACTCGACAAAATAATTTAAATAAATCAACAATGCAATTTGAAATAATGCGGAATAGAATAGCGTCTGCCAAAAACATGAACTACAAATGAATATAAGGAATTTGCCTTAGAAATTAATAACTTCGGCTTCAATTCATTGATCAAAATTAAACTTATAACACTCCTTAGAAGAATTAGAAACGAATCAAACTATTGCTATTAAGTATATTAAGTATATTGCTTAAATTTTCCGTTATTTATACTTATAGATATATCAGTGTATAATGTTAACGGTTATAAAGGCGGCCATATTGGAAAATTGGCTGAAGGCAATAAAAGAATATTTATGAATATATATATATATATATATATGAATTATTAATTTTATAATACGTGAAACTATAATAAACATGAGATGATAATATAAGCTATAAAAATATTCGTATAATAATAATAATAATAATAATAATAAGTATAAAACCAGGAAGTAAAGGCCAACTAGGGGTCATTACACGGATTTGGGTCCAGCATTCTGATTTTTCATTGATCCATTTTGCTAGCATTCAATAAAACACCAATTCTTGAGATAATTGTTTTTGTATTTTTTAGGAGTTTCAGTAACTTTTTGACGGTAACTAGATTTAAAAACAGGTCACGCATTGAAGGTAAGAAAGAAATAATACAGGGATTAAAGGAGTTAGCATTTTTTTCACTTATTAACACATGCTATATTTAAGTCTTTATTTTTTTTATGTGCTGGGGCGGTAATTCATGTTATAGGGGATATTCAAGATATTCGTTGTATGGGTGATTTAATTAATAAAATACCAATGTTGAATCGATATTGTTCACGCCTAAACACAAGTAATTATAACTTGACTCAGCAATCAAGGAAGTATTGAGGTCGCATTAAAACTTGTTTTTTTCATCTCCCTGAAGATGAGTGTGACGTTAGTCCTCGTAAGCTCGGAATCCTTCCTGGAAATCACCTGGCTGATTGCCCGAGAAAACCTCTTCAACAATACTATTGTTGTAATATTCTCCTTTGCTAGGACACGTTTATTAAATTTTGATTGTGTTCTGTCAAGCACTTTTGAGAATTTGTGAGTTGTGAAATAATTATAATTCACTACTCGGGGTTAGCAAATCTACAAAGCAGGCAGGTTTGCAATAGGGTGACCAGACGTCCTGATTTTCGCAAGACAGTCCTTTTTTTGACAGCCATACCCTCCGGTCTGCGATGGCACTCTAAGAAATCAACAGCGTCCTGCAAGACATCCAGACGAATTATTTAAGTCTTTGAAACGGTTAGTGCCTTTTAAATTAATAGTATTGTTAGTTTACATAGAAATACTTGTAGATCTAAACAAATTCACGCTTGCTTTACTCGAGACCTTCGTCTTACCGTAAAGCTTATATTTATTGCTTAGAAGCAGATATTGCATGCAGTCTGTTCATGATATGATATGAAAGGTACCGAGCAGTGGCGGCGATTATGGGGGTGAGGAGGGCAGTTGTCCCCACTTTTTGCCACTATTGCCCCTGCACTATGCTAAACCTAATCTACAAAGGGCCCATCCAGTTTTGGCATCTTGTTCCCGCAATTTTGGAACCCAATCGCCGACACACGGAGTGATGATTAAAAGTATATGCAACGTAGTTTTGAAAATTGAAAATAGCCCAATTCTGAGGATTTGCATGTTTGATGCATTGATGAGATAATTCCTACAGCTGCGCCAAGAGACAAATATATTCTCAGTATTGATGAATATTTTAATATTATTTCACAATGTATGGATGTCTTATGGTAAGAACGTAAGGAAAAAAACAGTATGAACGCGACAGATAGGAAAGTTAATCTGTAAAATTAAAAATATAAGCAAAAGGAGAAAGAAATAAGAGAGAAATGAAAAAGGTAATAAATGAGAAGGGAAAACCTCTCTGGCGGAACGATTATATATAAGGGGTTCTCGGGTCGAATCCCAGCCTGGGTATGAATGTATGAATATCCTTTGCCCATTCATGAATTCAATCAAATCATTACTCATCCTTATTGTCGTAATTAGCCAAACGTGACAGGAAAGAGACGTTATACAAAGATCAGTTCAAATTAAAAAGAAAGCAGACTAAATGTTCGGACACATGTAACCAGCATGACTTTACCTTCTCCAAAGAGAGCACTGGATGTGCTCGTTTAGTTATTGCTGCACGTTCCCCTCCCCGTACGCATCCATGGATATCCTGCTTTTCGATACAGAAAATCTGGTCACTGTAGTTTACAACGCTCAAGATACAAGTATGTAACGTCAATGAAGTTCAGCTTTCCTCCATGTACTTGGGTGCCATATCTGAAAGTATCGTATCAATCTCTTCTAAATAGAGATTTGTACCAAGCCAATGGTTAACCTCCATTACCGCCGTTTTTCTCTCAGGTATTCAAACAATGCAATGTCAGGAATTAACCAATCTTCCTGGTCGAGTGGAGTTAAGGTGCTGATCACCCGGAAATAGCAGGGCCAATGACCAGGGGATTGGAAGAAGGAATAAGTTGGATAACAACGGGCAGTGTGGGGTATTTTGTCTTGAATCGAGAAGGAACTGGGGAGATTAAGCGAGCCAATACAGACCTAATCTGAGAGTCTTCTACGGGAACTTCTTTATCATCAGACAGGCAGGTATTATCCTATTTCCAACCATGTTGATCTAGACTTGAAGGTATAAATCCAAATGCTTGTGTTTTCCCATTTCTAAAATGCGAATAGTTTAGTACCTCTTTCTCTTTGCCATTAGGCTCACCTTGAGCAGTGAGTTGCTCAATGCACAAGGATGAATGATAAGTGAGCTACATCACCCTCGTCAACCAGTTCGTCAATGGCCAGTTGCGGATTCCCACTGCCTCTTGAAGAAGAAGCACGTAATTTGCCACTTTCTGTAAGGAACGACATACAAGGACTGTCCCAAAAGTAATGAATCATTTTTTAGGGCGCCCATCAACGTCCAAAAGAGTCGACGGATTTATATACTGGGAGGGATGTTTGGTGGGGATGTCAGGTATACAGTCTGATGAAACCCAGTCGTCTCCGAGCAGATACAGCGTTCGGATCACCAGCAATGTAAGAAGCTATTATAGGGTTCCCTCACGGTTGAAAATGTAGCGCCATAAAGTTTTGCTTCGAACTCGGTAAATCCGCTACCGATATGCTTGAAATATTAAGGCAAGACTATGCAGACCGGACTTTGTCGAAAGCACAAGTGTGATGGCACAAGGCGTTAAAAGAATGACGAGAAGACACGGAGAACGAAGAACGCTCAGGGCGCCCATCAACGTTCAGAATCGTCGACCATGTGGCTCAATTGAGGTCTGTGTTGTACCCTGACCGACCTTTGAGTGTGAGATTGATCATAAATAAATTGGGGCTACCAAAATCTGTTGTGCATCGTATGTTTTACGGAAGATTTGAATATGGAGACACGTGTTTTTTCCACAACGGCAACGTACCATCTCACTCATCACGGCAAGTGAGAGAATTTCTGGCCAAGAAAAATGTTATAACGCTTCTCCATCCACCGTTCCACCTGGCCTGTTCGACCCTTCTTTTGGTTCCCAAGGCTCAAATTCGGCCTGAATAGACACAGTTCTGGGACGGTTGAAAATGTCCAAGCAGCAGCGACGAGTGCTCTAAAAGGCATCTCAGGTCAAGGGTTCCTGCGCTGCTACGAATAGTGGCAGCAACAATGGATCAACTGTATGGACACTCATGGATCCTACTTTGAAGAATATTAAGTCTTTTTGAACCTAGTTTCAATGAAACAATTTTCGTAGAATTAGTGACAGACCATGTAATGATTTTGACTCCTCCTTGCCATGAAGGCGAAAAAAAGGACGGTGTAAGCATGCTTCACACTGATTTATCATTACGGATTGCATCTAGGATTGGCTCTCCTACCACAGCAATCTCCCCCCGCCCGCCCTATATTCATCAGGCTCCACACCCGCTTCTGGCCCTGTTTATAAATGCCATTCAATTGTTTTTGGGCCTCTACACGCAAGAGAACTCTACCGAGGAATCATGAAACTCTTCACACGACGGACTATGGTTTCCTACAGCTTCAGCAATTGAACCGAGACAAACGCCGCGAATTCTCGCTCAAGCTCGAACGATCAAGGAACATGCACAGAATTTTCGTCTACAGATGAGGGAGTTTCCAAGTCCAAGGAGTGGTGTTTCCATACGCATGATTTTTGTCTAGACGTAAATGACACATTTTGTTGTGGACATGCATTCTTCGGAAGAGGTTGAGAATGGAAGACTCATTTATTTCCTAATCTGCTGCGACCGTTAGGCTTAGCCGTTCCGGACTCTACCTCTTAGACATAATTTTGCCAAACAGTGTAGCATCACAACTGGTCCATCCTGATTAGTTTAGGGGTTCATGTGAGCTTCCTTGCCTTCCGACTGAAAAGTTCAAAATATAATTTCAAATTTGACCTTTTCATGGGCTTTAGGTTATTTTGCCAATCGCTATCTTAAGGTGTCGATCGACAACTCCAACTGGAATTCAACATACAAAATGTCTATTCAATTTTTAGCTCAGCATTAAATGCAAAATTAATATCTCGCCTCACCAGACTCATTCGATTACCCATCGCTTAGATGAGGGTGTCAAAATTACCCGAAGGAAACTCTAAGCTCTTTTCCATTGCCTGTCATCACCGATAGGCTACCTGCGTATTTTCGACCACTCGGTGATTGGTTTCTGCCCGGTCCGCGCTGGGCGCTTCCGGTACATACAGTGGTGGCCAAAAGTCTGGAAAATCATCAAAATTTTCAATTATTCATACTTTTTAATTCTCTCACACGTAATACATTTAATGAAATTTTACATTTTATTTTTAAAATGTATACTATAAGATTACTTGAACAAATATAGATACAAAGTATCATAATTTCCATACTCTAGTATTTTGTAGATGTCCTTTGTTTTTTTTAACACTTCCAATATCCGTTTGGGCATAGAGTGCATCAAGCGTTGACAGTAATCTGGCGTAATTTCAGTGACCCATACTTCCTTGATTTTTTGTACCAGGTCATTGTATGACGTTGGCGACTTCTCCGAGACCTCCATCTTTATGATGGACCATGCATTTTCTATGATGTTTAGCTCTGGTGAACTGCCTGGCCATGGATGGAGCAACTGGCAGTCGCGCGAGGTTAGCCAGGATTTCACTTTCTTAGTACCGTGCCAAGTAGCTCCATCTTGTAGAAAATAAGTACACTGATGAATGTCCATGACAGCTGGAAGCTTCTGTTGAAGGATCTGTAGACACACCTCTCCATTTATGGTAGTGTTCCTTGGCATTATCCATAGTGATCCACGTCCTTTTTGCTTCACAGTATAGGGACGACATAACGTTGGTCATACCTTTTGTTTTTAGGGCATCTTACAAATATATTTATTATAATGGAAAAACTGAGTAAATGTTGATTCATCAGAAAACCACTGATTCCCAGCCCTCTGCTACCCAAGCCATGTAACGACGACAACATTTTATACGATCAGTGGTATTTTTTGTGATAGTTTCGGCTCCTTTGCTGGAGTGTAGGATTTCAGACCTGCATCAAAGTGTCTACGTATAATGGTTCGGCAACTCTGTTTGTTCATGTCTTTTGGAAGGTTTGATCTTATTTAAGCAGAAGTAGTTTTGGGACATTGTTTGCATAATCTAACGATTGTTGTGTGTGTTCGGTCAGACGTAACACGTGGCCTGCCATTTCGTGTGCGAGACTTGAATGAACCCATTTCTTGAATTCTATTCAGTGTTTTTGTGATAGTACTTGGAGCTACCTTGAATTGGGCTGCAATTTCGGATTTTGACTTACCCTCTTGATGCAATATGCTAATCTGGGCCCTGGTCTCTGGGCTCAGTTCAGATCCTTTTGCTTCTTGCCAACATTATTCCCGGAAACACAGGTGCAGGTGATGAAAATACACACTAGCTAACACACTAGCACTAGTTTATATTTGTATAATAAACGAGAAGTGTTAAAAAAACACAGACACACAAAAATCTAAAAGGAAGTCTCTTTTTCCACTTTCAATTTTGAAATCCCACTAACAAGTGTTCAGAATACAACTGTACTGTACCTTCTCAATTCACAGATATCCACTGTTTCCCAACAACAATCACTGGTATTTATCAAGCAACAATCCGCTCATAGTAACATCAAATAAAGTCAAAAATGTTGCAACAGAAACTTCAACAATGCACTCAATAATACCCTTAAAATATTGTTCGCTACATCATAATAAGCTTTGAAGTCATTCATAAAATTATATATAGCTCAAATGAGAAGACAACCTTTGCAGAAGAAGAAGAAGAAGAAGAAGAAGAAAAATATATTATTATTTACAGAAACCATCGATATAATATCCTGCCACTTGTATGAACGTGTAGGCTAATAGAAAACAAAATAATAGAAGGACATATACAGTTTATTTGTATGTGAAAGCCAAAAAAGAGATTTCTTAAAGCATTTTTCAGACTTTTGGCCACCACTGTACAACTGATACAATGCCATACCATTCAGAGACTTGAGCATGGGCGGTGATGATACCATGTTACTCAGATTTATGTCAAATGCGCTGATCGACATACGATCGCTGTCTGCCCTTTCAAGGATCTCTGGTTATTTTCGGTCTGTGCCACCTAAAGGGGCCTCATCTCGACGGTAACAACTAGTGCACACTGTTCCGAGCTGAAAATAGTGATTGACAAAAGACGGCAGAAAGTTTCTTGATCTTCATGTTGCCACATATACTGTTGACATGCCAGCCCACGATCCTGCTTCACCGGCTTCGGCGCACCAATCAACACCTGTTGCTTGGTACACTGATGATTCACTTGTGCGTCACCCACGACTGTTATCCACCAAGGCTTCTTCTATTTTCCAAACATTGGATCTGATAAACAGATAATATTCTGGCGGCTTTTATTACCAATGAATTTCAGTAGTTTTTTGGACTCGTGACTAAAAATTGTTTGCATTTATCATTATAGCACGTCTGGATCCTTCTTTAAGATATATTTATTCCTCCCCGCAACTGTCACCGATTAAAGTCTCTCAGTGTCCCTTTCATGTCCGTTAGTGTGTAGAAAGGAGAAAAATTATTTTACTGTTATAACGTTCAAAGACTGTAAACACTATTTTGGGACACTATATTTTATGGGCTACATGTTATCCCTTCTCCATCACCTTCGGTGTACTTGCGTCATGAACAGGTAATAAAGGATGCATCCAGTACCATAACTAACAGCAGCTAGAAAAAAACCTTTACTACCCGTGACCTTCACGTGACCGGGGTGAGTGGTAGGATTAGCATGATTCTGCATGCCTCCATACGACACTAATTAGCCGGTATGGAACCCTGCTTCGGACATTCAGCACAGCTCCATGGCTGTAAGGTAGGGGTAGGTGATGGTTAAGGGACTAGAGTGTTTAACCTCACTCGAAGGTCACATGTCATCCAGTGCCCGTGGCTTTGTGGCGTACCCATCATTCTTCACAGTTCCCAAGATGTACATATCTAACGGTGTTATATCGGGAGATCTGATTGGATATTCCACACTTACGTTGCTGCTGAAAGAAAACAACAAAAAACTGCTCACCTCTATCATTCTGAGTACACTAATGCCTACTACTTGTCGGGCTGTGACGAAACTAAAAACCTAATATAATAATAATAATGACAACCCGTAACGTTACAGTTTGTGACGGCTAAGGTCTACTTACTGACTGCCGGTCTCACACCAACCTGAAGTGGGAGATTACCCAACAATTTTCGGGGTAACGAGTGGTCAGCACGACGAACCCCCAGTCGTTATTGTAGGTTTTCTATCACCGGGTTATGCTACTCATCCATAGCTCTAAGATTTCCTCACGATGGTGATGGCCACTGGTCTCATACACAGGCCGAAATCCCAGGAGAACAGTTGTTACGCTTCCCCCAGGAGACTCAACGCGACCCCTAGTCGGGGCCCAAAATTGCGCCTTAGAGCGAACGGCCACGGTGCCGGACACCTATTATAATGCACATAATTATAAGCAAGAGTTTGAGGTTCTGGCCCTGAGTCAAGTAATTACGAACCTTTGTGTCTTTCCCATCACCCGATTCATTGGTTTACTGCATTCTATTCGTTGGAATTAAGCTGAGAGGAAGAAAGGAAATGTAACATATTTGACACATAGTCAGTGGCGAAGCGTCCTATGAGGCTAGGAGGCCGGGCCTACCCACGCCATTACTCTTTTAAAGGTGTATTTACTTATTTCGTCAAAACATATGTAATGCAAAGGAAAAGTTTGGAATTTTCATTTATGATAATTACAAAAAAATTCTAACCCTGTCCAGTATACGAACTTTCCACGGAGTGAGGCACATTTGCTAGGGCCTCTTCTCTTCACATTCCGTCCTACGGTCGTATATGCGGGAAGCCTAATCTTACGAGTACTGCACGTATGCTTATAACGTACTCCTGAGGCCGGCCTCGCGGTGTTACCCACTAGGACGAAGAGAATGTCAGCAACACTGCATTTCCGCCAGGGTTGGAAATTTGTGGTGTACCAGCATTTTTTATAAACATTAGTCTGTGTTCGTGCAGAGAGACTTCTCTTTCATTGTACATTCTCCATATTTTGTACGAAACTTAGGTTTTCCTTCCTTTCATCGACAAGTGTAAGTGAAATTGAAAATTACGGAGTACTGTAGTTCGGACTTCGTTTTCTGGTCAGAGTGCTGATGGTCTTGTCGATTCACCCAACACCGTAGCGTAAACAGAAAGTCCAAAGAACTTATATTTGTAAAGTAAGTCTTCATACCAAATTACGTAAATTAAAATGATAGTTACGCCTTATATTTACAAAGTACTTTTACTTTCACTGGAATAGAATAATTTATTTTTATCGTGAACGGGGATTCCCTCTCTCGTTCCCCCTCTGTGAAAACTTACCTCCTGCTCACGACGCTAGAAGGGAGCTTGGCTCGGAGCGCGAGGTTCGTGATGGTAGAGCTTTATTTTTGATTCGTGTCGTGTGCAGCGATCAGATTTATGCAAGACGTGCTGGACTGAAATGCAAGAACAACAAGAACAATCGAGTCCTTAATTGAGTGAAGATGTAATCATCAGTAAGGTAGGACCCACTTTTGGTCTTTCATGTTTACTTCTTATAACAATCATTTCCAAAATGTTTTCAACTATATTTTCCTTTGCAAGTAGCAGTGGCAAGTGACAGCAAAATATTTTAAAAAAATTCAAAGTTGTTGAAACGTTATTTAATGCGTTAACACTGTCGTTGAATAAATATTACAAGCAGACATTTTTTATGCAGCCGACACAAGCGAAGAGGTAGGCAGTTTCGTTTACCCTGAAGGGATAACATTGAACCACTCTCCATGATATAGCCCCCCTCCCTTTCTTTTTACAGATTTAAGCAACTAATGGAAATTATCACACTTCTGTGCCTACCCTGCTAGGAACTCTACGGTTCGTCACTGCATATAGTGTGTGTTTGTGTGTATGTATATATATATATATAAAATATATATGTAATGTATGCAATTTATCTTACAGTGATAACCATGGGGATGGGATCCAGATAGTTCCTGGAGCTTCAGTGGTCCTCAAATTTCACTACGTGGAACATTTTTTCGAAATTGTGAGTAGTGAATGTTAAAATTTTGACATTGAAACCCAATGAAAATGTTGACAAATATAAGTAGCTCTTTACTGCACTAAAATATAGGAAAAATAAACGTGGTAAGGTGGAAGTATCTGAGATACACGCCTTTAAGACTTCATCACACGAAAGAAATATACAGGGTGGCTCAAAAAGTCACTTAACACCCACAAGGCCACTCCAGCGCGCAACATGTAAATGGTGATGACCAATCGTTATCAGGCCAAGGGGGAACCACATTGACGCCACCCGCACGATCGGCGGCCATCTTGATGTCCGCCATCTTAAATTCAACTTCAGAATTTTAAATGCGAAGGGTGTGATATGATATATAAAATCAGGCTAGAATTTTACTAGAAATGCAATGGTAAAGGTTTTTTTTCACGTATCTTTAACCAGTAAAACGTTATGACTGAATTTTGTGCCAATTTGCTCCTTTTCGAAGTGTTACAAAAATGCCTTCAAATTTGTTTAGCGCATCGGTAATGCATCAAGATCAAACTGACGTCTAGGGAGAGAAATTTGCATGCCATTGCACACGATTTTAATCGAATACATCCACGAAGAGCTGCGTATTATGAATGGTTGTCGCGAACAATTTACAGTGTGACACTTCCATTGAATTAAAAGTCCTTCACAGTGACAAGACTAATGTTTATGTTCATAAGGAAGTTCATAAACAGAATATTCGATGCTTTTTATCTGATAGCCCATTTTCGACAGATCAAAGCTGAATGGTTAGTGCTGGTAAGTTAATGGTGTGGCGTGCTGTGTGGAACACGATTGGGTAGTCAATTGTTCCTCAACGGAACATTAAATGCTTAGGGCTACTTGGATTTGTTAAATAAACAGTTTTTTCATCCTTTTTTATGGAAGAAGGTACTTTTTACAGAGTTTTTTTTTCAATAGGGAGGAACACCAGAACGCTATGGGAACGTTGTGAAGCAGTTTCTGTCCAAAGTTAGTTATCAGATGATAAGGGTCGCATATGCTGTTCATGAACTTATGAATATAAACATTAGCCTTTTCACTGTGAAGGAATTTTAATTCAATGGAAGTGTCACACTGTAAATTGTTCGCGACAACCATTCATAATGCACAGTTCTTCGTGGATGTATACGATTAAAATCTTGAGCAATGGCATGCGAACTTCTCTCCGTAGATGTCACTTTGATCTTGATGCATTACCGATGCGCTAAACAAATTTGAAGGCATTTTTGTAACACCTCGAAAAGAAGCAAATTGGTACAAGAATTCAGTCATAACTTTTTACTCGTTAAAGATACATAAAAAAACCCTTCACCATTGCATTTCTGGTGAAATTCTAGCCTGATTTGATATATCATATCACACCCTTCCCATTTAAAATTCTAGAGTTGAATTCAAGATGGCCGCCAACCGTGCGGGTCAATGTGGTTCTACCTTGGCCTGATAACGATTGGTCATCATCATTTCCATGTTGCACGCTGCAGTGGACTTGTACCGGGAGTGCTAAGTGACTTTTTGAGCCACCCTGTAGTATGTATAACATGGATGGATATTGGAACCGGGGGGAATATGACCACCTCAAGGCAAACATTGAAGACAAAATTGGTAAACGCTGTAAGTGCCGCAATAATTCAAACACCGTTTTCCACGTTAAACTGTGAAATATGCCACTCTTTATAATGTGGTAAACGTGAAATGTGGCTGGTAGCCCTCTAAGTACGTAGTTCAATGGGCGTGTAAAGAGGTCACTAGTGTGCACGTTCGTACGAGCTGTTGTGCGGAACGATGCGATTTCCAAACGCTTTCGCTTTTAGCACTTACAACGTTAACCCTTTTAGCCCTCAATTGTTAATAATTAAGAGATTTATTGAAATAAAAATAAGTTTCAATTAGCAAAGTGAAGGTCAGTCTTTGCACTGTATCTAATAGAACACATGAGTAAAAATCTCTTTCTGTAAAGGAACAAGGAATGCACAAACAAAAGTCTGCAAAACTCATCGCTGGGGGTAATAAGAGCACCATGTGGGAATATGGTAAGAGCACCATGTGGGAATATGGGCAGTTATGTTTCATGGATACATTTACGGACGTATACACGTAACAATTAGTCGCAGGATAACACTGAATGATTGCATATTATAAACAGTGTTGTGCGCACGGATAGGGGTGGCCAAGAGGCAGTTTCTTCTCCTGATACTCTCACTTAGAAATTTAGTGTAGATAAATCTTATTAGCGTTATAAAACAATATTATTCTCTTTAAAAAATAAAGTATTTTCAAGCCGACAAAAGTGCCAATTAACTACGGCGGATTTATTACCTATGTAATTGGACAATCTCACTTCGTTCAACAGCAAATTACGCATTTTATTCGTTAGGCTAGTTGTGTTACACCCATGTGGTCACACATTGGAAGTGAACGAAGTATGTATAGTTATTTTGAATCTGCTGTTCGAAATCATGTGTAAATGTAAATTAGTCTGAACCATAGAGTAGGAAAATAAAGGAGAACGTTTGTGCCATGGAAGCTGGAATTCTTCCAATAGAGAAGAATTATTCTAACAGCCAGCAGAGAACAAAGGATGTCAATGGATAGTAGAACTCATGTGATAATTGGCAAGACCTGCCAGCAGACAACACTCCACTCGGTGACGGGAACAGGAAAATCCTTCTGAATTATAGAGCTGCATTACGAAATATAAAAGGACATCACTGACGAAGTGGTGGTAACGTCATCCGCTTGTAACCAAAGATTCTGGAGAAGCGGCATTGTCTATTGGTTCGGATCCTATTTTAAAATGTAGGTCCAGTCAAGAAAATGCATAAAACAAATTTCAGCTTCGACAATATTGCCGTTGTTACTTACAAAATAATACTTTCACACCAGTAATACGTAAACTAAAACAAAACAATCTAAAACGCTTGTTAAAACCTTAAGACTTCACAAACACGTGAAAACTGGGCACCAGCTATCTGGATGCTAAAGCACTGACGCGTCAAGTGCCAAGGCCAGCGTAAAGCTGTAGGTCTAAATGCCGGTAAATGCGTTCTTACTTTCTGGTGCGCTAGCCGCCGCTCCACGAACAACTCGAAAGTGGAAAGCACCGTATAATCCCTTGAACCTCTTATTTCACCACACAGTTTAAAATCAGAGTGAGAAGGGGATTATCCCAAATTGTATTAACAATTATTTGGATTAAATATAAATACCACATTATTTTAATAACTAAAACCCATCCCAAATGTGCGCCCGACCCTGTGGCCGAGTATTTAGCACATCGCGCTGCGACGCCAAGGGTCCCGGGTTCGAATCCCGGTCGGGCTTGGTTGTTTGTGAATGTCCTTTCATCAATTTCATCATTTCATCACTCATCCCCATCTTCGCAAATTAGCCAAGAGGCACAAAACGCGAAGTAAAATAAACTAAATCAAATCAAAACAAAACGATCCCAAATGTATATGATAATGAAAAAAGTACAACCTAATTGTTCAAATTGTGGCGAACAACCTTAAACAAGAATAATACTCCTATTGCTTTCAATTCTTTAATTTTAATTTGCATTCATTTAGTAATGTAAAGTTAGTCCTCGTATATTAGTCAAGCAGTTCATCAGTCGTCAGAAGATATGGCTTTATCGAGTCTACTGGAACCCAGCATAAAATACATAAGACCATGACCCAGAGAAATCTACAAAACAATTATATTTCAAGAACTTAAGCAAGTTAAATATATTTTAAAGAACTATAAGTAAATTTAAGGCAAACTACTACCAGGCCAGCAAACCGAAAATAAGTACACGGAGTTACAATATACTCAGCCTGTATAGGGGTCATTCGTCCAGTCTTGAAGTCGGCAAGGTTCTGCCACAACAAACCCTTCGCTCATACAGCTCCGAGGTCGAGCAAATAGCATAGCTTGCTTTAATCACATGATAATCCTGGTCTACTTGACATCGTTACATGAAACGTACTACACTACATGCTTACACCTCCTTCATGTATTTGACATGTTAGTTTTGAAGTTTTTATTTCTTATTCTGCTTAAATATTCGTTAACCTAATTAGTAGTATGACATTTTAATTAAACCTTAAAAATAAAATATGTTCATTGGATCACACAATGATTGGTTTTATATAATTTTTACAACTAATTACAGATTAAAATTACTTCAGCATACGAATCGCCGTTTGAAGCAGACAATTCAAGACATTTAGATCTTGTAACAGATAACGTAAAAGTGCTTGTTCGGGAGGTGAACTTCGATAGGGCTGTGGAAGATTTACCAGAGGGAGCAAGGCGCTGTAGGTTGCCAAGGGACAGAGGAAAGTACTTCAGATATTACTCTAAAGGAACATGTACTTCGGAATGCATGTATGATATGTATGAAAAATTCTGTAAATGCAGAAATTCCTTTGCTATTGGAATGCACCCAGGTATGAACACAATATGGTACATTTTTAAGAATGTGAGAATTTTAGTTAACGAAAGAAATGGAATTTCCTTTAATTACTGGTAATTTCCTTATATCCAATAACTTTACTGGCATGATGAGAGCTCAGCAGATGATGATGAAACTTTGTCACTGATAACAAATTCTATTTGCTTGTTCTTTAATTAATAATTCCATTTCAAGAAATGGAACGAAACGATATACATGAAAGATGGTAATTTTTCTATTCATTTTCATCATGTATAGGCATAGATTTACATTTCATTTTACATTTAGCAACATTTTTCTGTTATTTACATAAGTTTATGGAGTTCATGCAGTATTCCCGGTGCCAAATGCCTAAAAGTAGCATAACCTTGTTTTGAGGAATGAATAAAATGCTTTCACTGTTTTTGAAAGCTTACGTTATGTATATTTCAGATCCGATTGATGCTACTCTGTCAACCTTGAGCAATTTGAGTAATTCAAGGTGGCGTCCAATATGGCGAAATTTCCAGTTAATGGCCTATATCTCAGTAACCAATGGTAAAAAAACAGATTTTTTTAGTCTTGATCCTCATTAGATGGACTACAAAAAAGATTCTGTTTAGTTTTTCACAGATAACCCAATGGTTTCACCGCAACTTAAAACATAATTTTTAAAATATGTAATTTTTCTAGCACTTTTTGAAGTTTTTATCTTGTAATTCTTGAATTAATTAAATGACAGGAATTTTTTTTAAATAAAAATGGTAGCCCAATTCATAAGCTTTTAAAGAATATAAGTTTTGATCCATTTGAATGAAAATACACTATAAAATGTGTCCTAAATTCCAGGATAGTACCAAAGAAGGCGTGCCTTTATTACAGGCCAGTTTATTACACCGTTAGACAATTAGAATGAAATAAGTTTGTACACTTGATACGTCATTATTAATGACTCATAAAATATATGAAAAAACCCAAATATGTTCCTGTTGAATCCACATAATGTTAAAAAGAAGTGTCCAGAAAAAGTTCCAATCTAGTAAATAAAACATACATAAAAGATCCTTCTTACATTCAAATGACAAGAATATGTTAAATATCAGTCCAGAAAATTTTGTTTTCATATCTAATAATGTGCGGATAAGATTCAAATGTAGCCTAAAAATTGTACTATTCTTATGCACAAAATATCCAAAGTATGTATAGAAATGTATAAATCAAAGCTTAAAACTTCCAGATAATGTCCACATAATGTCCCACTTGATGTCTAAAACATGTCCGAAAGTTATCAAGAAACGTACATAATATATCCTTTTCTGGATATCACATATGCGGAGATATGGATACCTAGGGGACATCCAATGGATATCTATCGGATATTCCTGGATATCTATTGGATATCCAGAACTTCCTATAAGAATTTCTAAGCGATATCCAATGGATGTCTTTTGGACATTTATGTGCTGTATGGGATCTTCTTAATGGCCAGCGTGTGTAAACTTCTTGAGCAATTTCAGGGGACTGTAAGTGCCTAGCCTACTCCACACTCTCCAGCCAGTGCCTGTTGGCAGGAACGTATTTTGCGGGATTTTTTTAATGAAACAATTAGGCAGTCACCAATAATAGAAACATATTGTGAATTAAATAGCTTAATTGATAGTTCGAAAATTAAGTTCTAGAAATTGTCCCAATTCTACTCAATACTTTGGATACTTTTCTCGATGTAATGCAAAACCCAGCCATCTCAGTTCTCAAATGAAGCGGCTTTCACTTTGGAATGGTTCCTTTATGTCCGCTACGTGTATAAAGTGTGTCTCTCTTCATCTATGCTTCTCTTCTGGTCAGGAAACATAATATTTTTTCTTTCAATTTAATTTTGCCCTACGTCCTTTAGCAAAGTTATGATGGGTGGGAAGGGAGGAGGAGGTAGTTCCTTTCCCTATTATATTTTCTGTACATCTTCCACCTAACAATAAAAGGATGTTTCCATTATGAATATTTCCTATATTTCTTGTAATTATAATTAAAATGTAAAATTAATGTAAAATTCTTATATATCCTTATGTACAATGAAATAAAACCATTCAGATAACGTCCCAATCACATAAGCCAAGTCGTAGTGATGTCCCAAACTGTACAGAAATCATCCATATCATATCCAAAAAAGATCCATATGATATCCAAAATACGTCCAAAAGTTATCTACAGAAAGTCGAAAACGTATTAAAATGTTTCACAGAATGTACAATATATGTTGACGAATTATATCTCCCTAAACTCACGGTGAATGATATACACTTGCCTCTCTACAGTACAGTTAGAAATCTGGGAATTACACTCAATTATCATCTTACCTGGAGGGAACACGTAAACTCCGTGAGTAAAAGAGCTTTTGGTACACCACACTCTCTCTACCGGCTTAAGAACTACCTCCCCAAAGTATAAAAACCAAACTTGTCCAATCTCTTGATTTCCCTATAATTGATTCCTTTGACAGTGTTAATTCGGACGTTAATCACTAGCAAGTTAAACACTATCAGCGAATCCAGAACGCCTGTATTCGCTTCGTTTTCGACATAAAATATTCCGAACATCTAAGTGAAAAACTGGTTTTCCACAACCTTGTCCTACTGTACAAAGCCTTAGGAATAAAAGATACAAAATATCTCTCCAGGTGATTTCAACATCTTTCCGACTTTCACTGCAGCAACACCAGATCACGTGAAAAATCTCTATTATCCATTCCTCTCCAAATATCTAACTTCTACACCAAATCGTTTATCATTAACTCGTTAGGACTCTGGAACAGACTGCCCCTGAAAATCAAGCATATTCTTCAATTGTAACATTCAAAAGGCAATTAAAATCACACATGTTAAACAATTCGACTTAGATTGAAGAAGAGTGATAGGGGGAATTCTGGAACATTTATTTTCTATTAATTTATTTTACCCCGATTTTAGCTAATTTTCTAAGGGAGAAAGGTCCAAAATTTTTTTATCATTTTTATAGTGTAAGAAATAATTATGTTTTTTTTATTAAAAGCTCAACTCATAAGGGACAATTTTTTTGGAGCCAAAATCGGTATATTTCAAGCAGTTTTTTATAATCACATATTTCTTACATTTCTGTAGGGCAAATTTGACTTTTTGAGCCTAAATCACTATATTTCAAGCAAGCATTTACAATTATCAAATTTTTAAAAAGAAAATAGCACTTAATGTACACTACAGTGCAGTGAATCTTCAATTGAAAATGTAGATACTTATAAAAAGTTATTACTAGTGGCAGTATATATATAATTATTTCTTCAAAATATATATATATTTTGAAACCATGTACGTCTGAAAAAATGTACATGTCCGTAATTTTTAAAGAAAAACAAAAAGCTATATATATATATATATATATATATATATATATATATATATAATATATATGTACCTTTGGTATAAATTGTGAGTAGTAATGAAGTTAATTTTTATAAATATATATATATATATATATATATATATATGTATTGAATAATAAGCAAATTGCAAAAGCAAATTAGTGTTATTGCATCAAAATTGTTTCTTCTTTAAAAATATCAAATGTAAGTAATAGTAATATATCAAATCTACCTTAAAGAGGTTTTTAAACATTGAAAGATTAAGAAAAATATTGTAAAATCTTGAAATTATTATAAGTTAAAATTAGTAATATAATATTTTCAAATCACACACAAACTACTATTAAAAAAGAGAAACTTATTTGCTTCTGAAGGAAGCCCAACGTGCCTTTGAAGGAAGCCCGACTTGTCTCTGAAGGAAGCAAGTCACTGAAGCCCTGAACTGTGTCCCTATATATATACTTTTAACACATATCTTTTAGTTATAGCAAGCGTGTCTGTTCACTACACCCTACTACAACGAAAAACCCGAGTATTCTCATGCTAACACCTTTATACTTTACGAATGCAATAAAAAATAAGAAAACGGGGAAACCCCAGTTTTTTTTTTTTTAAAACCTCACCTATTGGTCAAAGATGACATCATGAAGAGCGTTGAATACATACGTATTCATTACTCAATGTTGTACAAGCTTCTAACGTCAATACATTCCCTTACTAAGGTCAACTAACTTTGTGGCATGCGTCAGTAACTCATATATTCTAATCAATACTAGTCACAGGAAATAGAGCATTGTTCGTGTGTGACGTGCAAAGAGATAACTTTGAGCATTGGGGAAATGTGTAGACATGAAAAGGTTTATTACTCTTTCGCATTCATAGCATGAGAACCAGTATATGAATGGATTCCCCCTCCCCCTCTTCCCCCTTTTGATTCTTTTCCTCTGAATATTTCCAAGTTATTAAAAAGCCTTTATCTTGAGAACCAAGCAACATAGAAAGGTGCGGTTTTTTGCATTCGTTTTGTTTTGACGTTCTCTTTACTTTGAGATCAAACGATAATAAAATATCGAAAAGAAATAATGTCCATAAATGTGTTTGGTTTAAAAAGATTATTTCAATAGAGAGAACTCCAATAAATATGGATATTATTAGAGATTTTCATCGTAAACTAACAGGTCTGGTTATCATCCATCTAAATAGTATCTGTTATGAAGTGGATGAGGTTACGGGTAAACAATAAGATGTATTCAATAATAACCAAACATCTTATAAAATTCCTGTCACAGGGAAAGTTCAAATAAGTATCTCTCCATCCAATTCAGCAGTTGTACACATAGGTCGAAATTTGTATAGAATTAAACACAATAATATGATTCCCAATACAACATATCATGTGGAAACAGGTGATTTCCTGTATACTGAAATAATTGGTGAGTATGATAAGTTAATTCCCCTCTATATCAAAATAAGAATACTCTATCCACTCATGAATATGTAAATACCGAAACAAAAATAAAAATAAATAAATAAAAATAAAACAAACAAATAAACAAAACAAAATGGACATATTTGGATACAGGAGACGCCAAGAAATACCAGATAATTCCAGCGAGATTGTCAAATTAGACGAAAGTCTTAAGAATCTTAAATCTGATTTATTAATATTACAAAATTCTTTGAATGTAAGCTTACATGCTGAAATTACCGATCTACAGCCTGAATTAATTAATCCCATAGTGAAAATTGATGGGGAACTCAAGTCTCTACTTCAAAAATATACTAACTTAGCGTTACTCGATAATGTTGAAAATTTAAAAGAGAATTTAGCAAAGTTGAGAAATTCCGTCAAATTCAAACAACTACCTCGGAGAATCTAAAGCAAGAACTAAATAACCAAGCGCATACTATTCGTACCGAACTACTTTCCATAATTGAAACTATCAAGACTCAAGAGCAAAATGAACTGCTTAATACAAGCATTCTTGAATTACTTGAATAATTTTTATCTTTTGAAATTCCCTCACTGGAATATATTAAATCCGAACTGCAAACAGACCAATTACATGCAGCCATAACAGAAGTTCAAACTAAACTACAAACATTAGAAGACTTTATTAATAATTTACCTTCATCTTCCGAATTAAATGCCATCGCTCGCAGTGTTGCAAGTATCAAATTGCAATTAGAAACTTACAAAGATTTTGGAAAGATACAGGGTAACATAGCTCATATTGAACAACCATGAGAAACGAATAGACGAATGTACAGGAAACTCTGGAATGTAAGCTGTCAAGCATAACCGAATCTTTAAATGTGATTCAACGACAGATCACAAAATTAGAGAATCTCAACACTGAATCTGAACTATCTCATTTTGACCATCTTATAGACGACATACAGAACAAATTGCAAGCACTGCAACAGTCTACCCCTACGCAAGATGACATACAGCAACTTAAAAATGCCTTAACCAGTGTAGCAGGTGCTACAGAGTTAGATGTAGTTGAACAGGCCTAGACAAACTTCAAAACACAGTATCCAATTTACTCACTTCCTAGGACATAAGATCTGTAAAAAGAGCAGTAAATAGAATATTGAAGTCAGAGGACATCAAAAATATTCAAGCGGAAATTGCTGTAATTCAAGATATCATCGCTACTTTGCCTACCAACCAAATGGTCAACGAAATTTATGCATTGTTTGAAGAAATCAAAGTCAGGTACACGATCTTGCGAGCCAAAGTACCAAATTGAAACTTGTAGAAAATTTACAGGAGATTATTTCTAACATTAACCTACAAACCAGTACCCTCGAAACAAACCAGGAATCTGCTTTATCAGCTTTTACCTCGCAACTTCACGATCTCAAAGAATAATTTAAACAACTGTATGTCGATGTAAAAATCAAACCCAGCTACGATGAAGTGGTACGTACCATAAACGAATATCAAGAAACAGTATTAAGCAGATTAGACGATCTCGAATTACGTCAATTTTTCACCGTTGAGATAGTTAAACTTGAGAGTTTACCAAATGTACGAGGGCACTAGACTTATGTTAATGCAGGAAATGTTTACAAAATGTACCCTTACAGTCAGTCTCATGAATTTTTCCTTGATGGCGAAATTATTTTTTTCAATTTGGTTATGTGAAGAAAGGAATACATGTGGAAGGGCCAAATTTCACCATACAGAGATAAGATGGCGTCTACAGAGCACTACAGATACCCGTTGCATACTGGGACGAATCTGGAAAGAAATATAAAATACATGTGGATCAATAATTATCTGTTTTCCCTGTGCAAGCTAATGACCAATTATTTACAATTCTACATTTGCTAAGTGAATGCAACAACATAATATTAGACATTATTCTACATACAGTGATCTGAAAGCTAGTATAGTGGAACGATTCAACAGGACATTAAAAAAATCGCATGTGAAGACAATTTACTCTACAGGGCAATTATAAGTGGGTGCAAATTTTACCCGAGCTAGTTCATAATTACAATAATACAGTACACAGTACTATTCATATGAAATCGGCTGAGGTAACCAAGTCTGATGAGCAACGATTGATTTCTACTGTTAATTGTCAAAAATATACATACACTACCAAGAAGCCAAAGTTTAAAATAAGGGATCAGGTGAGGGTCAGTAAATATAAACAGTTATTCGAGAAGGGATCCACTAAAAATTGGAGTACAGAGTTATTTATTGTAGTTCAAGTTTTACAAGGGAATAGAAATATATATACATATCATAAAAGATAATCATAACAAAATATTAAAAGGGAGATTCTATGAAGAGGAACTTAGTAAAACAAAATATCGAGATACATATTTAATCGAAAAAAATATTGAAGAAGAAAAATAATAAATTGTATGTGAAATGTTTAGGTCTGCCAGACAAAAGTTGGATAGAAACAAACCAGGTGATTCTTTGACACCAACATGGAATGTGGTACAGCGTTTATCAGATGTAGTGGAAACTAGTAAAAAGTGGAGAGCTTTTAGTTTAGAACAACCGAAATACCAACAACTCATTATGCTGTACGAGGGTCTGGGCATAGCTACATTTGCATCAACAATAAAACCTCTCGATCAATGTTTGGAAAATTCTGTTGTGGTGTTTAATGATGTCATTCTAAAAATCAGAATGAAATTAGAAATTGTTTTATACAGGGTCGTCACAAAGAAATAGACTGCTTTTATTTAGCGCAAACTTGTTCCAAAATTCCCAAACAGTTACTACGAGATAATACCAACTTAATCTGTTTGTTTCGTCAAGATCATACTAATTTCAAACATGTATACGATGATTATGTGGGAGGAGACTTAAATTACAACCAATTTTCAAAATTCTGTTCATCTTTTTGGAACAATTACGATTTTGCACTTGTTACCATCGACATGACTCGTAAACCTAACAATGGTAGATTCAGAAATAAAATCAACGACTTTTTTAAACTTTGAAACGATATAAAATAACCATTAATTAAAAAAATAAATATGACGAAACACAAAATTGAAGATAACTCGAAATTACAAGAGTACTTGTACAAACGTTTCAAAGGTTGGAAATCAGAAAATCGAGGTTTTGACGAACAACACAAACGTCAAGACCAACCCATTATCGATGCGATCAGTGGTCTTGGTAAAGAGATTAAGGGTGTGACAGAAGAAAATAAAAACCTCATAAATGAATTGGTACCTCTTACTGCTAAAAAATATGCAGATTTCTCTCCTACGCCTTTGTCTAGCATTCACACATCCCTGATACTCAAGGAACCACCTGCTAAAGCAGCTATAGAAGAAGCAGAGAAAATCGAGTTGGGTCCCCTGGCAAGGGACACCTAAGTACTGTAAAATTCGAAAAAGATGAAGTATTTGGATTGTATCCAACTAATGAAGGCGTAGTATGGAAAATTGGCAAATCTAAAGTAACATTCGAAGGGGATAACATAAAAATTAATTTGGGCGGGATAAATAGCTAGTCCAGATATCATGGTACTGTTGGGCTATGGGAGCTCATCACTAAGAAACAACCAAAAAATTTACAGAAGATGATTATCAAAGTTACTCTGAAATTTTGACACTCTCTGATGCTCTGTACCAAAATAATGATGCCAGTAAAAAGCGGGTGAAATCGAGCAGTGGTGATAAATACAAGAATCTGATCAAACCCAACTGGAACCAACTCAAAACAGATAGTGGTATCAAGCAATACAATACTTTACCTAAAGAATTTGTATGGATAAACGATGTTAGAAAACTCATAGATAGATTGCTGGTTATAGCAGGGGAAGAAAATGCTGGGAACAAAACTTCCATAATGAGAAAATGGGTATTGTAAACATGATCAGTGACAAACTAGCTAATTTTATTGTAAACGATCCCAAAAGTATAGGATACTTAATTAAAATTATCAATAATTTACCTCCTAAATTCTGGAATATATCGGAGGATCAAGGTTTGGTGAATGATATTATTAATAAACTTCCTTTCGAATTACGCATACCTGGTTACCAATACTGTGGCCCGGGGACAAAACTTGAGAAAAGATATAAAAAAGGAGACAGGAGTATTAATCCTCTCGATGCAGCTTGTAAAGAACATGACATTGCATACAACACACACAAAGATCTGGATGATCGTCACGTGGCTGATCAAAAATTAGATGATGCAGCATTTGGAAGATTAATTAGCAGAGATGCTTCTTTGGGTGAAATAATAACAGCATTGGGTACAACTATTGCTATGAATACAAAACAAAAATTAGGGTGGGGTTTGTAATATAAATAAATATATAATATAAATACCCTGAAAAATAATAATAAACAATAACAACAACATGGAACCAAAAGGAGTTGTGTACCAAATGCCATATCACAATCTTAAAAATTTAAAAATAAATTCAATTTTAACTAGAAAGCAACAAGAAAAGAAGAGACAATGTATAGCCAAATGAAAGGGAATGAAATTATTACTCAGTACGCCACAATTGAAAAGATTGCAAAATACAAGAAAGAAAACACACAGTGGAGGATTCATATTTAGCATTCCAGCTACCCTGGCAGCATTGGGTCAGTGGGGAGCTTAGCTGGGGGCAGTGCTGCTATAGCAAAAACTGTAATTGATTCAAAAAAGAATAAGGCAGAACTAGAAGAGCACAAGCGTCATGATCTTGCCATGGAGAAAAAATTAGGCAGTGGTCTGAAGTCCAAAGCACTTAGAAAATTAAAAAAAGAAGAAGAACTCACGAACCAAGACATTGAATCTTTAGTTAAAATATTTAAAATTAAACACTTCAGGGGGGTTTTCATGTCTGATTCTCTCCCTAAAGGTAGTCCCCCTTTCTCACGAGAATGTGGTGTGGTCAATTTGGACATGTCGCAAAACATTGGTACCCACTGGATATGCTATTATAAACAAATTAACAATGCTTTTATTTTCGATTCTTTCGTTACTTAAAACATGTTAAGGTTTATTACAACGACGACCGTATTCAAGATTTCGGTCAAATTATATGTGGCCATGTTTGCTTTACGATGCTCAGAATATTGAATAAAATACCAAACATCAAATTAAAAGATTTTCAAAAAGATGTATTATATATTAAATATGGGAATTTTTCATCTCTCCAGCAAGACTTCGGTCTTGAAACTACATCTTCACCATGGACTTATCTACCATGGGGGAACTTCTAGGATTCGAGAACAATAGCAAATTAGAACCAGGTGTTAGGCACATAGGTAAATTTATACCAAAATTCCTAGCTATAGAAATATTGAATATTCACTGCAACACTGCCAATAGTATGATTTATCAAAGCAGAAGAAAATTCAGTTGGTAGCCACAAGGAGACAGGTATTATTGCTATATTTAAACCAAATTCAGAATTTATGGAATCCATCTTCTATTCCCCAATCCCACTAGTCTATTTCCCTGTTTCTATTGATAAAGTTAATTACATAGAAATAACAATTACGAATGAGAAAAATGAAATCATCGATTTTGCTGATGCTAATAGCACTACAATAATAGAAATTAATATTTAAAATATATAAATAAATACCAAGATGGAAAATATCGAGAGTTATGAATTACAGTCCTTCCCACCAACGAGAAGGACATTTGCAAATTGAATCAGCCCAATAAAGATATACAGTATGACATCACGGTGGGGGATGAGTTCATTCATCCACATAGATGAGATCTGTATAAAATTTGATATTGTAAAACAAAGTAATGGTGAAGAATATCCCCCATCTGGGGCTAATGTAAAACTTATAGATAATTTTGTTCCATTCTTATTCTCTGAAATCGAAATTAGGAAGCATGGTACTGTGATTGACAGGATTGATTGCCCTGGAATTACATTCACAACAGTGGGGACATTGAAACTGTCCAAATCAGAGAGTACATATTATAAAGTTGGTGGGTTCGAAGCTGGAACAAAAATTCAAGCAAAAAGTCACACAGTACTGTTCCCCATGAGATTGCTATTTGGCTTTTTCTCTGATTATAAAGAAATTATGTGGAAAGGTGGATTGAGTGTCATATTTCGCAGAGCACCCAATGATCATAATGCCATCATAAGATACAAAACTTTAAATGCAGATGGAACAGCTAATGAGGCTAGTTTACCCGAAGCTGCGAAATGTGTAATCCAGTCTATGGAGTTACGAATGCCTATAGTTGAATATGAGTCAAATTATGCTCTCAAATACAAAGCTAACATTTTGAATAATCCTCAAATTCCGATACATTTTTATACTTATCAATGCATTCAGAAGCCTGTGGAGGGTTAATGTTTTGAATTTGACATTACTAATCAGTTTCAATCTTTACAATACGAGATGCCAGAGTTTGTAGCTGTGTTGTTTCAGACAGGGAGAGATGACAATCAGGAAAAGGATAGCAGCCAGTTTGATAATTGTAAAATTAAAAATGTGTATCTGCGGAAATGAGGTGTTCCCTCGTGAAAATTACAACTTAAACATTGCAGAACAAGATTATTTGAAGTTATATGAAGCATTTAGTGCTTTTAAGAGAGTAACTGAAGGTAACATAGAATGTATTATAATCCAGATGAGTTCATAGTTCACAGACCAATGTTTTTAATCAATGCATCAAAAAGAAAATTGGTAGTTATAAATGATCGAACTAATATAAAATTGATATGTGAGTTTCATGAAACTCTACCGGAAAATACCATATACAATGCAATATTAATTGTAGAGAAATCATACATATATGATGTCAAGAATGAAAGAGTGATAGAACAATTTTAATTTTTATACTATGTATTTAATACTAATATATATAATGCAATATAATACAATATGTTTTTTTTTATTTTTATTTTAGAGCAAAAATTTAGCCTTAGGGCTACTCTACCACCACCTAACTCAAATAGATATTACGATAAATAAGAAAAATATTATACAAAATTTATTACAATGTGTACTTGTAGTATAGTGTCCATATTCTTTAGTATAGACATTGTGATCTAACATTTGCAATTTATTATTATTACTATCAAGAGCTACTTTATTTTTGTAGTATAGACACCAGCTGATTTGCTAGTTAAAGAAATATTTTTTAAAATCTTTCATTGTAAGTTCTCTTGTTCATACTCAACTTACATATTTTAATTTTTAATGGCATATAGACAGCATCTATTTTGTCAGTAAAATGATATGCAGACATCTTTCTTGTTTTCTTTTCAAATAAACATTCTTTAAAATGTTCCATTTTAAGTTTTCTTGTACTTGGTCGACTTACAACTTTAGCTCTTTTAATTTCTTCTTCATCTTTCTTATTTATTTTCATACAATACATTTTTGGTCTTAGACCAACAAATTCTGATATTATAGAACCTGCTGCCTCATCTTTCATTTTCCCAAGAACCATCTTATTTTCAACACTGTTTAATAGATGATATTCTGGATAGTTACTAAAAACAAAATGTTCTTGCATATCTAGCAAATCTTTGTTCAAATCCTCTTTTTCTATTTCATATACAAAACTATCTGTATCCATATATAATATTTCAATTTTTTTTCCGTGCCTCAGTTTCATCACATTGTAATGAAATGTATACATTTCTAATTTAGACAATTCAAGAATTGCAGTACCCACAGCTATTGGCATATTACATATTACATTAGTATTTCTTCTTTCAATAAGAGTTCGATTGCTATAATCAATTTCTGTAAAACCTTTGAATCTAGGATCATCAACAAGTTTTTGAATTCTATTTGGTTCATTTTCTAAATTACACACTGCATGCTTCTTATTATCTTGTACAGTTTTCCCATATATTGAATTATTCATATATTTACAATTATTTTGCTCAACTTTCGAATCTGTTCGTTTTCATTTGTACGTATTTTTCTCAATATAAGGTTTTAGCCATTTACTTTGTTCAAATTTTAACCGCTGATTGATTCTAAATCTTATACCTTGATCTTTGTAATATTGCAACAATCGAAAGTCAACATGATAATTATTTTTAGTTTCGAAAGATGACAGTAATTTTGTTTCTTCTGTACCTGGGACCTTCTGAGAAACTGGTGCCATAGCTTATCCATGTTGATAGTCATAAAGATCAGATGGATATTCCAAATCAACATTTAAGAGAGCACCCACTGGATAATCTTCAGGCCAATCTAAAAATTCTTTCTTTTCAAGTTCTTCCTTGCTCATCCATTTGTAATTACCAATTGGGAGAGATTGTATCATAGCACAACCATATAAGTTATTCATATCTAAGTATAATATGTATTTTGATGGTTGACAAGGATTATAGTTAGGTAAATATTTATTGTTTGCTTTTGCATATCGTTTAGGACACTAAACTATGCCACCACGTTTAGCGGATTCAACAAACATGAACTGGTCAATATCGTTAATGAGGTCAATTTCAACTTCAGTATATAACAGCATAGCCTGCCAGGATAAACCTGGTGTTTTGTACATAAATACAGCATCTAGTCCATATTCTCCACAAATAGTTTTTCGAAAATTTTCACACATCAGCCAACTGGAGAGTATCTAACATCAAGTAATTGTCATGATAATCACCCATTGTTGTACAATTTAGTATCTTCCAAATTCTCTCTGCATGTTGATAATCTTCCTTGCTACATGCTTCATTTCGAAGTACGTTATAAAATTTATCTATCGATGGTAACTGTGTTTCATCAAATTTTTCAAAATCATCCATGTGATCATATGGGTAAACCCCTTTTCTTTTTAACATATCTATCTGATCTTCTCCAAAATATTATTTTGTATAAACAAGTTCCTTGTTAGTTAAATAACTCACCAGAGTAGCTAAACTGTTTGGAAGAAACTGATATGAATCCAAGAATCTAAGAACAACTGGTTTTCCATTTTCTAATCTGATAGTTTTTTCTATGGTAATAAATCTATTTGTTGTTTGTGGTATAATATTAATTTTGTCTGTATCATAATCTAAATATTTAATAAATAAATGTGAATCAAAATTTTTAGAATAGTGAATCAATATTGGAATAAAATTCGGATTCTGTATTTTCAAGTTACATGTTTCACAAATTGTACTAATATATTTTCTACTAAAATGATTGTGATGATAATTTTAGTGCAAAACCACATGCTTTATGTTTGGCTGTATGTGTCGTACTTGATACATTTGGATCTGGGAAACATGTTGCTATTAATTCATATATTGTTTCGAAATCACCATAAATTACATATGGATGTGGTAGCAATGCTTTAAAATTACTAAATTTTACACTTTTGGTTGAAAAATCATAAGTTGCAAGAGGGTAACGAGAACAATATTGAATATGTTCATTTAATTGCTCTTTACATGTTTTCTCACCTCTTCCATAAAATTTTGAGAAGCATCGATCACATATTGCTATTCTTTGTCGATGTGATTTTATTTGTTTTCTTGTCAATCGTGATAATAGATCCTGTATGAGGCAAAAATGCTTTTTGTTTCTTCTTGTAACATATAATAATCTAATAACATGAACACCATCTGCTGACCATTTGTGTCTGAGTGGATAAATAACATGATTTTTATTATAGGCAAAAACAAGCACAGTTATTGATCGATTGTAGTATTCTTCATATTGTTTTTCAAATCGACTTATAGCAGTGCTGTTTTTTGGATCGACAGGATATGTTATGCCTGACATAGGTTTTTTAAACTCTGCTATATATTCAGGGTAATTGTAATTAGACACACGATGTTTATTGTGAGATGCTGGATGAAAATAGGCTATGATGCACCAGAGAAAACATTTATTATCTTCATTTTGAATATTTATTACAGCTTTCATGTTTTTGATCTGGTCGGGTAATTCAATATAACTTGATCCACCCCCAAGGGGGTAATAGTTTGCTATTTTTAATTTACGTTTATGGTATGTATCACAAAGTGTCCATCCAGATCCTCTATCTTAGTGTTCATGTTCTTCGGAAATATTTTTATAAATATCTTGCAACGAATGAATATCATTATGATATTGAAATAATACATTGGTACGATGTATACATTCTTTTTTTTATTTCTAGAACTTCTATAATTTGATGATAAAATAAAATATACTTTGAGAGAACTTATTTCAAGTTTATTTTGAATTGCATTTATAATTTTTGGCTCTAATTTTGCTAGAAAGTTTGGAATATCTGTATCTTCGTTATTAATGTCTGATGTGGTATATATTTTTGTACACAAAATTTCTTGTTTTTGGTTATTATTCATTTTATTTATTTTTTCTTTTTATATAATTTGTATATATATAATTATATATATATTTTAACAAAGTGAAGTTTTATATATTTTTTTAAAAATATTAAAATATTTTTGGTTTTATAGATTTATTTTTATTTTTAAAAAAATGTTAAAATAATTTATACTGAATAAAAAATAATTTTAAGTTTTAAATGTTATTAACATTATACACTTTGAGGTACATATATATTTTTATAAATATAGCTCTTTGCTTTTCTTTAAAAAATACAGACATGTACAATTTTTCAGACGTACATGATTTCAGGATATATATAAATTTGGAAGAAATAATTATATACATACTGCCACTGATATTGTAGATTCAATTGTAGATTCACAGCACTGTACTGTACAGCAAGAGCTATTTTATTTTTTAAAATGTGATAATTGTAAATGCTTGCTTGAAATATAGTGATTTAGGCTCAAAAAGTCAATTTTGCTCTATAGAAATGTAAGAAATATGTGATTTAAATGATTGCTTGAAATATACCGATTTTGGCTCAAAAAGTAAATTTTGTCCCCTGTGAGTTGAGCTTTTAATAAAAAAACATAATTATTTTTTACACTATAAAAATGATAAAAATTGAATTTTTTGGATCTTTCTCCCTTAGAAAATTAGCTGAAATCGGGGTAAAATAAATAAATAGAAAATAAATGTTCCAGAATTCCCCCTATCACTCTTCTGATTAAATTCCCAGAAAATAATGCATAAGATATATAGCTCACGAAATTTGTTTTCTCTGTAGGTATTTGTGTGTGTGTGTGAGTTCATGTATGTGTCTGCATGTAGAAACTCTATTGCTATTATTTTTTACTTGACTCTTCAGATATATTTTTCATTGTATTAGTAAAATATGACGACCACTGTAGCAAATTAATGGCATGTCTCCTTGTATGTAAACTGTATTACTTTCATTCCATTTTATATTTATTACTTTATTTTTCATTTATGTTTTTCATTTTTAATTGTATCTAATTAATTGTAAAGAAGAACAATGACCACTGTAATTAATATTTAAGTGAAAGAGAATCCATTAATGCCTTAACTTCGCCATGTGAACAACGTCGTAAATAAATAAATAAATAATAAATACATATCCTTCCTGTCGAACCACATGGATATTCCCTGGAAGGACACATTGATATCCAATGGATGTCCTATGCATGTCTATGGGACATTCTTGGATATCCTATAGATATCCAGGATTTCTGCTCAAATATCCAGAAGAAACCAATCCGATGTCTCATGGATATGTGTGTACAATATGGGCAATTAGATAATGAACTTGTCCATGAGCAAGTGCTACAATGGGCTAACGTCATCTCACACAGAGCCGACAGTACACACTTACCCAGGTCACATGTTTTGCCATCTTCTGTATTGCCTTGTGGTAGTATTTGCTATGTCCTATGTACATATTGCCCATAAAAGTTGTAAATTTTCTGTACTACCACATTAGTTTTAATCAAAAGAGGTATTGTGTGTACATCTTTCTACCATTATGACCATATTATAACGCTGTTATTTTCAAACTTGAAATAATTCATATTTTACATTCTGTTTCAGAAACAAGCAAGTCCTGTGATGGTGTGTTAAGTAAAAACTCAATCACAAGGATATTGGGTACGTTTTGTGCGGAAAATGAAATATATGAAGTAATATCCAATATTATAGCATATGTAGTAAAGAAAAACAGGGCGTTTCACTCGCTCTTTGCTCGTGATTTTCGCTTATAAAAATCAAACTATTGGTCATAAATTTTGCTACTGACCATTTTTGTGTATGAGAAGCATGGTGACTCATTGGAGATGGCACAACAGTTTTTCTAGTCCTTGTGTTGGCATGCGCGTGCGTCTGGGCGATTCTGCGTTAAGTGCCAATCGTACGGACGTGTGCTTTTAGTCTGAGTTCTTGGCCCTGCTGTTGTGACACATTTGATAGCGAGTGAAACACCCTGCAATGTATAGTATGTACAGGAGAATATTTCCAGTCTGTTCCTGAAATGAATCAAGGCTGATGTGACATGATAGTGGAAGGTGCCCTATACCAAATATTTCACGTAATTAGAGTACTGTAAGGTGCAAGTTTCCGCACGTGCATGATTTTCCGCAAACTTGGATTTGGGTGCTGTTCACAACAGGCAACACTCAAGGCGCTGTGGATCTTATCTTCGTCAGTCATCGGTTCACATGAACTCTCTACCCTTCAGAGAAGACAGGTCAGCAACAACAGGAAAACTGTGGTTACTGCGTTGGTTACTTGGAACCGATTGCGATCAGCTACCCCGAATGAGAGCAACCCTACATGTGAGGACGCCACATGAGAACGACCCGCTGACTCGATAGCACAGACACCAGATACGATCAATCTTCTGTCCGCGCATCCCTGACCTTCTACACTTCCTGAGAATGACACGAGGCAACAGAAATAACACTGCCTGTGGTTGCTACAACCACACCCGAATTATATAAACCCTAGTCACAAGACTAGAGGTGTGGTAGTCGACCAGCAGATCTGAAGTGCGACCGGAAGCAGTCCGACAGTACAGTCTCCGACCCAAGATGACTTTCCACCCAGTCAAGTCCAGGCTGTCTTTAGGCACTTACAAGATGGACAAGAATCTGCACGTACAACTTATTAAGTATCACTAATCTACCTGTCTTTCCAAGCAGCTCCCTTATCTTAACACTTAGGTAGTAGTAGAGGAAACGAACGAGAAAAAAGGGCCTACCCCGGAAATAATTGCAACACAAATGTTTTTTTGTGCCAGATTGTGCGGAATGGTATAGTGAATAATATATTAAAAATCCGCCATCCAAAATTAATATCTCGAAAACGGTGCAGTGTAGACAAAAAGTGAAGATAACCAAAATGAAGAACAGAAAACTTGCTAAATTATAGATTTGTTTGTAGAGCTACCATAAATGTTCATTCAATTAGAAAGATTCAATTTTTTTTTTAATTTTTAGAATTAGCGTAAAAGTTGGTTTCTGACACAAAAAAACAACAAATATGTAAGAAACTATGTAATTTACATCCTATAGTCACTACATCAAATTCATAGCTTATGATTTCCTCTAGAGATTGTTTTTTGTTTCGTGCCTTTAGAGTCAGGGGTTGAGGAGATATGGAGTTTAATGCAGAGTCATGTGTTTCCCTAAATTTGCGTGTTCCCTTTCATATGATATAGGTTGATTGATTGATTGATTTGATTTATTTTACTTCGCTTTTTGTGCCACTTTAGGCTAATTTGAGAATAGTACAGGTGTTGCCCCTGATGCAGCAAAAGGAGAATATTTGCGTGACTGATTGAAGATTGCTCTTCAATGTTCACTGCACTTTCTAATATGAGAGTCACAATAATTATGTGCATTATAATCACATGAATTACGTCAGAAAAGAAAACAATTTTTTTGCATTTCAGTGGGTTGCTTCAAGTGATCAATATTTATCTTGTTAAATTTTAGAGAAACCGTCAATCATAAATCATATCTCAATAGTTCATATTTCATATCAACCAGTACCCTAGTAATTAGTAATTAGTGTAAGAATATTGCATTTTACCACGTCCATATATTTATCTATCCGTAGAAATAATTCTTTCTCCTTACAGGGAATCGCATCATGTTTGATACCATATATGTGGATTCATTATGCAAGGGGAAAGGTATGTACGTATACAGACACAAAATTACTCGTATTAGGCCGGAAGTCGGTTAGTAGGCCTCGGCTTCTAGGGCTATGTCACCACGGTTAATTTATTATTAGTATTATTTATCTACATGTTGGTTATATATTTATTTACAGGGTGATTAAAAAGTCCTTTAACACCCTCTATGAAATGCAAAGATGTTAGGGTGGGTACAAATAGTCATGACAGAAAGAGGTTAGGCATAGGGAGAACCATATCGGTGTGGTCTAAGCGGACGTTCGCCATATTGTTGGCCACCGTATTGAATTCAACTCAATGCCGGACCCCGTGGCGGAGTGATTAGCACATCGCGCTACGACGCTAGGGGACCCGGGTTCGAAATCCGCCATTTAACAATTTCATCACATTATCCCTCATCCTCATCTTCGCAAATTAGCCAACGAAGTAAAATAAAGGAAATCAATCAGTTCAACTCCAAACATTTTTAAATGGTAAGGGGGTGATTTTAATAAGATCAGGCTAGAATTTCAAGAGAAATGCAACACTGAAGGTGTTTTTCAACCTACATTTAATCACAAAAATATTGTCCAGTCTGATTGCACCTGCTCCTCGTACAATAACCAAAAACTATTTTGTACAATTTTCATAAATTTTGAGATGGGCGTCCTCGAGAAAGAATATTTCTCGAAAGTCAAAATATAATTTTTATTTTTTTACAAAGAATTTTCGACATAACGTTAGAAGTTAGTGCAGAAATGGCATTGCTGATAGTCAGTTCAGCTTCCATATTCTGTTATCGCAGCAAAATCTATGTCGTGTGGTTTTCTACTATTCAAAATGAATATTAGAACTGTGAAAAGAGTAATTAATATTATCTATATTTTTAATTTTGGAGTTAAAGCTGAAGTTGAAGTATTTTGTTTAAAGAAAAAATGTATTTGTTTGGGAGTTTGTAACACTGTAACAAATCAACAGAAATGAAGAATATTTTATTTTTGGACATGCGCCATTAACATATGATTTTTCAGCTGTTTTCTTAAATTATAAGGTGACACATTTATTACAAATCTGTATGATTAGAAATGAAATGACCAAGTAAAGAAAGGGCTTTAATTTTATATACAATTGCCATATGTATTTTAAAAAAATCATATTTTAGAATGCCTATCTCTCTGAGTATAATTAAAATTCTTGTTTTCTCTCGTGAGACAGCTGAAGGATACATCGAAGAGAGGAGTGTCCAGGTTGTGTGCGGGTGCATAAACAGTTGTGCAGAGCAACAGTTTTCTTTTACGCAGAAAGGGAGGTAATAATAATTACTTATATATTTGTAAATTTTAATAATATAATTAACATATAGTCTTCTTGACTTTGTGGTAACTGTAACGTAAAAAAATAACAGGATTCAGGATATGGGAGTAAATTCGTATATATTTTAATAATGAACCTGAAGAACAGAAAACCTCTTCAGATTGACATAGAACAACGAATTAACACGAACAATTCAAGCAATTAGAGTCTAGTTCATTTTAGTGTATGGTACAGGGTGCGAAGTCCTAGGGGGGACAGAGGGATTTCCCCCCACCAACAATCTTGACCTCAAAAATACAGCCCCTCCCCAAAAATATTCTGCACAACAAATTTGAAGACATCTTCCGTCTCTTAGATGAAATCACGTGATTTGGAGTAAACAAAGGATACAGAATTGAAGTGTGAAAACCGTATGTTTCTATCACGCACCATTTTCATTGGACAGCCACCTGATGCATTGCTACAAGTATGTGTGATAAGCATAGGCTATTATATTACACTGCACAGGACACAGTAACAATGCCTACGAACATGACGTTGTGGAGCATTTACGCTTGTACATATCTGTAGGGGTCTCCCTGATGATAGACCAACAATAGTCAGCAAGCATACTGCCGTTCCAATGTCTTTTCAAACGCAGCAATGTCCTGGTGGAACCTTTCCCCATGTTCATCACTGACTGCTCCCACATGTGAGTCCAGAGTGCAATTTGAGGTACATGTGACACCCCATGATATGAAATCAGTGTCCCATGTGAAACCTACATATTTGTATCAACATAAAACTAGATTTCAATATTAATATTTCTTGTATTCATAACTTAGATATGGTACATAACTTTTTACAAACTGTTTACTATATTCGATAGTCATTTGTTTCATTTTGAACACGTACGTTCATAAATTCACATTACAAACTCATCATAACTCAACATAACACAACACGTACGTTCATAAATTCACATCACAAACTCATCATAACTCACCATAACACAACATTGTAACTATTGTGCTCGTCACAATATAATCCCCTCTCTTAGGAAAAATTTTCTGCGTGAGACAATTATCAATATACATTATATTGTCGAACAAGAAGAAAATTTACAATAAAAGGGGCACGATTACACAGTGCTTTCTACAAACACTAACGCAATACAGTTTCTGCGTTCAAGCATGCCATTCATACATAATTTAGGCAATTATTTTTGTCATATTCTCTTTATACAAAGAAGCAAAATTTATGATTTTCATAAATATACACAGCTATTTCATTGAGAACACAGAAAATAAATACAACATTATACACAAAAATCATTTGGGTTACTAATTTTTTTCTTTCAATAGCTCTCTTCTCTTTTCTTCTGTACAATTAAAAAGTTTAAGATTTGTTAAGTTCTGCTTTTGTTCCTTTGCTGGCGTCGACAATGATATTAAATGTGCTTGGTTATTCTTAACTTCCTTGACTTGATAAGGACCAACATACAAGCTGAAAAATTTGTGAATGCTATCACTAATAGCTTTGCTTTTAAGATGGTTTCTAACAAGAACCAGGTCACCAGATTTTATCGGATGCTTAGGTTCATTAAAATACCTTTTAATCTTTTGGTTTTTCTGTTTTACATTTCCTTCAGCCATTATACACTTTGTCTTCCAGGGTAAATGTTTCAAATCATCTGGCCAACTTATTTTGTCTATTATTTCATCGTGATAATCAACATGCATAAAAAGTTCAGATGGTGTGAAACCGGTTGTTTCCGATTTTGAATTATTCAATAGATGAACGACAATATTCACATAATTAAACCAAAGTTTATGGTTATACTTGCAAAACATTCTCAATAGTCTCACCAGCTCTTTATTGTAACGTTCAACAGGATTGGCAAAAGGTGCATATGGTGAAGTTAACACATGTTTAACACTCACAGAATCCAAATAACTTTTAAATTCAGTTGACTTAAATTGCGAACCATTGTCGGTGAGAATTACCTTACACTTTGGGTAGTGATTAAAGTAAATTCCAAACTTGTTAATTATTTCCTTTGAGGTTGCACGTCGAAGACAATAAACCATCACAAATTTACTCATTACATCTACAATGACTAATATATGTTGGAAACCTTTAGACAAAGGTAATGGACCAATTAAGTCGGCTGAAAGTAAGTAGTGAGGTTTGGTTGAATACACATGTAATTCTTCCTTTGAAATTTTAAAGGTGCATTGCTTATCTCTTGCACATGAAAGACAGTTTCTTAAATAGTCCTTAATACTTTTACGCATTTTAGGCCAATAATATAACCTTTTACAAAAATCGTAAATTTTAAAATAGCCGAATATCCCTTTAAATCATGCTGTTTATACAAAACATCTCCAATTAAAGCACTAGGAACTATTATCTTCAGAAGTAGAGGAGCCCCGATTGACGGTCCTCAATTGGGGTTCACCGAAACCTCAAAAACTCACTTTCTCTCCACGTTCCGCGCCTCATTTATTGCGCTAACGATGTTTCACAGCGAAGAAAACAGCACCAAAACATCAAAAATTCACTCTACTCATTTGGGGTTCTGGAACCTCAAAAAACTCATTTTTATTAATTGAGGTTCACCAAAATCTCAAAAAAAAAACTCACTTTCTCTCCACGTTCCGCGCATTTATTCGTTGCGCTGACACAGCGTGATGAGTAAATGCACTCTCTCATCCTTGAAGGATGAATGCACCTTATCGTAATTTTCCAACTCCGGGACCAAATGTTTGTATATCGTGACCTTTGCAAACCTACCTCTTTCGGGAACGATGTGCCACACACACACACGCGCGCGCGCGCTTGTATTGTGACCACTTTCTCTCCACGTTCCGCGCTTTTATTCGTTGCGCTGACACAGCGTGATGAGTAAATAATGTACACTCTCTCATTCTTGAAGGATGAATGCACCTTATCGTAATTTTCCAACTCCGGGACCAAATGTTTGTATATCGTGACCTTTGCAAACCTACCTCTTTCGGGAACGATGTGCCGCACACACACACACGCGCGTGCGCGTCATTAAGTGAGGATTAAAAAAACCTCAAAAACTCACTTTCTCTCCACGTTCCGCGCCTCATTTATTGCGCTGACGATGTTTCGCAGCGAAGAAAACAGTACCAAAACATGAAAAAACTCACTTCAATTCACTGAAGTGAGCCACAGTGTTGCAAAACCTACGAAAATTTCATCAAAACCTCAAAACCTTATTTTCTCTCCACGTTCCGCGCTTTTATTTGTTGCGCTGACACAGCGTGATGAGTAAATAATGCACTCTCTCTCATCCTTGAAGGATGAATGCACCTTATCGTAATTTTCCAAGTCCCGGTCAAATGTTTGTATATCGTGACCTTTGTAAACCTCATTTGGGGTTTAAAAATACCTCAAAAACTCATTTTTTCTCCACGTTCCGCGCTTTTATTCGTTGCGCTGACACAGCGTGAGGAGTAAATAATGTACTCTCTCTCATCCTTGAAGGATGAATGCACCTTATCGTAATTTTCCAAGTCCCGGTCAAATGTTTGTATACCGTGACCTTTGTAAACCTCTTTCGGGAACGATGTGCCGCACACACACACGTGCGCCTGTAACGACAATTTTGTTCCCTCTCTCTCTCTGCGTGTGCTATCAACGTTGACACAATGACACAAATTCAACAAATAGGTAGGCCACGATCTTCCTCCTAAATCGCATTACATACATGTGAAAAAAAAAAAAACTTTGCCTGTCATTACAAAAAAAAAAAACTTTGACCGTATTCTTAAATAACTAACAAGGACAATGAATCTTTTTGGCTTCCGCAAACAGATCAACATGGAGACTGCACCGCCAAATTTCAATAACCTCTTACCTTCCGTGTTATCTAAACTCAATGGTTTACTGATTGTTCACCTTAACAGCATTTGGACGAAATTTGATGATGATGTGGGCAAGATGTTTTATGTTTTTAATAACAATTTACATTTCTACGAAATTCCGATCGACGGGAAACTTCAAATCACCGTGAATCCGGAAAACGCAGGCGAAATCAAAATTTCTACCGGCAAGAATATTTTTCGAATTAAGCACGACAAGATGCTTTCTAACATTACGTACGATGTTTCTGCAGGAGATTATCTTTACATGGAACTCCTCGGAGATTATGACAAACTTATTCCTCTCTTCGTAGAATTACGAATCGTCTATCCTATTATAAATAACCGTTAACCAAAAATGCCTAACGACATTTTCGGCAACACCAAGCGTGTAGACCATGCAGAAGAGATTCTCATGTTAGACATTCGAGTTAAGAAGTTGAGGAGCGATTTGATTGCTTTGCAGGAGACCTTAAACAAAAGTTTAGAGTCGGAAATCGCTACGCTCCAAACGCAATGTCTCGACCCCATTCTGAAAATCGATTCCGAACTGAAGACGCTGATAAAAAATTATGTCGACGTACCTTCTTACGACAACGTTCAAAATATACAGTTGAGCGTGGATTCGCTTCAAAATGATTTGGCCAAATTACAGCAATTTCAATTGAAAAATGATGATTTGGAAAAATTGAAACTCGAAATCGAAGAACGAACTTCCGCAATAGAAAAGAATTTCTCTGAACTTCAAACCGTCGTGAAAGATATTGATGTAGAACGCTTGCATGTCGTCGTTTCCAAATTACAAGAAGAATTCACCGGCACGTTGGAAGAAATTAAATCCAAGTTGCAGACTTTGGAAGATACCATGACGAACCTACCATCGTCAGACGAACTGCAGGTCATCGGTAAAAGCGTCGCGAACATAAAAATTCAATTGGAGGCGTATCGAGATTTCGAACACATTCAAACCACCATCGCTACGCTTCAGGCGTCCTTGGAATTGATCAACGAAGAAATTAAAAATATTCACGCTGAAGCAAGAGCGTTGACGAGCATTCAAGACACGTTGAGCACGGTTCAGCAGAAGATCGAATATTTAGAAAATTTGAACGTCGAAACGAATCTTGCTCATTTTCATCACGTACTCGACAACATACAGGGTGACTTGGAATCGTTACGGACGAGCGTGCCTTCGAGCGAAGATTTGGAAAAATTGAAAACGGCGGTGACGGCACTATCCGATTCGAGCGACATCAAAAGTTCATTGAGCGATCTCGAGAGTAGGGTGGCCAATCTCCCCACCTCCAAAGAATTGCACGCTTTGAAAAGAAACATATCTCGAATGCTGAAACGACTGGAAACGGAAACGGCGAACGTGGAACAGATTCGAGACGAAATTAGTTCGCTGGTGTCGACGCTGCCCACTTCGCAGAGCGTCGCCGACCTTCACGCGCAGTTTACAGAGATGCGAAGCATCGTGAACGATCTTACCGAGAAGAGCTCGAAATTGAATCAAGTCGAGAACCTTCAGAACATTGTCGTCAACGTCAGAGATCAAGTTGGAGTGCTGGAATCCACGCAGGAATCGACGCTGGCCTCTTTCGGTGCCAAGTTGCAAGAACTCAACGAAAACTACAAGCAGTTGAACGTGGAAGTGAAAATCAAACCGTCGTTTTCTACCGTAACGGATACCATAATCGAGCATTTGCTGCCCATCGAAAATAAACTCGGACAAGTTCACAGTAATCTCGTCACCTTCGACACTAAATTCGCCAAATTGTTCACCTTGCAAGCCATCGAAATCAACAGCGTTCCCAATCAACAGAGAATCTCCACGTTCGTCGAAGGTAACAAACTGTACATGTTGCATCCTTATCATCCGTACTACAAGTTTCTCCTCGATGGGACAATTCAGATAAACGAATTTTCGTACTGGTCTCACGGCAGAAAAGCTAGCGTTCCCACCATGACCTTAATATCGAATCGTGGTGTCCAGAAAGCGGGAAACATTCCTCTGGCACGTTGGAACGAAACGCGCAACATATATGAAATACACGAAGACGAAGATCTCACCGTTTTCGACGTGAGTGCCAGCGATAAGCTGATCATTCAAAACACGAGCGAGGTGCCACCCTCTTTGAATCCCATCACGCTGGTGCTTCTCTTCAAACGTAATCTCTAAACAAAAAAATGTCTAGGCAAGCCATCGTCGAAGAATTGCATAAACCTGCACGCCGCAACTACGAACGTTTGGCTGTGGTAACCAAGGGCATCGACGACCTCTGGCAAAGCGATCTCGTGGAGATGAGTAGCGGCAATTTGAAAAACGTACATAAATGGAACAAGGGCAACAAGTACCTTCTCACCGTCATAGACACGTTTTCGAAATTCGCATGGGCTCTACCTTTGAAGGCAAAAACGGGATCGTGCGTCGCGGAAGCATTCAAATTAATTTTTCGCGAAAGCGGCGGCAGACGACCTCGGTTTCTGCACACGGACAACGGTAAAGAATTTTACAACGCCGTATTCCAAAAGTTTATTCAAAAACATGACATTCGACATTATTCGACCTTCAGTCACATCAAAGCCAGCATCGTGGAAAGATTTAATCGAACCTTGAAAACACACATGTGGAAACGATTCACGCTTCGGGGAAATTACAAATGGGTCGACATCCTGCCGGAACTCGTCGACACCTATAATGATACGGTACACAGAACGATAGGCATGAAGCCAGTTGACGTTACCAAGTCTGACGAGCAGCGTTTGATTTCTACCGTTTACTGTCCAAAGTACACACCCACGACAAAAAAAGCTAAATTCAAAATTGGAGACCAGGTGAGGATCAACAAATTCAAACGCACCTTCGAGAAGGGATTCACAAAAAATTGGAGCACGGAACTTTTTACGGTGGTTCGAGTTTTACCCGGAAACCGACACACGTATATAATAAAAGATAGTAGCGGCGAGATTTTGAAAGGAAGATTTTACGAAGAGGAACTCTCTAAAACGAAACACCCCGACACGTACCTCATCGAGAAAGTATTGCGTAGGAAAGGTGACAAACTGTTTGTCAAATGGCTGGGACTTCCGGAAAAGAGTTGGATCGACGCGAACGAAGTGATCTTGTGAGTACGTGGAACGTGGTGAAGCGTCTACCTGATCCGGAAAGTCAAACGAAGAAAAAGAACGGTGAGTTGCTTCCCAACAGCATCCGCTGTCTGATCGTAGGTCCTTCGGGGTGTGGGAAAACGACACTGCTCGTGGACAATTTTCTCCTTGCACCGAATTGGTTAGATTGGAAGAACAGGCACCTGTACGTGTTCTCGAAAAGTTTGGAGCAATCCAAATACCAGCAACTGATGAAACTGTACGATGGTCTGGACATTGCAACGTTCGCCTCGGAAATAAAACCACTCGACGATTGTCGTGAAAATTCAGTCGTTGTGTTCGACGACGCCATCCTGGAAAATCAAAATGAAATTCGCAACTTTTTCACGCAAGGTCGTCACAAAGGAATGGATTGCTTCTACCTAGCTCAAACGTTTTCCAAAATTCCAAAACAGTTAGTACGCGACAACGCTAATTTCATATGTTTGTTTCGTCAAGATCACACCAACCTCAAGCACGCGTACGATGACTACGTAGGCGGAGACATGAACTACAATCAATTTTCGGAACGCTGCTGCTCTACTTGCTGGAACGGTGACGATTTCGGATTCGCGACGATCGACATGACGAGGAAACCCAACGACGGAAAATACAGAAACAAAATCAACGACTTTCTAAACGTTGCAACGTTGTGAGAAACGACGTGTATAAATAACGTTATGACGAAACGAAAAATCGAAGACGAAAATCTCAAGCTTCGCGATTACCTCGCGAAACGCTTCAAAGGTTGGAAATCCGAGAATCGCGGATTCTACGAAGAGAAGAAACGTCAAGATCAACCTGTGATCGACGCCATCAGCGGTCTAGGTAAAGAAATTAAAAGTGTCACGGAACAAAATAACAATTTGATCAACGAACTCGTACCGCTCGCAGCTAAAAGTTACGCTGTACCCACACCCATTTCGAGCATTCCTTCGACGCCGTTCGAACTGAAGGATGCACCGGCACGACGTCGAGCCATAGGTAGCACGTCATCGTCTTCGGATAAGATCGAGTTGGGACCTTTGGCACGAGACTACCTGAGCACGGGGAAATTCGACAAGGATGAAGTGTTCGGATTGTATCCCAGCATGGAAACCAACGAAGGCGGTGGTGTGGTGTGGAAGATTGGGAAATCGAAGGTGACCTTCGAAGGCAACGACATTAAAGTTAATTTAGGCGAGAAGGATAGTTGGACCAGGTATCCGGGTACGGTGGGACTGTGGGAACTCGTTGCCAAAAAGCAGCCGAAAGATTACACCGACGAAGATTACCAGAGTTACAAGGAAATTTTGATCATGACGGATGCCTTGTACCAAAACAACGATGCCTCGCAGAATAGGGTGAAATCGAGCAGCGGCGAGAAGTACAGGAATCTCATCAAACCGATTTGGAACCAGGTCAAAACAGGCAGCGGCGTCAAACGCTAAAACACGTTACCCAAAGAATTCGTTTGGGTGGACGACGTGAGAAAGCTCGTGGACCGATTGTTGGTGATAGCCGTCGAAGAGAATGCAGGCAACCGTAATTTCTACAACGAGAAGGTTGGCATCGTGGACATGATCAGCACGAAACTTTCCAACTTCATCGTGAACGACGACAAGGGCATAGGTTACCTGATCAAAATGATCAACACGCTGCCTCCGAGATTCTGGAACGTGGCCGAAGGAAAGGGACTCGTGAACGACATCATCAACAAGTTACCTTTCGAGATGCATCTACCTGGCTACCAGTACTGCGGACCGGGTACCAAACTCGAGAAAAGATTGGAGAGAGGAGACAAGGGTGTGAATACGTTGGACGCCGCATGCAAAGATCACGACATCGCCTACAACACCACGCAGACGGATCTGGATGCACGTCACGAAGCAGACAGAAAATTAGAGCACGCAGCTTTCGAAAGGTTCGTGAGCAGAGACGCATCTCTGGGTGAACGGGTCGCCGCACTGGGTACCACCATCGCCATGAACACGAAACAAAAATTGGGGTGGGGTATATAAATAACATAGAGTAAAAAATAATAATAATAACAACATGTCTCGTATAACTAATTTGCCGCCCGAGCTACTATGTAAAATATTTAAACACGCAGTAAACGGCGATTGTGAGGATGTAGGGAAACTTGTAATCATAGCAAGAACGACGTCGGAATTTCGCATCCCTTGTGAAATGGTTCTCAAGGACCATCTTCGGGAGATCAGCGGCCTGAGGCGCGGTGATCTCAACATTCTGCTTTCGGCTGCAGGGGAAAAATTAAACGATAGGTTAGATGAATTGCACGAGGCAAGGCAGGGAAGAAGACGGTACACAGTAGATTGACGCAAGTCTAAGCAGGAGACGGAAGATATCATTACGCACATCATCGCGTTTTCCGAAGCACGGACTTTCTTCCTCTGTTAAAAAAATAATAATATATATACGTGTCAAAAAAAAGAAACTTGATATATAAATAACACATCATAAAAAAAATAATCTTCGGTATATATAAATAACACACATCGTGAAAAAACAATTAAATTTCTCTCTAACACTCTGAAATTTTTCTCTTCGATATGACGACTGAAAAAATGAGTGATCTCCAAGCATTAAAACAAATGCTAAATTTGTCAGTCGAGTATGTAAAAATTCAGGAATTGGAAGTCGACAAACCTTACACGATAACTTCCGGTTTAATCGTTTCTACCCAGTATGGTCCCAAGGTACGCCTGTTGCTCAACGCACAATACAGTCTATTTTTACCAGATCGATACGCTAACATGTTATCCGACGAGAAGCTATCTATTTTAATCGAGAACAAAACTCGAATCGTGTACAAGGGGACAAAGGAACTTCTTGGCAAGAAAACGAAGCACGTAATAGAATTTGTGTAACGACTGCGAGGCCGTGAAAAAAAAATCTCAGAACATTTATATATAAATAACATACCGTAAAAAAAAACTACACGAGAAAAAATCTCAGAATATATATATAAATAACATACCGTAAAAATAACACATAGAGCATCAACATGAAGCCCAAGGGTGTCGTGTACCAGATACCATACGCCAATCTTAAAAATCTAGGTGCCCTCGATGGGTTACTCACCAAGAAACAACGCGAGAAGAAACGTTCTTGCTTGAGCAAAGGACACGGAATGAAATTACTTCTCAGCACACCTCAATTGAGACGCTTGCAGCGTTCGCGGAAACAGCAAAAGATCGGAGGTTTCATATTCAGCATCCCGGCCATCCTGGCAGCATTGGGGGCCGTTGGAAGTTTGGCCGGGGGAAGTGCCGCCATCGCGAAAACCGTCATCGACTCGAAGAAGAACAAGGCGGAATTGGAAGAACAGAAACGTCACAACCTGGCCATGGAGAAGAAAGGGGGGAAGGGCGTGATGAAGAAGTTTAAAAAAAAGAAACAACAGCACTCACCAACCGAGACATTGAATCTCTGATCGAACCGTTACAAATCAAACACTTCAGAGGAGTTTTCATGTCCGACTCGTTACCTTCAAGCGTTAAAAGAAGAGAATGCGGAGTAGTCAACTTGGACGGTCAAGAAAATCCAGGCACGCATTGGATATGTTACCACAAAAATAATGATAAAGCATTCGTTTTCGATTCTTTCGGAGGTGTTCCACCTACAAATTTAATTCATTATCTGAAAACGAACAAAACCTCTATATACTACAACGACGAACGCATTCAAAATTTCGGAGACGTGAACTGCGGTTATCTCTGCCTCTCCGTGCTCGCGTTTCTCTCTAAAATAAATAACCCTACGATCGAGGATTTCCAGAAAGCATTGTGGAACCTCAAACAGCATCACTAAGATGGGCGTGTTCCATCTCACGAGCGAATCTTTAATCTTGAAACTCACGCTGCACGACGACATCGTATATCCTAAATCCGTGGCTCTGCGTGCATTCTACAGCATGTACCTCATACCTAACGTCACGCAGCACAACAACAAAATTAGCGTCGGAAGCGAACACATCGTCGTCACGCCAGGCCAATACAATCTTTCCACTTTGCAAGCTCAATTACCCAAAGGCACGTACTTTTCTCAAAATTCGGTCACGCACAGAGTGGAAATCGTATCGGCGACGGAGACCGTGGACCTGGGCACCATAGGAGAACTTTTAGGTTTCGAGAACGACACAAAACTCGAAGCTGGCATCAAGCACACGGCAGCAAACATTCCTAAATTCTTGGCCATAGAGACTTTGAACGTTCACTGCAACGTAGCGGAAGGCATGATCACGAAATCTTCGGACAGATTATTAGGAAGTCACAAGCAGACGGGAATCATAGCCACTTTCAAACTAAGTTCCGAGTTCATGGAACCGATCATCTACACGCCCTCTTCGCCGATCTATTTTCCAGTATGTCGCAACCGCATAGACGACATAGAGTTGGTGGTGACGAACGAGAAAGGAGACGTAGTGGATTTCGCAGGTGCCACTACCACGGCCATCGTGGAGATCAACGTATAATAAATAACCATACATGTAAAATGGAGCAAATCGAAAGTTACGAATTGCAATCTTTCCCTCCCAACCGTCGCACGTTCGCCAAACTCAACGAAGCGAACAGGGAGATCGAATACGACGTGGACGTAGGCGACGGGTTCGTTCATCCTCACAGGGCGGACCTCTACCTTCAATTCGACGTGGTGAAGAAGGAAAGCGGAGACGCGTTTCCCGCAGCAGCAAACTTGATACTCGTGGACAACTTCGTGCCTCACCTGTTCTCGCAGGTGGAGGTGAGGAAACACAACACCGTCATCGACAGAATAGATTATCCAGGCATCACGTCGACGGCAGTGGGAACGTTGAAATTATCCAAAACGGACGCAGCGTACTACCAGGCCGGAGGATTCGAAGCCGGGACCAAAATATCGACGACAAGTCACACGGTACTCTTTCCCATGCGTCTGCTGCCTGGTTTCTTCTCGGACTACAAGGAGATCATGTGGAAGGGAGGACTGCGCGTCACGTTTCGAAGAGCGGCCAACGACAACGACGCACTGATGCGATACGCTACTTTGGGTCCGGACGGCACCACGCCGATAGCCAACACATTACCCGAAGCGGCCAAGTGCGTCATCCGGAGCATGGAATTGAGAATGCCGGTGGTGGAATACGAAACGAACTACGCCCTCAAGTACAAAGCGGAGATCTTGAAGAGTCCCCAGGTGCCGATTCACTTTCACGGTTACCAGTGCGTGCAGAAGATGGCGTCGGGAAGTCACATGGAATTCGACGTGACGACGCAGTTCAACAACATACAGTTCGACATGCCAGATTTCGTCGTTGTGCTCTTTCAGACCGGACGCAATAACGATCAGGAAAAAGATTCCAGCAAGTTCGACGACTGCAAGATCAAGAACGTTTATCTGAAGAACGGTAGGAACGAAGTGTTCCCGCGCGAGAATTACAACCTCGACATGACCAAAAACGATTACCTCAAACTTTACGAAGCTTACACGGCTTACAAACGCGTGACCGAGGGAAGCGTGGACGTGTACTACGCGCCCAGCGAATTCAAAACACGCAGGCCGATGTTCGTCATCAACACCACAAAAAGGAAACAGGTGGTGGTCAACGATCGAACCAACATCAAGGTCGTCTGCGAGTTCCACGACGCGCTGCCTGCCGATACTCTGTGCAGCGTCATCCTGATTGCAGAGAAGTCTTTTGTGTATGATGTCAAAAATGAAAGAGTGACCGAACAGTTTTAAGTACAAGAAAAAAAATCACATAATTCTCAAAAAATTATACTGACAGTAGGTTCAAATATTAGATTAACCTGCAACGCAATGTTTAGGATGTACTGCGAGGAACACCTTCTTACGTTTGTGAGAATAATCTGGAATAAAAAAATAATAATAAAAAAAATTAATTTTAATGCATTTTAGAAATAAATCACACTTGAACGCACAAAGGAACTTCCCCTTTGGCCCTGCGTGTGCCCCATATTCACCCCGTAGGGCGCGGCAGGGAGTTAGTCCCGCTAAAAATCCCAAACCTCCACCTGTTTTTTTTTTTTTTTTTTTTTTGCATTTGAAGATAAACACTATTGTTCTAGTATCTTGGCTATATCAAATTAGAACTTCTGTTACATAAATTGTACATACATACATACACACCATTTACTACATTTGAAACTAATTTTTAGACGATGGTGGCCCCATGGGAGCGTGTGAATCCCACATTTCAGAACTTGTCGTCGCGTGCGTCCAGGGCAACCTTTCTCACCTGGTTGGTTGTCAACACATGGTCGACGCTCTGGATGCGCTGCTCCACTCCTGCAATTGACGTCCTAGTTTGAAGGGTTTTGACGTAATCCTCGAACTTGAGGTACTCTTGGACGACCTGCCCGCCCACACCCTTAGCCTTTTTCGTGATGGATCCTTCTGCCCGAATAGCATAGGTTTTGGCGCGAAGACCGGCAATCTTGAGAGCCACATCACCGTTCTTCTCGTCTTTGAGTTTGCCGGGCACCTTCTTGTTGCGAGCCAGGATGCCGTATCGGTTCGGCTGGGGATAGCCCGAGGTGTCGAAGAGGTTAACCAAAGATGGAACCGTGGCCATATCCTCGTACGCGTCGGCTGTGCGAACCTGGTATATTAAACTGTCCGTGTCTATGTAGAGAAGCGAGATGTTGTGGCCGTAGTGTGCACGTAATATGTCGTAGTACGTCTCGAACATGTGTAGCTTGCTCAGATCCAGAACCGCGGCTCCAACGTAGATGGGCTTGGTGAGCCTCACCTCACCTCGCTTCATGTGAATCAGAGCCAGCTGCTCATTGTAAATGATCCTTGATTTGAATAACGGGTTTGCTACGAGCCTGCGACATTGTGCTTTGTTTGATATTAGCCTCATATCTACACGATTTCGCACATTCTCCATAGTTTTCCCGAACACCGCATTGTTCATTAACTTGAAGAAATCGCGATCGAAATCAGAAGTGGCGACTGTGCGATGTTTGGTGTTGAGCTCGATGTATGGCCTCAACCATGGAGAATGCTCGAACATCAAAACTCGATGTACTGTGCGGACGGTAACCCCCTGCTTCATCAACCACCGGAGGTTTTGGTAGTGCAGGACATAACGCTCTTTGGGCCTGAAGTCCATGACGAGCTTTGCTTGGTTCGAGCCAGGCGGGCATTTGAATTCCGGGACTGGCGGAAGATCGCAGAACAAATCCAGCAGCTTCTCGGAGAACTCGAGGTCCACCTCGGCAAAAAATCCGCATTCCGAATCGTCGAAACCTTCAACGTCGAAGTTGGAGGCATCGGCCCACTCGAAGCCTCTAAAGGGGAGTGGCTGCATCATGGAGTGTCCGTAGAGGTTGTTGACGTCCGTGTGCATGATGTAGCTCGACGGTTGTGAAGGGTCGTAACCGGTGGCCATGTGGTGATTGTTGGCGCGCGCGTACCGTTGCGACACCTGGACCATTCCACCCCGCACGGCACGTTCTACAAACAGCATCATGTCCACGTCCGAAAGAAGCTCAAGCCTGATTTTCGTAAGAAGAAACATGGCCGACCAGGCCAGTCCGGGAAGACTAGAAGTATGCAGGGTCCAGCTTGTAGATGGTCTTCGCAGTTGCACGAAACACCTGGATCACGTCAGCAAGGAGCGTCACATCAAGTTTGAGGTACGCATCGTGGTAGTCCCCAAGATTTTGGCAATCCAGCTCGCGCCACATGGACTGAGCATGGTTATAGTCATCCTCAGATATGTCCGAGCCTCGCAGCTTGCTATAGAAGTTTGCTCGAGGAGGTAGCGACGTCTCCGCGAACTTGGTAGGGTCTGTGACGTATTCGTAGGGGTAGACCCCCTTACGCCTGAAGAGACCGGCGTCCAAGTTCGGAAAATTCGCAGAGGTGATGAGTATTTGCTCGTCGCTGAGCTTCCCCGCGAGAGCATCGAGGCTGGCCGGGAGGAACCTCAGGGAGTCGAGGAAGCAAAGCTCGACGGTAGAGCGTGATCCCGGGATTCGAACCCACTTGCTCAAGCTAATGTAACGCTCCTCGTTCTGCGCCAGGACGTTGATTCGCATGTCGTCGTACCCAAAGTGAGGCACCAGATGGTGGAAGTCGTATCCCGAGCCATTGTGAAAAAACACAGGGATGAAGCGCGGGTCCCGGGCCATGAGGTTGCAATCGTTGCACCAAGGACCAACATACCTACCGTTAAAGTGATCGTGGTGTTGGACTTTACGGTTGTTGGCGGTGTACTCCTCGACGCAGACAGGGCAAGCGATGGCCTCGTCGTGTCTACGTTGATCGTCGGGGGACAGTGGGAGCATAGGCTTGGGGGCCAACAGTACCTTCCCTATATCGCTGGCTTCCACAACCATCCTGTCTAGAAAATGTTTAACTGCGTCGGGACCGCGATACACGTAGGGCTCGGGGGCGATGTGCTGGTCTCGTCGCACCACAACGTATGCGAAGCTGGATGCCTCGTGGAGTTGGTAAGGGGTGGTGGAGGAAACTTCGGGATCGGGATCGCAAGTGGACAGGGGTTTGAGGAAGGCCTCGAAATCCGCGATGATGTTGCGGGGTGCTCCACCATGGCACCGTGCATGTGGAAACGCTCCACGGTGTCAGGTTTGGGCAAGACTGCCACCCCCGGCTCGTTGGCATTGCAATAAAGTTTGTGGCGAGCGAGCTTCTCTGCAGCGATGTTGGAGCCTCTGATGCGCTGGTAATCCTGCTGTTCTCGATTATGAAATGTAGACAAGCACCTGCGACAAACTTCTATGTGGTGACTATCACTGCCCGTTGGCTCGAAACAAGCCCAGAGAGCGAGCGAATGAGGGTGTAATGGTGATGGGTCTCGTCCTTGATGAGCAGAAGGTGAATTTCTCGAGCATCATCGTCGTCCACGTCGCTCACCCGGATGGGGTACACCACATTTTTGTCAGTGAGGCCGTAAACGTTGATGGCCAACCGAGGGTTGTGTGTACGGGCCTCGAACTTGCGAATGTCCGGGACCTCCACCGGGTAGTCGATCCCAGCCATAGCATCTTCCAGTTCCGACTCGTAGGGTAGGTAGTGGGTAACCCGGCGTGGATTATTTTTTGGCTCAACTGGGTGCAACGCTGCAAGCACCGACCATACGAAGCACTTGGCGTCACCGTTCTGAATGTTCAGGACGGCCTTCTTTGCCGCGATGGAAGGTGGTAAGGGGACGTAGCTGGAGGCGGAGAGAGGCACGAACTTGCAAAGTTTGATGCACAGTTCGTGAGGATCGGCACACAGTGAACCCCCCGAGCCCTTAGCTTGATGTTCTTCTTGGTTCGCCTCCAGCTCCTCGGCAAACTTGTTGTAGATGACCTCGAGGTTGTCGACATCCGCCAGATGCAGCGTCTTCGCCTTGGTGTTGTGGCAGAAGCTGTAAATTTCATCAGACGGCTTCTTGTACTGGCAACGTTGCGATGCGTAGAATTTAGTGGAGGAGTGCGTAGCCAGTGCATTACAAAGAATAGAAACTATCTCTGCTCGCTTCTCCTCTAAAAAGCTACGAACGTCGCATGAGCCCTCTGAAGTGAGGACAAAATCCTCTAACAAACGCTCGAAAGCAGAGTGGTTCGCTTTCGCCACAAGCTTGACACGTTTGGCGGATGGTGGCGAGTCGGCTTCCGCTTTCCTCTTGGTCGAGCTGGTCGACGGTTGTGGAACAGGTGCTCCGACGACGACTTTGCATGATGTTATATGCCTTTTTAAATTATTAATGGTAATATGTTTGTCTCACCTGGGATATGGTTTTGTAGCGGTCACACGCTTACCAGGTGCGCAGGTACGACAGTGCCTTTGGAAATGTTTAGTTGAAACACCAGTTTCACAAGTGGGACAAATTTTTACCGATTGCATCTTGTTGAAAAAAATAATATTTGTGGGGTATGTTATTTTATATATATAGTAGAGTGCCACAAAATAAATGCTGTGCAATAAAAAAATCTTCGATGGCTAATTCGCTATAATAAAAATATTTGTGGGGGTATGTTATTTTATATAGAGTGCCACAAAATAAATGTTGTGCAATAAAAAAAAACCTTGGAAGGCTAATTCGCGATGGTGCTGGGTTTGGTGTGTGCTATTTATGTATATGCTACTTCTTGCTTCTTAATCAATCCTGTAAATAATTGAAAAAAAATAATTAAGTTTGTGTATAGAAAACACAAAAATATTATGTGTACATAATTCTACCAAACAAACATTTTTTTCCTAACCCTCAGCCCTCTTGGCGTATGAAGTATAAATCATAATTTCAGAAAACAGAGTTATTTTAAGGTCGTCATTTTTTAAAATTAAACCATAAGCTTTGTTTATGTTTATAGTATTCGTCGAGCAATAGCAGATAGAGCAAGAATCGTTTTCCTACAACCCATAGTTTATGAATTACAAAACATCTTAGAAATTACATCTTGAAATTTTAATCCAAAATAACTCGAAAACAGCAGGCACTAGTCATCATCCCTCCAATAGGTTGTAGAGTACTTCTAATTTTGTATCGAATGCTGTTAAAATTTTCGAATTAGAGTAAAAACTAAGCCGGCAAATCAAGTTTCTCAAAAAAATAAAAAATTGTCTGTATTTCCGAAACTTGAGGGTGTGGAATCGATTTTATTTGCTAGTCGAATAGTTCTCGTCGAATCCTATCCAACAAACCTAAAATCATCATCCTAGCTCAATTAGGAGCCGAGAAAATCAATGTCTTGGAAAACGTCTTAAGATTTTTGTCTTAAGAAAATTTTCTTGACAGACCGGAAGTAACATCTTGAGATACCGGAAGTCGACTTTCTTAAAGATTAAGATATTTGTCTTAAGACGTTTTCCAAAACATTGATTTTCTCGGCTCCTATGGGACCTAGAACCATGTAACTTTGATCTATGTATATGCCAGTACTTGCCCGACCCTGTGGCCGAGTGGTTAGCACATTGCGCTGCGACGCCAAAGGTCCCGGGTTCGAATCCCGGTCGGGTATGGTTGTTTGTGAATGTCCATTTTCATCCATTTCATCACTCATCCCCAATCTTCGCAAATTAGCCAAGAGGTACAAAACGCGAAGTAAAATAAACTAAATCAATCATTAAGTTCCGTGTTGCAATCATAAAATTAAATTTTAATTAACTTTTTTTTCCTATCCATCTCTCAAATCTATATAGCCTGTTCATATTTGGCATGTCGGCCATTTTGTTTACGTAGCAAAAAAAATCTCAAGCCATTTTTTTTTGCGAATGCTCGTTGTAGCCATAAGTATAATTGGATATAATTGCCGGATTTTATTTAATTTTAGGTTTAAAATCAATAAGCGTGCATAAAAAAAACTAAATATTTTAAATAAATGAGATTCGAATAACTATGTACTTCCACTAGCCTTTGCGATGGCGCAGCGGTAGCCTTGTAATCAAGAGATCTCGCTTTCGATACCCGCACAAGTTGTTCTTGAAACTGTAGGTCCAGTCCCGATTAGCCTTACTGTGCATAAAATGGACTTAAAACATCAAATCAATCAGTACTTCCACTAGCCTCTGCGATGGCGCAGCGATAGCCTTGTAATCAAGGGTTCGATACCCGCACAAGTGGTTCTTGAAATTGTAGGTCCAGTCCCGATTAGCCTTACTGTGCATAAAATAGACTTAAAACATCAAATCAATTAGTACTTCCACTAGCTTCTGCGATGGCGCAGCGATAGCCTTGTAATCAAGGGTTCGATACCCGCACAAGTGGTTCTTGAAATTGTAGGTCCAGTCCCGATTAGCCTTACTGTGCATAAAAAGGACTTAAAACATCAAATCAATCAGTACTTCCACTAGATATCAAAAACACGCAACTCTCCTCCATTTTTTCTTGCCTTCCTCTAACTATTTAACACATTTATTTTTTTTGAAATATGCCCCGCACACATATTTCCTACCTACCAACAACGGCACACAGAAGAAAAAAAAATATTCCAGCTACCAAAATGCATGCTTCAAATATATAAAAGCAGAGAGACATGAAACACCTTCTATATTCTCTCTCTTTTTGCATGTTTTGTGAGTATATTTTCTTCCACAAAAGCAATGCCATACTTATAAATCAAAGCCAACTCATGCAAGCTAAGAAACAAAGTTACTTACTTTTGGAAAATCCTGCGGAAATGCTCATTCACTGACGTTCAAAATGAAATAGAACTTTCTACACTAGCGCTTTAAGTTTTTTACGGTTTTCTAATGAGGTCAAAAGTGAAATGTTAGCCAACGCAACGTGGACCAATAGAAATCCGAGACAATCTTCTCTAGAACATTCTTCCCCCACATTTCAGCCACATCATTTTACGAGTTCGAAAATTCACAAGTTAATGCATCGCATCGCATCACTGCTACCAATGCTGTTAACTGACGTCACTATTGAAAAAAAACAAACAAACAAGGAAGTATGACTTCCGTCGTCCCAAGGCCTACGTATTGTTGAATTTGTGTCATTGTGTCAACGTTGATAGCACACGCAGAGAGAGAGAGGGAACAAAATTGTCGTTACAGGCGCGCGTGTGTGTGTGCGGCACATCGTTCCCGAAAGAGGTTTACAAAGGTCACGATATACAAACATTTGACCGGGACTTGGAAAATTACGATAAGGTGCATTCATCCTTCAAGGATGAGAGAGAGTACATTATTTACTCCTCACGCTGTGTCAGCGCAACGAATAAAAGCGCGGAACGTGGAGAAAAAATGAGTTTTTGAGGTATTTTTAAACCCCAAATGAGGTTTACAAAGGTCACGATATACAAACATTTGACCGGGACTTGGAAAATTACGATAAGGTGCATTCATCCTTCAAGGATGAGAGAGAGTGCATTATTTACTCATCACGCTGTGTCAGCGCAACAAATAAAAGCGCGGAACGTGGAGAGAAAATAAGGTTTTGAGGTTTTGATGAAATTTTCGTAGGTTTTGCAACACTGTGGCTCACTTCAGTGAATTGAAGTGAGTTTTTTCATGTTTTGGTACTGTTTTCTTCGCTGCGAAACATTGTCAGCGCAATAAATGAGGCGCGGAACGTGGAGAGAAAGTGAGTTTTTGAGGTTTTTTTAATCCTCACTTAATGACGCGCACGCGCGTGTGTGTGTGTGCGGCACATCGTTCCCGAAAGAGGTAGGTTTGCAAAGGTCACGATATACAAACATTTGGTCCCGGAGTTGGAAAATTACGATAAGGTGCATTCATCCTTCAAGAATGAGAGAGTGTACATTATTTACTCATCACGCTGTGTCAGCGCAACGAATAAAAGCGCGGAACGTGGAGAGAAAGTGGTCACAATACAAGCGCGCGCGCGCGTGTGTGTGTGTGGCACATCGTTCCCGAAAGAGGTAGGTTTGCAAAGGTCACGATATACAAACATTTGGTCCCGGAGTTGGAAAATTACGATAAGGTGCATTCATCCTTCAAGGATGAGAGAGTGCATTTACTCATCACGCTGTGTCAGCGCAACGAATAAATGCGCGGAACGTGGAGAGAAAGTGAGTTTTTTTTTTGAGATTTTGGTGAACCTCAATTAATAAAAATGAGTTTTTTGAGGTTCCAGAACCCCAAATGAGTAGAGTGAATTTTTGATGTTTTGGTGCTGTTTTCTTCGCTGTGAAACATCGTTAGCGCAATAAATGAGGCGCGGAACGTGGAGAGAAAGTGAGTTTTTGAGGTTTCGGTGAACCCCAATTGAGGACCGTCAATCGGGGCTCCTCTACTACTATCTTCCAATCATCATCTACATAAGGTTTGAAAAATAGTATGCCATCATGAACGGAATACTTCCTTTTAATTATCAGATTTACTTCTTGAGACTCCAATTTTCTTCTTAACGACGAACAAAGCAGATCTTTCTCTTGTGCACTTCGCCAGAAATTGGGTTCTATATCAGAGATTACGTGATTTACGTACATTTCTTTAATTGTAGTCACTGGTGATTTACTAATTGGATAACGACTTATCGTATCAGCAACTGGATTTTGAGAACCAGATACATGTTCGATTGTAAAGTTGTATGATTGTAGCTTAAGTGCCCATCGGTTCAACCTAGGGTTCAATGTCCTTACTGATTCAAGCCAGCACAACGATTTGTGGTCACTGTAGATTGTAAAATGCCTTCCAGTAATATACACTGTAAACGTTTCCACGGCATAAAGAATAGCAAGGCATTCTATTTCATGTGTACTGTACGTGGTTTCAACTCCTTTCAAAGTGCGACTGACATACTGAATGACATTTACATTTCCATCTTCATCAGGTTGCCAAAGTACTGCTCCTACGCCTATCTTAGAACCATCAACATTAATACAGAATTCCTTATTAAAATCAGGTTGTCCTAATGATGAAGATGATAGGATTAATTTCTTTAGATTATTAAAGGACTGCTGATGATCTTCCGTCCAGCACCAGTTTGAGTTTCCTTTCAGTAATTGATACAAAGGTGCTGCAGCAGTTGCAAAATTTCGCACAAATTTTCTCCTCCAGTTAGCCAAACCCAGAAAACGACGAACATCCTTCTTACATTTTGGAATTGGAAATTCGGAGATTGCCTTATTGCTCTCCGGATCTACTTTTATTTCGGTGCCAGATATTATATGTCCTAGAAATTTAATTTCAGTCCTAATGAACCTGCACTTAGACAATTTTACAGACATATTTACCTTATGCAGTGTCTGTAGCACATATTTCAATTGCTCATAATGAGAAGACAAATCAGGTGAAAATATAAGAAGATCATCTATGTAACATATGAGGAACGAACTTGTAGATGGATTAAAAATCTGATTCATTCTTTCCACAAAAACAGATACAGCTGACGTTATGCCAAACGACAAGAATTTAAACATGTACTGTCGGCCTCTGTATGAAAATGCTGTATACTTGTAAGAGCACTCTGTAAGTGGAATTTGGAAATAACCCGACGATAAATCCAAGGTTGAAAACACTGTAGCTCCTTGGAATCTCTGAAGTAGTTCATTAATCGGTTCCACACGAACTAGAGGATAGTATCACATGTTTATTTAAAAGACGAAAATCAACCACTGGCCGCCACTGTCCACCAGCTTTTGGTACTATATGTATCGGATTTAAATAAGGTGAAGCCGATTCTTGAATGACTCCCCAAGACTTCCATTTACTGAGTTCCTTTTCCAAATCATCTCTTCGAGCTATAGGTATAGGATATATGGGAGCCACAATTGTTTCTGTTGTATTTAATTTAATCTCGTAAGGCTCTGCTTTAGCTTGCCTTGGTTTATCAGAAAACAATGTTCTGAAACTTAACAATAACTTAAAAAATAAATCATACATTTCATCAGTAGCAATCAACAAACTATTATCAGCTAAAGTAGCTTTAAGATCGGTTTCTGATGCTAAGTAGTTTTCATCCTCTTCTTCCTCAGAATTCTTATAAAATGTTACAAAGTTACTGTGAAGAGAACATAAAGGGAATGTGTCAGTCGTTTCTAAAACATAATTAGATTGAACTCCCTTATCACTTGATAATGTGATGTTTTGCTTCTTGAAATCAATTATTGCTCCGAAGCGCCAAAGAAATGGCAATCCTAATATTACTTCGGCATGTAACTGCTTAATAACATATAACTCTATATGAAAGTGCTCTGAAGCTATTATTAAACTAATATTCTTAGAACCAATAACTCTAAATCTTTTGTCACCAGCAAAAGAAAATAATTTAACATTATCCACTGAATCTAATCTAGCAGTAGGAATAATAGTTTTCAATTTTAACCAAGTTGCATAATCCATTAAATTTGCTTGACTCCCACAATCAATAATACAGTTAATGGTTAAGTCACAAATTTGACCTGGCAACACAATAACTCTTCTGTTTGAAACAAGAACACCGTCATCGTCCATTAGCCATTCTGGTTCAGCTTCATACCAATCGAGTACAAAGTTTATAGTAAGAACTTCCTTTTCCGAATGGTTGGGAACAATAGATGTGTTGCTATGAAAATTAACATTATCTTCAATTGATGTTGGAGTATAGTGATGAATATGCTCCTTATAATTAACTGGACAGAGGAACCGGAGCTCATTACTCTGCCTTACTTGTATTAGCAGTCGTTCCTGTTAAATTGCACACTCCACTACTCGAAGGTACTTGATTTTGGGTCACGTTACTGCTAGTCCCGGGTTGTGGTAACAAATTGGAATTATTAACATACCAGAAAGAGTTATTCGCTGGATATATACTTGGCTGAGTTACTGTAGTACTGCAAGAAGTAAATGGTGTAGTCCAGGGAGAGAATATCCACGGTTGAGTAGGATATTGCATCATGGAATTTAAATTATTTGAATTCCACTGAGGTAAAGGTACAGATGGATTCACCTGCATACTCTGCGAAGGCCTTAACCACGGTTCAGCTAAAAAAGGTTGAGCTTGTTGTTTAGATTGTTCAGTGTTGCTTCGTACTGTGTTCCAATTACGTCTACCCCGTTGGTTCCTTACTGGACGTTTGTTATAACCACTTTGTGTATTTGGTTGAACACTATTCGGAGATGAAAAGCCTTCCTCCGTTCGTAAAGTATTTTGGATCTGTTGATTTGAGCATGGATTTGATTGCTGAACGTTACTCGAAAATCTACTTGCACCACCAATTGTTGTAGGTTCGGTATTTTGGGAAGATGTAAAATTTCTGGTCTTACGAAAATCTTGCGTTTTGACAGAAACTTGTCCAACATTGAATGATTGTTTGGATTTGTTGTTCAGAAATTTGGTTGTCTTATTTCTTCTCATAAATTCTTCCTGGTCCTCGGGAACTCTAAAAGATTTGTTTTTTCCCGAATGAACCAAATCAATTCTGTCTAAAATAGATATCAGTCTGTCCATACTTGGTATGTCATGACATGACACATATTCTGACACATTTCTCGGTATTTGTCGCAACACTAACTGAATCATATCAGATTCAGATGGGTCTTCTTCCAAATTTGAATAGGCAGAATAGAGTTTTAATGCAAAAGTAGCTAAGTTTTCATCAACATTAGGATCATATTTTCTTGTTCGTAGAGCGCCAATTGTGCTTGTACTACTTGTTCAGAAGCATAATGATGCAAAAACTTTCCTACGAAATCCTGAAAACATGAAAATCTCTTCTTATGAGAATTATACCATAACAATGCCTTGCCGTAAAAACACTTATATATACTATTCAGCCTGTATTCCTCCGGAACTCCCATTAGATTGAATGTTGAAACTAACTGATCAATATAGTCTCTACGACTTTGTTTCTCTAAATTTCCCCCGAACTTTGGGAGTTGGTTCAAGTCACTCACTTTTAATATGCGTTGCATAGTCTCATTACAGCCAGTTACTATTGCTTGTGAAGGACGGTTATTCAACGAAGTCATCGAATTCTGAAGACGAGGTGTCATTGGATCAAACGGTACTGTAGTTACTACTGTGCTATCCTGATTATTCGGACTTATGAAGTGTACATTACTTCTGGCAGTACCAAAACCTGTGCCGCGATTATATGTAGCATTAATTCGTTCAGAATTATTGTCTAACACACAACTATTTCTGCAAACTGTTAATGGGCAGGAATTGGTATGAATGCTACAGTTAATAGAATCCGTAGTCATAGCATTTGTTGAACAGCCCGAGAAACAAGCATGGACATTGCTAGTGAAATTGTCAGGCAAGTTGTGAACAGAACCGGTGTTAAATTGCCCTTGTAACGAATTATCACAACTACATAAATCTCGTGTAACATATGAATTAGTGAAAGAAGTACTTGAACACTTTTTAGAATTAACATTATTGATGGCCTGATTACGCTCCCTAACTAATCTGCTTCTCTTCGTTCTCTTGCCCTTGTACATTTGCTTTACATGCGTAGTATTCGAATCTTCACTATCAAAATCTGTTACATCTGTATCGGATGAAGTTGCGTTCGTATTTTTGCCTTTAAAAGAAACAAATTTCTTCTTTCTCTTAACATGGTTTCTAGTTAAAGCTGTTATTGGAGTAATTTGTGCAGTTTGAGAATTGACATCGACTTGATCGGCTTCAGACACGTTAGATATTTTATCAACGGTTGGTGCATTATCATTCTCAGGAGCTAACACTTTTGTACTACTAATGTGCCCTATTTTAGTTTTAATTACACCAATCTCATCTTCTAAGCGAGAAATAGATACTTGTTGTTCATTTAGTGTAATTTTAACAGCACTTATATTGCAGGCTTGTTCTTCCGCTTGTGACGTTAGTTCGACGAGATGTTCCTGATGAGAAGAAGTCTTTGCAATAAGTGATTCTATATTAGACTGCACACCACTTAATTCCTCTTTAACCTCATTTTTAAGGGCGTTAGTATTTATTTTGCAAGCATCAGCCACCTGTTTTATTTCTTCTCGGAGTTCAGCGCGAAACGTAAGAAGAGACTGATTGAAACTTTCTGAAAGAGTCGCTGTTATTAACTCCTGACTTTCAGGAAACTTTTTCATTTGATCAGTGAGTTGCTGTTTCATATGCTCTTGGCTGTCTGTAAGCTGTTGTTTCATCTGCTCTTGGGTGTCTGTAAGCTGCTGTTTCATCTGCGCTTGGCTGTCTGTAAGCTGTTTCATCTGTGCTTGGCTGTCTGTAAGCTGCTGTTTCATCTGCGCTTGGCTGTCTGTAAGCTGTTGTTTCATCTGCGCTTGGCTGTCTGTAAGCTGTTTCATCTGTGCTTGGCTGTCTGTAAGCTGCTGTTTCATCTGCGCTTGGCTGTCTGTAAGCTGTTGTTTCATCTGCGCTTGGCTGTCTGTAAGGTGTTTCATTTGTTCCTGACTTTGTGTAAACTGCAACTGAACGTCATCCATTTTATGAATTATTGTCTCCAATAATGCATTGAAATTAGTATCTTTATTGTGTTCAGTCCCATGCTGGCTAAACATCGGATCGCATACTTTGCACAAGTACTGATCAAATGTATCAGAATTACTGGAATGTAACGCTGCTAACTGTAGACATTTATGGTGATATAACTTTCCACATTTGCGACAAGTTATACACTTAGCATTCTTATCTGGATCCTTACAACAACCCAAATTTTCAACATTGATTTCCGCATTGTCAGAAATCAAGCTTTCATCAATAGTTTGTCCTTTTCGTGTTGATATGATGTTGTTTATCTGTCATTATTTAACTATATTATTAAGAAAAACGCATAGCTAAACACTTACTAATTCGAATCCTGGAAACTGGGTCGCCAAATCCTGGCTGGGTCGCCAAATTATTGAAACCTACATATTTGTATCAACATAAAACTAGATTTCAATATTAATATTTCTTGTATTCATAACTTAGATATGGTACATAACTTTTTACAAACTGTTTACTATATTCGATAGTCATTTGTTTCATTTTGAACACGTACGTTCATAAATTCACATTACAAACTCATCATAACTCAACATAACACAACACGTACGTTCATAAATTCACATCACAAACTCATCATAACTCACCATAACACAACATTGTAACTATTGTGCTCGTCACACATGTCACGAACAATGGCTTCATATTTTTGACATTACCCAGGAAACTAGCACACACCAACTTGAATGCCTGCCATGCTGCATTTGCTGGCTCAGAAAGTGTAGAATCAAACGGCTTCAATCTGTGTGCCAACAAACACACCTTCCTTAATCTTTGCCTCACTTAAGTGTGGGAATTTCGTCCAGAGGTACCTGACAGCTTGGCCATTTCGACCTAGTGCTTTGACGAAGATTCTCATCAAACCAATCTTGATATGCAATGGGGCAGAAATACATTCTGATTGATTGATTGATTATATTAAAATAGCTTCTTCCTCGTTGCTGCATCTCACATTTTGGGGCTTCTCAATTAGATCTCGTTATATGTTCTTGATGCCAGTAGTAGCGGCCAGTGTTTACGGACATAATTATTATCTCTTTCCCGACTGTCCCACACCAAGAGGAAGCAATAGCAGTGGCGTCTCGTCCCTTGCGGCTTCCGAGGCTTAGCCCCTAAAGAAAAACGGACGTATTCAAGTAATTATCAATCACCATAACGCATAACTATCACACAGTCCTTTAAAAGGCGATTTTTACCCACGTAAATTCATCGTCTGTTGCAATGGATACGACAGCGTTCCTAGCGGCATTGATGTCAATTATCGTTTTCCGGGGCACGTCGCAAAGGAAGGCGTGGCCTACACCCACCTACGCTACAGTGAAGGTCACATGCTAGCAGAGAGAGGAGGGAAGAGTGCAATGGATTTGAGTGCTGATTCGGGGCTAATTCCGTTGCGTCGCGTTCGATCTCACGTGTTGTTCTGTAGTGTTTTGGTGGCTTTCATTCGCTATGTTTGAGTGAGTTTGGCAGGGTTGATGTTCGAACACAAATCGATGAAGGACATAGGCTGTCAATTACAAGACACAATGAATTTGTCCGGAAAAATAGGCATATATTAAACAGAATTATCGATTGCTTAAAATTCTGTGGTCGACATGAACTTGCTCTACGAGGACATAATGAAAGAGAACAATCTTTAAACAGAGGCATCTTCCCAGATTTATTATCCCTTCATAGAAGAGGGAAAACTAAAGAGGGAACTTCGTGTTCTTTATTGTAGTGAAGAGTTGAAAAACATAAACTCTATGAGTAGATTGCATTCATTTTTTATTTAAAATTATTTAGAGGGTACCTTTTCAAAAACAGTAAAAATGACAAACATAGTTTTAATAACTCCAGTGGCAACAGCTGAATCTGAACGATGTTTCAGCACATTGAAGCGTATTAAAACCTGCTTAAGAAATGCAATGGGACAAGACAGACCAAATGCCTTGGCACTTGCTTACAATAGAGAAAGAATATATTTCAAACATAGAGGGCTTCAACGAAAAAGTATTAACAAAATTTGCTAAGCAGAAGAACAAGAGTCAACGTTCGTAGAAAGGTATCTTTCACAACAATACCTGTTTGTTTTGTAATCATGTGAATTGTCATTATATTTTAAATTCTTTAAAAAAATAAGTCCAGTTTTGTAGTTTAGAAGAAGATAAATACCCGTTTTTTTGTAATTCATGTAATTTGTCATTACATTTCAAATTCATTCAAAAAAGTAAGTCCAGTTTTATAGTCTAGAAGAAAAAAATACCTTTTTTTGTAATTCATGTGAATTGTCATTATATTTTAAATTCCTTAAAAAATAAGCCCCGGCCAAATTTGAGGCCACGAGACGCCACTGAGCAATAGTATTTTATGTAACCTTCTTGCATACATCTTAACCTGTCATACCAATGTATAATTTCTAGCATTCATTCTTTGTAACATAGGAGAAACACACTTTCGGCTATTGTACCATACGCCTCTTATGTAACTTTCAAATTTTGTATTTTTGCCTAAATTACACGTGATACACGGAAACAAATTGCAGATTCGTTTTTATCATGCACAAATACATTAGAATCACATTTTCATCTAAAGGACAAATTTCGTGTTGTGCAGTGATATTTCTCGGGAGGAGGTTTTTATTATAAAAACAAAATATAAGCAATGAATTTTGGTTTCTTATGTACTTTTTTAAGAATAATATCGAAAACACACAAATTAGTGTGGTTGCGAGTGCAGAATGTTTTCTCTCTCTCTCTCTCTCTCTCTTTTCAAAAAATCATTAACACATCTACTCTACTCCGATAACAAGAAAAGTAAAAAAAGAATGCGAGTCAAATATTATTATAAATTCTAATTGATTTATTATAATAAAGGGCAAAACTAAACAAAAGATTAGAGATAATAAAACAATTTCAACTATTTTGTAATTTATTGACATCTTTAACCAGTTAGGAAATGAATTTATTTGCTAGTTTATAAATATCGGTTCCATTTTTAAAAGCAACAAATTCATTCTTTTTTATGTATTTAATAATTATTGTTTTCCAAATATTTAGTAATAAATTTTATTTTTTATATTTAACAACATTATAATTATCCAAACCATAAAATATAATATGTATGTTGTTTATTTATTTAGTTTATTTTACTTCGCGTTTTGTGCCTCTTGGCTAATTTGCGAAGATGGGGATGAGTGATGAAATGATGAAATTGATGAATGGACATTCACAAACAACCAAGCCCGACCGGGATTCGAACCCTGGACCCTTGGCGTCGCAGCGCGATGTGCTAACCACTCGGCCACAGGGTCGGGCAATATAATATGTATGTGTGTGTGTGTGTGTGATGGTGTGTGTGTGTGTGTGTGTGTGTGTATGTATATATATACAGTGCGTTGGAAAGTCCCCGCACTCATACTTTCAAAAGAAACTACTAAGGCATTCATTTGGATGAGTTGGCAAGCTTGCCAGTACGAATTGGTTTGACCTTCAAGAACGAGATTATGTTATGTTTAGAGCAGTTCTGCTGTTACAGTCCTCGGTGTGAGACGTACAATCACAATTGGTCAACAATGCCTTTTAAGCACATCGCCCACTGAGACGTGGAGAATCGTGGAGAAATTCTGCAACAGAATTTCTGTTGTCTACTTCTTTTGAAATAAAATGGTGAAACATCCACTGAAGGGTAACAGGCGGAACCAAAGCACGTAATTTCCGTGCCGGAGTTTGCAGGTGATCTTACATGTTACCGCCCACTGAGACGTCTGAAATGTGTCAGTTGCCACGTTGATCCGCGTCTCAGTGGGCTTTAATCTTTACGCGCACACAGGGAATCGCAATTTTGGTAGCCTATTTTGAGTATAGCATATGAAAGATGTGTGGAAAAATGGAGAAGACTATTTCCCAATGATCCGGCACCAGTTAAAACTGCAATGAATGATTGTTTCAAATTCAGTTTCAATATTCTTTCTGTGAATTTCAACGCGCAGCATGCCGGCCCTCCTAGCCGACTGGTTGCCCCTTGAGTATGCTTATCTTCACCTTGACCTTGGGCCCACTACTCCGATACATTCAGTCCCGAGCCCCACGCGCAGAGAGTGTCCTCCTTGAAACGCAAGTATTTACGTTCGCAGACGATTTATCGGCTTGTGTAACTACAACGAACCAGCTCCAAAATATGCTAAATGCAATATATTTGTATTGTTCTGCAAGTGGAGCGGAAATAAACATGAACAAATCGAAAGCTTTACCTGTTGGCAACTGGAAACTAGAACAGCCGGACATAGGTATACCATAGATAAATGAACTCAAAATCTTAGGGATCAGTTTTCATTCCAAAGAGTTCCGTATGATGGAAGTAAATTGCATGAAAATTGCAAGCGAAATCAGGTCACAGTGCTACAAAATGAGGTGACGACAACGCAATTTAATCCAGCGTGTTTGGTTTCTCCACACTTATATTTTAAATAAATTAAATTATGTCGCTCAAGTGTTGCTCATTACACGGCAATTTCTTCGACAAATAAAGCTTGCTCTGAGATGGTGTATGTGGTTTAGAAATTTTTGTTCGGGTACCTTTCGCGATCATGTGACACACACAAATGACAGGTGGACTCGAACTATAAAACATTGAAAATAAATGCATGGTTCTATTTTTATATGGAAATTATAATTTGTATTTACTTGAAGGGTCGATTACGTCAATGTGGTTGCGTACATTTACCGATATGTTTCCGCCGCAAAATCCACCTAACTTGTCTCGACTAAAAAATAATCCTATGTATTTACAAGTATTTGTTCAAGATGTAGAGTTCCCTATAGATTTGAAGGGGAATACTATTTCAAAACATTTGCACAAACTTTTAAAAACGACAACTTTCCTTGAAGAAGAGCCGAATAGAGAAAAACTTTCCTAGTGTTCTTTGGTCTAATATATGGCAAATCTTCACAAGCGTTTCCTTGACACGAACATACGAGTTTGTGGTACACCCTGGTACTTGATATGTCCGAGAAAAAATATACCAATAAAGAATTTAAATAACTCAAGAATCGTTAACGACAGAAATGTCAAATAACGTTTATTTGGAAGAGAAAATCATAGAATTTTTTTTAACCAAAGAACAAGAAAAAAATTCACCTTAGTAGATCTCTATGTGTGCTCCTTTGGTGGGGCGACAAACATCAAGGCGGTACTCAACCTCCATCCAAGTGTTCTTCAACATTTGATGAGTGACGGATCCACATGCATCGATAATTCTTTCACGGAGATCATTGAGGTCTTGCACAGGTGTTTGGTAAACCATAGTCTTGACATAACCCCAAAGGAAAAAGTACAAAGAATACAAGTCTGGTGACTGTGGTGGCCATTTAATGGGTCCACCCCTCCCAATCCAATTACCAGCGAAATTATTATTAAGGAAGTTAGTAACACAACGGGCATAATGTGGGGGAGCCCATCCTGCTGAAACCCATGAGGTATACGAGGTACAGCATACTGTTGCAACATTTGCAGGTAACTTGCACCTGTAACTTATAGACCGTAGTGCGGGCGGAGTCATCATTTTGTTCATTTGTGCCAGATTGATGGAATCATTCTTAATGTGGCCAGAAGAGGTCAGTAGAATCGGTTACGCAATGACGTAACAAGGAAGCATCGGTGGGAACTCGCAGCCCTTCAGGCAGCGCAATTTGGATTCTGACCCAGGGAGAGGAAGTTGGCTTCCTCTAGCTAGATACTTGGTGCAGGTGTCCGAGGAACCACGATATGGAGGAGAATGATAAGTACTTTCCGTAATGATTTAAGTTTGAACTTGCACTCACGCACTCAAATTATAGTTTGTTCATCTTTCGTCTATACTACGTGGAGAAATGACTTGACAGTAACTAAACATATTTAGTTCATTATTATTAATTATTTAAACTAATACCCATCAAACTGGCCAAGTGCTACGACAAGGTTCATTTAAGCGAGTTTATCGTCGAACAATCTTTCGTTATTGTAGTCTAATTGTGCTTGCACATTATGTGAATAAACTCGCATAAGTTGGAAAAGTGTTGTATCTGTACTTTCTAATAGCATAGCTGCCCCATAGCAAATAAGTAGACCTTTAAGGCGGAAATTTCCACTGCGCACTTAATTTAAGGTTTGTATGCATTAAACAGGTCAGTTTAACGTGCATAAACTGTAGCTTCCTCAAAGAAAAAGGGCCCAATCACGGAATCTCGTGTCAAACCACACCACACATTCAACTTGGGGCTGTCGCGTTCATGTTCAACAAATGCATGCAGATTCTGCTCACCCCATATTCTACAGTTATGCCTATGCACTTTTCCGGGAATGTGGAAGGTAGCCTCATCTGAAAATGTTACGCGTGTCAGGAATTCATTGTCATCATCAATGCGTGATAGCACTTCACTAGCATAATCAAACCTAGCGGGTTTTTCACTTTAGTTTCTGAACAAGCTGTAACTTGTAGGCTTAAAGCCTTAACCTTTTATGTACGATATCATGCACAGTAGAACGTGGAATTTGAAGTTGAGAACTAGCACGTCTCACAGATTTACGCGGGCTTCTCTGGAAAGCTTCCTGAACTGCAACCACTTTATCCTCGCTCACAAGCTTCCGACCACTACCTTTCATCCTCAACAAAGAACCTGTTTCCAGAAATTGTTTATGCCATATAACAATCTAATGACGTTCTGGTGCTTCCTGTCCATATTGTTGTCGGAGTCTTCTTTGTACCGTTACAGGAGACTTCAATTCTGCAAACCAAAAGCAGCACTCAACTTTCTGACGAACAGTAAACGGCGCCATTGTAGTACAGACTACTCACGAACAAAGCCTTGCATGCGCTTAATTATGTTACGATTTTTCCCTTCTGGTGGTAAAAAAATTCCTTTCTTCTGTCTTCCAAATAAACGTTATTTGACATTTCTATCGTTAACGATTGTTGAGTTATTTAAATTCTTTATTGGTATATTTTTTCTCGGACACACTGTAGTGCCAACAATTGAGAGACTAAATGACATAAAACGATTACCAACAAATGAGTGTAGAAAATGTGGAGACGTGGATACAATCAAACATCGCCTCACTACATGTAATGGTATTCCGGAAATTTGGGCTTTTCTCACTATGTGCTTTGCCAAAATATGTCTTCTATCTCTGTAATGTTTTCAACAAAAAATGAGCATATTACCATATTTTCAATATTTCCCGGTAAAGAAACACAATGCCGTTGTATGGCTAATACCCCACACAATATACTATGTATACAGTAAAACGTTTGACCCATACATCACCTTATATATCTCAAACGGTCTAGGTGGAAACAATCAAAAAATCAAAATGTCTCAATGTCACAATATTTTGGTAAATATCTGGATGTACTGTAATTGTATATATTCTTGTAGATATTTATAATTCCATTGATGTAAACAGAACAGAGAAATAAATTTTAAAAAAATGTTCGCCAATCGCACTACGACGCCAGGGATCCCGGGTTCGAAACCCGGCCTGGGCATAGATGTTTGTGAGTGTCCATTGATCAAATTCATCATATCATCACTCACCTCGATTTTCGCAAATTAGCCAAAAGTGGCATAAAAGCGAAGTAAAAGATAGCAATTCAAATTAAATCAAATCAATGCGCGTAAAGTGGCATGCAGTCTTGGCAGTGTGTTTCCGACCTCAGAGATTGCAGTATTACTCACATTTAGTATAACGAATTATTTTTTGTGTATTTCAAGATATATGTAGTTAACAAATATATGTATTCATTACTTTGACAAGTTCAATAAATTATGAACAAGTAATTCTCAAATTTCGAGTGCTGGGGACAGTATATATATGGGTGAATTACCTAAAACTTGCCCCCCAAATATTTCAGAAATGGAAGGTGCTATTGATGTGCTGTTTTCACAGAAATGAAGTGTAACCAAAGGCTCATAATTGTAGCCTATACACAGATTTTTATAATTATTAGAATGTGTATTTATTTTAGAAAGTTACATTTTTTCAATTGGAATAATGCCTATTGACAGTAACGAAAAAAAAAAACTAGAGTAAATTAGAATGTCAATGGTGTTTCTTTCAGGATTCTAATACAAGTAGTTTTCGAGCTATCGTAGTTTGAAAATTGTACACACCGGCAGTTGTCTTCTCCATTCAACTGCTTAATGACGAGGCTATGATGTTCGTATGTTTGTTTCCCATTGACATTAACAAAAGAAAACTAGAGTAAATTAGAATGTCAATGGTGTTTCTTTCAGGATTCTAGTACAAGTAGTTTTCGAGCTATCGTAGTTTGAAAATTGTACAGACCGGTGGGATTTGTTACCAGAAGAAAACATCAGAAGTGGTTGTTATATACACGGAGATTCAGTAAAAACGCAATAAAGAAAAATTAGTTCCAAATCAAAATTATGCCACACGGATAGTCCTTTAAATAATTATTTTCTCCTTGCCACACGAACAACAACAAAGTATAAAGCTGTGACTCCGTAAAATACTTTTCGTATTTCGTGGCACCCATTTGCCAGAAAAAAGGAAAAAAAAAACTTTGACATGGGGAATCGAGCCTAGGATTTCAGCTTATGCAGCTGGCGTTTTACCGACATGGACACAAGCCGCCGTGCGAAAAAGCATGCCATTAGGGAGATTTCTGCTGAAGATTGCACTTTTTACCTGTCCGGCTCCAAACTTTCAATGTCCCTTCACTCTAATTACATTAATTTGAAAGCAATACGCTTCATGGTATAGTATCTCTAAGCTGTGCACACGTTGCTCACAGACTATAAGTTAATGTTGTGTGTGTATATTATTGAAGACGATCGAAGACAATCGAAGACGTGCTTTTGTGCAAGGCTAGTGTTTCCAACCCCTAATAATCTTCGTGCTCTAGATTCTCTCAACATAGCAGATTCTGATATGTGGCGACGAATCTTATAAGTCAATGGCACATACATAATTATATTTTTAAACTAACTATTTGACGAAGAAGAGTGACTTTTCAGGAAATTATCAAGACATTCATCCAGCCTGTATTGATTTTGGGAGCTTTTTATCCTACTCTCGTGTTCAAATTACAAGCTATCAAAGCAGTTTGCATACGTAAGAGAAAGTAACGGAAGTGATCCTGAAGTCACATCATTCGGGCCGTGATAGATATTGTTATTGCCTTGGATTGTTTATTTTCTCCCGTCCGCATCTAGAACGTCAATTTTATTTATTTTTTGTTAGCTTCGCTTTTCTTCCACTTTTTGTTAATCGCGACGAGGAAGATAAATGATGATATGGGCAAATTGATGAAGGGACACTCGAAAATAACACCCACGCTCAGATCGGAATTCGTACCCGGGTCCTCTTGGTGAACGTCGACTTTGCTGTTACGTTAATCTAGGGAAAGAGGTAATGGAACCACCATCCATTCCCCTCTGCTTTCAAATGAAAATCAGCTTTTTGCAAGCGAAGGGATTGAGGCAGTTTTTTTTTATTATTAGTTATGGGATACTGATTATCTCGAACATATTTTCCTGAATTTTTCCCCGCCATTCTCTTTTAAAATTGGATACTGTATTGCATTAATAATTAAAATGCAAAGCTTTCCTGTAACCGTTTCTTTTCACTCGGCAAGTCAGAAAATTCCCTGCATCCGGTGAAAAACTTTCGTGGTAAGCAACACTGCAGAGTGTTGTTTTCCCGAACATTTATTTCAGCTGTACTGCCACACTTGATCGGCTCCGAAGCTGATCTTTAACTCAAACGAGTGTGCCAGATTCTCTGAACAGAACTGTACATGATTCGACGTAACGTTGCAACAGGAATTCTGACATTGTCCTCTCCTATTCTTGCCTTAGGTTCTTCTGTCGTAGCAGGTCGAGTACGGGAAGCCTCGCTCTTCAGATGGCCCCACAAGAATAAATCAGATGCCGTCATGTCAGGTGACCTCGGGGGCCATGCAATGTCACAGTTTTTGTAATATGTTTTGACCACAAAGGCACGCTGCACACCACTCCACTGCTCCTTGGTTACTAAATGGCGAGATAATGTGAGCAGTGTTGTTTATGCCATTCAGTGGTACCAACCTCCCAGGGTTGCCAGGACACGCTTCAAAATTTTTCTGTTCCTTTTAGTCACCATTAGCATCATTTAAGGATTATCTGTTTTTATCTAATACCATAAAAAGTGTTTGATTTATTTTAGATAATAGATGAATACGTAAATTCTTGTTTAGTTGTCACATCACATGGAGATTTATTTGTGTGAATATTACATTGAAGCTCTACCTATACAATGGTGCGAGCCGTAGATGAGTTAATTAATACAAGTCAACAATTACTTAAAATCCAAGCAATTCAAACACGGAGCAAGCAACAATTTTAAAACTCCTTTTCATGAGATTAATAACAATGCATTTGAAACACCTGACACATTGTTCATTTTCTAATTCTAGGATAACTTATCATGATAATTTGATCACAGTGGAGTTCGAAGCTTCAACTGAAAGAAGAAAATTGATCTTAATTATGGGATTATACGATATAATTGGTAAGTAACTAAAGTGTTGGTGCAAAATTGCTTTAATAACAAATATTTGTTATTATTATTATTATTAGTATTACTACTGTAATAATAAGGTATGATTAATATAAATAGTAACATTTGTATCAAGTTACTCTGTCAATAATTACGATAAGAAATTTGATTAAATTAATTGTTATGATGGAAACGAAATATGAAGGACGTTGTTGTTTTGAATTCATCTTATGCAGACGAGACTGTCCATGCAGCTTAAAGTGGGATCCGAACAACTGTGCAATGTGCCTCAAAATCATTTCATTATCGTCACTTGGAGAGTTCTATTGCTTTGTCATTTTTAAAAAATAATGTTAGTGCTAACCGTATCTACAGCTTTGCTTCACGCACATACAGGATAGATAATACCGTGGTGTGTGGACTTCGAGCATTGAGACGAGGACTTTACGAGCAAAATGTTATTACAAGTTTTCTCTTTCATATCGTCCACACGCTGGAAATGTTTGTGGGTTTTGTATGGCGACATCTCTTTGTATCCTCACTAGATTTGAAGAATCTTCTCACTCCAGGACAAAAACTGGGGCTCACAGTAAATGCAGCTAAACAAAATATATGGAAATAACTAAAGTGCCTACTAATTTTGCTACTCTTGAAGTTAATGGGCTTTCTTTTGAGAGAGTTCAGGAATTTAAATATCTTGGCTCATATGTAACGGAAAAGGGAGATTTTCTGACAGAGATTAAACACAGGATAAGTATGGCACATAGGAGTTATTTTGGACTCAGAAAGCTCATGAAGTCTCGGTACATCAGAAGGAAAACAAAAGTTAAACTATACAAGACGTTAACGAGATATATTCTAATCTATGGATGTGAATCATGGATAATAACCAAGAAGGCTGAATCAATGATGGGAAGCTTTGAAAGGAAGATTCTGAGGAGAATCTATGGGCCGATATATGAAAATGGATTATGAGAAGATACAATAAGGAACCATATCAGCATTATCAGGATTTACAAATTGTGTAGGAAATCAAACTAACACGGCTAAGGTGGTTAGGGTATGTATACCGAATGCAGATAGCATGGTGTCTAAATGGATCGCATATGGATGGGAAGAGAAAAAAGTAATAAAACGACCTTTAAGGTGGGTTGATTCGGTAGAGGAGGACCTGAGTTCGCTGGGAATTAGGAACTGGAGAACAAAGGCTGTGATTAGCGATGGATAGTGGAAGATTCTGAAGTAGGCTACGGTCTGCGATAGACTGTAGTGACAGGAAAGAAGAAGAAGATCCGGAGAATGATGGTTCACCCTTGGAGCCCAATTTTACACTAGGGGTGACTCTTAGAAATATTCCTATGATTTTTGAAGCACAGTGTTTCAATATAAGATTAAGAACGCTTCTCAGAAGGTGGACTAACACCAATAATTATAAAGTTTTATGAATTCTCTAATGAGCAAAGGTCAGTTGGAAATAAACTCAAGTAGCAAGATAACAATTAAGGCGAACCAATGCCAACAGCCTCAACAATTATGCACAGTGTCGTTAATTTTTTCTGTCCTAGAAATGTATGGACATACGATGGTCGTTTTGACGTAACGAAGACCAATATGGGCATTATATTACGAAATATTCATAGCTGACAACTGCTAGTGTCGTAGAGGCTTGGGTATTTTACATTGTGCTCAGTTAATCATTGCTCTACTTCAGAACAAAGTATACAAATAACAGTAATAGTATGTAATAACTAATCACAACACCGCTCTGAAGTAGATATACTTACTATTTGCAGTAAACAAATACATTAACTTATGTTCGATTTACTGTGATTTGAACTACATATAAACGTCCTCGATATATCTATTAATTTGTTTTTAACAACTCGTTGCTAAGCAACAAAACAGCGTACTATTACATTCCTTTTTTATTTTCTACGTAAGAATTGATTATACGTTTTGCACTATTTGAAATTAGTCACAAAACTCTGTAATTCAGAATACATGAAATAATTTCTGGTTGTTTTATAAATTCCCAGTGGAAATACTCAATAGTCACCCCATATATGAAGGTGGATGCTCCACCTGTCAATAACTATACACTACAACAAAACTTTTATGTTATTGAGAGATAGGGACTAACTTGATAGAATTTTGATTTTGCATGTCTCTTTATTTGTGTATATTTGTTTCTGCACAACATGCATTCCTGTAAATAAAAATTGTCTGCAGACTTCACTTTCTTTGTTGAACATTCTATTACTCGTAATGTCGGGTACTATGCAACGATTTCTGGAGTTTCTTACTCGAATGGTTTCTGTGGGCGGAAACTTGGCTAACACTTCAATTATACATATAATATTTGAGATACTCAATTTTTCTTTATTTACTGTTAGGCTGTTGAAACACCCTTATGAAAGTGCAGAAATTCAACGTACTCAAGAACGTCTGAAAAGGTAATAGATTTTAGCAGTCGGATTGCAATCAGTTCCCTCACAGAGCGTCTTATTTTCGTAGCTATTTACGCATACTTATTTATGTCTTCTTTATGGTTTCGTTGTTGGCTGCACTTTCATTTCAAATTTAGTTGACATAAATCTATAATTCGTTTATGTCTATGTAACATATATTTCAGTTTTATAGTTGTGTATCATTCTCTTGCAGTGGCAGTAGGTGGAATAGCTTCTTTGTTCATGGGGTTCAGTATGATCAGCTTTGCAGAAATTGTCTACTATGTGGTTTTAAAAATTCTTTACCGATTATGTCCGAATGCAAGACAACATTGTAGTGCAATTTGTTGCTTATACGTAACATGTACCTTTATCATTATCATAATTCTTTACATTATTTTGAACCAGATTTTAAATATAAAGTAAGAGAATGCAATGGAAAATATTTCAACATTTAAAAAACGAGAAATGAATTTGGTACGCAATTTGAAATTACAAATATCTGTAAAATAGTAAAATCAATGTATGAGTCATTCCATGCTAAATCAACACAGATATGTGCAATTTTTAACCTGACCATCTCCGATTTTCATGAAATTTGGGGAGTTGAAACTATGCATAGAACTTAGTAACTATGAAAATTTTTAGTTTCGTGCGTCTTGTAATTGTTAAATTATTCAAGGTCAAAGTTTGCAGAAATTGCCTTTTTTGAGCCCGCTTAGCTATACTAAATGTGCTGTAACTCCGCCCCTATTTCACCTAGGAAGCTCAAATAAAGCTTATTGTACAGGGCATTGAATAAGCTTTCCAGTGATATATAACAAGCCTACCTTTGGATAAAAATATAATTTTGTCACGTGACCTTGACTTTTGACCTTGCATATCTCAAAACATGCCATCACCAAAAATCGTGAAAAAAATATATTTGGTCCCTCATGCCTAACTATAAAACATATAAAAAAATCATTCAGGGACTGCAATGAGACTGCAATAGGATCAGAAGATACAAAATAATATGTGTAACTATGTGACTAATAAAAGCCCCATTACATGAACTATGAAGAGTCAAATGTCCCTTAACACTCCCTACAAAATGTGAAGGAGTTATCCTGGGTATAATTGGTCATGAAAGAAATAGGTTAGGCACAGGGAGATCCCTAGCCGTGTGTGTCAAGCGCAGGTCCGGCATATTGTTGACCGCCATATTGAATTCAACGCAAAAAATTCAAAGGAAAGGGGGTTATGTGATATATCAAATGAGGCTAGAATTTCACGAGAAATGAAGTGACGAAGGATTTTCCAACGTATCTTACGGCAGCAAAAAGTTATACACATATCTTTCACTTACGATATATGCACATTATAATGTTGTCAATGTTCCGTGAGCACACTCGTTGACGTCTCTCACACTCGCATAGAACATTTGGTAATGTAGCATGTGCAACAACATCGCAAGCAGCAACTATGCCTTCTCTCAGATGGTCTATATCAGGGACTTTTAGTGCATGCACCATTCTGTTCAAATGTTTCTGAAGGTAAAAGCCCTCCTAAGATGTTAGATCTGGGGAATGTGCAGGCCTTTTAATAGATCCCCGTGTGCCCATCAATCTACCTAGAAAATTGCCATGAAGAAATTGCGAAAATGTCTACATAGTGTGGTCACACTCTTTCCTGTTTCAAAACTCTCGAAACGTGCCACATCCCGTAAGCAAGGGTGAAAAAACCTGTTCACTTAACAAATCCAAGAAGCCCTCACCATTTAAGGTTCCGTTGTTGAATATGGACCAACCATTTCCGTTCGCCATACATTATACCACATAATTAGCTTACCAGCAACAACCATTCGACTGAGCAAGTCACAGGTATTGCATATTATTTTTATTAACTTCACCGTGAACATAAAAATTAGCCTCGACACTGAAGAATTTTTCATTCCAAAGGAAGTGTCACGTAATTGTTTGAGATACTTTTCCCAATATTCTTCACTATTCAACTATTTGGTGAATGTAGCTGATTAAAATCATATGATTTGGTGCGTATACTTCTTTCTCTCCCAAGATGTCAGCGTGATCTCGATGAGTTCCTAACACGTTAGGAGCATTCCAATGCTTTGTTTTTAACACCTCGAAAAGGAGAAAATGGTTACAAGCATGCAGTAATAAATTTTTGCTGGTTAAATATATGTTGGATAAACCTTCGTCACTTCATTTCTCGTGAAATTCTAGCCTCATTTGATATATCACATAACCCCCTTTCCTTTGAAATTTTTGCGTTGAATTCAATATGGCAGTCAACAATATGTCGGATCTGCGCTTGACACACACGGCTAGGGATCTCCCTGTGCCTAACCTATTTATTTTATGACCAATTATACCCAGGATAACTCCTTCACATTTTGTAGTGGGTGTTAAGGGACATTTGACTTCATAGTTCATGTAATGGGGCTTTTATCAGTCACATAGTTACACATATTATTTTGTATCTTCTGATACCATTGCAGTACCAGAATGATTTTTTGATATGTTTTAGAGTATGGTATGAGGGACCAAATATATTTTTTTCACGATTTTTGGTGATTACATGTTTTGAGATATTCAAGGCCAAAGTCAAGGTCACGTGACAAAATTATATTTTTATCCAAAGGTAGGCTTGTTATATATCACTGGAAAGCTTGTTCAATTCCCTGTATAATAAGCTTTATTTGAGCTTCCTAGGCAAAATAGGGGCGGAGTTACAGCAGATTTAGTATAGCTAAGCGGGCTCAAAAAGGCCAATTTCTGTAAACTTTGACCTTAAATAATTTAACAATTACAAGACGCACGAAACTAAAAATTTTTATACTTACTAAGTTCCATGCATAGTTTCAATTCCCCAAATTTCATGAAAATTGGAGATGGTCAGGTCAAAGGCTGTGTTGATTTCGCATGGAATGACTCGTATGCCATTTTCCCTTATGCTTTATAATAGTCCACCACCTTCTAAATACATGTAATCAATTTGCAAAGTGTCATTCCCTCCAATGGATGGTTATAAACAAAAACAAAAAGAACTATATACGTCACCGTACATTTAAGAAAAAATACATTTTCAGAGGTAAGATAATTTTTGTGTAATTCTTTGTTATTCACAGTGTTCTAATTTGAAATACTTAGTGAATAAAACACTATGGATTAAATAATTGTTTTTCATTCTTGATTATTATTATTGATTCTTTTAATCTTGTGAAGTTCTGCTCAATTGTAAATATTGGAAGGTGACTTAGACGGCGGGATGTATTTTAATTTAAAAATAATGCAGAACGTCCCAAGAGTTTTAATGGTTGAATCTAATGTCACGCGGTTACGTGGCGCCTCAAGATCCACAGGGGTGGTCTCTCTTATATTACAAATTATTCAGGATACAAGGCACAAGGTTTTACGTAGTTTGATGCCTGACGCTATGACCTCTTCCCACATTTACCAAAATGCATATCCAACATATACATATATAACATACATCAAACTCAAACATACGAACACTGTGTATAAACGTTTTGCGATGTAAGAAAGATATTCCATGCTTGCACTTTCCTTATCCATCTGCAACTGTCAAAGCTTTTCCGAGAATTCCGCTTTGCCTCTCCCTCACACTCTATTCCTTTTGCTCGATCGAGCAAATAATCTGTCCAACAAATGAAACACCAAACATATTCTAAGAATTTCGCCACCAACAGTCATATACATCCATATAAGCTCCGTCAGCCCTTTCCCTAGAATATTATCCAAACACTCTTCCTCGAATTTTATAACCAATCTCTCTCTCTCAGAAACAACTCTCATACTCACACTTCCTTTTCTCATTTATCACTGTCACAACTTTTCCAAGAACACCCTTTTATCGAAACACCCTTTTATCTTCCTTCAACAATGAAAATTTCTTAGAATTCCAACCTCCAATCAATTCAAGGAATTCCACATTCGCACATCCACTAATGTTCATATCTTCCTAAGAATCTCAACCAGATGTTTTTTACAGGACCTTCACTCGAAAATTTCTCTCCCACAGTTCATATTTCCAACCAATCAAATTTCGCTATATTTTTGAAAACAACACCCTTCGTTTTCTAACAACCAATCACATTCGAAATTTTAGTCACGTGACTTCCCATACACACACTATATTAACTATCTCCATACTCTGCAATTGATCTTTGATCGATCTTTTCCAATCAACTGATTCATTATTGGAATGAACGATGGTGCTTTTTACTAGATAGCTAGAGAAAGCGGGCGCTTTTATTCAGAAACTTTTTTCATACGAGCTAACGCAAACTTATTTTTTGTGAATAACATAATGAAAAAAGGTGTGATGTTCAGTCATGTCTGAACCTAAAATGTTCTAGAAAACCATCTCCAAAGATCTTCTCACAACAGTAGCAATTAATTGTGTGGCTCAAGCTAGGGAGACACAATTTTGCTACATTAATTTGATACATAATACACGCGTAGACCTTTATTTTGATCTTGAAATCGAAAGCAGTATGAAATGGACTCAACGACAATGCAGATGAAAAACTATCCAATGGATCTAGGAGTTACTAAAGATAAAGCAGCATATCCAGTAAGCATGGAAACTTATAGGCATCCACATTGAACAAACAGAGGCTGCAAAAGTTCTATATTTAATTGTCTCAGAACAGCAATTGATATGATAATTATTCTGCGCCTGTCTTTATTGGAGGTGTACAGTCATATAAAACAATACTTCCCCCATAGAGCCTTATTATCAGTAGTCTTATGGGGGAAGTATTTCTTTACACGATTGTACAACCTAACGAGGAAGTCAAGTGTGTGGTTTGACAAAGGGTGTATTGGATGAGCAGACTTATTTGAAGTACTTCCGTTATCAGGAAGAGGCTAATAACGGAGTCGTTTCACATGTTCATCATATGGTTTCGGTGCCTAAAGTTTAACGAATTGTCATGATATCCACTGATACCGATATGCTGGTTATTTGTGTCTATCACTTACACAAGTCCATAGGGATGGAGGCGATGTGGGTGCATTTTGGAAAAGGTAAAACGCAGAGAGCTGTCCCATTGCACACTTTTATGCAGAAATATCAGCACAAACAGATTTCCTCAGGATAGCAACCAGCTGATTTCCAGATAGACCTCCGAGCTTTCCACAGCTAACGTCACTCTCATCTTCAGGGATTGAAGTGATTCCCCTCCAGGAAAGCTTCAAGAATTATGTATCAGGACATGTTGCCTCTATACTCCCAGCTATCATGTACTCTGAGTGTGCGATACTACAAGAAAATTCTCCACGAAAGATGCATCTCTAAAGACTGCTACAACCTCATCAAGGTTACTGGAGTATTTTGGGCAAATGCATAGAACCAAACGCTGAGCGACATCATCGGTAGCATCATGATAAAGTTGTTCACTGAAAATTTAACGCGAACTTCTGCTTCTCTCAGACTGCATATTGAAACAGTCTTCCTCTAGTGCCACAGAAGGGTTAATACTTTTATCGGCTCAAGATCTACTTCATACTATGGACTACAAATATATGAAAATTGATGGTGAATTGATTTGTTAAATTGCATTAACTGCAATACTTCCCTCACAGTTCACAGGAGGGGCAAGCAAACTTTTTGCATTCCAGGCCGGTAGGTACTTGGGCAATTACATTAAAGTTAATGCCTCAAACGAAGTAAGAATTAATTCGAGCCACATAAGAGGCAACCGTGGACCTGATACAGGCCGCAGACCATACATTGGGCACCCTGGCATAGAGTATGTGTCCAAATGCAACATTTTCAATTGCGCTGACATATCCATTGTGTATGAACTGAAATCAGCCAATTTCGTCATCACTACCACCGAAACGGCCGAGATCGGGAATTAGAACTTGATACTTCTGGGACATCCTGCAACCATAAACAGCCTCCCCTCATCTGAAATTCATACAAATATTATTTGTCTGATCTAAGAAGCCAGAAAACCTTGCATAACAGGTAAATGTCTCCAATAAAGCATACATAACCGGTTTTTTGCAAACTTTTCTACACAATTTTGATTTTTCAAATTCCTGACATAACTGTTGATTTTAATGAAAACAATATCAGAATAATAATTGAAGGTTTTGCTGAGACGATTTGAACAAAAAAGAACATTAGAAATCGGTTGAGAAATACGTAGCAGAGAAACGAGCGATTTGAAAATATGAATTCCACCATTTTGATCCATTATGGCGGTAAAGCGATCAAAAAGCAAGTCATGTGACCATTTTGTTCTGCATACTAGTACCACCTATTGAAAGTCTGTAAAGTCAAACTGAGGGTACACTTTAGTGCACCTAAAAGTGCACCTAGCTGCTAGGCTAGCAGGAGTCTCTACACTCGAAGCTCCTAAGCGAAAAAAGCAGATCAACTACTCCAACTCTGTGCTGAACTGAAACACTCTTTCGACTGAGAACCGGAAATTTCTATCTCCCTGCCAACTGTCCCACCCTCATATTTCTGGGACGAAGGACTCTTTAGTTGAGAAGTAAGAAAGCCGTTTTGGGAAAAATAACATTCGAATTCCCGGCCGCAGCTAGAGGCAAACTTTACAAGAGCATTTACAAATATTTAAATTCTACACAGTTCCACGGCAGTGTGTATTGAAAATAACACAGCAACACTCATTGTTGATTGTAAGTCGAAAACTATACCGCGTTTGGTAGAACCTGTCCCGCTTCCCGCGCTAGGGAGCGCTCAACAGTTTCGATGTCAATGAGAAACGAGGAAAAAATCGTCTGCTGGGCAGCGAGGAGCGAATGAAAGCCAGAAGAGAGGCGTTTACGTAGACGCTGTTGCGACGTTGCGTATTTTAATTGGCTGCCTGGCTTTGACTTTCCCCAGCACGGAAACTGTTGAGCGCTCCCTAGCGCGGGAAGCGGGACAGGTTCTACCAAACGCGGTATATCCAGGTCGGGTGAGTTTCTTCAGTTCTCATTAGATCTTATAAAATATTCGTTAATTCTCGAAATTTCATTCAAACGGAATCAATGTTCCGTTTTACAACTTCGAGACTTCATTGTCATCACCAAAGTATCCTTGGTCATAAGTCTGGTCTGTGTTGACAAAATTGATAAAATTACCCCCACTCTTCCAAATATATTGAATTGATACAGGAACTAAATAAGAGAGCCCAGCAGAGGCGCAACCATGATTTTTTGTCTGGGGGGAGGGGCAAGTACCAAAAGGAGAAACGTGCAAATAATAATAATAATGATGATGATAATAATAATAACATGAATAATAATAATGACATTATTATTATTTATATTATTTATATTGACATTTTTCCTTGTATTTTTTCAACACGTTCTATTTAACATTAGCTAATAATGTAAAACATGCTCACAAACTGTATCTGAAGTACACACTTGGTCTTACTTCTCTCTATAGGAATTTACAACGCAATTTTTGCAAATTTCAAACAATATTGATTTAATAGGGAGCAAATTATTTCAAGGGGCGCCATGGCATTCTCTCTTTTACAACTTTTTTCATTTAGATCGTTCGGTGGCCAAGTCCGACTCCTGACTTGGTACCGCTCTGACCTTGATGAGACTGTAAGAAAAGAAGAGAATGCGAACGAGGCGAGCAAGAAAATTTTACGAAACGGATTTTTATTTGCATAAAGTTTGAAATTAATAGGGGGGCCATTGTCCCTCTGTGCCCCCACCCCCGTACGGGTGCTCCTGGCCGTGTGAAAGAAAAATGCAAGAAATATATGAAAACTAATTTCATCTTTAGTATACTTTTGTCCTGCTACTCTTAGATTCTGCTAACCTTGATTTTCTTCATTTCAATGTTTGCCTTCTCCGCTAGAATTGTCTTTCGTCCAAGGTTGGGTGGGCAATGACCCCTGTCCTCCTGGCCGCAAATAATTTCATGGGGCGCCATGGCATTCTCTCTTTTACAACTTCCTTCATTTATATCGTTCGGCGCACAGGTCCAACTCCCGGCGCCCCTTACTACGACTCGGAACTTGATAAAAGTAAGAGAAAGATGAAATGCTAGCAAAGTGAGCAAGAAAATTTTACAAAATGTATTTTCATTTGCATAAAATTTAAAATCGAGGGGGAAAATCCCTCTGTTCCACCCTGAAGGTGCTCTTGGCCGTCAATGTTTGCCCCCACTTGTCCCGCCATGAATTAATTTTCTTCCTAGGCAGGTGGGGGCAATGCCCCCTGCCCACCTGTTGTTGCGTCACTGCGGCCAAGATATAGTCTTTGTTTTAAACAAAAATCTATCCACAACGTTTGGTTTTCGTTCACTCTCGTATGCTCTGATATAATTTCGAATAACCCTCCAAATTTACATACTTTATTTGTCTAAGGAGCATTAACGTCAGCACACTCAAAAGGAAATTTTACATTTTTTCGCTAAAATATAAATATGCCATGTTCATTGTGGTCTGCGGATCGTAGTTTGGGCTCCGTGATGCAATCATAGGGATGGTAAAATTGGTAATACTCTCCACTTCTGAATAATGTATAATAGCAATATGAAGAAGGTTTTGTAAGCGCTTGATGCAAGAAATAAAATTCTTGACGTACATTTATTCACTATAATGCTTCCTGCATTAGACGCAATCAAGCTAAGGTAATGCCCCGAAAGTTAGTAACATTTTATATCTTTGACTAAAAATTGCTAAGAGTATGTCTTGAAAGCGACGGACCTTTAACTTACGAAACTGCAAGCAATTTTCTTTAAGTAGGTTTAGTCATTATGTGACATTACGTAGCTAGTGTTCGATATTTTTGCCAATAATAAAAGCTGTTAGTTACCAAACATTCAACCTTGCAATACGTTAAGAGACGTCCGTGTTCTCAACGTGCAAATTTGTCTGGTAGATTCAACTTTTCCTTCGAACCAAGCACTTGGCTTTTTGCAGGTACGAACTTAGTATATCATCTGAAAATTTTTCAGCAACAATACGGAAATTGGACAACATTTAAATTATTCGATAAAAATGGCTCTGGTCCTATTGCGGAAAACAATAAAACCCATTAGAATTTATGGGTTCCTCGACTTTTAACAACTCTTCTATGTGCCTCCACCTGCTATCGAACCCGGGAATCCTTGATTACAAGGCAACGACGTGAGACCTACGTTATCGAGAAAACTGCTGTTCACTAGCCACCACATTTGTCACAAAGTGAAGTCGTATACCCTCGACTACAGCCCTTTCATCCAAGCCCTTTCATCCCTTCTCGAAATACTGATTGAACCGTTCGGCACATAAGATTGGAACGAAACCAGCAAGAAGACGTGGGGAGTGGGGGTCTCACTTTTCCCACCCTTCCCTAACACCATTTGGTCAAACTCCGCCCTTTCAATTGTGTCCTCAAAAATTTCAGTGTATTTATGCTAACAGCCCTAAACCTACGATGCCTAACCTAACAATGAAAGCAATCCGCCCTTACGTCAAAGACGATGTATATTTCTCACGATATGTGACCGTTCCGGGACTATTGGACCACCCGGTATATATATATATATATATATATATATATATATATATATATATACCTACGAGGCTTGTCCGGAGAGTAAAGATACAAACCAAAAATAATATATAAAATAAATGTATTGCTTGCAACTAAAGTTACACTTGATACACTGATACAGAGGCTATTTCTCCATATAAGTGCCACCATTGTCCAAACATTTGTTCAGACGCGGAACAAGATTTGTATCCCCGAATCGTAGAAATCCGTCGTCTGCATCTGGAACCAAGTTGTGACTTCTCTGATTTCATTGTCGTCGGCAAAGTGTTCTTTCAACCAAGATTTTTTTTGAGGTTCAGGAACAGGTGATAGTCGCTGGGTGCAAGGTCGTGGCTGTATGGCGGATGGTGAAGGACCTCCCATTGAAACTGTGCAAGCAGATCCTTGGTGACATTCGCTGCATGGGGGCGGGCGTTGGCATGAATAAAGCGGATTCCACTTGACAACATGCCTCTCCGTTTGTTTTGAATTGCACGTCGAAGATCTTTCAAAGTCTGGCAGTAGGTTTCAGCATTAATCGTTCTTCCAGGCGACATGAATTCCACCAGCAGGATGCCATGGCGATCCCAGAAAACGGTTGCCCTCATATTGCGGGTTAAAATTGACGTTTTGGATTTTTTGGCTTTTGGAGAATGGGTATGGCGCCACTGCATTGACTGCTGCTTGGATTCAGACGTATGGTGGAACACCCATGTTTCATAACTTGTCACAATGGAGTCCAGGAATGCATCTCCCTCTTCTGCGTAGCGAGTAAGAAAGTCCAGTGCATATTCCAGTCGTTTGGTTTTGTGTTCGTCAGTCAAATGTTTTGGGACCAAGCGTGCACACAACTTTCTGTACCCTAATCCACTCACAACTTCATGAATAGTGGTTTTCGAACTGTCAGGAAACATCACACGTAATTCTCGAATTGTCACCCACCTATTCGCACGCACCTCTGCTTCAATACGATTGCGAAGTTCGTCAGTGATCACGGATGGCCTCCCACTTCTCTCTTCATCACATCGACCTTCTGCGTAGGCAAGGCACCAATTCGCCACATTTTGACGATTCATTACGTTCCCGTACACAGTCACAATTTCTCGGTAGATCTCCGATGGACGCTTTCCTTGTGCCTGCAAAAACCTGATCAAGGCGCGCACTTCGCACTTGGTAGGATTCGGTATCGCCGCTGCCATTTCCAACGCGTGTTCCTCGCACAAGACTCAGCGCAGCACTGACGGCTCACTCCCAATCCTCGTCGTATGGATCACGGTTACTGCCAGCGTTGCCATCTTTAGTACACATTTTTCCCCTAACGTGCAAATGTGTTTGTATCTTTACTTTCCGGACAAGCATCGTATGTATGTATATATATATATATACATACACACACACACACCGGGTGGGATACCTAAAAGTACCAAAGCGAATAGTTCTGAAACTCGAAGGTTTACGGGACAGTAGAACTTCGGGTCTCCTTGTGAAATTACTTCCACCGCCCACGGCACAACATCAAGGAAAAAAGGAACAGACGGCACTGATGAGCTACTGTAGATAACATACTGTATAATTTGGTAGCTACACGCCGAAGGTGGTTCAAGGGTTTCGCACTAATCACACGTAAGTCAAACACCTTCTCGGTCAAGCCCGTATTTCGTCTTGTTTGCTTGAATTGTTAAGTTCACTTTATGCACAGAAAGGCTAATCGAGACTAGACCCACAGTTCAAAGTGAGATCCAAACCACTGTATGCTTTCAGCGGGTATCGAATCCGGGACCTCTTGATGTTTCCACCACTCCATCGGGGAGGACCTGCATTTCGTCTCGTCCTCTGAAGTCAAGCTAAATGCTTGTTTGTTATTGCTTCAAATTTCTTGTCATCTATTGTAAATTGGTGGTAACATTTTTCCCCTTGTTTTGATGTCAGTAATATGAATTTGGTTTTGTTCATGTTTGTCTGTAGCCCAATTTTATTTGCTTCTTGTTCTAATATCCTGTATGTTCTCTTTAATTCTTCTTCTTTTCTAGATATTATAACTACGTCGTCGGCATATACGCTAATTTGATTAAGTTTCGTAAATATTGTTCCTCTTTTATCTATTATACTTATTATTCCATGTAGTGCTATGTTAAATAAGCATGTAGATAGTCCATCTCATTGTTTTACTCTTGTGTTATTTCTGTTAGTTCACCCATGTCGCTCCATATTTTGAACTTGAAATATGTGAGTTGAAGTGTCATGTTTGTTAATCTAATCAATTTCTTAGGTATTTGGAATTCTGTCATAGTTTGCATTAATTTATGCCTTATAATACTATCAAAAGCACTACGAAATTCTATGAATAGCATGTAGAGATTTGTATTATGTTCATAATGTTTTACCATTATTTGTCTTATTATGAATAATTGATCTATGGTACTTCTTCCTTGTCTAAAGCCTGCTTCGTATTCTCCTATTATGTTTTCTGTTATTGCTCTTATTATTCAATGTATAATGCTAGTCAATATTTTGTAAATTGTATTAAGCAACATGATGCCACTATAATTGCTATATGCTGTTTTGTCACCCTTCTTGTGTATTGGGCACAATATTCCATTATTCCATGTTTCTGGTATGTGTTGTTCTTGCCAGATTTGATTTATCAATTTGTGTATTTCTTCTATCATGTTTGGTCCAGAATATTTTAGAATTTCTGCTATTATTTCATCTTCTTGGGCTTTATTGTTTTTTAGATTTTTATTATCCTCTCAACTTCTTCTCTTGTTGGTGTTCCTTCTGTGTTTTGTTCGTCGTTATCTTCTGTTTGATCTTCTCTATACATTATTATTGTATAGTCGTTCTTGGAAGTGTTCTGTCTATCTTTCTAGAACGTTTTCTTTGTCTCCTATTATCTTCCCGTCTCTCCTTTTACATCCTATATCTTTGGGTTGGTATCCCTTATTTATTCTCTTTATTGCTGCATACCGTAGCACTTTCTGATCTCTGACTGTCGTCTAAGTTCTTCTATTTCTTGGATATTCTTTCTTATCCATTCTTTTTTTTTTCTTACATACGTTATTTGCCTGTTGCCTTAGTTCTTTGTATTTGTTATAGTAACTTCTTGTTTCTCTTTGCAGAATCTTTATTCTTGCAGAATTTTTTTTGGTTAAGTATTTCTTGACATTCTTTCTTCCTTGATGTTTTCTCTTTGCCTATTACTTCTTCTGCAGCTTGTGTTAACACTTTCTTATTTCTTTTCCACTCCCCTTCTATTATTTCTTCTGGAATATTTTGTTCTAAGTTATTTTTAATTGCTATTTGGCAATTCATCTTATTTTCTTGATTTTCAAATTTTGTATAGTTCCATTTTGTTCTTCGTATGTTCTGTTTGGTTGGGTTATTGCATAATCTTGCTCTTAGTTTAATATTTACAAGAAGATGGTCTAAATCACAATTTGGTCCTCTTTGGCTTCTCACATCTATGATTCTTGAGGAGCGTCTCTTATCTATTAAAACATGATCTACTGTTTCATCGTCTGGAGATTTTCATGTGCCCAAATGCATCTTCTTACGCGGAAAGTAGGTGCTTGTAATTACCAACCTATTTCTTATTGCGAATTGTGTTACAAGTAAGTCATTTTCATTACTGATTTTGTGTAGGGAATGGTTACCAATTATATCTGAGTCACTATTTCTAGCTCCTATTTTTGCATTGTAGTCACCTGCAGTTATTATGATATCATATTTTGCTATAATTTCTATTGTTCTTTCTAGTTGATCATAGAAGTGTTCTTTTTCTTCATCTTCTTTTTTCATTAGTGGGAGCATGCACTGGCAGTGTACTAATATTTTGAATTTACCCTAGATTCGGAATACCTAAGAAGCTTGTTAGTATGATAAAAGTATGCACCAGTGAAACAGAAAGTAAAATTCGTGTGGGTATTAATATGTCTGACAAATTTACAATTCATGATGGGTTAAAACAAGGAGATGCATTATCTCCATTGCTCTTTAATTTTGCCTTAGAATATGCTGTTAGGAAGGTAAAAGAAACTAAAGAAGGACTAAAATTAAATGGTGTGACTCAGTTGTTAGCATATGCAGATGATGTAGATTTACTGGGGGATGATGTGAATACAATTAAGAATAATGCTAAAATATTTTTCAAAACTGCTAAAGAGATAGGTTTGGAAGTTAACAAAGAGAAAACTAAATATATGCTTACAGGCCGAAACCAAGTGTTAGGTAATAATCAAAATCTAATTATTGATAACAACTCGTTTGAACCAGTTTCCAAATTCAAATACTTAGGAGTAATATTAACAAATGAAAATTATATTAAAGAGGAAATAAAAAGTAGGCTTAATTCAGGAAATGCATGTTACTTCTCTCTTCATAAAATTTTGTCTTCTCGTTTAATATCTAAGAAACTAAAAGTTAAAATATACAAAACAGTAATTTTGCCTGTAGTATTATATGGATGTGAAACTTGGTCCCTTACATTGAAAGAGGAACATAAATTGAGAGTATTTGAAAATAAGATCCTTAGGAAAATCTTTGGACCTAAAAGGGACGAGGAGACAGGTGAGTGGAGAAGGTTACATAATTTAGAACTACATAATTTGTATTCATGTCCAGATATTATTAGAATTATTAAATCAAGAAGACTTATGTGGGCAGGCCATGTGGCACGAATGGGAGAGGATAGAGGAGTTTACAGGATTCTTGTTGGGAAACCTGATGGTAAGAGACCTGTAGGAAGGCCAAGACGAAGATGGAGGGACAACGTTGAGATGGACCTAAGGGAAATCTGTAGGGATGGAAAAGAGTATATAGAACTTGCTCACGATAGGGAAAGATGGAAGGCCTGTGTTGCTGCAACCATGAACCTTCGGGTTTAAGAAGGCTGGAGAGTTAGTTAGTTAGTTTCCTTGATTCTTACTTTACTTATCGTCTCATTAATTGGTTCGAATGATAAATCTCTGTCTCTTAGTTTTTGTTATTATAAACCCTGTTCCGTATTGTCCTGTTTTCACTGTTGTTCCACTGTACTCTCTTTTGTCTCTTTTAGCATGCCCTTGCCATCTGATCTCATGCAATGCTACGGTACAATAACAATTTTGCGTTGTGTGATTACATTGGCTATTTCTTGCATTTTACCTAGTATTAACATTTTTCGGACGTTCCATGTTTCTATGGACCAATCCTGTACCTTGTTCTTGTCTGGTTCGTCATTTGTATTTCCCGCCCTTATCCGAGGCTGATGTAACAAGTTACTTCCTTACGAGGTGATGTTGTCAGCCTAACGCTCAACCATTTTAACCCTAGGCGGGGTTTTCCTGTTGGGGTTTACTCCCCTAGATGGTCGCCTACTAAGGCTATGGGGCTATTGATTCTTGTTTCCGTACCTTAGACCAGTTGCTTTCACCTCAGCTCTTGAGCCTGGTCCGCCCTTATTTTTGCTAGTTTTGTTTCGCCCCGATTACCCGGTACCCTCCACATCTGGAGGGCGTTCCCTTATCCGCCACCTAGGGAGGCGCCCGATGGGGAACTTAGCAACCCCGCACGGGCCCTACAAATACCACCCTGCCTATATGCAAACTCAGCAAGCAAAGTAGTGCGCATTTCGCAAGAAAGTGTAAGTTCCACAAGGCAGGATGCAATGCAATAGTGTTTGTATTTTCATTTGTTGATGATGAGCCAAGCTTATTTGCTGAAACAAGGAATTGTTACATAATGAAATTCATGCATTGAAGAATGCACAGGCAATGACATGCACACATGCCTGAGGGGAATGTGAATTTTTGGGGCGTATATATTTTGAGGCATTTATTGGAAGGTTCCCATTTTTATATGCTGTTATTATCAACCTAGAAGTATGTAATACTTCTACATTTTTACAACATGATACGTGACCGTAAACATTTTGCAGTTGCTTCCTCCATTTGTGCAAACGGTACATAAATCTTAATTTCAAACCTCAGCTAGAATATCTACAGGGTAGGGTTCTTTTCACACAACGAAACCAGACAGGATGCTTTCCAATGGAGACGTTTAAACGTATATATTATTCGAACACAGGTTACATGGAATCCGAATATATCAGAATGTACATTTCTATTTAAAATTTCTCCCTGCCTTACACTTCTCTCTGTTTTTGCTCTCACACCTGGGAGATGCTGCAAGAGCATTACATGTTTGACCCTCTATTCTCTTTTACATTCCTTGAGTCTTCGTCTGTTCTAATTCCCTCTAGGACTTCTTGCGTCAGTACAATAATTTCTGGCTAATTCTATGGCTTCGTCTTTTTCTACATCTGGAAGTGCATTTCTTCTCTCCATTTCTTCATTGGGCACACTTTCTCGGTGTTCTCTTTCGTTCTGTTCATATCTGTTCCTCCATTGCTGATTTCCTCCTCTTCCATATCTTCGAAAATTATTTCGGCCTCTAAAGTTTCTCCAATTCCCTCGATATCTATCACAATTTCTCTCTCTTACTTCCCCAGAGTCTATGTTTCTTTCATATCTTTCATTGTTTCTTCCTTCGTCTCTGCTTTCTTCACCTGGTCTCTGGTTTCTAACTTCTATTCTTCTTACATCAAATTCCTGTCTCAGGAACTTTGGTTTTGAACGCTCTTCTTCTTCTGAAAGTTGCCTCTTTCCATAGACTCTTCCAGGAATTCTGAGTTTTTCTTAGTACTTCGGTTCTTAGATATTCAATCAAATCATCCACTGCTTTTATCTTAACCGCTGCTATAGCTCTCTGTATTCTTAACGGTTATGTTTGGACAACTTGTTTAAGCAGCTCCTCTTCACAGCATCCTTGCTTTAGGTTTTTGAAGCTTCTAAGGGTCTCTCATGTATGTTCTTCCAGGCTGTCGACTTTTGACCATTCTACATATCTTATTTTTAATGCTTCTAGCTGCCTTTCCTTTATGTCTTCACTGCAGTAGTAATTCAGGAATTTTCGGCTGAACTTCTTAAAATTTCTGAATTTGTGCAGATTCAATTGATACCATCCTGCTGCCGACTGTTCAAAACATGTCTCTATAACAGTCAAAATCATTCCAGCAGGGATCCTCATAAGTCTGACATTTGTTGTTAGTTCCCTTAAAAACTTCCTTGGACATTTATCAGATATATTCCCGTTGAATTTTGGAAGATGCTGCAATTCTTGTGGCCTAGGTATCCTGGCCCTATAGTTCTCGTCCCTCGGGAATTCATTTCCCAATATATCTAAGAGCCTTTCATTATTACTTCTATCTTCGCTACTCATCCCTTTCCTTTTCTTGTGCCATCCTGCTATTCTATATTTCTTGCGTTTCTCTTCTTCCTCCGTCGTCGATTCGACGCTTGAGCTATCTTATCTTATTTCTTTCTTAACATAAGTCTCTTCCTCCTCATTTTCTCGAAGACTAGGTTTTATGTTTCTATCCTTAACGGATATATTCCCTAACTTCCTTTCTACTTCTTCCATCATCTTCTCCATCTTATCTTTTCTAGACACTGCTATGCTCACTTTTTTTATTGGTTTCCCTTTCTTTACGCAAGATTTTCGCCTCTATTTGCTTATGTACTTGTTTGTGTTCTTTTGAATTTTCTTCACTAACTTTTACAACTTCCTTGTCTATCTTACTATTTATTTCTGCATTTCTTTTTCATTTAATAGTATTGCAATTTCAACTTTACTTTCGGTCTCGTCTATCCTATAAATTGCTGTATTCACGTGAGTTTCATTTTCCTTAATTTCCCTTCCTAAGTAAACTGTTTTCTTATTTGTTGCTTCTATTTTTCTTGGATTTCTTGACAATGCTGTGTATTCTCCTCTCTGAGTTTCAACACTTCATTTTCAATCCTTCTATTTGTTTCCAAACTTCTCTCTTTTACAATAGCGTTGCATCTTCTATTTTCTTTTCCAAAACCTTCCTTTTTTCTTCACATGTTAATCTTGTGTACATCTCCTGGGTTTCAGACCTTACTGCTTCCAATTTTCTGCTATTTTCGTCGACCTTCCTATTATTTTCCTCTAGTTTTTCTTCTATCTTTGTATTACTTTCTTCTAACTTTTCTCATACTTCTCTGTTGTTCTCATCAAACTTCTCCTTTAATTCTCTGTTATTTTAATGTTTCTCAATTATCAGCTTTTAGAACATTTCTGTCAGATTAATTTCTTCTGTCCTCTTTTCTTTTTCTTTCAGTTTTTTCTTTCTTGCAGTTCTTACATATGTACCCTTCTTCCTTTTCGCTTATTGATATATATTTTTCCTTTCTTATTCCTTCGCACATCCAATGTCCTATTTCTTTACATGTGGTACAAACAATAATTTATTCCTTGTTTCCTTCCTCTCCACAACAACTCCCTCTTCCTTCATTGTAACTTCTACATTCTCGTTTCTATCCTTATCCTTTTCCTCCATTTTCAATTATTCTTTCGATCTTCGCTCTCTGGTTTCTAATTCTCTAGCCCCAAAAGTTGGTCGCCATTTAAATATGCTTCCTCCATTTGTGCAAACGGTACATAAATCTTAATTTTAAAACTCAGCTAGAATATCTACAGGGTAGGGTTCTTTGTAGACAACGAAACCAGACAGGATGCCTTCCAATGGAGACGTTTAAACGTATATATTATTCGAACACAGGATACATGGAATCAGAATATTTACATGATTAGCTACATTCTTCTGTAATTTTCATTCACAGTCAATTTTCATCTCAATATGCTTTTTATTATTTTTTTTCTCGATTTGAATACTCTTCCATATAAACTTCCTTCTTAATGGACGATCTAGATATGGACCTCCTTCTTAGTGGACGATCTGGATCTGAACTTTCTTCTTAATCGACGATCTGGATCTGGACGTCCTTCTTAGTGGACGATCTGTATTTGAACTTCCCAATACAGGAGTAATGTAGTGTTTCCAACTTCATTCCAATCTAACTAAGAGGAGGGAGACCTTTTTTAAAGTTCGCCAGTGTACAACCATCCGCTGCCCACTGACTTACACCAATGTCATTCTCACCGACTCACCACTTCTGTTCCGTGCGAAACGTTCACACTGCTCCTAGCGGCCAGTAAACGTACTCATGACTTCGATTGCTATCACACTGAATTGCCGAACTGGTTCAGGAACACAAACCTGTGCGTAAGTCAGTTTCTCATTTTTTTTAAACTTACACCACTGTCTTTCTGACCGGCTCATATGTTGCTTATCGTGTTTGATGTATTGCCACAAAAAACAAGAAATTAGCAACACTCTGGGACAGTGGTTCCAAATTTTTTTCGTTTCACGGCGTCCTTAGTGTTTCAAGATTTTTTCACGTCGTCCAAGACAGAATGTAGCGCAGTCTAACACTTGCAACGCTCAGTTTTTGTGGTTAAGTTGCTTACCTTAAGTTAAAAAATAAACACATATTTGAAATTCAGAAACTATGTAAAATGTACCAAAGCCATGTTTAGACTAACAAGTAAGTGTTATTTCAGTAAAGATTGGAACATTTCGCAGTGGCCAGGGCGTCGCAGCGCACACTTTAGGAACCACTGCTCTAAGGGATGCATGGTGACATCCTGTATACACATACTCTGCTGAGCATGTATGTGTGTTAGTTTTGGTTTTAACACATACGTGCACAGCCTTCGAGTGTTTAAGGAATACATAATACATAATGGTGAACTTTAGTAAATTTTACTTGTGGAAATGCATTATATCAAATCTGCTTTGGTTTACCAGAATAGAAAAAATTAACAGAAACCAAATCATTAAATTCTTTTTCATCATCGTTATCATGGTTAAAATATATCGCACATTTCAAAGTGCATATGCAGGTTATTCAATTCTCCCAGAACTAATCCACGAATCGTAAATGATAATAATATAAAGAAGGATATAAATAACTCATTATTACTAATTCTTCACCTACATCTTTTTACTAACTTCTAATTAATTATATAATACTAATGAAAATGAACTCTATTAACTAACCAATGATTAATCATATTCTTATATTAACCAAATTAATTATAATTACCGTTCTGGCTCCCAGAATGGGTTAGCATAATTTCAAATGTGTAAAATCTCACAAGCAATATTATAATACCATTTTATTATTATTATTATTGTATATAACTATTATATATTTTGATTAATCAACAAAAAAGAAAAGAGAAAAAGGCGGGGGAACCGTTTAAATTCACTGAAACTAACGTCCTGGTTTATTTAAAGGCACCAGGACAGCAAGCGAGGCTGGCCTACTTCGGGCGTTCCCCCATTCATTTATGTTGTTAGACAAAGCAGACAATTTCGAAATATGTAACATATATGTATATATTTCTACTGAAATATATTGAAATAAATATATTTGTGTTTATATGTGTGTTAGTGTTTGTGTGTGCATGCCGTCCAGCGAAAAATTCTGGATCCGCCTATGCCCTCGGCTACTTTGCCGATACTCCTATCACACAATTTCTCTCTACTTAGGCAAACAATTCACTATGATCCCAGATTAGAACTATTATTTTATATGCTTGGTCGAATATATTTTCATTTCCTCTCTCTTCAATCTTGTTTTGTCATATTTATCCTGTCTAGATTAATCCAGCGCATCTTTCCTTGATATAACAAGAACAGTCGTTTCTTTTTTAAACACCCATTAAGCCCTAAACAGCTGTGCTGTAATTCTGTTTTTACTTCCTTTGTCCTCAAGTGTTGGGGATACTTCTGTTCTAGATTACCGATAATTCTAGGGGCCAATGACGCTCGTGCATGATACAGCAAACCTTGTACGCAAACTTTGTAGACCAGCTATAGTCACAAGAAACACATGTAGTGTTAAGTAAAGACCATAAAGTAATGCAACCATGGTTATTTTCATTCTGCAGTTGTACCCTGGACAGAGTAGTTACCAACAATGCACTGGTTCCAGACATTCTGCAGAGAAACTTCATTTCACGGCTACTCCATTGCATTCGATGGAAGGCGTACATTTTTTGAAAGGTAATCATGAATGTAGATTCTGGTTTAGCTGAAGATCTTAAGTCATCAATTTATGAGGGTCAGTTAGTAGAAAACAGGCCACTTCGTATATCTAGACGTGTAGACACCGCTGCTCCACGAAACTCTGCCACTGGAAGGTGATTCCGTTGTCGCCCGGAAGATGGCAGTCACGTCCATAGACAAATAACCAAGGGATCACGTCGCAAGCGTGTGTGAAGCAATGTAAGCCTTGAGCGTAAGTGCGAACCGTGTGCAGACGTGCAGGGACTTTCCGTCCGGCATATCATGGAGGCCAGTAAGGGAGAGCAGCGAGCAGTTGTGCATTTCCTGGTGGATGAAACAAACGTCTCAACGCCTACGGGGATTACTTTAAAGTTGAGAACGTAGTTTCTTAGTTATACAAGGTGGCCTGTTTTCCACAGACTAACACCTATAATTTAGACGAGTACGTTTCTTTAAAACTGTTTAGTGTCAAATATTTTACTAAGACCTTTGCATATTGCACATTATCAAACAAAAAAAAATTGCAACGTGAATTTGAAAGTGTACTTCATATCAAACTAAAGCTTAACTTACAAGTAAATTAGGTAACAAGTGGTTTTGCAATTACTTTTTCAGATTCTTCTGGGTCTCCATCTTGGTAAGCTTCTCCTGCGCCTCCATGCATCTGGTTTATTCTTCATGGATAAACTTTCAGGCCAACCCAACCATAATCACATTCAAGCTGAGGTCAGATGAACATATTACTCCAATCTCAGCTCTACTGTATTGCCCAGAGAACATCACGTCGTCGTCCAAGCTAGCAGCATTTGTTTCGCAGTATGTACGAATAAAAATAAAGTTTCACCCAGTGGCCGATCTATAAACCGCAAAACCCTGCAGTGCGGGAGAGGGGATGAGCAAGCCTTTAGAGAGCCCTTGCCATTCCCTTTACATCCTCAAATAGATGCACGTAAAATAATGAGTACAGTAATTTGTCCAGTACCGTAGAGAAGAGACCACCTAAGTATTGTAAAGTGAAAGGTTATATCATGTAGAGATGAAATCTGTAAGTTTCTTATAAATTTCATCTGTACACGATTTTGAATGAAAAGTACAATACCAAGCTCTCCAGAGGTATACCGACTTCCGTTGCGAAGTATCTCAGTTCGCTACGACGCTTGGGGTTCCGGATTGGAATCCCGACCTGGGCATTGGTGTTCTTTGTGAGCGTTCTTGTATCAACTTTATCCTATCATCACTCATTCTCATCGTCGAGATTAGTCAAATGTGGAAGAAAACAGACGCTAAATAACACAAAAATCAAATAAAATATTTCCAGAAGTGTGAATGTGTGTGTACATCAATAGCGGCGATTGGGTGAAAAATCTAGGGGGCAAGAACAGTTTACTTTCCCTTGGCAGACAAGGTTAACATTAAGAGAGGGGCAATCTCCCCACGCCTCCCCCAATCGACGCCACTACACACACACTGAACAAACTGAATAACTGCAAAAGCTTTGACATTTCTTTTTATAAGTACGTGTATTGTATGCATAGTGGTATCCATGAGTATTACCGTGCAAATCGTCCATCACCATGTTCGTGCAATTTATTTGCCCCAATAAGAGCTTCACGTATTAAAAGAAACCGCAAAACAAGCTGTTTATAACTTCTGCACCAGCACATATAAAAATCCATCGTTTAAATGCACATATGATGAAACAAAATTAAAGTGATGAATATAGTCATGGACAATTTGCACGGTAATGCCCGTGGATCCCACTGTACGTACAATGGTCCTTTAATTATATTTTGCGGGAGAGCCCAAATTCTGTAGATCCGGCATTGGTTACATCATAGTAATCATTTCATTTTGCTGTCTACAAACTTCACTTCAAGCATTTTCCATTAATATTAGGATAATAAAAATTGATCGTGGCCGTTTTGGATTTTATTTCAATAAAAGGTTTGTTTTCAATTAACAAAATATATGTTTTATAAAGCTAGAATTCTACGAAACATATACGGACATTTTCAATATATAAATTAATAGAACCTGGGTCTGTATTAATCTGAAATAATGTGGAAAAGGAAATCAAATTATGTTTTGAATTTTTAAGTTTGAAATAAAAGCCAAAGGGTTTATCTCAAAGTTTCAAACTAATTTTGTCATAATATACGACTTGAAATATTTCCAGAAGAAAGTATTGAAACTTCTGATTGCAATGTTCTTCAAATTGTCTTTATTTTTCTATTACAGAAAGGAAAATACCTGTTTCTAATTGAAATTAATTTCCTGAACACGAATATGCACTTCATTTTCTAAGATTGGCTCTTAGTTTGAAGTTTCGGCATTATTTATGTTACCCATAAGCAATATATTGCCGCTTATTTTTAAGATAAGCATAATTCTTACATAACAATTAATCATAAGCAGTGTGGGCATACTTTGATAATATCAAGCGCGACCCCAATATGGGGACACACCCCTCTCCCGAGATATCTGCGAAGAGTTAATACTATACAAACTTTGAAATTATAGAGTGAAAACACGGACGAGAGGTGTCGTGGAAACAGCAGATTACGTTTCTATGCAAATTACCCTAGTGCTGGTGATGCTTTATGCTTCATGAGAATTTTCTGATCCGTTGAAAAGCATCACACCACTTCAAATACTGCGGGCGGCCGTCAAATATATGGATTCTGAATCCTCGACAAGAATGTTTTTTCTGTTGTATAGGAGAAAGTACCATTTCCTTACTGAAATAGATCCCTTTGTCGGTAAAAATCAACAACCGCAAAGCACTAAGTAATACCACAGATAAACATATTGTACGTACCCGAAATGAGTTTATCTGTGGTAATGCTATCAATGTTTAATTCCCACGTAATATTTTCTTAAGACTTCAGAAGATTCTCCAAGAGTAGTTCATAGTTCTCTGATCTCCTCTTCCCCAGAAACTATGACAGGCCTGTCGAAATGCATTCCATGCAGTTCACTCACCATAACCGAATATTTTTTTTAGGTTTCATAAGTTTCCTTAATGTCAACTGCATCGACAACAGAAATTGAAGGTAGAACATTGCTCTTGTCCATCATAACTGTTTTAACAGAGAACTTGGAGCAATCAATAAAAAGTATCCTGTCCTCGGTCTTATGTGATATATTCATTGATGCAAAAGGTGTTTTTAATGGCATAGAGTCGGGTTCCCTTTTGTTTCTAAAAATGAAAGATGTTCTTTGCAGGTAGTGAGTAGTACCTTTAAATCACCTGCCAGGTGATTCCATTGTTGCAGAGGTAAGGCCAAAAATTCGGCATTATTTTTGGGAAGTTCTAAGTCCATGATTAGGTCGTTTTATTCGGCCTGTGTTATCTTATGGGTTCGCTAGCAGCCAAAGGCGGTGAAATACTTCCCTGAACATGTCGCAATAGTGAATGGAGATTGCTATGTTGCCAAACAGCCAGCAGTGTTTCCACGTCGCCACACACACGAAATATAATAATATTTCTCAGACACTGCACAACTGAATACAAACTGGTCAATGTTCAAAGTATCTGAAAGATCAAAGGATGGCCTTGTATACTGGAATGTGACGGGTGAGACCCTGAACAGTGTTGCCACATATACTCGAGTTGAGATGTGTCGCTCCCATATGGTCACTTTTTGCCCCCCTTCCGTTACGCCAAAACGAGAGCCAATCTAAATTTTTTAAATGTCATTTCCACCTTCAGCATCCTCAGATTAGTAGTGGTTGCTTTATTTCTGTAGCAAAATGTGTGCAGAACAGTGTTTTCCTCCCAATGACTGGGGGTGACTTCAAGAGGAAGGACAAAAAAATATACCAAATATTCTTTTGTGAAGCTCTACAGTGTTAATTATAGTATTATGGCCTTAAAATACATTAAGGGGTAAGAGATAATCTACTGCATTTGCAACAGGCTCGTAGTCTTTATCCTAACGTGACATCATGAACATGACTTCACTCTTTCACGGCTATGCAGGCTGATGCATCATTCGGACGCCACATTATTTGCTAATTCGGTCTTCTATCATGTTTTCGTCTTATCCTTATTTATTTGGCGCAGCTATTCATTTTGCACAACTGCCGTGCAAAGTGAGCATATGATCTTGTATCTATGGAGTATGATGGATGTGCTTGTATGTTCAGCTAGGCTAGGTAGCTACTAGATCTTATCAACTTTTATTTATTTTCCCTCTTTTTTTCAAAAGAGAAATGGTCAGATGGTCACCAGTACAGTGCATGATTTTTGTTCGCACACCTATTTTGTTCCTTTGATATTTCAACTAAAATTTTCCTTAATTGAGTCGTGGCATTTTGCGATTTCCTCTTAACGTTGTCTTATATTATGTATAGGATGATGGTGTTGTTTATTCCAGTTTTTGTTGTTCTTTCTCATCAGAAAATCATTTAGCGTTTTCTTATCTAACATTTCCCTGATTTGTATATTAAAAACATATCTATTGGCATTTGCTATTATTTTTAATGTTTTGTACACTTTGCAACGATATTTTTTAAGATGATGCGCTGTGATCCCACACAACACATGTGTAAGTTAGCATTGATCTTATTTGTACATGATTGTCTTGGTTCTTCCCTATTGAACACATACTATTTATTAGCAAAGCACTATGCATCACATTACTGTTCTGCACAGATTTAAGGAAGTCTAAATAACATTTCTGTCATCTACTGTCTAAATTTTTATCTCGCTATGTTTCTTTATTTGGATGATAGCTTTTAAAATGAACTTAACTATGATTCTGTCCTCGGTTTATGTCTTGAAATTGTGTACCTTCTCTGTAGTATATCCGTCAGCAAGATAAGTGTGTTTTGAAAATCCAGGCACCACATACTAGCCTTGAACTAGCAGCCATGGCTTTTTGACAAAAAAAAAAAAAAAAAAAAAAAAAAAAAAAACAGTGGTAAAATTAGAAATGATGTTCAAGTAATCCTGTATAGTAAACCTTTTCTGTAATTCCACGATATGGCTAGTCCTCTTCTATGAGTTACAGATAAATAAGGAATATACTACATGGAAATATTAGCTTATCTTAGGCCGCGATCAAACGAGACGACTTGTCGAGGAGACCGGTCGCCGACAGCTGTTTCCTGTACGGAAAACTGCCATAAACCTGTCCCCGAGACTGACACAGACACACACTTCTCAATTTTAGTCGAGAACATGGATTGCAGTGAGGAATTGCTTCTTCTTAGGCTTCTCATGAAAAACAAAAAAAAGAACGAAGCGGAAAGAGAACAATGCATGTTCATCCTATGCTGCAAGCAAGAAACTGCAGATATGCCTGTATCACACCTTGTTTCAGGAACTGTGTGCGGATGAAAATATTTTTTGAACTACAGTGAGTCACATAATTATTCGGACACACAGTAAAGTTCTAACGTTTAAGAGCGGGAAGGGAGTGAAATCTGTGTACAGCGTTGAAGTTGATTTTCGTTTAAAAAATGTCATGTTTAGCACAAAATTGGACGATAAAAAGTTAAAAAACGAACATTAGCAACAATATAACGAAGGATGAATCCCTACAGTTGCAAAAATAGTGCCACAAAATTATTCGGACACATATTAAATGTTAACGTAAATTTGCGATACAGTGACAATTTCGATTTACGGATTGATTGATACTCTGTTCATATACGGGTTTTCGTAAATGATTGTCGGGGTTTCCTCATTGTTGTAACCGATTTGGGTGAATGACAACAAGTTACACTCAACAAGTTTTGTTCCTTATTTGTTTCATAGACCTCTGTTTCCAGATTCTGCCGCTAGGCGGCAGTTTTCCAAAATGGCGGATATTGCTAGTGAGAAGGCGTTGTGTGTCCTTGAATATCACGCAACGAGGTCCGTTACAGTTGTGCAACGACATTTTCGTGCGCGATATCGGAAAGATGTACCGTCAGACAATTCGATTAGAAGGTGGTATGCACATTTAAAAGAAAAGGATTGCATTTGCAAAGGCAAAAGCAGTGGTCGACCATCAGTGCCTGAACATGATATGGAGCGAGTTCGTGAAACCTATCTACGGAGCCCGAAGAAATCGATTCCTGCTGGATCCAAGGAACTGAACATTCCGAAGACAACATTATGGAGTGTTCTACGAAAACGGCTCAACTTGAAACCATACCGCCTAAGTCTCCATCAAAAGCTAACACGTAACGACCGTCGTGTACGGGAAACGTTCGCCAGCGATATGCAAAATCTCATGACTGACGATGACAATTTCATCGAGAATTTCGTTTCCACTGACGAGGCGACATTCCACCTTGGAAAAGTAAACACACACAATGTGCGCATATGAGGAACGGAAAATCCTCATCAGTTTGTTGAATTGGTTCGGGACTCGCCTAAAGTGAATGTTTTTTGTGCTGTGTCACAAGAAAAGGTGTACGGTCCATTCTTCTTCATTGAGAAAACGGTTACGGGATTGACATTCCTGGATATGTTGAATGAGTGCCTACTTCCTCAAGTGGAAGAAGATTCCAACACCTTCATCATGCAATTGGATGGAGCCCCACCTCATTTCCACTGTGAAGTGCGATCATTGCTCAACAGAAAATTACCACAACGTTGGATTGGGCGCGGGAGTGATGAGGATGAAAACCTTTTATCATGGCCGCCTCGTTCCCCTGACCTTTCTCCTTGCGATTTCTTTCTCTGGGGATACGTAAAAGATACCGTTTACTATCTTCCATTACACACTACCATCGAGGAACTGAAAACACGCATAACGAATTCCATCAACAGTGTGTTACACGTGATATGCTATCCCGAGTGTGGCAGGAAATGGACTATCGCTTAGATATCTGCAGGATATCGCGAGGCGAGCACATGGAACATTTGTGACTTCGTCATAAAAATTTGTTGAGTTTTCTAACATTTTGCAAAAAATTGCATGTATCTACCTTTGTTACGTAAAATACAGTGCTTGTTTGTAACCCCGACAATCATTTACGAAAACCCTAACTCTGGTTTCCTGTAGGTTTCTATAGCAATTACGATCGCGTTATGTTTAACAAAGTTGTGATATAACAACATTTTCTATGTAGAAATGGGGCGAAGAGGAAAGGAAAGTTCATTTGAACAACGTCAGTTAGTGATATAGCACCACGCTAAGGGTAAAACTTACCGTGCAATTGCCTCAGTGTTGAAAATGAAAAAAAATACAGTTCCAGATATTATTAAGCGATTTAAAGATGAAGACAGGATCGAGTCCCACGGTCATACAGGGAGACCAAGAATTTTTTCCCCCAGAGAAAATACAGTAATCGTGAGGAAAATTAAAAAAAAAACCAAAGATGAGTGCTCAAATGGTGTGTGCTGAGGTAGCTGAGGAGTGTGGAAAGCACAGTCATCCTGAAACTATACGAAGCATGCTCAAAAGGGCAAACTATCATGGCCGTGTAGCCAGGAGAAAGCCATTTGTAAGTAAGCCAAACAGGACAAAAAGACTGGTGATCGCAAAGGATTTAGGAAAGGATCAGACATGGTGGAATCGGGTAATTTTCACTGACGAGAGTAAATTCAATATTTGTGAGTCAGATGGGAGAGTAAAAGTGTGGCGTAAACCAAGTGAGGAGCTCCGAGGGAAAAATTTGCAATCAACAGTGAAGCATGGGGGTGATCACGTAATGGTTTGGGGCTGCATGTCGGCCCATGGCGTTGGTAAATTGGCTTTCATCGAACAGACAATGGACAGGTACCGTTATCTTGACATTCGGAAGTCAAATCTAAAGACTAGTGCTGAAATGATGGGCATTCTTTGTAACTTTATGTTTTATCAAGATAATGACCCGAAGCACACTTCCCTCGTAGTACAAGAATGGTTATTGTACAACTGCTCAAAAGTGCTCCATCCTCCACCGCAGTCTCCAGACTTGAACGTCATTGAGCACCTCTGGTGTATGTTGGAAAAAGAAGTGAGGAAACACCTAAAACCTCGAAGGCAGACCTCAAGGAGAGACTTCAACATGAATGGGCCAACATATCGCCAGTATTCACCAGAAAATTGGTAGAAAGTATGCCAAATCGTTTATCCGAGGTGTTAAAAATGAAAGGGATGCCTACCAGATACTGACATTTCTGTTCGTTGCTTTTCAAGCGTGTTTTCCTGTTTCTCCTTCCATGTGTCCGAATAATTTTGTTTAACCCACAAAAAATGTTTGTTTTGTTTAATGAAAATATTTTACTAATATATTATATTAAACATAATTGAAGATAATTAACAGTGTGCTGATATTGTGTTTTGTTTGTTAAATAAATATTAAACATTTATCATCGTATTATATCACGACTACGTCAGTAAATATTCAGAAATTTTATCTGTCCGAAGAATTATGTGACTCACCGTATTTTCGTATGTCGAAGCCATCGTTTGAAGATCTTCTGAGCCTTATGAGAGCAAACATTAGAGGAACGAACACAGTGATGAGAGAAAGCATTACTCCAGAAGAGAAGCTAGCTGTTACTTTGAGGTAAATCATTAAAGCAGTAATTTCATTTAAGCGCATTACAGCAGAATAATGATCTAATGCTGGCAATATATGTATACATGAGCGCCCATGAAGGGGGCAGGGGAAAATCTGGCCCCTAGCATTTGAAACATGCTTTAATTTATATTTCAGTGGCGAAAAACGTTTTGTGACTTTTGCTCCCTTATTTAGAAAAATGAGTTATTGTAGTTATATATAACTAGTGAACAACCTTTTTTCTTCTGTAATCACTATTTTTTTTAGAATTATAGTCCCCTTTTCCTTCAGTCCCCTCTACCCTGGAAATCACTGGATGATATAAAAAATTCGTTTAGCGCCTTCTGAGTTAAATATATTGCAACACTATAATCTACATGTATGGTTGGTTTCCTTTTAACTTGAAAATATGTAAGTACACAGGTTACATTTGATAACTGACATTATGTCATAAATATAAGGACATAACAAATGGCGACGAGGATTTAAGAAGACAAATAATTACTACTGTAAGTAGAATTATAGTACTTAAGTCCAAGTGAGCCAGTATGGAAAAACACATAAGTTTTATACCTGCATTTGAGGCTTTTGACCCAAGACAGGATATGAATTCGTATATTAAAATATTCAAGGCTTTTATTGTGGCTAACGATATACAAGAAAGGAAACGAATGTTTACTCTTATTTCTGTAATCGGTAGTTTACCATATCAAGAGCTGGAACACAGATTAAGTCCAAAGAATCCACAAGATTGCACCTTGGAGGAACTCTGTGCTACATTGAGAAAATATATGCACCACAAATTAATAAATAGATTCAACGATTTGCTTTTATGCAAATAAAGCAAGAGCAAAGTGAGAGAGCTACATCGAACATAAATCGTTTAAAAGTAGCTGGAATAACTTGTGAGTTTACAACAGACGAATTAGACAGGCGTCTTAGAGAGAAACTCGTGTTCGGACTACCCGACAGTATACTAAAAGATAGATTACTGTCAAACATGCCCAGAACATTCGAAAAGGTTTCTGATGTACTACTTGAACATGAAATAATACGTACAAATAAAGTAAACCAAAATATTTTTTGGTAGGTGCAAGTAAACAGGTACAATGCTCACGTAGATTCAGTACAAACAATTCGTTTGGTAAAACTCATTTTTCAAAGAATCAACAATATACAAGTGAATCAAGATTCGGAACAAATAATGCATACAGAGGCATAACACAATCTAAATCCCATACTGCATTTAGCCAAATATTTGTATCACGGTAAAATCAAGCAAGTGATATAAAATTTATGAAAGGTTAGGTTGTACATTAAAAGATAACTGTCCTGCATTCAATGCTATTTGTAGTTTCTGTAAGAAGAAAGGACATTTCTCGACTGCATATTTCGAAAGAAATAAACAAAGGAACTGACCTACAGTCAATTTATCTACTATGAATAAGGGAAATTGTGAAATGAGAAACAGTAATTTAGATACTAATAGTAATGGTTATGGAGAATGCAACGCTCAAAATAGCTCATTATCTGTGAAAGAAGATAGTACATATACTTTCTTAACTACAAACACGAAACAAATGTACAATAAGGAAGCAAAGGAATCTATTTCTAATTTGCGACATGAACCTGATCAAATTTCATTGCGAAATGAACGTTTATCTTTGTACATTAATTTTACAATACATGACCAATCGTTAGAAACTATTGTTGATTCTGGTAGTTTTGCTAATTTCATTTCTAAAGATTTGTTAACTAATCTTATAGACAACTTCACACTGAGCCTGTTATTAAATTCATATACGTCGATATCAGGTGAAAGATTGTGTTTATTAGGCCAATTGAGCTTACAACTTTACTATCATAGCAAAATGTACATGATGCCTTTTGTTGTTGGCGATAAGATCAAAACAAATATATTAATTGGTAGAGCTGGAATGAACATATTATTTGGTGATTGGCGCAGCAGACTTCTAAATCAGTTTCCTGAAACTGATAACATTCAAAAGGAAGGTTCTACACATGCTTGCTTAGGTCTAGAATCAAAAGATTCGCTACCAGATGCTTGTTAGAAAATTCAGCTTTCAGGCATAATGGATACTCCAAAGATACATCAGCAAAGTATTGATGATATAGGTGAATGTTCACGAACATCAAATGTGAAAGGCCAAAATAGCCAAGCCATGATTCTAAACAAACATAAAGCCGTTGTAGATAATTCAAGTAATTTAGAACAAATGAATATTGAAGACTGTCGTTCACAATTGCTGCCATCTTTTGCAGAAGTTTTTAATGAGGATATTAGTATACCCATTAAAGATTTCAAGGTATCAATACCTTTACTGAAGAATGCCAGGTCTGTGTTCAGGAAAGCGTAGAGAATAGCATATTCATTACAAGTCAAATAAAACAAGAAATATATATGTGTAAGCAGAATTTTATAGCTGCTATAGAACATTCCGAATGGACAAGTCCTATTGTGCCAGTTAAGAAATCAAATAATTCTATACGTATCTGTGTAGATTACTCGAAAGCGGTCAATTTTCAAACCGATGATTTAGTGTATCCTCTACCAGATTTTCCTGATTTTTACAAAAAATTTAAAATAGTTTAGTACTACAGCAGGCTTGATTTACGTTCTGCATTTTTACAAGTAAGTTTGCATCTAGACTCACAAAACATATTGTGTTAAAATTATGATTCTCACTTGGAGAGAATGCAACGTTTACCATTTGGTGCAAATGTTTCGCCTCAGCTTTTCCAACATGTAACTTATTCAATTTTAACAGGATTGGAAATAGTTGCAGCATTTATTGATGATGTTATCATTTCTGGAGATAGTCTAAAAGAATGTTTTCTAAGAACAAAACAAGTCAAATGAAGTAAATCTGAATTCCTAGTGCAAGAAGTGACTTACTTAGGAGGATGTTTTACGGCAAATGGAATTACACCAAGTGAAAAGCATGTGAGTGCTATTCTAGGAAGTCCAGGGCCAAAGGATAAGGTTCAACATCAAAGTTTTTTAGGGATGATTGCATTTCAAAGCCGTTTTCTACACAACTTGTCATCTACAATACCACACGTTTATCGACTTCTGAAGAAAGGCGAAAAATGTTTGTGGACTAATCAATGTGTATCGGAATTTAAGGCTGTTAAAGATAAGATTGTTCAGACACCTGCTACAATTCCTTCCGATCCTTCAAAATAAATAATCCTACTAGGGTGAATCAAATATAAACGGTAATTTATTTTTCATAATTTATTGAAACAAAATACAAAACAAAGTAATTACTTTTCTACGTAGCTCCCTTGAACTGAAATGCACTTTTGCCAGCGGATAGGGAGTTTGGCAATCCCTTTGTCCCAGAAATTTCACCGTCGTGTGTACAGCCAGTTGCACACGAACTCTTCCACTTCTGCGTCATCCTGAAAACGCTTACCTCCGACTGCTTCTTTCAGGGCTCCAAACAAGTGATAATCACAAGGGGATAAGTATGGACTGTATGGAGGATGTTCAAGTGGTGTCCAATGAATTTCGTCCAGTTTGTCACGTGTTGCACCAGCTGTGTGAGGTCTGGCATTGTCATGAAGCAGCAGAACACTTCTGATGGGTGTACCATGTCCTTTGGTCCGATAAGCAGCCTTAACACTTTCCAGGAGTTGACAATAGTAAGCAGCATTTACTGTTCTTCTTTCATGAAGATAATCAATAAAAATGACACCTCTGAAATCCCAAAAAAACTGTGTCAAGAATGTACCGAGCTGATTCGTGGCTTTTGGCCTTGACTGGCCCAGCCTCTTCTTTTTCCCGCCACTCCTTGCTGGCCTGTTTTGGCTTTGTGTAGTGGTGGACCCAAGTTTCATCACAGGTGACAAGACGGTTCAAAAATTCATCCCCTTCTCTCACATAACGAACCAGGAGCCTTTGAGAGATTTCCAGTCGAACCTTTCTCTGCTCCTCAGTGAGGAGGCGTGGGACCCACCTCGAAGCGATTTTTTTTGTAGCCCAAGTTCTCATGAATGATCGTGTGAGCACTACCATATCTTATGCCCACTGCAGATTAAATTTCAGTGACTGCCAAGCGACGGTCACTTTCAATCAAGTCCTGAACAGCCTGAATGTTTTCTTGAGTGATGCTTTTCCTTGGCCGCCTTTGATGTCTTTCATTTTCCACAGTTTCCAGTCCTCCCAAAAACATGTTGTGCCATTCATACACACGGGTCTTTGAAAGGGTGGACTCACCAAACTGTTGCTCGAAGTCTGGTCAAAATTTCATTTGGTTTTACCCCTTCGTTTGTAAGAAATTTGATAATGATGTGTTGCGCACTGGACGGGTGTACCTCATGCTCACTCATGTGCTACTGACTGATGTTAAAAGTTGACAAGGACTACAGGGAAGGAGCAGACTCCAGATACACCCACTATCATCACCTCAAGGCCACAGGACTCCACCACACTTCCCTGCAAGTAAGAAATAAATTCCCGTTTATATTTGATTCACCCACGTAGAAACGAATTGGGTACAAGATAGATGGCAAACATCGAACAATGGCGTGTTTTTAGCTACACTTTCACCTGCTCAGAAGAATTACTGTCAGGGAGAAAGAGAGGCATTAGCCATTGTTTCGGCAGTTAAGAATTTTTACTTATATCTGGCAGGTCAAAAATTTACAATATACACTGATTCAACGACTGCCAAATCATTCCTTGATTCGAATACACCAGTGCCAATGCAACACAATGCACGTTGGCAGAGGTGGAAAATATTCATGGCATCTCTGAATTATGAAATAGTGTATTCTAAGAAAGTTCCAATAGCAGACGCTTCGTCAAGATTACCACTACTTGAAGAATTGCAATCAGATTTTGTTTTGACAGCGTATGCAGATCTAGAACAAAAGTTACAACCGTTACGAATATCAGAGATAAAGGAACATACAACACAAGATGAATTATTGTCTAAAATAATAATTTACGTTAAGAATGGTTGGCCAAGAAGATTTGATTCACAACTGAATGAGGAAGCAGTAGCTTTATGGAAGAAAGTCTGGATCTGTCAACAGAAGATGGATTGTTGATATGGGGAAATAGAATTGTATTGCCAGAGACACTGCGATGCAAGTTTCTGACTCAAATTCATGGCCTGCACAGTGGCGTAGTGAGATTAAAACAGATTTGGAGAGAGTTAGTTTGGTGGCCTAAAATAACTTCTGACATTGAAAAGTTTTTCGAAGTTTGTGATGCTTGTCAGACGAATGCAACAGCTCCAGCAAAAAGGCAATTTATATCATGGACACCGACATCACAACCCATGGAACGCGTACATGTCGATCACTTTTATTTCAAAGGTGAAATTCCTGTTGTGTGTTGATGCTCACACAAAATTTTTGAATGTTTGGCAATGTTCTAATTTGACGGATCAGGAAGCAATTAGACATTTAAAAAGCCAATTTTACATACTTGGTTCTCCAAAAGAGTTAGTCTCAGATAATGGACAACCCTTTGCAAGTGAATAATTTAATATGTTCTGTCAAAGGTTGGGCATTGAGTTAAACCACTCATGTTCATATAAACCTTCGGGGAACGGTTTAGCTGAGAGAACGGTTAATAAAGTGAAAAGGTATTTAACCCTCATAGGAGATATTCCAAAGAGGGATGTTAGAAAATTAAATTCTGAAGTAGAATCACTGCTGCGTACAGTAATCCACTGGCATAACAATACTCCATTGCCATCAACTGGAACATCTCCAAGTTCATCAATGTTTTCTCACGACACTGCAAGTAATATAATCATTAAAGATGAGAGTAAAAATGTCCATTATGAATGTGAGAAATTCTCAATTGCAAGTAAAGTATATTATTACTGTCCTGAAAGAAACATTTATCAGAAAGAAGAGATTATTGAAAGATGCTGTTTTGCTGTGTATAAAGTGAGAGATGTAGAAAGTGGTACATACAGAAATGTACATTATTCATTTTTAAAAATACTTCATAAAACTGGAGAAGATTTAAAGCAGTCAGAAAGACTTCAGGAATATGACGATAGTGCATATCATGCATATTTATATTCTCCAATTAAAAATTAAATGCATCGACAGAAACTAAGCGACACTAAAGAACACAATGCTCACAGTTCGTCTCCGAAGCAAGAAAGTAGCTCTCATTCGAAGAAAGCGAGCAGTATTGGTCCAGGAACCAGTTCGACATAACAGTAGCTGATGAAGGATTTGGACTTTCAAAAAACGTCATGCGGCCATATTCTGGCAATTTTTTGAATGTATAGAAATGTGTTTTCAATTATAGACTCTCAAGAGCACGTACGTATGTATATTGAATGCTCTTTTGGAATCCTTGTAAACAAATGGCCAACTTTCCATAGACCACTGAACTTGGCTGTAACATTGGCAGAGGATATGCTGAAAGTGTGTTGTGTTTTACATAATTTTGTGCGAGAGAGAGATGGTTTTAAATAGACGATACTCTCAGGTTTGATGAATTGTTGGCAATGGAGCCCGTTTCCTTACCACCATCAAGTATGGCCAGCAATTTAAGAGACACGTTTGCCACCTACTTTGTAAGTGACGAAGGTGCAGTTCCTTGGCAAATAAATCGTATTTAGAAACAGAAGTATTGAAGGTGCAAGTGGTGTTTAAATAAGACCTGTGTATTTAGGCTACATGGATAACGTTATATTTATTTTCCACGTTTTTCATTTGTTTATGAATAAAATTACTTAAGGTATGAGAATCTTTAATTCGATTCATATTTTCTTCAACAGTACAGTGTCTTCGAAGATAGTGGATTTTTTATATCGGGGGGGGACTTTTAAGGGGGGAAGTGATGAGGTAACAGTCACTCTCACAGTAAATTTCTGGGTACGGGTCTGACTGTAAATATTAATAAAACAAGCGTTACAATTAAATATATATTTGACACCTTGATACCACCCCGTTCCAGGCATTACTACGTTCTATCTTACTGGAATAATTATCAGATCTGCAGTTCCAAATTGCGGGTATTTCCTCCACTTCACATATAAGGTCTTCCGTGTTTACTTTTGAATCCACTAGCTTCTCCATTTTTCACCGAAGCTTGCAAAAAGCGCAAGAACCACAGCAACTACCACCTCTTTCGTAATTCACTGAGCAGAGAACTTGCGAAACTGCAGTAGCCACGTGTGAGTTCGCTCATTTACAACAATACCCCGGTCGAAGTTCAGCGACTGCCAGACTCCGCGACCGGTTGCGCTAGTCGGCGACTGAAGAAATTGTCTCTTGCAGCAGTCGCCACTTACGAACGTTCCCATTTAAAAAGCTTTGCTGCGAAGAAGTACGTAGACCGGTCTAAGCGATAAGTGACCTGGTGTGAACACAGCCTTACTTGTAAGTAATTTCCCAGCATTGCTAAAATATATAAATAATTTTCAATCTTCTTTGGTCGTTGATAAAAGTTCAGATAAAAGTTCTGAATTTTGGATAAATAAATCATGAAAAATAATTTGTTTCTTTCAAAAGATTCTAAAATTCTAATTGCAGAGTCTAATTATTATAATTTGAGCTTATACATCCTAAATGAAAAATGAATAAAAGTGACCAAATTTAAATTACAGCTATTTCCCAGGGGACAATGGTACTCGAAGAGATTACCTGGAGGAGTATGTCTACAGGATTGCCAATGCAAACAAAAGCAACATAGGGGACCTAGTGAAGTTCCAAGGAGATAAGTCATTGGATGTACTGAATATGAGCGAGATACGGAGACAAGTGAAAGTCGGCAATTCTGTTGTTAACCGTGCGGGAAAGGTAAATGTATATACATATATTAATAACATATCGTGTAGGACTAGAGTAATTTGATCATGTAAAAAAATCAGAATGTGTTAATGTATATCCCCAATCAAATATCTATGTTCTTGTCTACAATAGCTTTAATAAACCTAAATATAGCAATATGGTTTCAAAGTTCAAATGTGCAAAACAATGTAATTTTAACAACTTATAACATGATGAGGAAATTTATGATATAACATATAATTCATTCCTCAGTTTGCAACATTGATACTGACCTAAATTTGTGTTAGTTCTAAACGTATAGTATAGCTAGTTACAACACAATGATTCGTTTACCAACCTGAATTGTCAATACAATTGCCTGAAAAGATTACGTGTATTTATTCTTACCGTTTTTAAATATGTATGTATATCTGTGAAGCATCAGCTCTGTGCTGTTATTAGATCTCTAGCAGCATTCCAGTGGTGGTATTTGCAAATACTCGTATTACCCGAAATGAAACTATTTAAAAAATTTAAGACACTTGGCGGAGTTTTCTCATTATTTGCCTTACATTTCCGTGCTATATCTTAAAAACTTCGGAAGGTATAGGGGAGAGTTGTACATTACCGGACAGCCAACAGTACCGGACAGTAACTGTATCCCCGCTAGATAGCATACACGTGCAGCAATGAAAATGCAAGACATGCTTGTGTGGCGCTGGAGTTATTGAAATCACAGAGTACGTCACAACTGGTCATTGTGTTGCGGATTCTGCACGTTGTTAGAAGATAATTTGCAACAGAAAAATCTATCCTGAATGGCGAGTTTCATGAATCGTAATAGGCATTTAGTAATTTATGATTATGTAAGACCGAACACCATTGATAACCGTTTTTATCGTGTTATTGTGCGTCGTCTGTGAACGAATTTCGTAACACCTGTATGTGACACAGTACCGGACGGTAGGTCTGCTCCCAGTACCGGACAGAAGAAAGTAAGTACCATTCGTCTTGCAATTGCGTAGCTGGACGTTTCTCTTCTTTCAGTTGGAATATCACATAATGCATGAACAAAGAAAGGAATGTGGACTAAGGAAGACATTACAAATACACTAGAGAAAGTGAGGACAAATGTATTGTCTATTAGGAACGCTGTTAATGAGATTGATCCCGAAAAGTACACTGGTAGACAGACTAAAAGAGTTAGGTGTTCCACACGCTACATGCACTATGCCAAACCTTATCTAGCTAGAGATGGAAACTGGCCTGCCCCCTCCTCCTAGTTTTCTCACCTTGCCTCTCCAGTTTTGGAACCCGATCGCCGATACACTACGGACGCTACAGTTAGATAATGGTGGAGACGTAGCTAGTACAAATCAAACTACATGCATCGCTTGCCCAGAGACTTTTCATGAGAAATGGGTTCAGTGTCTTAAGTCTGACGGGTGGGCCCATGTTGACTGTGCTGTTACTGAACATATTCCGCGTTCGATTAATCAAACTAATAATGAATGCAGATGGTAGGTGTGAAGTGTGCATAATATCTGATTCGATATTCAATTGTTTGTAAAGTTGTTATTAACAAAATGGGAGTTCAGCCATCTTAGAAATGGTTATTGTAAGTTTAGTATTAAATCGTTATTTTGTATCCTCGTTTCTATCTTTATACTGTGAAGTACCTTCGTGTGCGAATCAATTAACCTCTGCGTATGAATACACGACAGAGATCTATACATGGCGACGAAACTGAACTTTCATTACATTTGGACAAACTATACTCAATCGATCTTATTATTACTTTCTCCATTTACTTCCATAGTAATCATTCCAACCCTTAATTCATTTACATCTAACACCTCACTGTCCATATCATCCGAAGAAACAGGTTCAACGGCCTGTACAGCGTTAGCCTTGTACTTGCTATAAGGTTTAGTACTATTAGTTTCTTTATTGCGCTGTAACTTGAAACACTGGGAAACATCGTGACCGAATTTCTTACAGTATCTGCAATGCTTGAAATATTGTTGCTTTCTTTCCCGTTCATTTTTACTTCCCTCATTATCCGATTGATTTTGTCTGAACCTAAGATTGGATCCACTTGACACAGTATTTTGGAATTTCCAGTTATCCTGTTTTGGATTAGAATTGGCACCGGAGTTCAAACGCGTATCGCCCTTGCACTTATTTACCTTTGCGCGGTTAGTGTTCACAAATTTTACATTGGACTGGACGTAATACTCTTTCATATCTGCTTCTAATTTTTCCATCTGCTTAGCTACCTCAAAAGCTTTGTGAAATTCCATTACATTGTCACTAATGAGTTTCTTACGAATAGTGTTAGATCTGATTCCGCTAATTAGTGAATCAAATAAAGCAATGGAAAGAAACTCACCATAACCACACTGCTCTCCGATCTTTCGTAATCTCCTTACAAAATCTTCTATTTGTTCGTCTTCTTCTTGTACACATTTTCTAAGCTTTAACCTTTGCACAATATAGTTGCTTGATGGACTATAATAAGATTTTAATCTTTGTGCAATTTCCTGCTAGGATTTATCATGAGGCAATGTAGGTGCAAATAATTCACGCAGAACTTCATATGGCTTGTTTCCAATGACAGATATTAATATAGGAACTTTCTTGTCCTCTGGAATAGCTTGTGTTTGACAATAATTATCAAAGCGCTCCAAATACGCTACTATCGATCCATCTTGGGGATCATATTTATCGAAACCAGCTACTAAAACATTTTGTGACAGTCAACTGCATGGTTTGCAATATCTGGAAGCTGGCTGTGTTTTACGATGTGCTAGCAATATGACTTTACCGTTAGTAGGAAAGGTTGCTGTAAGAGTTTGTTATGAACATGTAGATAAAACACTAGACTTATATGTAGTCGCATGTGATTTAAAATATCCACTCATGGGAAGAGAATGGATTAAGCATTTATTGCCTGATTGTCACATAAATCTATCTCAACTTAGACCATCGTTGGAAGTGTATGAAGACAAGACTCGTGTTTCGTCTATGTTAACATCTGACTTGTTGAAATTTGTTCAAGGGCAAACTTTGGTTAAGTCGCAGGATACGTCAAATGCTTCGTCTGTGTTAACAGCTGACAAGTTGAAAATTGTGCATGGGCAAGCCTTGATTAAATCACAGATGGTTAAGTGTAAAAATCTGATTGCATCTTGTGATGTGCAAGGATTAATAAAATTTATTAGGCACGAATATAAAGGGTTATTCGATAATGATTTGTCGCAGCCAATTAAACATTTTACCGACACGATTCCAATGAAACAAGGCATTACACCAATTTTTAAGAAATTTTATAAGGTTCCGCATGGTTTACGTGACAAAGTTAAGTCTGAATTAGACAAATTGATTGAGCAATACATTCTAGAAAAGATTGACTCAAGTGATTGGGCGAGTCCTATGGTCGTTGTGTGTAAGAATGATGGTAATTTGAGGCTTTGCTGCGATTTCAAGAACACTGTGAATAAATATGTTGAAAACGTAACTTATCCATTGCCCAGGATAGACGAAGTGTTTCCAAAAGTTAATGGATGTGATGTATTTGTTACCTTGGATCTCAGAAGTGCTTACCTTCAAATAAAACTTGATGATCAAGCCAAACAGTTACTAGTAATGAATACGCCATGGGGATTGGTACAACATACTAGATTGCCATTTGGTGTACGGACCGCATCACAAATATTTCAAAGAACTATTGAAGGCATACTACAGGGATTAAATTTTGTCATTCCATACCAAGATGATTTACTTATTGTTAGCAAGGGTTTAGAACAAGCAGTATCCAGAACACTTGAAGTTTTAAACCGTTTGAATGAGTACAATGTTAAGGTTAATTGGAGCAAGTGTTCATTCTTCAAAAACAAAATTGATTATTTAGGATATACTTTAAGTAAAGAAGGAATACATTCTTCTGAAAAGAAGCTGCATGCATTGATACAATGTCCAAAGCCTTGCAACACCAAGCAATTAAAGGCTTTCCTTGGAGGTATTAATTTTTACAGAAGGTGTGTGCCTAGTCTGTCAGTTATCTTGTCGGATCTTTACAATTTATTGAAGAAAAATGTGCGATGGCAATGGACAAATGATTGTCAGCGGCAATTTGAGGCAGCTAAACTGGCTTTACAAAATTCCAAGGTCCTTGTTCCATACGACCAGAATAAAGAAGTAATTATACAGTGTGACGCATCTCAAAATGGATTAGGTTCGCAATTATGCCATAAAGTACAAGAGGAATTGCGTACGATTGAATGTATATCATGTACGTTAAATAAGCATGAGGTTAAGTATCCTATGCATGAAAAGGAAGCTTTATGTATCGTATATGCAGTGAGGAAATTCCAAAAATACGTACAAGGTAGATCGTTTGAAATATGGACAGATTCAATGCCAGCTAAGCAATTGTTAGCTATGGAAAAACCAATTCCTATTATGGCGTCGCCACGCATTCAAAGGTGGTGTTTATTTTTGGCTTCTTTCACATATAAACTAATATGTACTAAAAAGGTTGAACTTGCAGACATGTTATCAAGGTTGCCACTTCCTGACGTACATGATAGTAGTTATTCACCTCCGTTGAGGTCGATAAATCAATTGATTGGAAAAGATCGATCAAAGATCAATTGTTGACCAAGCAGTGTGGGCAAGCAAGGGTGGGGTTTTTGAGTGATGACGTCATAAATGGGTGGGGTTTATTTTGTTAGGAGGGATTTGATTGGTGTGACGTCATTGAATGGGTTGTGATTAATTTGTGAGGAGTGTTTTGATTGGTTGTTGGGGGAGGAGGAAAAGTCGGTTGGGGAATTTGATAAGACTGTTTCCTGTTGTTAATGATGAGGTGACGGTTTTCTGGGAATGTTGATATGGGTTGGGGTTTCCTGTTGTTAATGAGGAAGTGAACCATGATATGGGTTTCCGTTTCGGTTGGGGGCGTAAATGACTGTTGAAGTTGATAAGAGTGGACTGTTGAGAAGATAAAGGAGTTGGAAAGGAAATGTGTTGGGATGTTGAAGTGATATGGAGAGATTGTGGAACAAGTGTTGGGACATGTCGGATGTTTCTTGGAATGGGCGTGTAGAAGTTTGTGGGAACGTTGATAAGGTATGACTGTGTGCAGGATACGTTAGTAGGCGGCGGAATGGAGAGCGGGCAAAAAGGAAAAGAGCGGATGTGTCTAATTGTTTTTTTAGGGGCGTTGGTTATCAGTTTAGTTGAGATAAATGCTATTTGTGTAGGAACATGTGCTGATTGCGGTTGGGACTGTAAATGCAAAGATAGAGAAAATGTGATACTGTTTTTGCTGGATGGAGAACGGAAGGAAAGAAAAGAAAAAAATACGTTTCTCCGAAGAGGTGGATGTGTATGCGATACCGGGGGAGGAGGATCGACGAGGTACGTGGACACTCGACGCTCTGCGCGAGAGGATGCGCAAGGAACTTCAGGGAGAAGTTATCAGCGAGGAAGAGGAGGGGTAGGTAGGTATATAAAAAGTTCCGTTGTGTTTGAATTTCACTATTCACCAGACATCTTCAGCTGTGTACATCATTGGAGATAGTTGTTACCGGAGGAAGCGATAGAACCGCTATTCGAAGGTAAGTATGATGGGTTTGGTGTCCTGGGTGTTGACGTTTGTCGGTGGGGTGATTGGAAAATTATCCCCAGCTGAACCAGTTTCGGATTGTAGTAGTGACGTACCTGCTCCTGAAAGTTTACCGGAATCATCGATACGTCCAGGTGGGAGTACGGAAGAGAAATGGTATGAGGGTAGTTGTATTAGCGAAGCAGAATTTCGACGTAGTTGGGAGGAAAAAAATGCCGCCCATCATGTATACGAGAAACTAAAACGCTGTAGAGGAAAACGTATCGATGATGACGGTAAACATTCAAGGAGGAGGGAACAGAATATTCTGAAGAATGTTGTGTCTAACCCCTTATATGGCTATACGGAGTACTCTCCATGTAAAACAACGTGTCTGGCATACCCTGCTACGATTTCTGGTCTAGGGAAAGTGGAGTCGTCGGTCAAACCCAAATTGTCTGGTGGGAAGAATTGTGAGTTGCTGATTATAGATGCACCTGTAAGATTCCGAGAATCTCTTCTGGTCACATATTACAGCAGGAATGTATCGCGTGAAAGATCTTTGGAATTGGACAATGAAGGATTTGCGATCAGTATGTTCTATTCCCGACATCGTACGCACGGATTATGCGAGACACATTTTTTTACAGAAAGAGCTCCCGTGTACAGCCACTTACCGTACTGTGTGTGGTCGGCGAAGGTAGCAGATGATATAGCTGCACACGGGTACCAGGCAGGGCCGTTCATTGTAGTTACGGGGGTTACCTCAACTAACTGTATATGCCAGGAAACAGAGACGGAGTTAAATTCCGAGCATATAAATGTAGATTATCTGCATGTTCCTCCTCAATGTGTTGCCACAAAATATCTGATGGGAGCCGGCGAGAACTTGAGACATTCTGTTTCAGGCATCGAGATGGTTCGCTATGAGAATTTGGAGGAGTTAGTTAGTGAGGAAATCCCACGTGTCTACCGAGTAGGGTGCCACAAGTCCTACATGATAGTTGATTACTGTGACGTTTCAACGTTAATGCAGATGTTTCGAAAAAGTTACCGAGACTCTGTATTAACGTTGAACGAGATTTTCAAATGGTTCCACACCGGTATAATGTTAAACAACTCGATGGGCACGGTAATGGGTGTGAACGGCCATGTTTTGGATTCTGCGGAATTACAGGAGTACGGTAACGATACGACAATAAGTGGACTAAAAAGAATATTCATTTTTCTTTCCAGCATATACAAAGTGGAGGAACAGTTTTCCGGAAGTAGAACCCCACCGACACGGCGGTACCCAGATATCATAGAAGAGACGGACACCTCAGAAATTGACGAAGAGTGAACGGTGAGAAAGCATATTGTTTTTGTTCTGTATTCCGGAGTAGGGTATAATTTCCGAAACTGAGGGTAAAATGAAAAGATCGATATTTAAAAATAGTAATAAACGTGTACATATATATTTAAAATGAGCTATGAATACAAAGTTAGAAGCGATAGAATATAAAAAACAGAAAACTCACAGGAGATTCGGTACTTATACCTGTTGAGCTTCTTCTTCTTCTTCTCCGGAAAGTATCTCCACGATCTCCGGTTGGGGGTTATTTCCACCCGAAGATAGTGAAGTAGTAGAGTTACCAGCATTCGGTATCAGGGGGGAGGACAGGCGTGCGAAAAATAGAGCAGAACTCGGAGGGGGAATTTGTGGAAGAGCTGCAGGTTCGAGAGGCACGGGTTCTGTAGCAAGAGTGTGAGTAGTAGAGGTAGAAGGTTTTGAACGGTCGAAAGGTGACGGAGACGTAGGCATTCGGGACAGAGGGGGTGGGGGGTTTACTGTTGTGGAAGATGAAGAAGTTTGTTTTCGTCTTAAACTCTTCCCTGATTCTAGATGCTGGTAACGTCTTACATGTCTTTTTCGGAGAGTATCGAACCTGTAAATAGATAGAAATATTTTGTGAGAAAATGCATATAAATATATAGAACGAATTAGTAATGATTAAAATGTTTAAATTTAGAAGAACGTTAGTAAGTATAGGACAGTATGTTTCTATGTGTGAATCGGGAATTATCAGATACTTTAATCGAAAAATTGTAAATATGCGTGTATAAGAAATTATAATTTGAGAATTCCAGAAAAAATGTATTCCAATATAATAGACGTGTCAAAATATTGTATTATAAAATATGGTATTTACCCTTTTTTGGTGGGTACGGCACTCGTCCAGAATCTCGTTCTGCATATCGTGAGTACCGAATCTCCGGTCCAGCTCCTCTTCCATCTGGTCCAACTGTCCCCTCATGGCGTCTATTTTTTGCTTGAAGAATTTTCTGTTTTGCTGATTTATCCTGTGATATTTCGCCAATATATTCCTTATTTTTCTGAGAAACGTCTCTTCCGTACCCGTCATCACACCGAATATCTGCATTAATATGAACTGTGTCTGCATCATGTTGCCCATGGTGAAAAACTTTTGCTGAAAACAAAAAAACATATGTCTTACTTTTTGTTTTTTATTTCCAGATGGCATCCCTACCGTTCGAATTTGACCTCCTACACGCGAATGTGAAAAATGAAGCTGAAAGTGGAGGTGAGAGAAGGAATCTATGGAGCAAGATCCATGCGAAGCAGGCTGAGAAGCAGTTTGCGTGCTTTGTAGATTTTTGCGAGGAGAATGGTTTAGCTGGAGAGTTGTTGGAAAATCTGGAAGAGGTGTGCAAGGATATGGAGGTTAGGCTCGACAACCTCGTCAAGCTGTTCACGTACATATCCGACAAGAAACAAACAAGTCCGGTGTTCGAGGGGTTTATTGAAAATATAAGAAAAGCTACCTATGTACCATCCCACTTCAGCATGAAAGTGTGTTTTGAACTGATGGAAGTTTTCAAAGGTGTGCGGAAGCAGAGAGGTATAGATAAAATGCGGGGTACAGAAGGTGAAATGGAGAAGAGGATGCTAGAGATTTTGAAGAAACGAAAATTGGATAACTAAAAACTAACAATGCTAACACACTAATCATCTTATTCAATTTTCGTTATTTCAAAATATGTAATGTATATAACTTGACATGTGTGCAGAGTAACACTGTTTTTCTGATCCATATATGTATTTTGAATAAATGGAAATAATAAACATATATTGAATATATATAAAAAATGATTATGTTAATTATTTACTTGGAATACTTACAAAGTTCTCTCTCTCCATATTCTTGATGGCTTCTATAAGATGTCAGAACAAACACTGTCAGTGTATTCGACAAGTTTCATTTTCCATTCGCAATATCAAAAGGAAATGGGTGGATGTTGATATCTCTGTAAGGAAATGGGTGGATGTTGATATCTCTGTACGGAAGTGGGTGGATAGCGGTATCATATTCTGCTAACGAGAATGACAAACCATTCGCACTATGTCACAGAACCCGCTAACACACATAACTCATGGTTAAAGTGTAAAACCGTATACCTTTGTAACCGTAAGTTAATGACCGCTAATAACAGAATATATATATATTTGTAACCGTAAGTTAATGACCGCTAATAACAGTATATATATATATCACATAACACACACACACATGTCAGAGTATATATATATATATTACGTATACATATACACCTTGACCTTGACCTTGACCTTGACCTTGGCCTTGAAATCACCTTGACCTTGAGATGACCTTGACCTTGAGATGACCTTGACCTTGACCTTGACCTTGAGATGACCTTGGCCTTGACCTTGACCTTTGTGCGAAAACTTAAAATCGCTATATCTCGACTCCTAATTGAGCTAGGAGGATGATTGATAGCTTGTTGGACTCGGAGTGAAGTCCTCTTTCCGGTGAACCAGGTTTCATTGTTCTAGGACCAGCCGTTTTCTACTTTCTTTATTTTCAATCGTAGACCCCCTTCCGACCACTCTACTGAAAGGTCTCGACGTGCAGATTACGAATATATAATCAGATTCGCTCTACGTCGATTAGGGGAGGAGCTATTTCCTTATCTACGTCCTTCTTCCTTTACCGATAGATAAACATTTCAGACGTTCCTTCGTTAAGAATTTATCTACATCCTGTGTCCTGTGTTTACAGATAAACATGAAAACCGTTACATAGCGATATCTACGAGGAAAACATGTGGTGAAGAGAATATGTCATCACTTCCGGTCTAGCTCAATTAGGAGCCGAGCTATTTCCTTATCTACGTCCTTCTTCCTTTGTTGATAGATAAACATTTCAGACGTTCCTTCGTTAAGCATTTATCTACATCCTGTATCCCGCGTTTTCAGATAAACATAAAAACCGTTACATAGTGATATCAAAGAGGAAAACATGTGGTGAAGCCTGTTAACCATTTCCGGGATAATTACATAGGGTCAGTAGAACCGTTAGGATCGGAGATAACTGTTGCGTCATGCTTGCATATATAAAGAACGGCGTTCTCTCCACAAGACAGTCTTCGTGAAATATACATTGTACGATCATGGACGTACAGTTATCCGCTGAAGATCTGTTAGTGCTATATCGTGACGGATATTACACAACATCTGCACAATTACGGGAAGTGTTGGCGATCATTGCGCACAAAATCATCGCGGGAGAAAGTATCTCATTGGTCGAGGAGTATGACCACTTACTACGGACAGTGACAACATCCGCACCCGATCTTTCAGGAGGAGGATGGACAGGTATTCCCGAAGAGTCCCCAGGCCCCCCATCGACACCTGATCCTGTATCCCGAGTCACCAAGGAGACGCAGGCATCCGACACAGGAACTTCTACAAACGCTGCATCCAGATCACACCCGGAGCCTTTGCCAGAACCGTCATGGAGACCGGACCCCCCAGCAGAACAGCCATCAAATGGGAAAGGTAAGAAAAGGAAACGTGCTTCAGTGTCTCGTGAACAGATAGGGAATATAACATTACATAACATTCAAGAACGTGAATATCCTAAATTCCGTTCCAAGGGACGACGTGTTGAATTCAGTTTCTCACAGCCACCAGAAAATGTCGATCCTCACACTTGGATTCGCGAAGGTGTTGAAAATCTTCTCATCTACGTTAAAAAAGACACCAAGGATGAAGACAAAATAGGTTTAACTTTGTCTAACATATCTGACCCAACTGTGAAAGATATTTACATCGGGTGGCATAGATGTGATCAGTTGCATAGTGATATGGTGTGGAACATTATGTACAAAATACTACAAAGTGCGAAACCCTTCACTGCTACAGATCGTTTAATTTTACGAGCAGACCATGTCAGTATACCTGTTGGAGGTGGGGGTAATCGAACATATTGTTTACCTAATTACATGTTAAGCACTCAAAAAAGAAGTATCGTCGGTGTGCCAAATAGAAAAAAAACCACTCTGTTTAGCTGAAGCGCTGGTCATAGGGAAAGCCTATGCTGATAACGATCCTTCCTATACTCAATACAGAAGAAACAGAAATCTTCTCAAACCTGTTTTCGAAATTATGCGAAAAGCAGATGTAGATCTGACAGACAATACGTGTGTCGGAAGTGGAATTCCCGAACTGAGAAAATTTCAGCAAGTTCTCCCAGAATATAAAATTATTGTATACAACAATCTTCGTGATGTTAAAGATGTTTTGTTTGAAGGACAGGTTGAAAACGCTTCCAAATTTATATATCTTCTGTACGATAACCTGAGACAGCATTATGATGTGATAGTGAACCGTGTTGGAGCATTTGCGGCAAAACAAGAATGTCGCGGGTGTAACGAACTCATATTTCAGAAAGCTCATAACCATCTGTGTAAACAGTTATGTTCTATGTGCCGTTCAACTCCACCGTGTGTGCCTGAACAGGGTGTTCGTAGAATATGTCAAACATGTAACAGAATTTTCAAAAATGAGAACTGCTTCACGAATCATGTTTCAACCCCGTTCCGAAACGGTACTGTCTGCAGCGAAATCCAACAGTGTCCCCGATGTTTCAGAATTATTCTCACGAACAATAGATATGAGAAAGTACATAGATGCAACATGAAATATTGTACGGTATGTAATTGTGTGAAACCTGTAAATCATTTCTGTTACATGTCTATACCGAAACCTAAACAGAACTCAAAATTTCTATTTGTGTTTTACGACTTTGAATGCTACACTGACATTCCTTATTTTGAGAAAGAAAAAACTTTTCTTCACGTTCCGAATCTTATTGTGGTGCAGACGGCCTGTCACGCATGTTACAAAAAAAGAGGATTTAACAGTTCCGTGTTCTGTTTGTGGAACAAGAGAGTTTATATTCTGGGATGACCCTGTAGACACATTTCTGTCCTATTTGGAATTGCAGCATAAGTTTTCCGACATAATCATCTGTGCACATAATGCACGAGGTTACGATTGTACATTTTTATTACGGAGGATGTTGGAGAGAGAAATGAAACCTCGTGTCATCTTAGATGGTACCAAAATCATCAGCATGACATACCAAAATCTTCATTTTGTAGACAGTCTCAACTACGTTCAGACAAATCTTGCAGGCTTTTCGAAACTTTTCGGTTTGCCTGTTCAGAAAGGATATTATCCGCATTTGTGGAACACCTACAAGAACAGAAATTACATTGGACCGATGCCTCCTCCTTCTGCATACTGTTATGAATACATGAAAACAGTTGAAGATCAACACCGTTTCATGTCTTGGTATGACGTCGAATGCATGCGAAACATACCTTTCAACAACAGAAACCAACTTCTCCAATACTGCATCAAGGATGTTACCCTGTTGAGACAAGGATGTCTGAAGCTGAGACAGAATTTCCTAGACATATGCAAAATAGACATTTTCAAGGATTGCCTCACAATAGCATCTGCCTGTTCACTAATTTACAGACAGAAATTTATGCCTGCTAACACTATAGGAATAATTCCTAAAGGAGGTTACCATCATGCAGATCAGATGTCGAAGTTTGCATTGAAATGGCTAACCTACGTTGAAGAACAGAATGATGTAATACTTCTTCACGGCGGACGTTCTCGTGAAAAATATGTCATAGGAGGACGTTACAGAGTGGACGGTTATCACGAGGAGACGAAAACAGTGTATGAGGCCCTGGGCTGTTACTGGCATGGTTGTCAACGTTGCATATCCGTTAACAGGGATATGTATCCGAAAGATGACGATGAAACCGATCAGGATAGTAACAGTCAGAAACACAGTGACATGTTGAACACTGCAGCCTTCAGATACGAGACAACATGTCGTAAACTTGCGGCTTTACGTTCTGAAGGATACCATGTCGTCACTATGTGGGAATGCGATTTCAACAAAATATTGAAAGCAGATCCTGAACTGAATAGATATCTATCGACACATCCTATTGTCTGTTGCATTCCTTTAAATCCACGAGACGCCTTATATGGAGGAAGAGTTGAAACAGTCAGGACTTATTACAAGATCAAGGAAAACGAGAAATTGCAGTACAACGATTTTACAAGTTTGTACCCTTATGTGAACAAATACTGTGCCTATCCTGTCGGACATCCTACAATATTTCTAGGAAATTCTATTCCTCCGGTAAATGAGGTTTTGAACATGGAGGGACTCATCAAATGTACTATTCTGCCACCGAAAACCCTTTTACATCCTGTTTTACCTACAAAAATGCACGGAAAACTGATGTTTGTATTGTGCAAGGAATGTGCTTTAGATTAAAATGTGAAGGTACATGCAGCCATTCCGATGATCAGCGTATACTTTCAGGAACTTGGGTCATAGCCGAGGTGCGTAAAGCTTGCAGTTTAGGCTACAAAGTGCTGTCAGTGTCGGAAGTGTGGAAGTATGAAACATCGATGTACGACCCTGTCACAAAGACTGGAGGACTTTTTTCTGGTTATGTCAACACCTTCTTGAAAATAAAACAGGAAGCGAGCGGGTGGCCTTCATGGTGTCAGAACGACGAGGATAAGCAGAAATACATACAGGAATATTTCGATAAGGAGGGTATTCTGTTGGAAGAAAACAGTATCGAAGTCAATCCCGGGAAACGTACACTGGCTAAACTCTGCCTCAATTCTTTATGGGACAAGTTCTGCCAACGGGACAATCTTTCCCAGACAACCATCATCAAGGAATCGAAGGATTTCCTCGATAAAAGGACTGACCCAAATATCATAATCGGAGGAGTCGTATTCATCAATCAGGACACCGTTTTAGTGAACTGGAAATATGTTAAAAAGGCAGTCAGTCAGAACAGGAAAGTAAACGTTCCTATCGCTGCCTTCACAACATGTCATGCTCGTCTGAAACTTTATGAACTTCTAGAAAAATTGGGTGACAGGGTATGTTATTGTGATACAGATTCAGTAATTTACATAGATAGTCCTGAAATGGAATACCATCCCCAGACAGTTGACGCACTAGGAGAACTCACCGATGAATTGGCAGATTTCGGCACCGATGCGGTTTGTGAACAGTTTGTTTCAACGGGACCGAAAAGTTACAGCATGAAAATAACAAAACCGTTCTCCGAAGTACAGTATATCTGTAAAGTGAAAGGGATTACATTGAAGACCTCCACATCAGAATTGATTAATTTCGATACCATGTGCGACATGATAAACAATGAGAAACCTGAAGTTATGGTCGAAAATATTTTCCGAATCAGAAGAACAAAACAGTTCCAAGTCATCAGTACAAATGAAAAAAAGCTGTTTCAGCCAGTATTGTTGAAACGACAATTCGACCATAAACATTTATCGTTTCCTTTCGGATACTGTGCAGACTAAAATATGTCTGTAACGGTCCAGAGTTCGAACCCTTCGTGGGCTGATATAAAACGTGTTTGCAGACTGACAGACCTTCATTTTTCTTCAGAATCTGTAAGACGTTTCTTCAGCATGATTCCTAAACTTTCTCATCCTTTCACCATGATGGTTTGCGGAGCATCAGGAAGTGGAAAAACTACTTTTGTGACAAATATGGTCGATTCCATCGTTCATCTTGTAGAAGGATCCGTCAAGAAAATCATATGGTGTTACGATCAGGAGAACAGTATTCCACAAAGTCTTCGAGATGTGCAATATCATAAAGGTATCATAGATTGGCAGTCGTGGAACGGAAAAACTCCTACACTCATAATCCTGGATGATCTTATGATGGTTGCACAAGGGGAAAAAGTCGCCGACCTTTTCACAAAAGGTAGCCATCACAAAAACATTTCGGTGGTTTTCGTAACACAGAATCTTTTTCACCAAGGGAAAAATTGCAGGGACATTTCGTTGAACGTGAAGCACTTTGTTATTTTTAAAAATCCTCGAGATATGAACCAATTCACTGTTTTTGCACGACAACTTCATCCTCACCGCATGAAGGAACTCGAAAAAGTATATATAGATGCTACCACGCAACCTTACAGTTATTTGTATATTGATCTCTCACAGTCAACACCGGATCCTTTACGTTATCAGACAGACGTTTTCAACCAGAATTACTCAACTGTATATCTTCCTCAGGAATGTTTAAAACATCGAGATGAGGAAAACGAGGAAGACACGTACCAACTCACGTTCTAACAGGAATAGACATTCGACTTCTTTCAAGAAACATTCACCTTTCTTGCACGTGTTAAAGAATTCACCGCCCAAAATCCGTAAATCATTATTGAAAAGTGCTCCGAAAAAGACAATACGTTTCATCAGCGAATGCTGCCTGAACGTTTTAAAAGGAAACGTGAAAATTAAACCGTCCGCAAAACGTCGTCTGACACCTTACAAGTCGGTCATACGCAACCTTGTGAAACCGAAAGTGAACATTGAGAAACGCAGAAAGCTTCTTGTTCAAAAAGGAGGATTTCTACCTTTACTTCTAGGCTCCTTGTTATCGGGTCTTCTCGGTACTCTCATTCCTCATTGAGAAATGACATCTTCTTACAAGAAAATGATCGTCCTCTCACCGGAACAGTTAGCACGTATTCGTGGTTCCGAATTGTCTGTAAGTCAAAAATTATCCGTTCTAGATAAGAAGATGAACGATATTCTAAAAATGAAAAATATATCAGAGGATCAAAAATGGCGTCTTTACAGAAAAGAACTAGACGAGTATTTATGGCTGAGTCGAAAATCCAAAGAACCATTACAGATTCCTATTGTTCAAGATAACGACGGTTCTTCTACTTTTTCACCAGAATCAACGTATTTTCCTCAGAACCTGGCAGAGACATTACCCCGTAATACACGTCATCAGTTACACAATATCATAGATGAGTACCAATCTACGGCACAACATTTGATAGACGAACGTCAGAAAAAAACACTTCGGGATCCGAAAACGTTGAACTTCTCATCGTCGCCAACGGAAAGCCCTGGACCGTCTCATCGACAGAAGAAGAAGAAGAAAGTGACCGTCCGTGTTTCCAGGAAAACTACACCTTTTCTGAGAACACCTGACGCTTACAAACTGGTTCCTCTGGGAAAAAGCCGTAGACAGAGAGATCGGTCATGGGAGTCCCTAATTTGAAACACAATAAAATTCTCACCAAAATATATTACGATCCCCGACACCATGCTTCATTCTCATCTGTAGATCGTCTGTGGAAAGCGGTACGGGATAAAAATATATATCTCGCGATACGGTGAAAAAATGGCTGATGCATCAGGAAACCTACACTCTCCACAAACCTGCAAGAAAAAGGTTTCCTCGAAATCATTACAATGTATGGAACATAGACATGCTTTGGAAAGCTGATCTCAACGACATGGCATCGATTCAAAAACATAACGACGGATACAAATATCTTGTGACAGTGATCGACGTATTTTCAAAATATGCCTTTGCATTACCGCTAAAAAATAAAACAAGCAATTCGGTAACCGAAGCTTTCAAAACTATTTTCGAAGAAAAAAGACGGAAACCTGTTACACTACAGACCGACCAAGGAACGGAATTTACAAATTCTACATTCCAGAAATTTTTAAAAAATGAACATGTACAGTTCTCGACAGCAACAAATTATCCTGTGAAAGCGAGTGTAGTGGAACGTTTCAACAGAACATTAAAAGAACGGATGTGGAAATATTTCACCTCAAAACAAACAAGACGTTATGTAGATATTTTACCGCAACTTCTCGAAGGTTACAATACAGCAATCCACAGTTCCATAGGAATGGCCCCTCGAGATGTCAACGAAACAAATGTTTACATTGTGTGGAAAAGACTTAACAAACCTGACAAACATGTTTCCCAACAGTCTTCAGATGTTAATGTTGGTGATATTGTACGAATTTCTGTCGTCAAAGGACATTTTGAGAAAGGATACGAACAATCGTGGTCACGAGAACTTTTCAAAATCCATTCCCTTGTTCAGCGAACACCCGTACCTGTATACATATTAGACGACTTAAATGAAGAACCTGTAAAAGGTACATTTTACAAACACGAACTGCAGAAAGTTTATTCGGATCCTGAAGAAGAGTATAAAATTGATAAGATTTTGAACACCCGGGGAAAAGGTAAACATTTGGAATACCTGGTTCGCTGGCTCGGATATCCGCCTAGTTTCGATTCATGGATCAAGGCATCTTCCGTAAAACAGTTATAGGGAAAATAATTTCCTAAACATATTTATATCAAAATATGACGTTAATGCGATCCAGTGAGTCCTCTGTGTTCGGCGAGAATGGACGATAATTTCTACGTTTACCTCCTATCATCTGCATCGGAGGAATATTTTCCAGACAACACACTCACCCATTTCACCGTAAAACTTGCTAAACGGATCGATCTGTCTCCAGAATTGTGGGAAGTCGGATTGGCAGAACTACATTATTCAACTCTATACGGCAATGTTTTGGAAACTGATTCTGGAATGTTAACTCTTCCTGTTCGGACATATGCAAGTGCTGAGGACCTGGTCTCTACCATCATCGAATCTCTCCCCGACGACCTGGAAATAAGGAGATCCGTTCTCGAGAAATTCTGGCATTTTTTGACGGAACCGCAATGGGGAACATTTGGATCTACTGTCTTTGCGGATAACACACTCTATATTAACGAACAACCATTTTATTTTCCTGCAGCAACATATACGATAGAGGATTTGGTTTATTTCCTGAAAACAGACCCTGCTAATGTAGCTGTTCCTACTCATCTCAGGTTTTTCTTCAAACAGGCCGTGTACAAACATCTATCCGTGATAGGGGTTCCGAAGCCTGAACCTGACGATGCTCCAACAAATACCGTTACACCCATAGACGAAACTGATGACTATGCTAAATTTTGATATGACATATTGAAATCTATTTATTCTACGCACGCAATGTCCAATAGCGTTGTGGATAAAAACCCATATATATTCATTTACTCCGATCTGGTGAAACAACAATTGGTCGGGGGAGAAATGGTACGTCTCTTGCGTCTTACACGAAAACAGTGTTCGGACACAAATACGTCTTGCACAGTACCCGTAGCCCATCAAACATTCGACCCGATTCATTACGTTCCTCTGGATAAAGCCTCTTTCGAAACAATAGAAATTGCGTTTTACGATAGAAAAGGAGATTTCTTACCTTTGAGAACTGGGTCCGTACCTACAATCGCTGTTTTACATTTTCGTAGAAAAAAGCAAAGTCCTTTTAAAAAACAGTAGACAGCTATTTCTCTCAGTCTTTGTCGAAAAGCGAATGAATCACCATGAATTCGCAGACCGAATATTATAGTAACCAAATCCGTGGAGGAATTGGTCCCATCTACCGTTCAACTAGAAATCAAAAAGGGAGAGGATTGGGGTCACTTTTCGCAGGACTGTTTAGAATGGTGAAACCTCTACTCTGGAGCGGTGCAAAGACGATCGGAAGAGAAGCTTTAAAAACAGGAGCTAACATTATCACCGACATTGCAACAACCCAACAAACTCCGAAAACTATTGTTCGTCAACGGGTACGTGAAGCAGGTCAAAATCTTCAAAGTAAAGCACAACGGAAAATCGACTCTCTGGTAGGTTCCGGTATAAGAAGAAAACCTGCAACAAGAATTGCTCAGTTGATGTTAAAACGTTCAGCCACCCGTATTAGAACATCTACGATCCGTAAAAAACGAGCATCCAAAAAACGAAGGAAAACATCCGCAAAATCTAGGAGAACACGTAAAAGAAAAATCAAACACAAGGTCTCAGGGAAAGATATTTTTGGATAATGATGGAGGATAACATGTGCATGATCTCGCAGTTCGACCTCTTCCGGAAAAAACCTATTCAGCAAGATGTGGAAAAAACGTACACAGCCACCTACAAACCTATCACTTCCATCGACAATCAGAATATAATTCAGTTTGTCATACCGGGGGCAGGAACTGATTTTCTCGATCTTTCATCTGCCTATCTCCGTCTGCAAACGCAAATGGTTAAACAGGATGGAAGTCCCATGAGTGCTTCCGAAACCGAAAATTCCCTCACAAAAGACTGCGGGGTCGTGAATTATCTTCTCCATTCACTCTTTTCCCAATGTACAGTGACTCTCAACGGCATTGCTGTAACAACCGCCCATAGCAATTACGCATATAAAGCGATCTTCGAATCAGCTATCAATTACGGAAGCGATGCCGCAAACACGCATCTCACGAATGCCCTATGGTATTTGGACACACCTGAACATCAAGATAAAATCACTGCCGACAACACAGGTTTCACCACCAGAAAAAAAATTTTCCAGTATGTTCCGACGACTGGAAATCCTACGGAAGTGACAGCCGTGGTCGACCTTATGGGAAAACTTCACATAGATTTCTTCCACCAGTCTAAATACCTGATCAACGGTGTTGAAGTACGCATCGATCTAGCTAGATCACGTGACGCTTTTTACATCTGGGGAGACCAGACATCACCTACAGTCAGAATAAAAATTTTAAAGGCTGTTCTCGAAATAAATCACATCATTCCTACTCCTACCACCAGTTTAGCCATAGACAGAGCACTCACTTACGCTCCTGCTCATTATCCGTTCACCAGAAGCGTCATCAAAGCTTATTCTTACGTCGCCGGAACGCAGCAGATTTCGATCGATAATGCTTTTCAAGGTCCTTTTCCGAATGTTGTTCTTTTTGCTATGGTATCCACCGCCAGCTTTCTCGGAGACAGTAAGAAAAATCCGTTCGACTTTAGAAGTTTTAACCTATCTTCTTTCCATCTTGTGAAAAATGGAGAACTCGTACCTTCCGAACCTTTACGAATCACCACAGGAGGAAACAGCGGATTGATAACACGTGCCTATCAAACTCTATTTTCCGGTACAGGCATTCACCACTCAAATTACGGACACCAGATCACACGGAAAATGTTCGAGAACGGATTCTTTTTTCTTATTTACGACATAACGCCAGACTCTTCAGGAAACGACACGCACACCAGTCTCCAGGAACAAGGCATCATCGGAGCCGAGATGCAGTTTTCTCCTCAGCTGTCGGAAAATATAACATACCTATTGTATGCTGAATTTGAATCTGCAGTAGATATACCTAAAGATAGAAGTGTCATCCTCCATCAGTGAGACCGAATTTTCCATAAATATGTGTGCCTGTGTTTCTGACTCAAAGTGTTTTCGAAACAGCTCCGATGTAAACATTATACTGCTTGTGATGGAAAAACCCACCAAAGTGATAACCCGTACTATTAAGCATAGTAGTGTTTCTTCGAAAGTGACAACTTCAAAACCTGTGAAGATACAATTGTTTCCCGAACTACTTGACAACAGCCCTGGAAGCATAGAAATGACCAAAGACAGACACATTATTATACATTATTGAAAACATAAGCAGCATGAATACGTCGCAGATCAGACAGATTCTATCTCGTAACTGTTCCACCAGAAACATTTTTTACGGTGTTTACCCGAGAGATCTTTTACCTCGGACGTTTCCTACCCCGGCCTTGATCATCGCAAACACTGACAAGTCCGACTCCCGGGGTACACACTGGGTGGCCTTCTATTTCGACAAAAACAATGTGGCCGAGTATTTCGATTCATACGGATTTCATCCTTTCTATCAACAATTTGTAACTTTCCTGAACAGTCATTCCTCGGTCTGGACTTACAACAACATACCCTTACAGGGGATATTGGCCACAACATGCGGTCATTACTGTTGCGTGTATGCTTATTACAAAGCACATCACGTTACAACCAAGGATTTCATCCAGACATTTCCACCAGGTATCAGTAAAGATGGATATATCCTGCACCGTTTTCGTCAGATCTTCAAATGTTTACCACATTCCAAGTGTCCCAGAGGGGAACAAACGTGTTGCTCTATCCACACGATCCGGGCTCGTGTCATGAAGAAATCTATTTAAAATGTGTGCTGCGTATCTTTCTCTCAGTGCCATCGAGACAGTTCTAGTGAACACACCATGGAACCTCCTGCTGTTTCTATAATGGAGAAACACGACAAACTTGTGACACGCATGACCAATCAGGATGATGTTTCCAAACGTAAACCTCGAAAACGTGTGCAACCCATTAAATTAGAAACCGTTACTATCAAGAACGAAACGGCTGACGAAGGAATGGATGTGACTACGGACTGTGATTTCATAAAGAGACGTAGGGAAATTGGTTTTTCCACAGACAAAATCGAGTGTCCTAAACTACATGACGTAGATGCATGTTTAGATCTCTATCTTGCAAACACATATTTTCTGAACAAGGAAAAAAACAAGTACGTAGCCATAGGATTCGAAACGAAATCCCCTTTCAATTTGGTGTGGGTGTTTTCGCAGCAGGGGAGATCACCCGTACGCATCGATTCTAAACAGATTAGAGAACTGTGTGCTTTAAAATCTGACTTACTGAATTACGTCGACACTGGTCGACGATTCAATTATTTGGTTACTGGAAATATCACCGTTAGTGGTGTAAATTTTTTCGGGAAACGTTGCATCTCGATGTATCAACATCATTCACCGGATGCTTTCATTTTCACAGCCTCTGAACTACATCTATTTATGTGTAATCTTTTCAGACCTCTGCAAAAATTAATGAACGAACGTTATCATAAATTACAACCCGAAATGGAGGCTTTTGTATATTGCATAAAAAAGAATATGGTTTCAGAAAAAAAAGAAGTACCCGATGTATTGAACTATTTTTATGTACTTTGGTACAACGAACTGATGATTGAAATATATCTTGAGAACAATCTTGGACACACATTGGTATTGTAAATAAAATCTGTTATATATTTGCTGTTGTAAAATATCCATTGTAAATCTATTCCATATTGTATTCCATTGTTATTTTTATGTATTGTAAATCAGTCTTTGTTATTTTATGTATTGTAATATAACACTTCAGGTATTGTAAACCTTCTATAACATCAATTGTAAATAAATCATTTGTGTTATTCTATATCCATACTATCGATTATAAATAAAACATTTGTATATTTTGAACATTTCTTTTATTTATTACAATAAAAAGTGTACATTTTCCAGACATTTTCAACTGCACAGGTTTTTTCACCTTTACCATGTTCTTTACATTTTTAACTTTCTGAACTGTTTTTGACACTGCTTAACTTTGGACATTCAAGTTCTTCGATATTGCATACAGTCATCTTACCCTCACCTTTTTTCCCCACTAATGTTTTCACCCATTCCATTTTCTCCGTACCTTTAACATAAACTTGCTGATTCATAAGCACTAAATACAGAAGATCTTCTAATTTCTCGTACGGTAGCCATCCATCATTCCAATCGAGACCATGTTTGTTGGTACGGAGCCAGTAATTCACTCGGCGATACTTTTCACTCAACAAGTGTAAACCATATGGAGGTTTCACTAAACAGTCAAATGCACTGTTTAAAGGAAATTTTAAAATTCCTACTTCTTTACACACAAATTCTCCTTCGACTCCTCGAAAACCTTGAATGTCCAAAAAACAGGCATCCATTTTGTTCAACAGGTGAACACTGTCAATGTATCATCAATACTGCCCCGACATACCGCACACTTGTCCAATTGAGAGGCACAGAGACCACAGGCTACAAAATGTCGACACGGAAGAATTACCACACTGCAAGAGTTTTCAAAACATATTTTACAGAGTAGCACAGAATCCACACTGATTACCGGATGTTTTTTCAGTAGTTTCCACACTGGCGCAATATTTGCAACTTTTCGAATCACTGTGTAACGCTGCAACACTCTGTATGTAACTACAGGCTGGTATTGCCTGGTAATGTTCTAGAATCGGGCAATCTTCGGATGTCCAATCACACGCTCCGTACCCACAATGGAAACATATTACCCTATCACTGAATCCTGAATAATAAAAACCTGCAGTGACTAATTCTTCAGCAGTCTGACGTAATCCTATTGGCCACTTTCTGTAAGTCTTGTATCTCGCATTCACCGACATATAATCGGTGGTAAAAGGACCGCCTGCTATCAGACGAGTATGGTAAGTATACACTCTCATATGTCGAACAAAGAAAACTCGTCTGATACTGTAGGTGACGGGGTCCTTGGTATCGGCGATAAAGGTTCAGCCAGAATATCCTCAGGATCGTCGGGGAACAGCCGTCTGCGAAAATCGAAACCTTCGGGAGGAACCACAGGGAAACAAGGATGACCTTCTAAGTTAAGTAACAATGGACGATCACAGCCAGAACACCACATGGAATTTCTGTCTGCCAACAAAGAAAGCCACTCTTTCACTCTCTTCTTCAAAGCTTCGCCCAACTCTTCCTTCCTGCGACGTAGTTCGCAGATACACCCGTGACTCGGAAATCCTGTTCTCTCGTCACCTCTTCTTTTCCTCTCTTCTATCTCCTTCAAAGTCTCGCAGCGACGGTGAATTCTTTTTCCTGATCCGTTGACCACGTAACATCCACACCAGGGAGATTCAGGTATCGCTACATACATAAACGGGAAATAACTCAGCAACCGATCCAGGGCCGTTCGATCGCTGTCCAGATCGCCGCAAGACTGAACTAGTTCCCAGAACTCTTCGTAGCTGATCTCGTATAAATTCACACCATTATCAGACAAACGTGTACCGCTTAGATCCATCCTCACATGATACTAAGATCCTCTTTCCTTTCTATTTATACCCTTTTCCCTCCTACGTCACCATTTCCGTTAAACAGACTTAAAACTACAAGGCTACGCCCAAAACATGTTCGGGCATGTTCACACAGAACCGTTACACCACCCAGAAATTGCAAATTCATCCAAACCTACGCCCAAAACATGTTCGGACATGTTCTATTCAGACAGAAAACCGTTACACCCATTTCCAGGAATCTCAGACTCATCAACGGTCTCAAACGGGAAACGCCCCCCAAAAATAGCCACCCATCTCATCAACAACCGGAAACCCACATCAATCACTCATTAACAACACATCAACGCCATCTGTTTTCAAACACCGGAAACACGTACTCCAATTTATATATGACGTCACACGCCAAAATAGGGTAACAAAAACAAAATGGCGTCACAGAAATTGAAACAATTCATAATAATAATATAATAATATTTAAATTAATAATAATTTAATAATATAATCTGGTCACGTGACTTCCATTTTGTGACGTTACAAACAGTCACGTGACTCTCAGAAATTGCAAATTCATCCAAACCTACGCCCAAAACATGTTCGGACATGTTCTATTCAGACAGAAAAACCGTTACACCCATTTCCAGGAATCTCAGACTTATGAACGGTCTCAAACGGGAAACGCCCCCCAAAAATAGCCACCCATCAACACCGGAAACCCTTATCAAGTCCTCAATAAGAACAGGAAACCCGCAATCTTATCAAAGCCCCAAAACGCCCCCACTTATCAATCTTCTCATTACCAACAGGAAATCCATATCATTAAGCCCCGCCCACTTTTTCCCAACAACCAATCAAAACGCTCAAAACCCCCACCCTTGCTTGCCCACACTGCTTGGTCATCAATTGATCTTTGATCGATCTTTTCCAATCTATTGATTTATCGACCTCAACGGGGGTGAATAACTACTATGATGATGATCCTAGGCAATGCAATGCAAAGCAGGCGATTTTGACGTATTTGAAACGAGATGAAATTCTTAAGTTAACGAAATTTTATTGCAAGAATGGATGGCCACAAGATTGAATGGGTTCAAAGGAGATGAATTGAAGGAACTGTTGGCGTACAAGAGAAGACAGTCAGAATTAAGCGTTACGGATGAGTTACTGTATTGGGGTCGGAGATTGGTTGTTCCCAAAGGAGTGCGAAATTACATTATTCAGAGAGCCCATGAAGATCATTGTGGTATTGTAAAAATGAAAGTAATGCTCAGAGAGAGATATTGGTGGCCAGGAATAGATAAGGCTATTGAAGAGTATGTAAATAAATGTGAAGTTTGTGCGGCAGTCAAGCCAAATACAAGTGCTAAGAACTATAGTGCATGGACTGAATGCAGACATCCGTGGGAAAGGATGCATATGGATTTTTTTGTGTACAGAAGTATTACTTATATTATAATAGTAGATGCCTACAGCAAATGGGTAGATTGTGATAGAGTTTCGTCTACTTCATTTAAAGAAGTAAAGCGTTATCTAATCAAACATTTTGCTATTTTTGGGCTACCAAAGTGTATTGTGGTAGATAATGGTCCCCATTCTCATCTTCAGAATTTAAATCATTCTGTGATGAACGTCACGTCAATTTGTACCATTCTCCTGCGTACCATCCTGAAAGCAATGGTCAGGTCGAGCGCTACGTGCAGACAGTGAAAACAAAGCTAGACTGTGCTGTACGGGAGCAATTGAATAAGAATACGCATGTCAACGTTGAAGAATTGTTGCAGAGAGTATTAGTAGCTTTGAGAAGCGAATATAACGCATCAGGTGACAAAACGCCACAGCAAATGATATTTTCCTACATTCTCAGGAATAAATTTGATTCCCAAATGGAAGAAATAATAGATCAAAACTGCAAAAGGGATAAAGCAGAAGCAGATGAAAAGGTGAACCAAAGAGGCGATTTTGTATGGGTTATGTTACCATTTAAGAACAAGAGGAATGCTATGAGGTATGTCAAGGGAAAAATTATAGCACGGAAAAGCAAAGTTAGATGGCTGGTGAATGTTGAAGGTAGAAACCGGGTCGTGCATGAAGATCAGTTAAAATGGATGCAAGACAAGAAAGATAGATATCATTTTGGAAGTCAGAAGAAGGAGGAGGATAATGATGAACGAATTCATGGACCAGATACAGGTCAAGACGGCGGATCAGTTTTCTGTGATGAAGACTTATTCATTACAGGGAAAAGTGGAAGTAATGGCAGTGGTTCTGTGGCGCCGGAAGCTTCTACGCCAAATGACAAACCGTCTACATCGTACTTGGATGATTCCTGCAGCCCACATCAGCGACAACAGCAGCATCAGTGTAGGAGGTCCTCTCGACAGAGAAAACCGCCTGATAGACAGAAATATAACTGAGTCAAATAAGGAAGAGGGGGAATGTTAAGTGTGCATAATATCTGATTCGATATTCAATTGTTTGTAAAGTTATTGATAAAATGGGAGTTCAGCCATCTTAGAAATGGTTATTGTAAGTTTAGTATTAAATCGTTATTTTGTATCCTCGTTTCTATCTTTATACTGTGAAGTACCTACGTGTGCGAATCAATTAACCTCTGCGTATGAATACACGACAGTAGGCACCTCATGCAAATAGGGAACACCATCTATAACATGTTGAACTTTGAAGGGAATGTTAGCATCTTTAGTGTCTAAATGTTTCGAACACCTACTGGAGTCAATGGCCTTCTGATACTACCAACTATTTCACATATCCCTTACGAAAGCAATCGTCTTTTAAGACAATTTTTATATTTCTAGCCGCTCCCATTCTTTAAAAAGGAATAGTAGATCTTAGAACTCTATACATGTCCTATAAACCGAGTGTCATGAAAACGTTCTTCAAATTACCGCCATTTTCTTTTTTTCTGGGAAATGGTTCCAGTGTAAGCAAATATTATATGAAAAACTGTGTAATAGATATTTAATGTTAATTTATACATACACGTCTGTGTGTCTATTTGTATTTGTGTGTATATATATAGAGAGATGGACCACAGAAAGAAGCAAAAATGGTAATTTTCAATTTTTTTGTTCATTTTTCCGACTGAATACTTACAAGAAGCTGTTTCCAAGTTCATCAATGATAAAAAAAATTTGTAGGCCTAAACCAAGTTTTAGGTAATAAACAAAATTTAATTATTGAAACATGCCGTTTGAATCAGTTTCCAAATTTAAGTATACTTAGGGGTAATACTAACAAATGAAAATGATATGAAAGAGGAAATGAAAATTAGATTTAATTCAGGAAATGCGTGTTAATTACTTTTCTCTTCATAAATTTTTATCTAGCATAATATCTTAGACACTAAAAGTTCAAACATACAAAATAGTAATTTTGCCTGTAGTATTACATCCATATGAAACCAGTACATTTTCGCAGTAGCGGCTTCTGCCTATTCGCATGTTCGCACGTGCAAACACAAATAAATCTGTAATGCATATCATTATTATTAGTGTAATAATTAATTGAACTCTTGTCTCCTTCGAAACATCAATATTACTGGCGATTTACACTTTGACCAGCGCAAAAGAAATAACCTAAATTAATAATATTTGAAAATAAAATCCTGAGATAAATACTGTATTTGGATCTAATATGGATGAGGAGACAGGTCAGGAAATGTGGAACGGTACACTTTGTATTCGGGTCCAGATATTATTAGAATAAATAAATCAAGAAGTCTTATGCGGACAGGCCCTGTGGCAAGGTTAGGAAGAGGAAAAATGAGTTTAGAGGATTCTTGTTGGGAAACCTGATAGTAAGAGACCTGTAAGAAGGCCAATACGACGATGGAGGGATAACGTCGAGATAAACCTAAAAGAAATCGGAGAGGATGAATAGATTTGAATCCGTCACGTCATTTTCCTTAGGAAAAAAGCTGACAATTAAACACTTTACCAACTGCTGAATACTGTCACTGGAAGAAAGTCTCTTGAAATTTGTAGAAGAGTGCGCAAGAAACCAATTTTTCATGTAATGATCACATTTTTACTGCAGCTTGTGAGAAATAATTTTCACACGGTAATCAGATATTCAAAAAATATTGTTTAATATATTTCGCCTAAAGTAGGCGTAGTAATGTATCTCTGTGTTCATAGTTGGGTTGGCAGCGATTTCCGCCAGGTGGATAACTAACAATTGCATGTTTCCAACTTCACAGATGTTTGTCTCTTACCAATTTCAACATGGAATGATATGTGATATTGCTTTGCAGGATGCAATATTTACGTACGTGAAAAGGATAGGAAAGAGACTGGAGATGAAGTTCCTGCGAACAGAATATGGTCTTTGTTATTCTTTTAATTCTGTTTTGGGATCCTACGAAGGGTAAGTATTGCCACAATTCATAAAGCTTTATGCAATTATGTAAGATTTTTTCAGATTAAAAATTTTTTTTACAATTTTAGAGCTAGCTTATTAGCTGGTTTAAAATGTTATACTTCAATGCGAATGTCCTGTATAATATCGTAATGACAGCGTTATCTTATTATTAAGACCTCCAAATTTGAAATCTGGTGGAGATATAATGGCTGAGATCTTGCTTTAAATCGTAAAGCCAATCCTCATTTGCCAATATTTATGGAGTGTACTTAAAACGAGAATTGAATGGAGTCATTTCGGAGGACGCGAGGCGAATTTTTATATTTTTCCAAATATTGAAAATTAGAGAATGTTGGACGTGGAAATCACAAGTTATCACAATATTATAACATTCAAAATGAAAACACAAAACTCGGAGGGGTATAAAGGGTGAGCATTTTCCAACAAGGACGACATAGGTGAAATCTCATCCACGTATTAAGCTCTGGTCTGCTTTTGCAGATTGGCGAGTCTTTGCTGTCTATACCAATGGCCAGTAAAATCCTCCATGGGACTTGTGTCGTCCTTGTACGTTTGTGATTGTTCATTCATATATTTTATTTCATCGCCATTCATCCTCATTTTAGCAATTGTACAGAAGTGGCAGAAACGTTAAGTAAAATATATCAAATGAAATCAACAACAAATGGAAGTGCACAACACAGAGAAAATCGAAAGGATCTTAAACTTGAGGAAAACATCTGCAAACATTCAAAATCTCGAATCAATTTAACAGAAGAAAAATCACAGGCACACTCGCCCTAGAACTAACATAAAATATTCGCTTTGAAGTGAAGGAAACGACATGTGAAGCAGAATACAAACATTATAAAGACGGATATTGAAACAAACCTTTTAGAATCTTAAATAGAGTCCTAAAGAAATAAACTAGAACGATCACACAAAAACAGCATCACACACTTCAGATGTGTACAATTAATATTTGCTTCTTAGGATCTTTCCAAAATAGTGGTAATTTAAAGGATCCAAGCAAGAACTACACTTTGGCTATATCCTACAGACCAAATGCATTAGAGTAATTGTCTAACAAGATTAATGAAATTTACAAAGTTAAGATAAAATACGAGGACCAGTATGTTTTTACGCCGGAGAGATCCACGGATCTCGTGTTCTGTCGCAGAGAATGGGGAATTCTGAGACAAAGTGCAGTGTGGCCATCATGGTGGACATTGCCGATGTTTTTTACAACCCGTGGTGGCCGCATCTGATCCACACAATGAAAGCCATTAACATCCCGGGAACCCAATATGACAATATGAGAATTTACAATACACAATATTGAAAGTTAAACTACAAGGGAGAATCAAATTAAGATCTTAATTTATTCTTGATTCTTATGTAGTAGATTTCTGCTTGTAGGTTTGTACTAGTTTCCTGCATTTTAGCATAGACCTATTGTTGATCTAAATACAGAGTGAACCAAAAGTAGGTGGACAGTAGGTGGAATGGAGTTTGTGTTAATGTTATACTATAACAATGGTGTTCATTATAACTATAAACCTCTACTGTCGAGGTTTGTGAAATGCTCAATTCTGCTGAGGCTCTTCTTGTAGAATTTTGGGGGCTGTGAACAAATGCTTCGGCAACACGTTGCCTATGATCCTCTGTGAAAACTGTTTTGGATAGACCAGTTTTTGGGGCATTAAGAATTGAGCCAGTAGTATGAAATTTGTCACGAATGCGGTAAATGGTTTGTCTCTTTAGGGCTTGAGTATAATCCTAACACAAACCGTATTCCACCTACTGTCCACCTATTTTTGGTTCACTCTGAATATTTTCAACTTTGCCTGTGTACCTTAAGAAGAATAAGTTTTTGAGGTTCTCATGCAGTCACTTATGAGCCACTGAAGAGGCCTGCAAACTGAGGTCATCGTTGAACTTTCTTCTCCGTTAGTAAACTTGCTGGTGTGGTAAGCATGCACAGAAATGTTTATTGTTCATTTGCCGAGAAATTTATGTAAGTTTTTGGCTGACAGAGAGCAAATGTGTATAGGAGGCGCCATCTTCAAAATTACAATAATGGCGTTTTGAAACTCACCTGATTAGTGTTGCAGCCTTGATGTCATTCTGTAAATAACAGTTTATACCTACCTCATGTAAATTTACGTTGCATAGAGTCTGCCGTAAATTTTTTATTGGACATTTAAGATTTTCATGTGACTCATATCATAAAATCTCTAAAGAATACAGTGTTGAATAATGAAGGTAAAATTTACCTACCCATATTGAGTCCAGAATTGTGGAATATTAATCTGAAACCCGCCCAGAAGAATTAAAAGACCGACCAGATTTCACGAAAACCATCACATACGCATATGATATCACAATAATAATAGATAGATACTGCAGAAGAGCTATACAAAAGAGCAACTACATTCACTAACAACCTGGCAAATTGGTGCAGAAAAGCCAACTTCAAGTTCTCATCATACAAAACAAATTCCTATGGGACACCAGTTTAGCCATGTTGCTGGAATAACAAAGAGTGCACAAATTCCATTTTCTGCATGATTACCAGCAGCGATGGCGGCACCAACCCCAGTTTACCACTAACAGGTCATTGCACACAAAAACGTGGTGTTATCTTGGATACGAACCGGGGTTGCTGGTCTCGAGGCTGGCACTGACTCAAAAGTTGGCATTGAACTGTCTGACGGAAATACATAATACAGTCGCTAGATAGAAACTCCCTGAAGCGAGAATGTCAATTACGTATGCCAAGTTGCGAGAATGAAGAAAGTTGACCGGCAATGAGAACTTCCGCTCACACATAAATGTGTGAGTAAACTAGGGTGATAAGCGTTAAAGATAAAGGAGTTTACCCAATCATCACAGCCCTAATTCTCCTTGTACTTTAAATAAACCAGGATGTATCTTCCTCTGAATCGTGGTTTCCCAGTTTCATGAACTCAATTACTAAGTCAATATTTTTCTCACATTTAATAACATAATAATATTTATGGCGATTATATGTATTTGCAATAACGTTGTTGTTCTGTAGTTTTTAAATATTTAGATTATTGCATATATATTAGTAATAGCATCAGTATAATTATTAGCGGTGACAATAAGAGAGAGAGGGAATGGAAGTGTTTTCGAAAAGAATGGAGGAGATAAAAAGATGCGGAGAGGGTGGTTGACAGAGAAGAGGCTATAGGGGAAAATGTAGAGATGCATCGGTTCTCCTAGAATCATGAAAGGGAAGGAGATACTACCTGGCATCATGGGCAATTTTGGAAGTTGGAGAAAGAGCAGAGCAGAAAGGTAGAAGCTTTTTAGGTGAAATACGGGCGGAGTTACAGCACATTTAGTATATCTAAGCGGGCTCAAAAAGGGCAATTTATGCGAACTTTGACCTTGAATAATAATTACGCACGAGACTCAAAACTGTCATAGTTACTAAGTTTCATGTATAGTTTCAACTCCCCAAATTTCATGAAAATCTGAGTTTGTCAGGCTGTGAGCTGTGTTGATTTCAAATGGAATGACAGAAATACATCTTACAACATCTCAAGTACAATTTTTCTTTCTATTTTGCTCAGGTACGACTCCCAAGTTGGTCTTTACAAGTCGTCTCTCTTAACGAGAGACGCTTGTGGCAACACTGCTACGCGTCCATCGAAGTTATGTCAGAGCGATCGTTGGAAACTACAGGTTAAATCTAAGCGCTTTCGATGTAAAGTTCGTAACAATCCCTAAGATTGTATGTTTATTTTATTAAGTCTCTCTGAACGCTTCATGTTGACCAGGGCATTCACTTGTTTTTCTCAGCTGTCTCAAGCCTCTTAGGCATGTTTACAATGCATTGTGTTGTGCCATGCAAACCTCCTGAGCATTCAGGAAACAGGTAACACTTCTGGGTTTGGTGTCAGCGGTTTGCATGGTAGCAATTATAATAAACACGATTCGGCGATTCGGCATCGAGGAAGAGCTCGATGGCCAGGGAATATAGAGGTGAGACAAGCTGGGAAGTGACTGGACTTTGGGAATTGAGTTGGTGGAGAGAGGAGGTCAGCAAGACAGGAGGTCGATAGTGGAAGCTCGCTTTGGTCAACACTTAGAGAGAAGCTCACAGAGGACTTCGCTATTTTCGATTCAGCTCAGAGACTTCAGTTAGACAGGTAATTATCCTACACCCAGCCATGATACAGGTTCAACGGTTCACAAAATCCAACGAGTTGCCATTGTCTTTTCAGTAGTTTAATTCCTTTGTGTAATTTGTACCTTTCGCATGCCAAGCAATAACTCGTCATGTCAATGACGAGTGGTCTCATCAAGAGGATGAATGATGAGTAGTTTACATCACCCCATCAGCTAACTGGTTAACCTGCTAGATACTTTTAAGATCCCACGAACTTTAAGGTTCGTTACGTGGTGGAGATTTGCGGGTCTTTTCATTTTTTAGAAATGAAAAGAAAATTTTAACCAGTTTAAATTCAATCCCATCCCAAAATTTTGCTCATTTATTTAGTTTCGTTAGTATGTCCTTGCCATATTTTATTTTGAAAATACATAGGGCTTAAAGCTTTTGCATTTATGGGGGGAGAAGAATTTATTTGTGCCATGATAGATGTTTAGTCTAACATGAGGATGAATTCGATTAAATTTATCGACCTCGAGTCTGGGTCGATAATCAGCGAAATGTAGAATGCGGAGGAACTGCGCCCTAGCTCCGTCGCGGTTACCCGCGTCGGGCTGGCGCTATGGTATCAGGAGCGTCCGGCAGTCCGCGTGGCGGAAGGTTCGATGTCGGATTTTAGGGAGGCCCATGTCATCAAAAATGTGGCCGGCCCAGGGACGTCCGTGGACGATTCTCTATCAATCTGCTCCTGGTAGCTCTGTGGTTCACTCACGAAACCGGTACCATGGCTACGACAAATTCCCACCTGGGAAATTTTTACCATCCAGAATTTTAAATAAGGAAGAAGAGAAAGGCATTTAGATTTGATGATTTCTTGCATTGACAGTGATTTTAGAATTTTTTTTACATAATCTTGAATACGAAAATTATTACAACGTTGGTTATGAGGATGCAGTAAGCTACAGTGAACAGTAAACGATTTTACCTTTAACATTTTAATTAATTAATAATGTGGATTACAAGTGGATTTTAAAGTTATATTATGAATGAGGAAAATAAATTAGTGCCACCGAGTTAGAGTCAATCGGCACTATAGTGCATCTTAACGAGTCATAGCACAGAGTATGCTTGTTTGAGTCAATGTTTTGTTTTTATAATTATTATTAATTGAAATTCCTTAAAAGTTTAATTTAATTTGGTTTAAAACTGACCGTAACTTGTAAAGGATTTAGAATGCTTGAACTATGACTGCTAAGACTTTTGCAACGAGGATATTACATTTTATACATATATAGTTTTGGGAACGAATAAGGCCCCGAGGACCACTCATTTATATTCTTAATGACTGAAGTCTCCTAGCACCTCATGAAGGGAGCTTAGATTAAGGAGATAGTCAAGTTTATACGAGATAGTCACTTACCTTACGTTACCTTAACTTACGCATACATTGCCTGAAAATTTTAATTCATGTTAATATGTAAAGAAACGAAACGCTAATTATATTCCTCGACACGCTGTACAATGTTCGTACCGTGATTTAGAGTATAAACCGCCCGATTAATTAAAAGTTCTAGTTGAGAAGTAATAGATGTATAATTAGGCTGCAGTGACGAGAGATGTCCGTTCACAGGTAAGCAGTAGTGACGAGAATGAGTCCGTACACAGATATACATATACTTATATGCTTTAAGCAAAGTTAGGCACAGCCAACTTATTTTGAATAACTAGAAGAGAATTATGAGAGCATCACACGGCGTGGACGTTTCTCACATATTAACGAGATTTTTTTTGTTAGTATATATTTATATATTTTTTTTCTCCTATCCGAAACAAGGTTTCGTTTGACAGTTGAATATTTATCCTTAGCACGTTGTAGCTTCGAACGTTAAAAACTTTAAAATGCAGATTGTTTTAAAATCTTAAAATATAAATTTTGCAATTTTTGCTCCAAGTTACGGCATTTATTAAAGTGAAACAGGTCTAATATTTTAAATCCACTCGCGTGATATAATAATAATTTATAATAAAATAGCACTAATAATATTAACAATTAAAAGCAGACTTATTATTTAATAATGTGCCGTAGGCATAAAAGTTTTTGCAGTATGTAATAATACTCGCTCAGCGAATACGTCACTAGAATTTTATAGTTACTCTTCAGAAGAAGGTATATGATTATATTAGCAAAGTTTATTTTAAGCGCCAGTTATGAGAATATTTATAGTATATGAATATGTAGACGTCGACGTCAAGATTTTATTGCGCTCCAGTTACAAGTATTTTCCTTCGGATATTGGATAGCTACCGATAATCCTGGAAATCCATTCTGCCATCGCAGAATGCTAATGATTAAACCACAACGGTTTTAGTTTCTAACTTTGCCACAATAATATGCTAAGCATATTTTAGAATGAGTAGAGAGAATTAAAGATTCTTCAAGTTTTAGTGATGTTAGTATTTTAATGCATTTAAAGATCGCATAAATAATAATTAGTATTTTTTCAGGTAGTCAGGAGTAAATCAGTCTCAATTTTTTACGGTTCGATTGATTTCAAAGAATTTAAACGTAAAGTTAACACCTGAAAGTAGATAAGAGAAGTTTGTAGTAAAATTTAAAATAAGATAAGTTAAACAGTGCTAATAAATTTAGAGAATAAATAAATAAATTACGCAGATAAATTGAGCCTAGAGTCAGAAATAATTAAAAGTTGAGTTAAACTATCTATTAATTAAACTAGGCAGGCTTAAAGTACGTGTTAGTTTTGAAGAACTGTTTGTTTTGATTGCCTAAGCAACATGAAAATCATTGCGATTTTAGTTATTTTAAACGGATTACTTCCACACGTAAAAGCTTCTAATTTTATTTATCTGTTGAACAAGTCCTTTGACTATCCTTATAATATAATTACAATTTCATTATTAACAACATTTATTATTAGTATTTTTACAATTTTCATAATCTGTTATTTTCTATGTCAACGCAAGAAATCTATTACTTATGACCATGAGTGTACCAACGAGTTACAGTTAAGCAAACTTAATGATTCACCGTCCATTGATCAGATTTACGACGATGTTGCACCGATTGTTGAAGTGGTACCATTGAAAACAATAAATCCGCCACTGCCGCCTCCACTGCCTCAGTCCATCATTATTCAACCTAGGGTACAACAAGAAGTTCAAGACGTATCCAGAAATAGTTTAGTCACTAAAGACGACAGTATAGATTTGCCGAAGAATATTTTATCCGTTAAAGATAGAGTTCAGAAATTTGCCGTAAGCAAGGGTCCTAATTTTGTTCAAAACAGTCGCAAAATGGAAAGTGAATTGCCTATTTCACACTGTGTTCAGCCAGTTGTAAAAGTTAAAGAGTTATTTGCGAATCAGTCACCAATAAAAGTCGAGAAAGTTTCAAGTGTTATTTTAAAAGCAGAAAGTAAACCAAATTCTCAGGTTCTCGAACCTGTTGTATCGTTTACAGACCATATTTTTTTACGACCTTACATTCGCCTAGAATTTTATATTCATTACGATTTAAATTTTAAGTATAATTCATTTTTTACGTTTGATTGTATTTTATGCAAGGTTTATTAGTCATTTAGTTTGCTAACAGCTTCCCAACTGTTGTTATTACGAGCGCGGAAGTGTTCTAGTAACACGCTGTCGCAAGCACAACGAAGTTTTTCTCTTTCCATCCCATTTATTACGTCATTTCAAAGACCTTGACTTTATTTCGAACTCCCGCAGCGCTTACTAAACCTTGTTTGTAGTAAGTTAAAGTTTTGTAAACTTTAACGCGTCATGCTGGTGGTCAGCGAACCATCGCCTTGCATTTTCTTCTTCCGCACCTTTGCTTGTTGCCCAAAGCAACGATTTTTTTTCGTTCGCTATCCCGAACGGAACCCGAACGTACCCGAAGTCGCCGATCACGGCAGCGAACTTGCCAGAGCTCTCGGTGTCGCCATAGAGAAATTTTCAGTTACGTCCAGCGACCACAAATGCAATCTTGCACAATTTAGAATGTCTGGTATCAGCGAATTCCTTTTCTGCACTCCAGCGCTCTTCCGAGTACTTTGAACACGCTAGAAGCTTAGAAAACACTTAGCATTGAGATTACATCAGCCAGGGGCGGTCGTCCATTAAAATTTTATGGGATCAGTTTAGTTACACATATAGCCATCAGAATTTGATTTTTACGATAGAAGTTCATGTAAACAATGTTAGGGATATTTTGTTCTATATAGATAAATTTTTTCCGTAAAACGTCGCATTTATGCACTTCAGACTAATCACGACCAATAATTTTACAAAGGAACAACAAGACGAATTTTTTTGCGTTTTTCTCGCAAAATTTTCCCGTTTTTCATAGATATATTTATAGTAAGTAAAATTTTAGGGAACTCGACGTACATTTGGTTTAAATCTGGATAAAGTCAAACGAAATTTTGATAAAATCAGGGAAATTTTACAAAAGGGCAATTTTAACACTTTATGCACTTAGAGTAATCGAAATTGTTAGCAACATGCCAAGGCTAAGCCTCGGTGATTGGCACAGGTATGTGCAGCAAAAGTCGCCACGGCATCGTTAGCCTTTTCAAATTTAAACAGTGTGGTTTACCACAAATGTTATAACTTGAGAATTTATTATTATTATTAATAATTATTATTAGGAAATTTAGCTCACTTACCCAATTTGCATTTTATTCGACAATGCAGCAATAAATTCATTACTTCTTACTGATTAACTTCATGTTAATGTTAGTACAGTAGGTAATATTAGTAATTTGTATTTATATTCTAATATATTGCATAACTATTCTCTATTTATTTTGTTTAAACATACCTAAGGAATTGACACACCATTCTTATATGAGTCAAGTATACCTTTCCGTGGCGGGTCTGTTTACACGACCAAGTGATTTGAGGTATACGGCGGACTCAAGAAGTTTTGAGTGGATACATTTCTTTTGTTTAAAGGAAATTTGAAATTGAGAAAGTTTTTCATTAATTTTATTGTGTTTCAAATTTGAATATCATCTTTTTTAATTCCCTGATGCTATATTTGTTACCACCTGGAGTTTCAACGAAACTCAGAAGTAGCATTTAGAACATGCTTGCAACACTTATCTTTGTTTATTAATTCTACATTTTGTAATTTTGAAGTGAAATCTATTACTGACAATAAATTATTTCAGTTTATCAGAACACGCAATGGTATTTTAATATCAGGTTCAGGTCAATTTATTGTTATTCAGAATTTGAATAATAATTTGAACACGCACAGATCAATTCAGCTTAACGAAGGGGAATCTTTATTTTTTAATTATCAGGATTTTTTGCAAATTATTGTGGATCAACAAATTTTACACACAAGAATTTTAGCTTTCGAACAAGTCAAAATGCAGGAAATTGAGTTATTACCTAATATTCCCAAGAATTTATCTGATTTCACTATTCCCCAATGGACTCCACTTGAACTTGCTTTAAAACAACTTAATCAATCAATTAGTAAGAACATTTCATTTAAGGAATTAGTTTTAAACCCGTTGCCCATGTCTATATTAGTTTTTGTTATTTGGAATGTGTTATTAACCGCAACCCTAGGATATTATTTTTATAAGCATCATCAGCTTGCAAATCAGATTAATTCAGAGCAGCGCAGTAATAATTAATAGGTTAAGGCAACACATTAATCATGGACATTAATATTTTAATTACGGTTGGATATTTTATTTAAATTTTCCTTATTTATTTTCAAAGAGTTATGGCAATTATTTTATTTATTTATTTAATTTATTTTATTTTGATGAGACAATTTAATTTGATTTTAAAGAAAAGGCAGTGGAAATAAGTTGGTTTTGTGTACATGCATACTTGAATTATATATCCCCATCCTATTGCAATTTCCTTTCTTTGTCATAATTTTTCCTTTTAACCTAACCTGTCTATACGGAGCACCATGGACAAGCAATGCCTACACCATCCATGGGCATTTTTCATGACGGACATCCGCAAGCAGTCTATTACCAGGCAGAAAGACTGATTACCATTTTACGAGGGAGACATGCAGACATTTCTAATTACTACACGGAGACTACCTTTTACAGGAAGGATGTAGTCAACCATACATTCCCCAGTATAGCGGACTATACATTATCAACAACACCTAGTGATGGAGCTAGACAGAATTTCCTCCACACTGTTTGCAGTTAAAACAACAACTTTTCCCCATCTCCCAAGTTCTACGGGTAATTTACCACATTTTTTACATTACCCCAATGCAGTCAAGACGACAAGCAATCCAGAAAGAAGAAGAAGCGTAGAAAACATACTTTCTACAAACAGCAGTTCCGGTCACAAACAATAATTACAGAATTGTGCTACAGTGTTTCTACACATACACATGCGAGCTCCTATCATGTGTATCTATTTGGTCTTTTGACATGCATTATGGGAAACAGTACTTTTCCATAGTCCTTATATACATTTTCAGTTTTGTGTCATGCATAAGAACTAGTTTTATATGCATTTAAGTTTACATTATACTGCAAGGAAGCGACAAGCATCAGTGGTGTCAATTGACCAGTGCATCAATTAGTGCATATTTTTGTTTTAAGAAGAAGCTTTTTATAATGGATATCCAATTGCACATGCAAGCTATACCAAGCATAGCTACAGTACTTTCAAACATTGCAGACAGTATGCTTTAGTTTTATGCAAATGTTTTTTCCAAATAGTTAATTGTGTTTCACCAATATGGTACATAATTAAAAATACAATTGCACATTGGACATTTTCTGATATTTTCAATCAGAGTAGACAGTTGATAAAATACTGCAAGATTATTTTTTTTATGTGTGTGCAGACATACAAAGGTATTCACCAAGCCATATATATGTATACAGTGTACAGATTAATGTAGAAAAGAAAATTGAACGCTATAATTAAGTTTTACCAGCGACAGTTATCAGTGTAACCAATTATATACATTGAATAGTGTATAATACTACATTGGAATGTGCAACACAGCCATGCAAGTTCATATATTCAACGATGTTAGGAGTGCACTAGCTAGGTAGTTCGTAAATCATACGCACTTTGATATGATCAGGTTTTCACACGGACAAAACAGTGAGATGTGACAATGTTTTACATGCTTACTTACGTGTACTTACTTGTGCACTTTTTTAAGGTTTTTCTATGTGTTTGAAGAGTCTATATCAAGTGGAAATATACATAAACATTGTGAATTCCGTTCCATCTTGCACGACGCTCCAACCGCTTGCCTCGCGGAACTCACAGAGTCGTTATCGCGTGGCGAGACATCACAGACTCTTGACTAGGAGCAGGTTGATGAGCAATTATACATAATATACATTACGTGCACGCACATGTGCTACATTCAGAGTTTTATCAGTTAACGACACGCCTTTTGTGATTTCTAGTCCTATAATAGTATATATTATTGTTTTTTACATCGTATAAACATACGAATTTGTTAGTATTAAGGGTATTATTCATTTTAGAGTTTAGGGAATAAAATTTTTTTTTCATTCAGGCTACGGCAATCAAGGGAAAGTTATGTTTTGGTTAATTATTTTTGTATATTTGGTTTTTTATGAAAATATATGGAATTGGCGAACCTGAGTCATGTCAAGCTTTGCGATTTGACTTTTAAATTTTCAAAGGAGAAAATTTTTCCTAGGAGGCGCGAACGTAACAATCCCTAAGATTGTATGTTTATTTTATTAAGTCTCTCTGAACGCTTCATGTTGACCAGGGCATTCACTTGTTTTTCTCAGCTGTCTCAAGCCTCTTAGGCATGTTTACAATGCATTGTGTTGTGCCATGCAAACCTCCTGAGCATTCAGGAAACAGGTAACACTTCTGGGTTTGGTGTCAGCGGTTTGCATGGTAGCAATTATAATAAACACGATTCGGCGATTCGGCATCGAGGAAGAGCTCGATGGCCAGGGAATATAGAGGTGAGACAAGCTGGGAAGTGACTGGACTTTGGGAATTGAGTTGGTGGAGAGAGGAGGTCAGCAAGACAGGAGGTCGATAGTGGAAGCTCGCTTTGGTCAACACTTAGAGAGAAGCTCACAGAGGACTTCGCTATTTTCGATTCAGCTCAGAGACTTCAGTTAGACAGGTAATTATCCTACACCCAGCCATGATACAGGTTCAACGGTTCACAAAATCCAACGAGTTGCCATTGTCTTTTCAGTAGTTTAATTCCTTTGTGTAATTTGTACCTTTCGCATGCCAAGCAATAACTCGTCATGTCAATGACGAGTGGTCTCATCAAGAGGATGAATGATGAGTAGTTTACATCACCCCATCAGCTAACTGGTTAACCTGCTAGATACTTTTAAGATCCCACGAACTTTAAGGTTCGTTACGAGTTTATAAGAAAAACTTACTTGTTTTGATGGTATGTACCAGCACCCAAGCGCGTTGTGACACCTTGTATGCATATACACATACATACATGCAAACACACACACCCACACACACACACAGCTCCGCCTCGTGGCGGAGTGGTTATCACTTCGCCTTATGAGGCCAGGGGTCCCGGTTTCGAATCCCAGCCTGGGCATGAATATTTGTGAGTGTCCATTCGTCAATTTCATCATATCATCACTCACCCCAGCTTCGCAAATTAGTCAAACGTGGCACAAAAAGCGAAGTAAAACAAAGCAAACCAATCAATCAATCAAACACACACACACACACACGCATTTTATATATATATATATATATATATATATATAATATATATATGTGTGTGTATTTTTCTTTAGAGTGGAGCAAAGGAGACTTGCAATCCGCCCAACTGCTCTATGGAGACATCTATCAGATAGGGAGATGGAATCATTCATTTTCTCGAGTTTTGCTCGACTCAAAGCAAAGGTAAATATAATTTTCTATTCTAAAATTTTACATCTCTGATGGCGCAGTGGTTGCGTCGTTGCCTTGTAATCAAGGGGTCCCGGGTTCGATACCTGGTGGAGGTACATAGTGGTACCGAGCCCACTTTAAACTGTAGGTCCAGTCCCGATTAACCTTACTGTGAAAAAAGTGGATTTAAAACACCAAATCGATCAATCAAACTACTTCTAGTCCTATGCAACATATGAAGTTCACAATGCAACATTAAGAAATAAAGTGTTAAGCCTTCAAGTATTATTCATTTATTTATACCTCATTTATGTATATAATAAGAGCTTTATATATATTTTTAGTCTCAGCTCTCCCCGAGGGAACGGCGTCCGCTATAGGACAAGACGATGCTGGATTGTCACATCCCATAGCTCTACTAACCGCATATCCTTTGGGAGAGTAGAGATCGTACCGGGATAAGGCAAATGATAAATTATAATGATCGATACTCTCTCCACATGAGGTTTATTGATGTGACTGATGGTAAGGATTGTAAACGGAAGGCACACTCACTCACTCACCTTGCCTTATCCGGCGACGCTTCCTTTAGCACTGCACATTTCAAGATCACCAGCCCAATAGTTTAGATCTATACTTCGATGACAAAAGAGACCACCACGTATCCTATCCTTATATAGCAGGTAGGTGTATGACCTCCCTGTCGCGCTGGACGTTTGACGTTGAGCTTACGTGGGCATTAGGCAAGGTTCGTGTGCCGCTTGCACCCTACCGTCTACAATATTAAGCCATATCTCATGGGTTGTCACAGTTTTGTGTGCAAGTGCAGTGTTGCTGAACCATGTATATTGACACGCATACGTACGTACGTACAATCACCACACTCATACTTACCTTACGAGTCGTATCACGCTGAAAAATAGCATACGAAATACATAATACAAAATATAATATAATATACAAAGTATTTTTTTAAAAATAACACTAATATGGATATTATTTATGTGAGTGGTTCTTCCAAAATGTTCCGTTTACTACCTTTTTGGTCAAAATGTTCAAGAAAACGATTTTTTAAAGCTTTATCTTTTCCATAAAAACATTCCTTTGCAGTGTGTCCTCTCAGTCTATTATTTATCGTAGTGATTCTAATTTAATGGTACATTTTTTGCAGTAATTTTATTTAAAACAATAAGACTGATTGTTTTACTTACTGCCAATATGTTGTAGTGCGTAATTTAATAAAATTCCTAATTTTCTCAATGACAGCAAGGGAAATTACTATTTTGCACTGAATTTCAGGAGTTCTTCGTTTCTCCCTACGGGTATCCAATACACCATACTGAAGGCCATTGGGGCGATGGAACTCAACTTAGAACTTACACCGTAGAGCTTATAGAAACCAAAAGTTCTGCAGACGTAAGGAAATTGAGTATCAGTCAAAGAAAATGTATATTTAGGGACGAAATGTCAAGCAAGGTCAGCCAAATATACACAACGAGTGCGTGCTTACTGGAATGTAAACTGCACATTTATTTGGAGATGTGTGGCTGTCATCCGCACTTCTATGAGGGAAAAGGTTAGTTTAAATTGTAGATACAAAATAAAATTAAGTATAATAATTACACATTGAAGAAATGCTTGTCTTTTATAATTATACTGCATTTAATATGATGCACAATATACAGTGTAAATTCTTGTTATTTGCTATGTAATATATTTTCCTCAACTCCAGAAATATGTAAACTAAAACAAGATGATCTCAAACAGTTCTTGACACCTTAACACTTCACGAACACGTGCAAACTGGACACCATCTATCTGGAAACCGAAGCAGTGCCAACGTCGGCATACAGCTGTGTGTGTAAATCCGCCAGAAGCGCACTATTTCCCGGCGCGCGAGTCGCAGCTCCACGGCAACCTAGGTAGTTGCAACCTTGTAGTTCTAAAGATGGTTGAACGATTGGTTTGACTTCTCTATCAACATTATGGAAGGAATAATTTGATAAGAA